>NC_084931.1:26492333-27117333 GCF_958298935.1 Phragmites australis
CGCAGGCTTGATATTCGACTGTTTCTCTACCCACGCCACGAGCCCATTCCACTGGTCCAACCCATGCTAATTTTGAGTCGCTGCCGGCTCCGGCCGAAACTCTCAGTCGATCGGTAGCGCTCATTGTCGAATGTCGCTGCTGCAGCTTTCGAGTAGGAGCAGCATATGCATGGCCTCCGTACCTATGCAATCCACCCAGCTCCTACCACGTTGCAGGAGCGCCCCAGGGGGCCAGGGCGCAGAGGCTGCCCCACCATATGTACCGTACCCGACAAAGCTGCGAAACGACCAGGCCGCCGCCCGGAGCAATGGACCGGCCAAGCACAAGCAACAGCCAGCGAGCAGATACTGAGAACCTGGAAACGGGAAGCCTTTGAACAAATTTTGCCTTTTGAGTGTTACGTACCACTCGATCAGGTCAAGTTCAGCCCTCTTGCTTGTTTCGAAAAATCTTCTGCCCTCTTGCGAAGGCGAAGAAATATCTTCGAGCGTAGGTGCCAGGAAAACCACTCAAACTGCGTACTGCAAGCAGTCAGAAATATCTGCGATCGTCTGAGTCGCTGTCGTTCAGTCACTGTGTCATCGTTCCGTTCTAGAAGACGAGAAAGTCAGAGCTCGATGAGTGGATAACCTCGACGTCGCAGGTGGCTGGTCACGTCTCGTGTACCCTCCAATGGTTGCGTCGTTAATGCTCTGGTTGGGTTGTTCTTCAGTCGACAGGACAAACGCAGGTGTGTACTTTGCCCGATTTGGGGTCATCTCGCAGTCGCAGATCAGCAGATGGTAACAGTTCAACGCGGAAATATTAGTGCTCCAATCAGATATCAAGTAATAAACTTTTTACAGATTCATTCAACAGTACAAATAATTTTGACACGAGGGCATATGCCAACTAACAGGAGAGGGACATTTGTTTGTACGTGAGAATTTGCGGTTTTGCTCCCATATCATGTCAAACTCGTTGTTTGTGTGCATGTCACTGTGATTCTTGTATGTATCATTTTAAGGTGGCACACACACAAATTCCAAGTCTAAGGCAGCAGCGCAGACACAAGTTCGAGTGACATATACATAAATAACGAGTTCGATGAAACACGAATAAAACAACGAACTCCGAATTGCATACAAACAAATTTCTCCTAATTGTAGTATCAGATAGAATAGTACACTAGCTCAACCTTCGCTTCAGCATGGTTAAAATTGTGAATAGCTAGTGCGCCACCTCCGGTACCTTCAGCATTGTCATTTCCCTTTCGTACGTCTCCCAAAGTAGATGTAAAAATACTTTCACATATCATTGTGTTTTTTAATAATTTCTACTGCATAAATCAGAAAAATAATCTCTTGAGTGATTTTTATCAGCCCCGCAAGGACCATTTAAACAAAAAATACCAAGAGGAAGTGACACCGTTTGAGTTGTCGCTCGAAACATGCATGGATAATCACTAGTTCTAACTCTCGAGGAAACACATCTGTGCTTGTTTTGGCAGTCTTACATTACAGGCGTATTAAAACTGAACGTGCACCGTTCAGATACGTTGCCAGGTTCAGTAGTCGACATCAATATTCCCAATATTTATACGACGGCAAGTGGGCATTTTCTTTGCCTGTGCCACCGTCAGTAATGCAGAAAAACAGCGAGAGAAGGGAGAGTGGTCGTTTTTCAAACAACGAAAACGGACGTGACGCTCGACGTACTCAAGATATACAGTGAATCACTTGACTGACCGACCATATCTCGAGCTTGGCCATGCAAAATTTGGATGCCATGATATATGAAAGAGGCCAAAAGAACTCCAAAGGTGATCGATCGAGACCTCTGGGACCCATGAGAGAGAGATGCGTTTATCATATGCCATGATCGAAGAGATAGATCTCTCTTCGAGATCCAGCGAAAGGATAAGGAGATAAAATATTGCATGACGAGAAGAAAACTGTACAGAGGCTGCGGCTGAAACCCTCCATTAATTGTCGTTTTCGTCTTCTTGATGGGGTGCGAAGCTAGTTTACGCGCCACTTGCAGACATGAGTGCTTATGTTAATGCTCGCGAAGTACAAGTAGAGGATGGAGTGATTATCAGCAACCGTGTTGGGTCTGCGCACCGGCGCCCGCGCGCAAGTTGCCACTGGATTTCACTTTGGCCGACAGCTACCCGCGAACTTAGGCCGTGTTTGTTTTTATTCCAACTTGCCACCCATAACCTTAGTTATATATATCCTAGTTTTTAGATAACTATTTAGTTATTTATCATAATTATGACAAGATATCATTTGTTAGCTCATTAGTCTATATGTCATACACCTAGTTTTTAACTAACTTTACTACATATATAGCTAAGAATTTATTAGCTACATTTTTTAGTAAATTACACTTAACTAAGGTTAATTTTTGAAAGGTCGGCAAAAGTATTGCTGGTTTTTTTAATAGAAGAAGAGAATTTAACTAGTTTATAAGAAAAATTAAGTCCGAAAATCTCACAACCCGTGACGATAAAACGACTAGGACTCCACAAATGATGTAAACCCGACAACAGCTCGGACCAACCTAACCTAACTCAACATCGTGGTGTTGTTCTGGGCTCTTCTTGCGCGAGGGACTTAACTAAGGTTAGTTGTAACAATATTATGCATGAACCAAGGATGCCCTAAATTCGCGCTGCAGGTTCATCCACTAGCCAGCTTATCAAATGGTAATTTAGATCTACGATTACAACCCCAAAGTCCCTGGGCCTTAGAAAAGAATTACGCAAATCCTTTCGTCACGGCCGGCACTACCACGCATTCACGCCTCCTACCGAGCGCGGCGCTGGTGTTTGGTTCGGGCGGAGAAGCTGCGCCGCGTGCGGCCCCGCCGTCCAGCGGCGTGCTCGGCGTAGTACGCTGAGAGAGCGACGGCGGCCGGTGCTGTACTGTACGGCGGCTGCGTGACGCCTGCGCGGAGTCCGATGGGGGACAGAAGGGCGTGACCGCCGCGCCGTCCAGGTGCCCCTGTGATGAGTGCAGGTCGGACGGGTAGGGAGATTCTCTCGAGGCCCGACTCCGGCACGCTGCAACTGCCTGATCACTCCATCCTGCGCCTCGCTCGGATGCGTCCGCCAGTTTTCAGCGCCGCCGCAGCATCACCGCTTATCCGGATCCGTGCTACGTCACCACAGCAGGACACCAGGTATATATATGACCGTACGAGCACGAGCCATGTGTGATTCGTGAACTGTGTACGTACTACTTTTTAGAGGCAGTGGCTTGCATTGCATGGCAGGCAAGGAAAAAAAGTGCAAGCAACTGAATTGTGTTTTTTTAGGGGAATTGGTAATTCCATTACTCAATGGCTATAGTGAAGTCGCTTGCCAACAAAGTTTCGATCCAGAGAGGTGCCGTTTCCGCCATGCGAAGCAAGTTCACAATCCACTTTGTTACATGCCCGAGGGCGGTACACAACTTGAAATTCAATAAAATTGCATAAAAGCAAGAACTTAGCCTCCCTAAACAGTACTCTGCTGCAGGAGTTGTCATAATCGTAAGATAATAAAGCTTTGTTGAGGTTGATTGCATCTGTTTCAATCACAATTTGCCCCATGCCTGACTCACTAGCAAAGTGCAAAGCTTGTAAACATGCTTCCACTTCAGTACGTAGTGCATCACTTGCCGATTGAATGCACCCGGCACCTGCCCCCATATCATCCCCATCATGATCACGAATGATGAAACCCCAGCCGCCAGTATTTGATTCATGATGAAATGCCCCGTCAATGTTAATTTTCAGCATGTCAGTATTTGGCTTCCTCCAAATCATTTGCGCGTTGTTACTAATTTCCTTTTCAGAGCTTAGATGTAAAATGAATTCCTGGGCATGCACATGAGCTTTCCTACAGATTTCTTGGAATGCATTCATTGTAGCTCCCTTGTTCACCGAATTCACCACATGCATCAATGTGACAACACGGATCTGCATATCTTTTGGGAGGTTCAAAATTTTACCCAAGAAATCTCTCACTGTACGTTGAGACTGCAGTAATTTCCTAATCTCTTCCCATTGCATAGATTGCCAGCAAGCTCTTGCCATTTTACATTTGAGCAGGAGGTGTCCGCCATCCTCATCAAAACGGTAGCACATCGGGCAACGAGTGTCAAGTTCCACTCCTCTTCTGTTGTGGGCTGTTGTGAGGGAGTTGCCAAGTGAACATTTTAACCTTATGCGGTATTTGCATTTGCCAGATATACTCCCAGTTGAAAGTATCTGCTGTTGTCGGAACAGCTGCAGTACTGCACTGCATATTGTGGCTCTAAGAATGCATTAAGTTGAAAGCAACCCAATACGCTGACTTCACTGAGAAAAGACCTTTCTGATCAAAATGCCAAGCTAAGAATCTTCAAAATTCTCCTTTATAGGAATACAAAGGATGATTGCAGCATCTTCAGGGTCAAATATATCCCGTACAAGTTGGACATCCCATCCATTAGTCACAGGGTCAATTAAATCACTGACTTGTTGCAGTAAGTTTTGGCCTCTATGCACCCTTAGCCTTGTTGTACTTCTTGGGATCCGTGGATCATCCCAAATGTTAATTGTGCTCCCGTCGCCTACCCTGCAAATCATGCCTTCTTTCATGTGAGCGTAAAGGGGGGAAGTGCGGCAAATCGGTGAGCTAATATGTTACAAACATTTAATCAAACACTTTGTGGGTATGAACAATAACAAGACCCTAAGCTTCAAATTTCTTCACCACAAGCTATCAATGAATCAACAAGCATACACTTGCAACTGTTAACTCGCTACAATGTCAATCCCTATAATCCCAACATCAACATGTCAAAAAACACTACCATGTCTCATACGCCAATCAACCATATACCATAAAACTTAAGAGATGGCACCAATAGCAAGTAAGATGATGTACAATCAACACATATGACAAGTGAAATACCAAATCAACAGTTGACACAAGGATTTACGTGGAAAACCCCTTGCGGGAAAAAAAAACACGGGCGACGGCGAGCAAGCAATCCACTATGAAGATGAAGTACACGAGATGAGAGCCAACAAGAGAGGAGAGGCTCCAAATCCCTCACTAATCTCACACTTTTGTGGTTGGATTTGATGGATCTAACTCTCTCCCTCAAGTCTCCTAACCCTAGCTCTCTCTCACAAGAACTCACTCCTTTTTACTAATGAGCACCCACTCAACGGGAGAATACCCCTTCGAGCTTAAGTATGGAGATCACAGGTTCCAGCGGTCAGACTGCCAGAGTCCCGGTCAGACCGCCAAAGGCATTTCACCTTTGCGCTCGAGTGGTCCAACCGCCCAACACACCGACCATACTGCCAGAAGGTTTCGACCATGTCTGAACCATCGATGGCCTCCAGGAGTCTGACCACCACACGCACTTCAGTCTGACCGTTGGCATTTTTTTGCCTGGACCGAAGCAACACGTGAAAGAGGAGCTGGTCACATCACATTTCACAATAGAAACTCCCTTCAGGATGCTTCGCCAAGTGAAAGAGATACCATCTGATGGAGTAGCGTGGAGTATATTACCATTTGGGAAGTACTTTGCTTGTAGGATCCTTGCACATAGTTTTGTAGGAGCCTCCATGCCTGTCGTGCCAACATTGCAAGATTAAAGGCGTGTAGATTTTTATATACCAAACCTCCTTCACTCTTTGGTTTCAGTAACTTACCCTAGGAAACCCAAGGCATTTTGTGTTCATCTTGTTGGTCCAAAAGAACCTACATATCATTGTACTCAGCTGATCACAGAAACTCTGAGTAAGATCAAAACATGACATGACAAATGTCAGAATAGCCCGCGCCACTGCTTTTATAAGAATTTCTTTGTCCTCTTTAGATAGCAATGTTTCCTTCCATCCTTGTATTCTTTTCTATATCTTCTCCTTTTAGATAGGTAAGGTCCATCTTCTTTGATCGCCCAATATACACAGGAAGGCCCAAGTACTTTTCATTTCTTGCTTCCATGCTGAAATTCAGAGATTGCATGCATTTCTTGCTTGGCAATAGCATAAGTGTTCTTGCTAAACACTGCTGATGATTTTTTTCTTTATTTATTACCTGGTCAGAACACTCCTCATACAAATCAAGGATGGCTTGTAGATGATTAGCATTGGCTGCATCAGCTTTCATTAAAATGAGAGAATCATCCGCAAATAACAAATGTGTCAGGCTCGGTGCATTGTTACAAATCTGAATACCAGTGATCGTCTTTGATACTTCCGCATGATGAAGCGAGGAAGAAAATCCTTCTGCACACAAAAGAAACAAATACGGGGACAATAGGTCTCCTTATCGAAGACCTCTTTGTGGCTTAATTTCCTCCATCAGATCACCATTAACTCTTATGCGATATGTCACTAACCGTACACATGGAATAATTAGATGCACCCATTGTTGATTCAACCCAATTTTGCTCGTAATAGCTTCCAAGAAATCCCATTCTACATGATCATAAGCCTTGATCATATCTAATTTAAGCGCCACGTAGACATCTTTCCCAAGTCTTTTATTCTGCAAAAAATGAGTCATCTCATAGGTTAGAAGGACATTATCTGTGATTAATCTTCCCGGCACAAAAGCAGATTGGTTTGGTGATATGATGTCATTAAGAAAAACTTTGAGCTGATTAGTTGGGACCTTTGATACGATCTTGTACAACACATTGCACATGCTGATTGGCCTTAGATCATTTAAGGAGGATGGATTTTTCACTATCAGGATGAGCACTATAGTTGTCACATTCTAGCCTTGTGGCATATCAACACCATTAAGGACATGCAGCACTTCTCGCTTGATATTGCCTCCTATCATTTCCCAAAAACACTTATAAAAGATAGCCGGCATCCCATCTGGACCAGGTGCTTTTAGGTCATCAATCCCATCTAAAGCTTCTTTTATCTCCTCCTCAGTATAAGGGGATAAGAGTGAGGCATTCATATCATCTGTGATCCTGGGCATCACTCTGTCCAGTAGCTTAGCAGTACGTGTACCACCACCTGAGGTGAACAATGCACGATAGTATGATGCAATATGCTCCTTGAGCTATTGATCACCCTGTACCTAGTTGCCATTTTCCTTCTTTAGCCATGTCAACTGATTAGTTCTTCTTCATTCTTTCACACAAGCATGATAGTACCTGGTATTCCTATCATCTTTCTTCAGCCACTCAATATGTGCTCTTTGCTTCCAGCAAGTATGAAGTTGTTCCTCAAGTTTTTGTAGACGATACCGTATTATATGCTCCTCTTGTACTTGGGCATTTGAAAGTGGCCTTCTTAGACATTGTTCAAGGTTTCTCTTCATTATCTTAATTCTTTTTTCCACATTGCCCAAAACATTTGTACTCCAATCAGACAAGTCAGTAGAAACTCTCAGCAACCATTCGCTCATAGTGTTGCATCCCATTTCAAAGGCACTATTCCATGCATTTTGCACGACATCCATGCAATGTTCCTCCAGTAGCCATTTGGCTTCAAATTTAAAAGAGAGCATCTGAACATAGTGTACAATTTGCACTACATCTCCACCCCTGACAACCACGACCGGCTTGTGATCTGAGTGTCGAGGCTCACTATTTATCACCCCGACCTAGTGGGAAGCGCATGCGCCATTGCTCATTGGCCACCGCCTATCAAGTCTCTCCCTTATATAGTTGCGACAATTATGGATATGGTTTCGCTACATGAAAGTATCTCCGAGTATCCCAAATCGGTAAGATGACAGTCTTCAAGTGCCTCTCGAAAGGTCCATACAAGATTGGGGCCGAGCCGCCCCTCGCTTCTCTCATGGCTAAACAAATTTTCATTGAAATCCCCCACACAAAGCCATGACTTATTTGCTTGATTGTTCAATGTAGTAGATCTTGCCATGTAACGTCTTTTTTATCAGATCAGGGTTCACCATAAATCCCTGAAAACCTCCACTGAAATCCATCCTCTTCGGTAATGTCCATATCAATGTATCGATTGGACATAGTCCGAAGACTCAAGAGCAACTAGATTGTATTGACTATGGCAGATTATTGTAAGGTTACTAGAGAAGTAGGATACCAATATATATCTATATTTCTATACAATGCACGAGTTATAGTAGAACCAAACGATCTCCACCATCCATTTGAGTTAATCAAATGGTCACCGTGCAAAGATTCTTACCGTTCCTCCTTCCAAAAACACATTTAATCTCATATTAATTGTCTTCCATATCTTAAACCCAATATTTGCCTTCTATATATTCTAAAAATACATTCAATTTGTCATTATTTGTCTTTCATACCAAACGTCTAATATTTACCTTTCATACATTATTATATCATAGATTAATTTTACACGTATGAAACACGTGTACAATTATTGGTTACCACACAGAGCTAAGATTATTGTGATCTAATGCTCCTACTTTCTTCTATATCAACTCATCATTGGTCTATATATGGTAGGAGTAATCAGGTAGCAACACTTCAATTTGCTATGTCTGGTAAAAACTGAGTGTTTTTTTTACTGCAGAATTGGGACTATACATTAACATTAACAGAAACCGGAACATTAATTCCATTCTCAGCATCCGCATATGCATCATATCACAGTCCTCGCTTAAAACTGATGAGGGTAGAAAGTACCATCTTTTTAGGTAATGGAGGTCACACTTCCCATTTCTGGCGCTAGCCACACGGGACCTTTATGCTAGTTGATGGTTGCCTTCTACGTGCTGGCATTTTTAATGGAAGACGGACTTATGTTCTCCATGTTTAGCTGTGACCTTCCGTTGATGCCTACAAAAGTTGCCCTCCCGTTTGGCCCTTCTTGTCACTTATCGCCAAGAAAATAAGTACTATAAGCTCAGCCAAGTACATGCAGCATCAAGGAAAATCTCGCCGACCCCTCGAACAATAAAAGAGAGAATCCGCTTCTCTAGGTGATTAAAGGTCTATTTATTTTAGTTGAGGATTATAAAAAATTGTTTGTAGATTATAGATTGTAAATAGTTGATGGTTAAAAAGCTGATATCAATTTGACAACTTGATTCTACAGGAGTTGGATTGCTGCTTTTGAATATTAAAAGTTTGTAATGTCCTTAACTGTTTTGATACCCTATTTATCCTTTATGATACGTTTCACATTTGGTTGAATATATAGAATATTTATGAAAAAACAAAAATGCATAAATAAATAGCACGACCTCCATCCTTTCCCCGACGAGCACAACCTTGATTCGCCCCATGAACCACCTACCCTCAGCGTAAGTCTTAAGGTTGGTCCTGGCCACCTTTGCGCCAAGGAACTCCCTGACGAACTCCCTCACCATCACAGCAAGGGACGCGGTGATCACAACCTGGTGCTCGAAGCATCTGTGGAGCACAACCCACATGTTAGCTCGCACACCCGTGACATAGTGCTTGGGGAGCATTCCCCGCACGACAGCCTCAACATCGCGCACCTGGAGCCTTGCGAAGGTGATGAAGATGAGGAGCATGTTGGCGGCGGCCTCAGAGAAGGTCGTGTAGAGCAGCAGTAGCAGTGATGTCGTGAGCAAGAGCGCCAACGTGTAGAGGTTGGAGCCTGCCTCGAGCGCCATGAGGAAGTAGTAGGGGAACGTCGAGGATGACGCCAGCAGCGTGTCGTCCAAGTTCGCCACAACAGTGCACCGCGCTCACCCCGACGCGTTTTAGGCCGACATCAGTGGGAACCTCGCCGCAGCCACGACCATGGTGGTCGCTGCTCTTGTTGTCGACGGCGGCCGGAGGTGAGGGAACGAGTCTAGAGAGAGTGACAGGGGTAGGGGTTGGGTCTTGGGTGGGATCGATGGGCAATGGCAGGGGCGGGTAAGTTTGGGTCAATTTTATGGACAATTCAGTAAAATGAAGTTTCACAATTTATGAAAATTGGAGGAGATCAGTTTATTGGATTGCAACAATCTAAGAATATTGATTGTTATAATCTATGGTAAAAAATTGATTGCTTGTTTCAGCTTGAAATTATAAAAGTAAGAATCATTTATCCCCAGCTGAAATAAATAGGACTAGTTTTATATTATTTCCTCCTGTTATAAATAAATAACGCTTTAGATTACGTGCAGTCAACTATTTTAAACTTTAGCTATAAATTATTTTTTATGTATTTACTTTGGATATTTAAAAAATAACACATGTATATCTGTCATTAAAAGTATTTTTATAATAATATATTTTTATTATATTTTATTAATATATTATAATAAAAAATAGTAGTAAAAATTATATTTTAAAAATCGTATCAATTTTTAAAATAGTATTTATTTATGACCAGAGCGAGTACTAATACTATAGTAATACTATTCCTATTGGCCATCGGAGGGTTATTTATGTTATTTGGCTGCTAATATTTTTGCGCGGCGAGCGGGGGTCTGGACAATCTCACCACGTCAGGGTAAAGAAGGATAAGAAAGGCCATTGGCGTACGGCGAACGAGAAGCATTTTTATATGGACTAATGGCGTACGATGTGTCCAGATGCCCACTAACGAGAGCTGCGGCTCAGATCAGACGCATCCCACCGGTCCCGCTTGTTACGTACCCTCACCCAATCGCCGACCTGCTTTCCCGGCCGCAAGAAAAACTTAAGAAAAGAACGTTGCTAATTTTTTATTGTTGGTGATCCCGTGATATGCTACGTGCACCCCATGGAGCGACGGATGTACCAGGACGAAAATAGATGTACCACTGTATCAGGATCTAGCTTAATAAGGATTTGTTTGGTAGAGTTTTTTTTAATCATAAATTCTTTATGAGGAATGATTGTCTGAATAAAGTGATTGTGTGGCTGAAAGTGATTCTCTAAAATAAAATATATGAAAGAAATAATTCTGTATGGAAAGTGAATCAGAAGAAGCTATTTTCTTCAGCTCTCCAGTTTTTAGTTTGTTTCAGAGAATCACTCACATGGATTCTACTTAGAAAGTTAAAAGCTAAAAAATATTGTTTAGCAGAGCTCCCCTTGATTCTAACCGGAAAGCTGCTCTGAGAGCTCTGCCAAACAGACTATTAGATGCACGGCTTTCTCCTTTAGTTTTGAGGGGTAAAACTATAATAAAATCACTATATATATATAGAGAAGATTGGCTCATAACAATAACTAACATTGTAAACTGATACAACAAATGTGGCTGATCTTAAGTGGTATGGGCTTTGAAGTAGCCTAATGCATGTTACCTAATTACATGCCATTTTAATAGAAAAAAAACAACCTAATCAATTACCATTTAATCAAGAAAAGAATACAACCAAATACTAGATTAGCTTTGTACTCAAAATAAACCAATATAACAATGAACGCCAACTAATAAGCCCCACAAATTCAACTCTATCTTGAAATGATAAAGACATCTAAATAGGTGTCTTGAACTCTTGAAGTGTAGAGTTTAATTTTAGTGCATCATTTGTCAAATATGTTTTTCATATGCATGGATATAATGCATGCAAATAAAGTTGCCAAACTAATAAACTAACATATTGTAATTATTTCTACTATGCGAACACGCTAAATAAAAATACTCTAAATTATAAAATCTAGTTCCCGAAGTATTTATGGTGTTAGCAGATAATTACAAGCAACGTAACACATATTGTAATTAATTATACTATCTGGTGCTGTAAACAAAATAGATCTCTCCCGATTGTAAAAATCTAATTACATTAAATCATGCCATTGTCTAAGATTTTTTTTTGTGTTAGCAGATACTCCGATTACAAGCACTTTTCTCACAAGTGTATGATCCACTTCCTCTCAAGAAAATGTGCCAACTAATCATGCTGTTGCGTACTCAAAATGTACAAGCCATCTTTTATATCTAGTGTACTGATCGCCATTTCTCCAAAAAGTAGTTTGCACTGGACAATGTCCACGCATTGTAATTGTAGCATGCAACATGAGTTGGAAAATAAATACCGCATAAGCAATTTACAGTTGTGTATCCATGTGATAGAGTGTGCATACCCTTATATAATGATGCATCCACTAAAACCAATGACCTCATTAGCTTTTGTTGTGAAATGTTTTTAAGCACCATGTAAATGCATGTTGTGAGATTTGTTTTGTACTATAAAATAAATACCACATAAACAAATTATAGTTTTGTATCCGTATGATAGAGCATACATATCCTAAAATCATGGTGCATCCAGTAAAACCATATTGCAAGATGGTTAGGCTGAAAAATAAATACTATGAAAGAAACTTAGATTATGCATTCATGTCATAGATTATGCATAACCTAAATCATGACATGCTAAATAAAACCACTAACATCACTAAACTTTTTGTTGCTTAATGCTTCTACGAGTGTAAATGCATGTTGCAAGATTTGATCAAACTAGAAAACAAATACTTATATAAGAAATTACAGTTGTTAGAGAATGTACCACACTGTTTTCTACAAGAAAGTGTATCAATCGGACAATTGTACACTACAGATGCGCCAACCACTCCTCTCAAGGAAGCTTACTAATTGCAAATTCTTTAAAAGGTGCTTATACCAGAGTATACAATTCAAGCGTAGAAGGTATTTAGGTGGTGTTTGGTTTAAAAGAATGAAAACTATACCGCAAATGCAAGTGTGTTCATAACACACTTGGAAGTTCAAAGGGAATGAGAAAGAGTTGAAATTATTTGGCCTATGTATGTATGCAACAGTATAGAAATATATTACAATCTTTGGCTTAAATTGCATCTTACATTGAGTCAAGAGCCTAGAAAGTGTGGAGCTAAAGTTCAAAAGTAAATACAATTACATATTGGATAGAAGATTCAAGACTATAAAAGATAAAAAAGAGAAAACTGTTGGAAAGAACATATCAAAATTAAAAGACGTACATATTGGCATGATGAAGTGGTAGATATTGTTGTAGGTGCCTTTGGCGAGGAAGTGGTTCTAGGTGACCACCTTCGGTCCTACCGTACCGAGCCTATGTATGAGTAATAAGGCTTGACATAGTGTGTAGATGTTGCTGTGACGACTTGGTCATTTTCGCTTAAAATGAAGCAACAACAGACAAAATTATATTTTCAACATACATAACTACTAACAACTAAAGTCGCCAAACAGATGACAAGACACCTACGTAACCAACTTGACTATGTAAACACTAGTAAACACAAACAAATCTATCCAAAGTACAAATCAAATTATGTTACATCATGTTGTCTATGAATTTTTGGTGCTTGCAGTTAATTGCAATCGGCTAGAGTTACTAAACTCTAAACTAAAAAATGTATCAGACGGTTCCACTAAGAAAAATGTAACAGCACAATTTCTAAGAAAGGGAGCACTACATGATGATGAACAACTTCAACTAGAGTGTCACATGGTACAACTGTTGTTGCATCCTAGCCCCGGTTCAAATGGAAATTGCTACATATATGATTGGCTTGTATGGCCGAGCTACGATCTAGATTGATCCCTCGTGCAGCTGCTGTGTAAACCTCTAAATTCTTTGGCCTTCCCACTGTATGATACCAGGATCGTAATATGTCCTGCATATATTAGAGGTTCAAATATTACATCATATTTATCACCAATTCACTTACCTCTTCCACCACCACGTAGGGGCACATACATATACATACACTTACACTAGGAGCGCAGATAAGGGGCAACCGACTCCAGCCCGCGACAGGGCCGTGTGTCGTGCGAGTGTGCGCGGAGCAAAATTCCCACCCGGCCGGAGCCGACGTGGCTCGGCTTCCCCAGCTGGATCGCGCAGAAGTAAACGACCCCTCCGAATCCCCACCCCCCTCGTCCTCCTCTCCACTCTCTCCCTTCAATAATTCCCTCCTCTGCTCGCTCCAGCTCCAAGCACCACCACCCCATCGGGGGAGAGAGGGTAGAGGATAGGATCCCCATGTATCCAACCTCGCCGGAGCAGATCCCAGGCGAGACGGCGCGGAGCTGCGGGCGTAAAAGGCCAGCTGGGCTGAGCCTGAGCGCGCCCTGATCCGCCCGCCGCCCGATCGGGATCGATGGGCGGGGAGGCGCCGGAGCCGCAGCGACTCAGCCGCGCGATGAGCTTCTGCGGCGGGATTCCCGAGGAGGCGCTGCACCTGGTGATGGGGTTCGTGGACGACCCGCGCGACCGGGAGGCCGCGTCGCTGGTGTGCCGCCGGTGGCACCACATCGACGCGCTCACGCGGAAGCACGTCACCGTGCCCTTCTGCTACGCTGTATCCCCGGCGCGCCTGCTGACGCGGTTCCCGCGGCTCGAGTCGCTCGCGGTCAAGGGGAAGCCGCGCGCATCCATGTACGGGCTTATCCCCGACGACTGGGGCGCGTACGCGCGGCCGTGGGTCGCCGAGCTCGCCGCGCCGCTCGAGTGCCTCAAGGCGTTCCATCTGCGCCGCATGGTCGTCACAGACGACGACCTAGTCGAGCTCGTCCGCGCCCGAGGCCACATGCTGCAGGAGCTCAAGCTCGACAAGTGCACCGGCTTCTCCACGGACGGCCTCCGCCTTGTCGCTCGCTCCTGCAGGTACGCGTACTCCTCGATTCTCTAGCTCCCCTTACCTCCGATCTGAGAGCGAGAGAAGCAATCTGGACTTCTGGAGTCAGGGTTACGGAGCCAGTGACTGGGCGAATATTCGAGCTGATGTTTAGTTGATGCCTCGAAGTGGTATAATGGATAAGACCGAGCTAAGCACAGTGGCGGAGCTAGGATTTTTGGCGTTGGGTAGGCACTCCAACTTTTCATAAGACTACGAAATCAATATATAAGTAAAAAAATTCTTTAAAACACAATACAAATGTATTAAAAAATATCATAATATTAAGTTCAACAAATAAGTTTAAATTTTGGAAGAATTACAACATAAATTGTTCAAATATGAAATAAGGTCTTACATAAACAAACAGGAGATTACAATACTACTCTAGATTCTTCGATTTGCGCTTTCTTATGATCACGAAAGTCTCAATTATATCATCCTCGCTTGCTTTGAAGAAAATATCCAACTCAATAAATGTAATTAAGCCATATAATGGTTCAAAGTTTGGCACAAACCACACAATTTAATTTTTAAAATTTGCTAATTAAGTATCGTGTGAGTAATCTGAATAATAAACAAAAGTAATAACATTGATATCTGTTAAACAAATATAGAAACAACTAACAAGACCAATCAATCCCAACTAGTACTCTATCGTGCAACGCATCTGCTCCAGCTGCCAGCTAGTGCTACTTTCCTCTCTTTTCACTTTTTCTAGACAAGGATCAAAGCTAGTACTTGATTTTCTAGGCAAGGATAAAGCAATTAGTAACTTACTTGTTAAGCTCTTGCTAAATTTTATTAATGACACCAAGATATATTCTCTTCTATAATAATCATCAACTGTTTGTACCAGATAAATTGAAGCTCACGGCATTGCAATATTAAACCTCAAACATCTGTGCTAGCTGAGTGACTATACTCTGTGCTCACAGTCTCACGTTCCTTGGCCCCTACACATACTTGCACAAAAATGGGCTGTATCCCTGAGTAGTCCTAAGCCCACCTGAACTACCCACTGGGTCCGCCTATGGCTAAGCAGTAGTTTCTGCAAGTAGAAGCTTGTTCTAACTAGGGACGATTTTTGCGAAAAGGTTGCTCGAGATCTGGATGCCCAGAGTTGGGCATACTCTCCTCACATCATTAGAAATTGTACAATCCTAGCATAGAAGACGTGCAAAAGCTTTAGGAGTCCATCTGCATTTCTGCATGGTTACGATTCATGGCTTTACTTGTAGGTTTCTTCATTTTTTATGGGAAACTAAGTTTGATGTAATGGTGTTAATTTTGCGTAATTTGATCATTCTGATGACTTAATATCGGATATGTTTGATATATAATTATTTTTAAGTTACTGAGCAAACAGCTGGAAACAGTGAATCAAATAAGGGAGTTATTGAAGATTTGGTTGTTATTTTGAGCTTCTTAGGTGGATCCATCAGGAAAAGAGTCTTCAAATTACCCCAAATTTAGTAAGCTATAAATGCTCAGTATTGTTTTAGCTGCTATTTTTGTTCAATGCATTTGATTATTCGAAATATTCTATATGATACAACTTGAACCACAGAGCAAACTCTACTGGCTTGTGTTGACTTCTGTGATTATCCTGCTTCACGAACTCCTTACAAAAAGCTTAAGCAACAATGTGGACACTACCATATATCTATTGTTTTATGTATTCTTTACCTTTGTAACCTGATTACCCCTGTGTCATATTGTTTTTGGTGTCAGGCCAGCGAATGTTATTTGTGGAGTGCTACTGCAGCCATTAGTTACATTTGTTTGTCTGTACTGCACCCATTTATTTTATGATTTTCTATTTAACATACTTATAATGCACTGCTAATATTGTGACGAAATCATTGCACTAACTTGTTGCGCTAAATTCAGTAGGTCATTGAGGATTTTATTTCTGGAAGAATGTCAAATTGATGATAAAGGCAGTGAATGGATTCACGATCTTGCGGCCAGCAATTCTGTTCTGGTAACATTGAATTTCCACATGACTGACCTCAGAGTGTCGCCAGCTGACCTAGAGCTTCTTGCAGAGAACTGCAAGTCACTGTTTTCATTGAAGATTAGCGACTGTGATCTTTCAGACTTAATAGGTTTCTTCCGAGTTGCCACAGCTTTGGAAGAATTTGCTGGAGGGACATTGTATGAGCAGGGGGAACTCACCAAGTATGGCAATGTTAAATTTCCATCAAGACTCTGCTCCTTGGGACTTACTTTCATGGGAACAAACGATATGCCTGTTATATTTCCTTTTTCCGTGGTGCTCAAGAAGCTGGATTTACAGTACACTATCCTCACCACCGAAGATCATTGCCAGCTCATTGCAAAATGCCCGAACTTATTAGTTCTTGCAGTAAGGTCTCCTGCCTGTGTAAATTATGAAGATACTCAATTGGTGGTCTTTTTCGTCGTAACTAACCTTGTAAATGTGTTTGATAGGTGAGGAATGTGATTGGAGATAGAGGATTAGGGGTTGTTGCGGATACATGCAAGAAGCTCCAAAGGCTCAGAATTGAGCGAGGAGATGATGATCCAGGTTTGCAAGAAGAGCAGGGAGGTGTTTCTCAAGTAGGCTTGACGGCTATAGCCGTAGGTTGCCGTGAACTGGAATACATAGCTGCCTATGTCTCTGATATAACCAACGGGGCCCTGGAATCTATTGGGACTTTCTGCAAGAAACTTTATGATTTCCGGCTTGTTCTGCTGGATAGAGAAGAGAGGATAACAGAACTGCCACTGGACAATGGCGTCCGAGCTCTGCTGAGGGGCTGCACCAAACTTCGGAGGTTTGCTCTGTACTTGAGACCAGGGGGGCTCTCAGATGCAGGTCTCGGCTACGTTGGACAGTACAGCGGAAATATCCAATACATGCTTCTGGGTAATGTTGGGGAAACAGATGATGGATTGATCCGTTTCGCATTGGGAAGTGTGAACCTGAGAAAGCTTGAACTCAGGAGTTGTTGCTTCAGCGAGCGAGCTCTGGCCCTCGCAATACTACATATGCCTTCCCTGAGGTACGTTTGGGTGCAGGGCTACAAAGCCTCTCAAACTGGCCGTGACCTCATGTTCATGGCGAGACCCTTCTGGAACATTGAATTCACGCCTCCCAGTCCCGAGAACGCAGATCGGTCGACGGAGGATGGGGAGCCTTGTGTAGAGAGTCAAGCTCAGATACTTGCATACTACTCCCTTGCCGGAAAGAGATTGGACTGCCCACAATACGTGGTCCCATTGTATCCTGCGTGACTGTAAATACGCTAGCAATGATGTTGGTAACTTGATATGTGGTTATTGTACGGATCTAGATGGCTAGCTGATATGCACCGTAATAAGCCACTGGTAGCTGAGATGTACCGGAATAAGCTCCCACTATTCTCGCCTGTAGTTCTATCTAATCCTAGGGAGATGTATACTAAGTAACGATGCGAGTCGGTGCTTGCTTCCCTGATTTATTCCTTTGGAGGGTATAAGATCGAATACCTGGTTTTTGGCAGCCTACTTTGAGATGCTCTCTATTGCATGTAACTGCTCCAAAGTGCTGAGACAAACTCAAAACTGGGTTGTATGTTGCATGATATGTACTGAGTATGATGTTATGCCCATGAGTCGCGGAACTCCTTCCTGCTGGAAACATATCTGATCTGTTGTTTTCCTCTCTTTATGATAACGATATTTCGCAATGGAGATGCTACATGCATACGAGGACAGGACGTATGGGAATGTCACAAACGGCATCAGCGCGACAAGGAAAGGATTAAAGGTGACGCTGCGATGCTTGGCATCCTCGCAGGTGTGGCTCCAGCTCTCGGCGTCAAGGGTACTATCGCAGACGTGGATCCAAGAACGCGACGGACGGCGTGTTATCAAGACCAAGAGCCGGGTGAAAGAACCAACCGCACAATGCCATGACGCCACAGCTCGATGATTTGGGGCACTTGTTTGGCTAGCGTACAGAGATGCGTAGGATGGTGTCTGCATCTAGCTTGACAAGTGGGGGAGGCCGACCTGACCGACACAAGGACGTCCGCGTCAGCGATGCAGAAACGCCAAGGGAGAAGCGGCTGATTCTGCGATCCATGCACAGTCGGTGTCTTCGACTCTTCGCGCGCTCAAAACGTTACGAAGATATTTTATTCTGTCCACTGGGAGTCAATAGAAATACCGTTGCAACTGCATCTTGGTCGCTGGCAGCTGGGGCATGCTGCTGATTTTACTCACCGGCGCAAGGCGTGTCGTGGAGCAGGGCGCTGGATCCACTGACTTCCGGGAAGTCAGAGGATAGAATGTGACGCTACATAATTTGACAAACAGTGTATTTGCTGCCGTAACTCGTACGCAGTAGAATTGCTACATTATCTTACTGTAAATTACTGTACTACTCACAAAATGCTATTTCTCTTTGACTTCACCTGTGTGAAGTAAGATGATTTAGATCCTCACGATCAGGGCCCATGTGCAGCATCAGCATCAGTAGTTGATCCGAGGATAAGCGTGATTCGGGAGAGATGGCCAATTTATATTTATACTTCTATAAAATAAATAATAAATAAGTTTACGGTAGATTCGAGCGATCTTCATCGCATATGATCAAACAATTCACAATTAAAATTAATCACGTACGTGATTGCTAGTATCCACAAGTTCATAACTTCACATGGTTGGGACGGGAAAAAATGCTATAAACCATGGCATTTGTTGGTTTGAGTTATGAAGTACATTGATACTCAATCTCCAATATAAAGTTTCTGTCGTTCATATTCACAGATCTCCATTACGGTCATGCTAGGACAGCCAATTACGACTTGTGATATGATATGTGTGGTCTAGAGAGAACCGAGCGCTGTTCCGTTGGTTGAGTATCACTGCATTTCATATGAAACTAGTAGAAAAGTAAAGAAGTATACCATTCTAGCACATGAAACTACAACCTCTTTGATTGAGTTTTGCAGGAATTTTGAAGTATCACAATAATTTGGAAAAATATCTATGTACATTCAGAGTTATTCAGAAGTAGTGTCAACTATGCAACTCTATCTATTAATCCACCATAGTTACAATTTAGTGCTTAGTATAAAAGGAACTCCACGGGCAACGCCTCGAGTAATTGACTAGTGCGGTTTAGCATCTAAATAGACAAATAAAATTCAAAATGCTAATTTTGGTTTGCGAATCTTAAATTTTCAACTGTCTTAAAGATAATTTTTTTTGTGCCAAAAAACATATAACAGAATGTTCACCTTGTGTAATTGCTAGGCTGGTTTAAATCCTATTTGTTTTTATTCTAATTATAAATTCTAGACCAAAAGCAAAAAGAAATGGTCAATCTGAAAGTTGATTTTGACAATTCACATTATAATATGAAATTCTATAATCCATAACCTAATGGAAAGTGGTTTTTACGAATTCTAAAGACTAGACTGAAACAAACAAACCCTTGGTCTATTAGAGGACTCTTGTTTCAGAAAGAAAAACGTATGCTAAATATACTCCTAAAGAAGACAATGAATCCTTTTCTCGAACAATCATTTAGAACAAGAAAAGCTGCAGAAAGATAGTCCATGTCGTGAACAGTTTTCACCTTTTTTCACAAAGAAATTTTATCGAGGCTAATCATATTAAGAAGATATGCCATAAGGATTTTTATTATGTTCCAAACATTAAATCAAGTTTTCACCATAATATAGTATTTCTACTTTTTTCATCCCTGTATCTTTTTCGTGAGTGGTGCCTGGACGTCTGATGTGCCAGGAGCCTAAAGTTTTTACAAATAATATAATTGATTAGGTGGAACTAATACAAAATAACGCGACACATCCTTGCAACTTGTCCATACATATTAAGATAACAAAAAATTAGCAATATTAGTGACAAATAAAATTCATAAGGACATGTCAAATTGTCAAAGATTTGTTTACGACAATATGTTCGTAATTGACTGAGGTACCATTGAGATCAGAAATTGAATACGAATCGAGATACGTGATGTAGACAGGTTCGAGCATTCGGAAGGAGTAATCCTCTAGTTCTGTTTGGATGTTATTATAGTATTGATCAACTCAAATACAAACAATGTGACCAGACCTATTACAGAGAGTAGATCAGACCTATTACAGGGACTAGTCCTATGCTAGGGTCTTGGTGCTTGCGTTGAGATGTATATGTCTTGATGTGCCTTGAGTTTTTTCTCTCGGGGGTTTGGGTTCCCGCTTTATATAAGACTGATATGCCGCGTCCTATCCAAACATAGTCAATATGAAGTCCTTCATCTTGTCCACCATAACAAAGCAGATGAATCCAACTTGGATACTAGTCGTTCTAGAGTTTGGGCAACCAATCGAGATATTTTTAGTATCCAAGTCAAATTCATCTGCTTTGTCATGGTGGACAAAATGGACTCCATATCGACTATTACTAGTTGTTCTAGAGTTGGGCATCCAATCGAGACATTCCTAGTATATGTCTTCTAGATTTCTGGATGTATCAAATACCGTAGATTCGGTTCCGTAGTATCTAAAGTTATTATAAATGTTCAGGGTATACCCTGTCTATATATAGTGTATTCTTTATACGTATATACCTCATAGTTAGATATTCGATAGTAGCCCTCTAACTTTGCTCAGGAGGAAAAGTTTATACAAGTGCCCACTCGAGTACTACCAAGTCTAAGTCTAGTCGAGTAAGGTGGAGCAGGCTTGCAGTCAAAAGAATCTAGCAGAAAACGGATCATGTTCCGAGTATCGAGTGGAAACGCACTTGAGTCGAGCACCCTAGTGTTAACCGCACTTGAGATTCAAAAGGAGGACTAAAACCTCGATGATCGACACTAGACTCCGAGTAGAGTTAAAAAAAACCTTCGAAATTTGAACCGTTGGGTACAGGAGCATTTAATGCACGCAAACGGGTGTGCGGAGACTCACAATGCCATCATCTTGTCTTTCACACCGATCAAAGCACCATAGAGACATGAGTGGTTACCAAAAAGGCGATAAATTTTGGGTTATTTATCTGTACAAATCTGAACTATAGCAATTCTTTCTCACTCTTGCCCTCAACCTTCTCGCACAAGCTTTCATATTTCTCTACCCAAACACGCACCGCTGTCGAAAGACTTGGACTCGTGGATTCCGGCTCCCCTGCGAAGACCTCGCTCCTTCTTCACTGGAGAAACAGCCCGACATGAAGACCGACGGTGCCTCCCTTGAGCAGATAGACGAGATGAAGCACCTGACTGAAGTTGGTGTGATTTCATTGATGCAAGAATCAAGGGTAAAGGAGCTTCAAGTTGAAGGGATAGTACCTCATCACGATCTGGTCGACTAGAGGCTTGCATCTGGTGAGGAATTCCCATCTTGCCGATTTGATTATGAGATCATGGTTTTTGAATCCTTCTTCCGATGTGGATTCAACGTTCCCCCTTCTAAGTTTCTTCTCAATGTACTTGACTGGTACCAAATCGAGCTCCACCACTTAAATCCAAACTCCATCACTATGCTTAGTGTCTTTGTTCATCTTTGCGAAGCCTTCCTCGACATCGAGTCGAGTCTGAATCTGTTCCAATATTTTTATCATCTAAAGAGGAACAAGGAGAACAAATGTGTTAGAGGTTGTGGTTTCTAGCTGCGATCTGGAATGAAAAACTCCTATATCCCAGTTACTTTAATCTCCTCTTGGCAAAAGGATTGGAAAAAACATTAGTTTTATGTTTTCAACTCCGACCCAGTCCACTCCTCCTTAGTCTATAGAGGCATTTTTCCCTTACAAAATCCATCCTGGACGAAGAAGCGCCGCAAATTCAAACACACCGCCTACTGCGTCATGACGATTGGTGAACTTAGGCAAAATAGCTTAACCGGGTGGCACATAGCCAAAGACTTGATTAGTCGAATGCTTAAGCCCCTTGAAAGCGATAACTCCAAGGACGGGATCCCTCGCTTGGGAATATGCTGGAGACAACGATAACTCCAAGGACGGGATCAGAGGTAAGATTTATATAGCAATATGCTGCTTCTGTTATCACAATCAAGCTCTTTCGAGTGGCCTTTTCTTTTTATAGATATGTCTCCTTCATATATTGTTGTTCGATTGAGCAAACTCTTCTCTAAAGAAGCATAAGAATGCTCCGTGCAGCCCTACTCCCTCGCGAATCCTCGACAGAGATGGGGATTTCTCAAGTAAGAGAGCAGTGCTAATTACTACTTATTCAACCTGATTCGACTTTTTGATTTAAGGCCCTAGTCTTTCATCAAAAGCACATCCTCACAACTGAGATCATTAACCTTGATGACACTTCCTCTTATGAAACTAGCGATAAGGGGAAAACACCAGTTGATCGAGGGGCTGTAGGGTCTTTTCGATCCGAGAGATTGTCTCCGCTATATGATCTAGTGCCCCTCAAGCACTCGCAGAAAACAAACCAACCGGTACTATCATCAAGTTGTCAGATGATTATTTAGTCACTACTCTGGCAATCGAGCACTTACATACTAAGGCTTGTTTGTATGGGTGGCCTTTCTACACGAGATAGCCAAAGCCACTCCTCAATCGCCTCCTTGAGTAACTGACGTCTGATGACTCGGTAAGAAAGGTGAACTTTATCGAGTTACCCCCCTCATATTGGTCATTTTTCTAAGCATTGGCTCGGTGAATCTAGAATAATGATGAATCATTGTAGACTGGCTTCTTGCAGGCAATGATAGCTTTGGCTTCATCTGTCCCCCAGGTGGCCCCTCGAATACAACCGATACCAGCTGCCGGTATGATGAAGAAGAAATTTACCATCAAAAGGCAAAAGTTGAGTATTTTTGCGCGCATCCTAGTCGCCACAAGGTTAGATCTGACTATTTGTTTTGGTTTATGGTCTTCCTTCCTATTTTTTAGCTAGTTGATGGCAAGTTGCCAGGCCCAGAGATATCAAAGGAAAAGGAAATAAGTGATCCAGCTAGCCAGCCAGTTTCAACTTCTTGTGATGCGCCACTTCCACCTCTTCAAGTAGAGCAAACTTCAGCATATGCTCCTGAACCAAGCTTGAGACTCGATGCACTCGAGGCTCCTGCAAGCCCACCGCTAATTGATCCATGGGTGGCAATGAAATCTTAGCTCGGGGCTATTTGCACCCAAGCAGAAGCTGTCAAGGCCCACTTCTGGCGATAGACCCCACGAGCTATCAAAAAACTCTCGAGAAGAAGGATGGTGAGCTAGCCGTTCAACAAAAGAGGATTGAAGGTTAGTTTTACCTGCAGATCACTAGTATGTGATTCGAACAACGAGCAACTAATGATAATTACCCTTGCTTGCCTTCTCAAATCTGTATTCTTCCTTAGAAAACAAGGTAACCCTTCTTGATGATGTGATGAAAACCATCAATGGAAAGGATAAATATCTTGCAAGACTCAAAGAAACTTCAAAGAAAGCAAAAGCTGATTGAAAAACTATGGCTGAGGCTTTGAAGAAAGCAAAACCTAAGCAGGGTGCAAAGGCTGATGCTCTGAAGAAAGCAAAAAGTGATCAGGATGCCATGGCTGCTGAGTAGGACACTACGGTTTCAACGCTTCAAAAACTGAGAGAACAGACCCTCGATCGCATGAACCAGTTGGCCTCCATAAGCGCCGAGACAATGCTTGGTCTCCTCAAGAGCTACAACCCCGACCTCGACACATCAGTAGTGACGGAGGGATTCGGGTGTTCAACAGAGGAAGCAACAGACATTATTTAGAGTCTCAAATCCCCACCTTCGCGGAGTCTTTAGCACTTAGCTTGCCAGACAACAAGAACAAGGGTAGCCCTTCTAATTGACTTGACTCAAAACATTTGAAACTTGTCCTGTGACTTGAGAATGTCTGTAAATATTACTGATATTTTGCCTGTCTATTACGCTACTGTCTGCTATTTCCTTATCGATTAAATAGAGTTAGCACAAGTAGATGCAAATACTGATTAGTAAATGTTGTAACCATCATCGCGCTTAGTTGACTGATTATCCGTTAACACCTAAAAACTCAACTATATAAATGACTAGATGTGTTGGCCTTTGAGTAACAACTCAAAGCAACCATAATAACGAGAAAAAACTAGTATAAAACTAGAAAAAGGGATAGCACGATAATCTTTTGTAAATTTTCACCAGCTAGCGCTTTGACTAAGGCACGAACATGAACTCGATAGAGATACACATAGATTGACTAGAACTTCAGAACCTTGTTAGTCGTTAGGTGCGAGATGACTGACAATCTCTTCTGCTGTTATGTCTTATTAGGTATAGTTGTCTGTCATCAATCCAACACATGCCTCTGTTGGTTCTATCCAACACAATCGACGCAAAGCCAGATAAACTTTTGCAAAAGTATATCCTTACTGAATACATATGGTATTACTGTGTAGCCCTTGACTCTCTGGTCGAGGAGAAAAACATACTTGATCGGAGAGTAAGAAAGAACATACTTATACTATCAAAAATATATGATGTAGCCCTCGACTCTCTGCTCGATGATTGGATCAAGTGAACAGTAAAGTTGTAGCATCGAAAGGATGTGATGTAGCCCCCATCTCTCTGTTTGATGTGATAATCAAAATAGAGAGTAGAGCTATAACATCATAAGATATCTGACATTAAATAATGTAATGCATGGCTCTCTGGTTAACACGATAGTTAAATAGAGAGTGAAGTATAAGGATAAAAAAATACATGATGTAGCCCCTGACTCTCTACTTGATGACCGGATCGAGCAGAGAGTAGAGCATAAGCATCGACTCATTCTTCTTGACCACATGATCGAGGGTATAAGCCCCCAGGCGTACATCAACAATTACATTATGGTCATCGAGTATAAATCGAACAGTCGGGTAGGTGAGCATTAAAAACCCACTCCCGCTCATGCTCGTTTTCACCGCAACCTTTGATTTAACATGTCACAATGACACCACCCGTCTTTGCAGAGATTAGACAAGTTATAATGCCCCAGTAGTGCCTCGACTTCCGCTCAACGCACTGCGTGGTCGAGGCGCCCTCATCATCACGCATGGTTCTATCGGATCTTGCTGGCACCATTTCCGCAGCATGACCCATTTCCATGGCTATAAATAGGTACATCCAGGGCTACCAATTTTCACCTCGTCTCCCTCCTTTCTCCCTACCCATTGCCTAGTAGAAACACATAGACCTTGAAACTATGGCTTCCACTCCATCATCATCTCCTGAGCCATGTCCAGAAATAGGAGTAGGACCTATGTCCCCAAAGCCTCTCGCTATGGTTCCACTTGGTGTCATCGTCATTTCCTCCGACGAGGAGGAATGGATCGAAAGGCATAAGAGGAAAAGGAACAGAATATCCATCAGAGGTTATCGACCCTTCACCCGCCACCTCCGGTGTTTCCTTGACGCCGATGCTGCAGAACGAGCGGCACAGGAGTCTGCGACACGAGTCATGCGGGAGGGAAATAAAGTAGTGGTGACCTTGATAAGATCATTAACTAGGTTACCAACGAGGCCTTCAGCGATGAAGCCCCCGAGCCTCCGGTGGTGTGTGGTTGTCTTCTCCGTCGACAACAACCATATCACCTCCGCATCCTGCGGAGGGCCACTCGGCATCGTCGATGCTGGCCAGTAGCTCCAGCAGGGTCTTCGCCTCGACCACCTTCCCTGACCCTTATGCTGGTTGACAGTCGATCCCCGAGACAATAAATTGCTGCTCCATGGAGGAACGAAAGAGATTCCTTGACTCGTTTGAGGGCAAGTAGGGATCCACATACTTCTGAACTCTTGGAGGTGATGGATCTTCACTATTTGCATGAGCTAGGTGAATCCTTTCAGTTAAGGATATGTAATAGGATAGTCAGTCTGATCAAAATATAGTCAACTTAGCTTTGACTTACCTTATCTATGAATAGAACTGTCGGAGTTAGTCGATGTGCCACAAGTTTTTGAGTATCTTACTGTTTGGAGTAGATAGCCGTACTAATCCAGGTCGAGTTACTTCGACTACTATATAGAGCCCTTCCCACTTAGGTGATAAGTTATGGCGATGAGCCTGTTTATGCACCTTCGTAAAACCAGGTCCCCAGTAGCGAGTGTTCTGGGTTGAACTTTTTGACTATGATATCTACGCAATGCTTGTTGATACTTAACCATTCGAATGGATGCTCGATCACGATACTCCTCAAATGACCGCTTATGATTACTCTTGCCCTTCTCCTGAGTAACTTTCCACTCGAGGAGATCCATACTTCAACTCGGTTGGGAGCACTACTTCTGCTTTGTAGACAAAGAAGAAAGGAGTTTCACTGGTAGCCCTAGTAGTCGAAGTACGAACGGTCCATAACACCGGGGGAAGCTCTTTCACCCATCGTTTCGAGTAAGCCTTTAGCCTGTCGAAAATCTAATGATACCCTGTAAGATTATACCATTGATGCGCTTGACTTGACCGTTAGGTTGAGGGTGAGCTACTAAAGCGAAATAAGTTTTGATGCTAAATTCTTTACAGAACGCAGTAAAGATCCCGCTCTTGAACTGGCTACCATTATCTGTAATTATCTGATGCGAAGTGCCGAATTGACTAATTATACTCCTCATGAACTTTTGGCCACTTCTATGATTATCTTACCCACGGGTTCTGTCGGTGTGTCAGGAATCGGGGGTCCCTGAGTCCCGAGGCCAGGCCAGCCGTCCGCCACGTGTCACCATCCTGCGAGGTCCCTCCTACGGGATGAGGAAAATCTAAGTTCCGAGAGAAGGTGCTCGGGGCCACAGCCTCTGGTCCCCGAGCACCCCAGTTCCCTGATGACCCGCAGAATCTAAGTACCGGGAAGAAAGTGCTCGGGGAGGTGCCCGCTCGCCCCCGAGTACCCTAGTCCCCCGATGGTCAGAAGAGCTAAGTACCGGGAGAGAGCGCTCGGGGGGCTACGTACGGCATCCCCCGAGCGCCCGGTTCCCCGAGGGTCAGTACAAAAATGCTCGGGAGAGAGTGCTCGGGGCTGCACATGGCAGCCCCCGAGCACTCGGTTCCCCGAAGGTTCGTGCAGAGGTGCTCGGGAGAGGGTGCTCGGGGTTGCACGTGGCAGCCCCCGAGCACTCGGTTCCCCGAAGGTTCGAGCAAAGGTGCTCGGGAGAGGGTGCTCGAGGTTGCACGTGGCAGCCCCCGAGCACTCGGTTCCCCGAAGGTTCGTGCGAGAGCACCCGGTGCCCCGACGACCCAGAAGGGCCCCCGAGGGGCCCGCCGACGAGGTGTCAGCCATTCAGAGGTCCAAGGCCATATTTAATGGGCATACGCGGCCTTACATCCTGACATCCCAACTGCTCCCACCGCAGTGTCAGTCCCTGCCATGCTTTGGCAGAGAGGCGTGGGGCCATTAATTGCACGGGTTCCGTCCCGTACCATCCGGTGTATCTCGGGATAACGTTGCCAGGATCAAGGCGTTCCGCCTGCCACCCTGCCCTGGCAGAGGAACAAGACAGGGTGGGCGCACCGGGCGCCTCTGTGGCTGCTCGGTGGGCCCTCTCAATGGCGCCCGGCACCAGGGCGTCCACAGTGACAGGTGGTCGGACGCGCGCCGCGTTTTTCCACCGCCCCTGTCACTTCGCCCAGAGGAAATGATGACGCCTTTCTCAGTCGTGGCGTCTTGGAACTCGTGCCCCTTCTTTCCCGTTTGAGGTATGTCGTGGCCGGCGAGTGCATAAAAGGATGGGCGTACAGAAAGAAGAAGAGAGGCGGACGAAGACACCGGATGACTCGAAGCATCGTAGAAAAGAACAAGCCCAAGTAATCGACCGTGCCACACTTAGACGAAGAACACTACAAGCAAGCCTGAGCAGAGCTAGAACAAGGGAGCCTCAAGCTCTTAGTTAGACAATATAGTCTTGTAACCAGACATATCCCTGGGGGATCCCCCTCAGGGAAGGATATTGCATCCACACAGGAGTAGGGTATTACGCTCCCGTGCGGTCCGAATCTGTCTAAACTCCGATGCATTTACTTCCCTTGCACTAGGTCGATCATCCCCCACCACCGGCCGCTGCATTTATTTCCACTTCCATTTATTTCTCCGACGAACTCATTCAGGATCATCCCCCCGGCCGAATCTCTAAAAAGGGGTCTCTCGGGATCCCTGCGACAGGAGTTCACCCTCTGACAGGTTCGGCCTCGATGCACTCAATAAACGTATCGATAGCCACGAATAGGAATTTGAAATCACCTTGGTCCTTTGGGAACGGTCCTAGGATATCCAAGCCCCAGATGGGAAAGACCAAGAAAGAGGAATTATTTGCAAAGCTTAGGCTAGTCGAGTGGTCTACCTTCTAAAAAGTTGGCAGCTTTCGCACTTTTTGATCAGCTCGAAAGCATCCTGAAGGATAGACAGCCAATAGAATCCTTGGCGGAAAGCTTTTCCGACCAAGGTGTGGTAAGACGCATGATTACAACACATACCTCTATAGATATCAAGCAATATTTTACTGCCCTATTCCTGAGTGATGCACTTTATCAAGATTATGTTATTCCCCTTTTAGTAGAGCTTGCCATCTACCAAAGCGTATAGCTTGGACTTATGAGCAATTTTCTCTGTAGATGCATCACCCTTAGGGACATCTCAACCTTCGAGATAGGTTTGGAATGGGGTCATCCAAATCGGCTTGCTTTCGAGTAGCGCAGCTACCGTGTCTGCAAGTTTTGCCTCGTTGACCTTACCAGACTGCTGGTAAAGTTAGGTAGCTTCCGTTCACCGAACTATCAGGATAGATGGTTTGAGGAGTTTCTCAGCAAAGACTCCCTTAGTCACTGGTGTTCGAGAAGAAGCGAGTCTAGCAAGTTCATCCGCTTTAGAGTTATCACTTCTTCTAATGTGTTAGTTCTAGCCCTTCAAATTTTTCCTCGAGCTTTCGCACCTCGTTCAGATAAGCAGCCATGTTTATGTCTGAGCACTGGTACTTCTTTTGCACCTAGTTTATGACTACTTGTGAGTCCCCTTTCACGAGAAATCGCCTGATTTCAAGTGATCTTTCACGAGAAGTCGTCTGATTCCAAGTGATGAAGCTATGCAAAGCCTGTTTCCCAGTCATTCGTATTCTACAACATTGTTGGAAGATTTAAATTAATGGAACAATGTACCTGAGTTCGTCGTCCGTTAGGTACAATGTCAGCCCCCAAGCCCTGAAGTGTGAGCGATCTATTGAAGAAGAGCGTCCAGTGGTCATCAACCACACTTGACTTTGTTTCTTCCACGCTTGTCCATTCAGCGATGAATTCTGCTAGTACCCCCAACTTAACGCTCGTTCGCGGTCTGTAGTGTACATCGAACTCATTGAGCTCGACTACCCATTACGTGATTTGTCTAGTAGCCTCTCTGTTGTGTATGGCAACCTTCAGCGACCTTGTGCGCCTGAAAATAGTATCATAGCTTTCGGGAAGATATCAAGACTGCATATAGCAACTTCTCCACTTGCGAGTACAATAGCTTAACATTGTGTAGGACTTTGCTCATGTAGTAAACAGGTTTTTGGACCTTGATCTTTTTTTTCGGGACATTCCCGCTTGACCAGCAAGACCGTGCTTACAACGGTTACTGCAATGTACAAAAATAGCTCATATTTTTCATTAGGCGGTGTTATTACGGAGATGATAAATACCTTTTTAAATCCTGAAAGACGTTCTCTGCTTCTTCTGTCCACTTGAACCGGTCGTGTTTCTTTAGCAGCTTGAAGTAACGCATCCCTCGCTCATCCATCCTTGAGATGAATCGACTAAAGGCTGTTATGCATCATGTCAATTTTTGAACTTCTTTTAGTGTTGAAGGCGACCACATTTGGTTAAGCGTCTCGATTTTACGTGGATTGACCTCAATGCCCCAACTTGACACCAGGAAGCCGAGAAGCTTACTAGATGGAACGCCGAACGAGCAATTCTCGAAATTAAGCATCATACGATACTTCCTGAGGTTGTCGAATGTCTCCTTATGTCGTTAATCAATGTGCATTCGGTTTTAAACTTGACTACAATATCATCTTCATAAGCTTCAACATTGCGACCGATCTGGGGTTGTAAGCAGTTTTGAATACACTGATGATAAGTAGCACTAGCATTCTTTAAACCGGAAGACATCTTTACATAACAAAATATATCAAAGGGAGTAACAAAAGAAGTTTTCTCCCCATCTCTACCCCATGCTAATTTGATGATACCCCGAATAGGCATCTAGGAAACACAGCAAGACACCCCGCCGTAGAGTCGACGATCTGGTCGATGTGAGAAAAAGAAAATGGTCCTTAGGACAGGCTTTGTTAAGGTCGACAAAGTTGACACACATTGTACGCCTACCATTTGGTTTCTTCACAAGGACGGGATTTGCGAGCCATGTAGGATGACAAACCTCTCGAATAAAGCCCGCCTTTACGAGTTTGCCGACCTCCTCCGGGATAGCTTGCTTCCTATCCTTTGCGAACCTCAATCATCTCCCTAGGGACCCCGGACATATCGGACGGTTGCCATGGAAACATATCTTGGTTCGTCCAAAGGAAAATGATGATCTCAAGTTCCTATTTAGGATTAAGGTCAACCCCTACTTAATCGTCTTGGTTGATTCAGATGAATCGAGGGGTATTGCCTTGACACCACCATCAATCTTATTGTCCTTGGCACCGTCGTTGTAATCTCCTTTAGCGGCCTCATTGGACTTAGAAGTGCTAGCAAGACTTACGAACTTGGAATCCTTAACCCTAACAATGGCTTGATGCTTCTGACGCTTAGACTCCGCACCTTTTGAAGCAGTTGTCGTCCGGTAGAAGTGCTCGACCATATCCAAACTTTGCTTATCACATTTGACCATTGCACGTTGATCCCCTTTGACAATTATGACTCTTTGGGGCATGGGATCTTAAGTGTTTTATACGTGTAGTGCACCATGGCCATGAACTTGCCCAGCATTGAGCGGCCTAAAATCACATTGTAAGCCGTCTCAGAGTTTAGCACATCAAACGTTAACTTCTTTGTACGAAAGTTGTCAAGCTCTCTGAACATGACTGGCAGCTCGACCTGGCTAAGGGGTATATTGGATGGATTTAGGGTTATACCATGAAGAGGCTCAGCTCCTGCATTGAGCTTCGACCTTGAAATTCCCATCTTGTCTAACGTCTTGGCAAAGAAGAGATTAAGCGAACAACCCCCATCAACCAATATTCGATGTATCTTAATGTTAAGGATAGTAGGATAGACCACAACCTAGTATCAACCAAGGTGTCGAATCGCACTAGGTGGTCAACTTAGTTGAAGGTGATCGGGACCTCTAACCACTTCTGACCACTTGAGGTATTGAGTAGGCCCTGTCAGAGCCAGGTTGGCCTCTCTCTCGACCGCTTTGTACTGTCTCTTGGATTCGTACGCGGCTTGGCTTGTTTGCTGTGATGCTCAGTAACAGCTCATCGATCTTCTTTTTAATGATGTGACATTCGTCGAAGTCATGTTGGTTGGTCTGATGGACGGGACACCACTTTCCACCACCTCAGCTTAGGTGTTGCGCGACTTGCTCCTACCAACTATGGCTACAGTAGTGTCTGGACCTTTATGCTTGCCAGTTGGTTTATTCTTCTTGCCCCCGTTCTTCGAGGTCTCAAGATTGTCCTTGCCAGGCTGAGGGTTTTTGGCATGTGCCTGAGCTTCAACATGCTTTGCAGACGTGTCAGCCAACTCGAAGAGCACTTTGACCATTTGGATCCTTCTAGTTGCTAACTTGCCAACCAGATGTGTCCTTGACGCCTCGCTTAAAGGCGATGATGATTGATTCATGGAAGATGTTTGGGATCATGTTGCGCCTATCATTGAACCTCCGAATGAAGTCTCAAAGAGATTCATCTTTTCCTTGGTTCAACTGATGAAGATCGTTCTCCATTCCTAGGTGCTCGAAAGTACCCTGAAAGTTTACGACGATTTGAGCCTTCAACGTGGCCCAAAATCGAATTGAGTTGGGAGGCAAGTTCAACAACCAGGACCGTCCTGGCCCATCCAGCGTGGTCAATAGATAGTTGGCCATTACCTTGTTGTCACCGTCCGTCACTCGAATAACAATGGTATAGATCTGCAACCACTCATTGGAATTGAGCTTTCCATTTTATTTTTGGATCGAACCCACTTTGAACTTCTCAGGCCACTGTATCAATCGGAGCTTAGGCGCGAAGGCTTCGTAACCCCATCAAACTCTTTAGGAGGGGGAGAAGGAGGATTGTCATGCATGTTCCTTCGAATAGAGACTCACGTCGATCGTCCCATCCTGGAGATCTGCGCTCATTATAGCGTTGGTCGTCCTCATAGTGTTCCTCACGACAGTTGTCCATCACTCTCCGTTGATCGTACAGATTGTGAGGGATGCGGTTTCTCAAGTCTTCCTGGTTCATGCGCCTATGAATACAGTAGTTACAGCCTGGCCCGCAAGACTGCGCTCCACCATGATCACTTGAGCTTCCCATCTGCAATTCCTCGACTCGGGGATGTCCGTGTCCGTGTCTCCTCTAACTGGCGCCTTGCCGACTAGTGTGCCTAGAGCTGCTAAGGTTGTTTACTCAAGGAGCCTAGATCTAAGACGTATCGAGTAAAATCTTCACTTGATTGAGCATCGGGGTTAAAGGATTCACCAAATCCAACTCAGGGAAGGATCTTAGAATGAGATGAGAGCCCTGGACGTTAGCCTTTGGAGTACTAAAGACACCACTACCGAGGCTTTGCTACGACTGAGTGGATGAAGCCTTGTGATAGTTGTCCAAAGAGTATTCGTTCCTCGATCTCAGGACCGGTGCTGGTGGAGGGGTACCCACCAGAAGTTGTCGTTAAAAATCAAAGGACACCTGACCTCCTACGATCCGTTGATGATCAGTAGTATTAGGAGCTAACTAGGCACCAGCCATAGATGTTCCTGGTGGTATATCTCCATCAACGCCGATACCATGGGTGGCGGATGCTGCTGCTGGGTTCGCGAGAATCTCGACACCATTATTCTCTATAGCGTTTTGATCTACCACCATAGGGTCGTCGGGTGGGGTTTCGACTCCTCGAGCCATGCACATGAATCGATCCGTTCAACTGCTCTAGCTGTCAACCGAGTTGTCGTTGCCACTATCCTAATCCTTGTCCTCGCTGTCGGTGTCTATGCACTGGAGAAAGTTAGGCTCTTTGGGATCACAATCGAGAGTCCCACCTCATGGTATGCATCCAATACTCCTTCAGATCCAACTCGGGGACTCAAGAATACCGGTGTGGATCAGTCCACCTTTATTGTCCTAGCGAAAAACCACATCTCTAAAGAGAATCTCAGATCTGGCATGAGGCAATGAGTAGATGGTTTCTGCTGACTCGAAGTGGTGGTAGAAACCGTTGTTAGAGAAACCAACGCGGATTTGAACTCGAGACATGATCAATCCTGAAAAGCAGAAGAAGGCCCCTACCCAGCGCACAAACTATTAAAGATTTGTTATCGACAATATGTTCATAATTGACTGGAGTACCTTAGAGATCAGGGATTAAGCACGAACTAAGACACGCAATGTAGATAGGTTCGGGCATCCGAAAGGAGTAATACTCTACTTCCTGTTTGGATGTTGTTGTAGTATATTGATCAACTCAAATGCAAGCAATGTGGCTAGACCTGTTACAGGGAGTGGATCGGATTTAGGCTAATCTAGGGTTGAAGTCGCCGAGTATCTCCTATGCTAGGGTCTTGGTGCTTGCGTTGAGATGTGTATATCTTGATCTGGCTTGAGTTTTTTTGTCCCGGGGGTCTGGGTCCCTACTTTATACAGGGTTGATATACCACCTCCTATCTAGCTATAGCCGATAGGGTACTTCATCTTGTCCACTACGACAAAACAGATGAATCCGACTTGGATACCAGTCGTTCTCGAGTTAGGCAACTAATCGAGACATTCCTAGTATACACATTTTCTAGATTTCTGGATGTAGCACATACCGCATATTTGATTCCACAATATCCGTAGTTGTTATACATATATATGATATACCCTATTCATATACAATGTACTCATTATGCTTATATACCCCATAATTAGATATTCGACACAAATGACAACACGAGCAAAAATCAATTATTAGTCTAGCTAGCAGAAACTGCGATGCAGAACTTCTGAAAATGATTACAAATCAAACTCAGATATTAATAAGAAGCGGTTATTAAGCATTATATAATATCTACTTCCTACCTTGTTGATTATGAAAGGCAATTGTTACGTCAGTGCTTAAAATAGGTAGTTCAGTAGATCAGTAGATAAATCTTATGTAACATCCTTTTTTGAAAGAGACACAAAAATTTCAAATGTGATATAAGGCATATGAAGCAAAACTCAGGTAAATATTTAATTGCAGAGCCCCTCTGAGAACACCAGAAGTCATCATCTATAAGCATGCCATCAGAAATAGCATGGACCATTGATCAGTTATAAGTAAAGCACAATACTATGAGTTGATCTGTTATAAGTAAATCACAATACCATGTGTTGATCAGTCATCACCAAAGAAACTCTTCAATTATAAACTTATAATACAGGAATGATCAAATATAGTATAAAAAGAAAAGGGAAATCAATAGTGCCCAGAACGTCAAAGCAATGCATCCATCAGAACACATCATTACAAAAACCAAGCAATATAATAAATATTGGCTACCGCTTTTTCCATTTGTTAAGTAATACCTAGCAGTGAGAAGACCATCCTAGTCTGTCGGAGGGTGAACTCCTCAAGCGGGGATCCGGAGGGACCCCTTTGAGATTCGACCGGGGGATGATTCTGAGTCCGCCTTGTACGTGAAATAAATGAGAGTAAATGAGATGCAGGTGGAATGGATGATCGGATGCCCGAGAAAATAAATGCTCTGGGGATTTTAGACAGGTTCAGGCCGCATGGAGCGTAATACCCTACTCCTGTGTGTATGCTATAAATGCTCTAAGAATGTCTCTCTGAGGATCTACTGTGTTACAAGAGTGTTTGTCTAAATCTAGGGCTTCGTGCTTCATCCGTCGTCATTCAGAGTTCGTCGGATGTGCTCTGAAAACTCCTCTCTGTGTTCCTCGTCTTCTCCGGGGAGCCCGCCTCTCTTTTATACCCGGTTGGGGCGAGTGGCGTGCCCAGAAAGGATTGGCGCAAGTTCCAAGGCGCCATAAATGGAAAGCAACCATCATGGGCTGCAGCTTGAGGTGACGGGGAGAGTTGAAAACGCGCCCCCGTCTGGTCTTCGTCGTCATCATTCCGCTTTTCAGCGAGTGCAGCGGGGAGGGCCCGCCGAGCAACCACCGAGTAGCCCCGCGTGCCCGCCCGGTCAGAGCGAGCCTGACACAGTAGGGCGGCAGGCGTTGCACCTCGAGCCCTGCGACGTTATCCCGAGACGAGCCGGATGACGCGCGATGGGACCCGCGCTGAGGGGAGTGGTTGGAAGTGACAGGCCACGCGCCCTCTTAAATGCAGCATCGGGCCTCTCACCAGTTGACACCTCACCGCCGAGCCCTTGTGGGGACCACCGGCGAAGGACTTCTCAGGCCCTCGGGGAACCATAAGTGCTCGGGGACTACTGTTCACAGCCCCGAGCACTCTCTCCCGGATATGCCCTCTCTTGTTCCTCAGGGAACTCGGGTGCTCGGGGACCACTGTTCACAGCCCCGAGCACTCTCTCCCGGGTATGCCCTCTCTTGGTCCTCGGGGAACTCAGATGCTCGGGGACCACTGTTCACGGCTCCAAGCACCCTCTCTCGGAACTTGACTGCTCGGGTCATCGGGGAACTCGGGTGCTCGGAGACCACTGTTCATGGCCCCGAGCACCCTCTCCCGGGTCTTTGTCTTCTCGGACCTCGAGGAGATAATCCCCGAGGGAGGGCGCCACGTGGCACTCTGCTGTCCTGATCTCAGGACTCGGGGACCCCCGGTTCCCATGTCACCGACATAGCCCAATTGATCAAGCAAAATATAATTTTTTTTCAAAACCCTATTGACATGAGGACGACTCAAAGTCAAACACGGGTCAAGAACCCGCAATGAAATAATTTGAGTGTCTCCCACTTATTGTATTTATTTATTATAAATAGGTAAATGCCCGCATGTTGCAATGGAAACAAAACAATTCACAAGTTAATATAATTTATTGGAAATTTAGCTCAGTTTGACATGTTATGCTAAGCTACGAGAATAGATAGCTAATGATAAAAGAAATTTTCTCAAAATTTATATGCAGTAAAATTGATAAAAGTTGATAAATTATCGAACAACTATGGTTACTATTGGTCAAAATCAGCATGCCTTTGCAAAAAAAGAAAAAAGTAATTAGACACCTATAACTCAATCCTAAGCCACAATTGTTTGTTCAGTGGCAGCAATTTGGTGTGATAGTGCACCAGAATGGGGGAACTACGAACAAAAACAGACCAGGAATAAACTACTCCATAACCAGCTGTCAACATGTTTTATCAATCTCGCAGAAGCAATCAACCATCAAACTTCTGCCTCCTGCCCATATGTAATTCTGAAAGCTATCGCCATACAAAGATGAAAAGCAACAAAGGATGCAATTTTACATTTTAGTAAACAGAAGTCAGATTGTTTTTTCCTCATTCAAAGGTTTTTCAGAAATCAAATATTTTGAGCACAGATATATCAACAGAAAGCCAAATCGCGGTGTGGATTGTTCTCTGCTTCATTTGTTCATATAAATTCAGACTAATTAACACACGCACATTAACACGGTATACTTTTAGCACGCATGCACCAAATCCCATTTCAAACTTCAGGCATGAAGCAAGCGCTGAAGCAATTTTAACCCTATCATCATTAACACACGCACAGCTGTGGTCACACGTGAATAAAAAGAAAAGAGAGAACTGATGTAATCACAATTATGGATTGGGATCACTGGTGTATACCTAGGTGAACTAGCACATAAAGGGGGGAGAATGAGACTGTAGCTGTCGCTGAGGGCCCCAAATTCATCACCACAGTTGTCGCGTGGTCTTAGACCCGGTGACCCGTAGCACGGTGGCACATCTTCGCATTGTTGAAGGTGCCACATCCAATTGCCCGTATGTCCCTCCCTGAGACCCGATCTAGGAAGGACCACTGGATTTGGACCTCCGGGAATGGCCACCTTCACGCTTGGAAATGGACGCCGTCACCGGATTCCACCACCGCGCGCTTGATAAGGGTTGTCGTCACATGATCCCGCCGCCGTGTGCTTGGAAGGGCCGCCGCCATGGCTTTGGCTGCAACGAGCTTGGGGAGGGCCATTGCCACTGGATCCAGCTGCTGTGAGCCCACGAACTTGGGGAGGGCTACCACTGCCGCCGGCTACCACAAGCTCGGGGAGGGTCGCACACTTGGGGAGGGCCACCATGTCCTCCAGATCCGACGCATACTGGTAGTGACGACCTCGGGAGGGGCGTGAATAAGAGGAGGTGCAGGACGTGGATGAGATGGCATCCGCGAGGTTACAGCATTGGCGTGGATTTGGAGGAGCCCCCAGCGGAGGAGGAGCACGATGCAGTGCGGGTGCAAGAGGCGCGACTGGGCAATACCGTGGTGGAGGGGGTCGATGAATGTAGCCATGCGTGGTTGCGCTTGCGGGCACCTGAGGACAGAGAGAGTGGGATCGGGGAGGAGTGGGGGGATTGGTGAATAGAAATTTCGGAAGTGATTCATGGAGGCAAACGTGAGGGAGGGTGTGGTACAGACGATGCGTGCGGGGCGGACGAAGGGCGGGCGAGCGGACAAAGGGGCAGAACAAAGCTGCCCGTCGATCCGTGCACCAAAGAGCACCTCATTGCTGGTGTAGGAAGTTACTATCCGTTTAACGTACAATACAAAGCTCCAGCCTTTTCTATTCACCCTTAATTCAGTTATCTCAGGACAAACTTGTCAAGCTTTTCCTTAAGTTATCTGATTGGTTGGCTCAACTCCAAGAAGGATATTTTAATAGTACTGAGCAGGTAACATTTTTGGTTTAGATAAGCTGTCCTTGCGTCTTGCTTGAAGTAATTTGATAACATGGTCACATTTGTTAGGTGGACTGTAAGTTATGAGAGAGAGAGAGAGAGAGAGAGAGAGAGAGAGAGAGAGAGAGACTAACCTATAGGTTTTTGTATTTTTGGTGATATCCCCTTCTCCTTTTCAAACTTCAAATTATTTTGATTTGTCTTTGTCTGCAGTACAGAATGAATGTATTCAGAGTTTCTTGCATAAGACCATCCGTGTTAGCAAGCATGGCCTGACCTTAAGTGAAATAAACTGCCGCATGTGTTGCATAATTGAAAGGACTGAATTAAAAGTATATAGGAAACATAATGTTACTGTCACAAAGAAAAGGTTCATGGTTTACATAGCAGCTATTCCTATGCAACAAAATAACAACCCTGAAACATGTCACTGTTATCCTTTTGTACACAACTAATTTCCATAGGTAGTAGCTGGTAAGAATAGGAACAACAATGTAGGTTTAGTGAGAATCAGTCAGATGCATACCTTGAGATGGCTAATATTGTCAACAACACTTGATCAACAAAATGAATATGTAGCAGAAGCGTAGCTGCAGCAAATAGGAAGGGATAAGAGGAATGAGTACACGCGCTACAACACTACAATGATCAGAAGATGGGATACTGGACATGATCTGGCAGAGAAATGACATGGTACCTACAATACTTTCTCTGCGATTTTATTAGTTACATCCAGGAATTAGTCATAAGGATGCATTGGGAACCCGATAGGAGGGGCCCTAAAGATGCTTTGAATTCATGCCATGACAGAGAGTTTTTAATAAAAATGTATCTTATCAGCAAATACTTGTTTCTTATTGAATATACTTGTTCCTCCTGTGAATATACTTGTTTCTTATTGATCAATATAGTAAGACTTCTCTATTGTGGCTAAAATGTTTCTATACCTTTTGGCACCATATTTTCAGTCAAAATTTAATTTTGGCTAATTAAACTCTTGCACTGAATATGACAGGATCTTCAAAAAGGAATAGATCTTGATATGGTTTCTACTGAGATATTACAGAAATTTTTTGACTTTGAGAAATACACTGTTATGGCTGAATTGATTCATCGATTCCAAGTAAGAAATTTATTCCATTATTTTACTAAGCCACTCTATTAGCGCAGTATGAAAGACGGAAAGGAAGATTTTTTGAAGAAATTGACTATGTCCTTACCGATACAATTAGAGGATCTGTAGTTGATTTCTTTACAGTGTGGCTTACTTCTCCTACTATTTCGGAGTTCGTCAAAGGCCTTTTAGGATCATTGCCAGAGAACGCGTTCCAAAATAATACCTGGGGTCAGGATTGGAATATGAACCAAAGAGTTGCTCCTGCGAACTCTCAATTTCTTTTTGTACTTAAAAACTTGATGCTAATCAAACAACCAAGCTTTTGCTAATCAACTCACCTCGTATCTGCGGAATCGCGCAGCGGCGGATCGATCCCAAAAGGTTGGAGCGAGGGTTTCAGAGGATCGATCAAAGTTGATGGGGCTGGGCTTCTCCCTGTACTCACCTCGTCGATCGATCTTGACTGGCCTTCTCCCCGGCTTGACCTGGTGATGGCGCCGGCGCTGGCTGGAGGGCGGGGGACCGTGGTCCGATCAGACGCCTTGGGAGGGCGGGGTACCACAGGGGAGGGCGCCGGTGCTGGCTGGAGCGAGGACGATCCGCGGCATTGGCGCTGGGTGGAGCGAGGACAGGACTATCTGGGGCGCTGGCTGGATCGAGGATAGCACTGCGCGGAGCAGGAGGGCACGTGGGAGGGTGCTCGGGGAAGGAAATTCTACCGGACCTCGTTTCATAAAATTTTTTGTTCTCCTTCTAACTCTCAGCTGCACGATCAGAAAAATACAGCATAGAATAAGATCTTATAGAGATTTTTTAGTGAAGATTTTTATAGAATTTTCTTCCAGTGTCAGGGAGAGGGTAAAGGGAGGGCACGACGCAAACCTCGAGCCCAGCTATCAGAGGAAAAGAGATATAGGGATATTTAATTTTTGGACATGACTAAATACTGGCCGTGTATGTTATAAGCGGATAGCATACACACCCTTAATTAGAAAAATACTTAATTAATTGTTTTCCTAATTAGGTAAATTGGCATTCACACGCAGAGCGCGCCTGCGACAACACCTGGGAAAAAGCGAATTTCTATGTCCATAGACAAAAATCCTATGCATTGAAAAAAGCATTTTATATACTATGGAAAAGCATTTCATATACTTTGAAAAAGCATTTCATCTGACCATCTTTTCCATTTTTAGTAATCCTAACAAAGACTAGCAGGACAATGCAGCAAAGAAGAGAGGCGCACCCAAACAGTCCATAAAATCCAAAAAGCAAATTGTTTCAATTTGCAAAACTCAAATCCGTGTAAACTCATAAAAAACATATTGGTTCCAAATTACAAGCAATTCATATGAACCTAGAAAAGCATATTATGTAAATTTGAAAAGCAAAATTAGCATAATTTGGTACAGATTTGAGAAACACATTTCGACGAATAAGCAATTTTTTAAAGTCATGAGCAAGTTTTCAAAAAATTGTAAGCAAATTATAATACACACAGAAGCACTTTTTTATATGAAGTTGATGTTAAAAAAAATATCATCAAAATATACTGAACTGGGGTCTAGTTTTGAAGCTCTTATCGCACGAAACACAATGGTGCAATCGGATTTTAATTTAGATGCTCGGTTTGGAAAATATGGTTTTTTAAAGTTTTGAAATGGAGTTGCATGTGAATAACGCCACCAATTTTGTCATTTTTCTCTTCTCCATATATGCAACAGCACACGAGCCAATAACATCTGATGCTCAATGAACGGCTTATGCGAGCGTGCATGCCGCACGACAAGAACATGCACTCTCGGAATTTAGTCTTTAGGTTAATTTTTTATCACTTGCCATCTGGTAGAGTAATAACTTTATTACTAGACCAATTGTCATAGATTCAGTAGGATATATTTGTCATCATCAGTAAGAAATTACCATTATGATAAAATGGTAAAAAATTAAATATTTCAAGACGTAATGGTGGTATAATTTCCTGCTTAGGTGTGAAAACACTACTATTTTTAAAATAGTAAAGAAATTAAACAAGATACTATTTATATATTTTTTATTGGTAATATTGTAATATAATATTAGATATCTATCTGTTTTGTGTGATTTGTGTGGATGCGATACCTTTTGCATATGGGGTGTATTCGGGAGCACGGGTTGCCCTAGTCCTCTTTGACCATTCTGAAAAGTACCCGACCAATGTTATTCAGGATTTACAAGGGCCGGTGCAACTTTCTTTTGCTGATGGACTTGTCGGTGACATGGGAACCGAGGGTCCCCGAGTCCCAAGATCAGGACAGCAGAGTGCCACGTGGCGCCCTCTCTCGGGGATTATCTCCCCGAAGTCCGAGAAGACCAAGTTCCGGGAGAGGGTACTCGGGGCCATGAACAATGGTCCCTGAGTACCCGAGCAGACACAGTTCCGGGAGAAAGCGCTCGGGGCCATGAACAGTGGTCCCCGAGTACCCGAGTTCCCCGAGGACCGAGAAAAAGCATATCCAGGAGAGAGTGCTCGGGGCTATGAACAGTAGTCCTCGAGCACCTAGAGTTCCCCGAGGAGTTGAGAAGCCCCTTGCCAGTGGACCCCACAAGGGCTCAGCGGTGAGGTGTCAATTGGTGAAAGGCCCGATGCTGCATTTAAGAGGGAGCGTGACCTGTCACTTCCAACCACTCCCCCCACGCCTACTGTCAGTCCCTGCCACTGCCCGGCAGGGAGGCGTGGGGACATTTAATGCGGCGGGTCCCATCGCGCGTCATCCGGCGTACCTCGGGATATCGTCGCAGGGCTCGAGGCATATCGCCTGCCGCCCTGCTGTGTCAGGCTTGCTCTGACCGGACAGGCACGCGGGGTTGCTCGGTGGCTGCCCGGTGGGCCCTCCCTACTGCATCCACTGAAAAGCGGAATGATGATAACAGGATCGGACGGGGGTGCATTTTCAACCCCCGTAACGTCAAGCTACAGCCCATGATGGTTGTTTTCCATTTATGGTGCCTTGGGACTTATGCCCTCTTTTTTGGGCACTCCAAGCCCCCCCCCCCCGACGATATAAAAGGAGGGGGTGCGTCCCGACGAGGGAAAAAAGGTTCTGAAGTCGACCAAGTCTCACGAGTTGAAGAATACGGAGACAAGCTAACGAAGAACAAGACATACGAAGCTCTAGACTTAGACAGAAATCCTTGTAACACAAGAGATCCTCAGAGAGGTATTTTCATAGCATTTATAGCATACACACAGAAGTAGGGTATTACGCTCCTTGCGGTCCGAATCTGTCTAAAATCCCCTGAGCATTTATTTCCACTAGCATCCGATCATCCATCCCATCTGCATCCTATTTACTCTCATTAATTCACATACGAGGTAGATTCAGAATCATCCTCTGGCCGAATCTCAAAGGAGGTCCCTCCGGATCCCCGCTTGTGGAGTTCATCCTCCGATAGGGCTTCACGATGTCTTTTTAGTATTTCATTTTTTCTACGCATATCTCTCTATATCCCTTTGCATCTTACGTTCTCTGGTATCTGCGAGTAGTGGTTGTACACTGGATGTCATGGATTCACCAACATTGCTAATGTTGACGATATCTATAAAATAACATGTATTTAGCAGCAGAGTATCAAGCAAAACCTTTAGATAGTAGTTGTTTAACATTACTTGTATTGCTTGTGTTGGTTAGGTCTTGGAATGGAGTGTGACCTGCGTCTCGTTTCAAAGATGTCGTCTCCGAGGTAAACAACAATGTTGTAAATTCCCAGTCTGCTTTGCACTATAAACATTATTTGGGGAAAGACAACTTTTGTATGATAAGAAAAACTGTAAAAATCACGAGTTGAAACTAAATTCATGAGTTTCGGTATGGAATAGAGGACACACCGAGATCAAAAAACAAATCATGTATATAGCTTTTACTCGATAATATTGAAAAACATGTCAATTAGATTAAAAGCACACGTATCAAGATTCATTTTATTAGTTAGAGATAGCATTTCTATAAGCCTTCTACAACTATCCAATTATTAGATGACTTGATAATCAACTGACATGGTAAATAATTATCAATCTTAAGAAAGACCAATCGAAGCAGTACACTGGAAGCATGTTTAACTGAAATTTGATTGGCCTAATCAAGGGTTTAGGATATAATTAGGAAAAAATAAAATCATTTATTATCTATAAAGTTTTTCAGGCTTTGAGACTCTAAAAGGAAGAGTAGCATCTCCTAATCCACATTATTGACACAGCCTTTGTTATCACTCATGATTGCATAATGAATATGGCATCGAACTCTAAACACCAAAGAGGTAGATGGCACATTTAGAACACAATTGCATCATTAGTGATTTAATTGACTGCTTCATTTTCGAGTTTTGTATGCCAGCAATTAAGAAAAAAAGGCTCGCCAATGCAGAAAATTGCATACCGACGTTGTACTGGCTAGATAGATGAGAAATTTCAAGCAAACGGAACAGAAAAGCTAGCTGTGAGCCCTTAAAAATTACAGGAGGAAGAACTTTAGTGTCAGAATTTTCAGTTGGAAATGATAAAACATGAGAACTGTAGGTTTTCCAAATACTAATATACAAGTTAATTGTAATACTAAGCACTTCCTGGAAATGTCCAAAGCACAACATGTGGTTAAGCAGAGAAATTAAGCATGAAAACCAATTAATATAACTACCCAGCAACCCTGACAAGGGCTTTAGAAGTATGTCTCTAAACTTTGTTTAGCAATATAAATGCATGAGCCAAGTGCCAGCTATCGTTACCTATAAGTGAATCTACCTTGATGAGCAGTTTTTACCAAGAACTAAGAAGAGATAGCGGTCTTTGTATAGGTAACACAAAGTCTTCACAAAGTCTGCAAGATCGATAACAAGATGAACTTGCCAATTATAATGACACACTATTTATGTGAAAACCTTTCAATTCCATTATACAAGAAATATGAAAATTTAGCATGAAAGTTTCAATATTAAGAAGCACAAAAAAATAATCCCTCTAAGTAAGGCTGAAAGATATAACATCACGATCTATACTAAAGCAAAAGCAAGATTAGCTCAAGCGCAGATATAATCATCACACAACCCCATCTCTCCCTCCCTCCCAAGACGAAACACTGATTTTTTATTAGGAATAAATGAAACTTCGATCTTGAATAGCTTAACAACATCATCACTGCAATGTTTAAAATACGTACGAGCAAGAACTTCCTATGGTACCAAAGCCTCTCATAGTTTTGTATACCTTATCATGTTTCATTTATCCAGCCCTCTCATAGAATATGAATGAAACAAGAAAAAAAAATACACAAATAGACTCAATCAAAACATCTATATCATTGAAGCGAATTGATAGGGCTCACATTAATGATAGCTATAGTTGTGCAGTTTCTTATGTCAAGTTGCATCTCAATATATTGATTACATGACTTATTAACATCTATACCAACAATAACAGGTTCAAGTAAACAGGAGAAAAGGAAACATCTAGTGAAACATAATCCAAACTGTTTCATTAATGTACAGTAGCGTACAAAAGTTGTCTAATTTTGCAGATTACGATGGTGAGTACAAATACAATAGCTTGGAGAAAATCTTGGTGAAAGACTACCTCATTGGTGAGGGATATATAGTGAGTTAGTGATAGATGAGACCAACCAATTTTGGCAAAATCATGTCAAGCAATCAAACATGTACAGTGCCAGCACAAAACAAAAGAAGCAACTTGTCGCAATCAGATATGAAATGACAGCAGCAGCAGTTAGGAACATGAGATTCTATTAAACAACAAAACAAATCAACCATCACTAATTTTTTAGAGAGCCTATTAATCTTATGATTACAAGAGTAGATCACTCAATCAATTTGAATAAAAATAGGGTAAGAGCTAATTTAATTTGACCATCAGACAAGATGTAGCTAATTTTAAGGGTACTGAGATTTCTTTCCCAATATATTAAGGGGAACAAATCAAATTATATTCCATAATTGTGATTGTTATATTGTTAGTAACAAAAGAAGCTATATTTCTGTAATTTTTAGCTCTTCCTTTTGCTGTCATGAGACCCTATAAACCATCCATTTAAAAAAGCAAGGAGGGACATGTGAATAATTATTCTTTGATAATCACATTGTCTATCCTAAACAAAACATTCCAATAATGTACCATAGATTGAACAATGCAACACTAATCAAGCAAAAAAACAGAGAACATGAAAATAAAGCTATTCAACCTGCATAAAAAAGTATTTGTCAAGCATGGAACAACAACACATTATAGCACACATGGATATTTCGATTCAGCAGGACATTCCCACTAAACAAGAAATACAGAAGGTCTATGTGGAAATTGTCTGGATTTTATCATAAAAATTAGGAGCTTGTTAACAGGACAACTTTCACTAACCAATTGCATTGGTAATACTTTGCACGCTAGGAGAGTTGGGCATGCTAATCTTGGAAGCTAAGCTAATTTCATTTTTAGGAAGCCAAGGTCAACTATTGACCAGCAGACACTTCAGGAAAACATGACCAATTTTAGCATAAACAACCAACTTTAGCACAACTCGTACCTACCAAATCCATATGTAGTAGCGAACTAATTGGTGGAAGCAAGCAGCGTGAGAAACACCTACCAAATCTATGCGTAGTAGCGAAGCAATCCATCTGAACAACCCAAACTTATCCACACATTCGAGAGTGCTTCGGGGATGGAACTTTGAACCAACTCAAATTGATCAATATGGAAGCTACTAACGACGTTTCGAACCAACTAAAAGGTATGATCTACCATCTCAAAGATCCATCAAAAACTACTTGTCTTGGTCGATATCCAGCTCTTAAAGGGGATATCGTACAGAGCTAGAAATTTTACCTTGCGTGTGGTGATGGTTTGTAGTGTCGAGGTCCTTTGCTGCGTGGAGCAGCTCGAGGTTGTCAAAGGGCTGGGTGTTGGGGCTAATACATAGGCACCGGTTTGATCTGAAATGATGGCGCCATTGAGGTCCTCTACTGCGTGGGGCAGTGATCCAATCTGAAATGATGGTGATGTTGACGACGGCGATGACACACGATTGTCGGTTCGATAAGAAACGCCACGGGGGATGACATGGAGGATAGTTGTGGGCGTTGTTCCGACCAGACATGGCAGGGGAGGATGTGGGTGGTGAGGGGGTGCGGAGGAGGACGGAGAGGGGGGCTAGCAGCGTGGTTAGGGCGGGCGGGCGGGCTGGGGAGCAGATGTGTGGGCAGAAGGTGTAAAAATTAGAAGCATCTGTGCGTGATTAGGGTCGCGGGTAGGCTGCACCCATGAGCGAGGATGAGCGGGGTGCATGGGAGATCGCATATCAGCGGCAACTATGCACAATGGGGGTTGCGGCTGGGCGACATCCACGAGTGAGGATGAGCGGGGTGTTGTGAGAAGAATGGAGGCGATGATCGAAAGAGGAGCAGCAGGGATCGAAAGGCATGCGGGGTTGGCGTGCATGCGGAAGGGGAGCAGAACAAGGGATGTAAGCAAAACGATGCGTGAAGATACGATGCAATACATACTTTTTAAGTAGCAGAGAGACAAATTCCGATCTCGCTATTCTCCGCTCCTCCCACTCATCTGCATGGCGGCGGCACAAGGTGATGCGGCACCGCTATAACAAGGACATGTCGGCGCCAGTGGAGGCGTGGATGTGCGACCTACTGGGCCAGATGACGCTGCGTGAGAAGGCGACGCAGATGGCCCAGATTGAGCGCACCGTCGTCCTCGCTGAGCTCGCCGCCAGCAGCGTCCTCAACGTCGGAGGTAGCACGCCCAGCGAGCGCGCCTCCCACGCCGACTGGGCTAGCATGGTCAATGGCATGCAGTGCCTCGCGCTCTCCTCCTGCCTCAGCATCCCCACCATTTACGGCACCAATGCCACCCATGGCCACAACAGCGTCTACAGCGCCACCATCTTCCCCCACAACATCGGCCTCGGCGCCTCCAGGTATCGAATTGTGTCTGTGTCTATTGATGCTACACCGGTTGGGTCATCTCACGGTACTGGCCCTTGTGTTGTTTTGCTCAGTTCTAGCAATTGTATACGTTTTTTGACAACAGGGGACCCATTTTCCATTACTTGATAACGGAACAGTTTAGTTCTACTACCACTGAGACATAGTCCGAGGAATAGACATTACTACAGAACATGTCATAAGTAGCACTCTATCAGTGTCGGTTGTGCAAAAACCACTAGTGAAGACGTATCAGTGCTAGTTGTTAAACTCTCGCGCGCGAACAATGGCTGAGGCACTAAGAACCAGCACTGATAATGAAGGGACTATCAGTGCCGGTTCATGTCACGAACCGGCACTGATAGTTAATGACGATCGATTTTTTGAAATTCATAACTTTTTCATACGGTGTCGGATGGAGACAAACTTTATGTGAAAATTATAGCTTTTGATGGGATCTATAATTTTGTAGTTGACAACTTTTCATTTGAACTAATTTAGATGCCGAAATAATCATGACAAACTTTCAGCAGGAGGGGTCAAAAGGAAAATATCTTGTAGTGCTATCAGCAATGAGAGATGATTTCATTTATTGCTACTCCTTGCTACTAAATATTGTCTATCTAAGCTCCACCTTCTCTCGATCAAAACAATTCTCCCTTTTGCAATCGTCTCACTCATACCCGATAAGGTATTATGAACTAGCCACTGGTTATACTACCTGTTGTAATTGGTAAGAACACTTGCAAGAGTGTGGTAAGACGTTTGAGAGTGTGTGTTCCCACGTCAATCTCCACCACCTAGTAGTCGATAGGGATTATAAATATTTGTTGTCTTTTGTTTACTACTAACCATAATAGTTGAAGCATCGGATGCAAAATAGTGTGTTTTGAGGGAAGAACTCACAATGTTGTTGGGTGATCATCGACAAGCTATTAATGACGACATCGACAAGAAGGTTGTGGAGACAAATACTATGTTGCAATGGCTCAATGGTAGTATTGCAATGCTCAATGCATGCTTTGATCAGTTGGTCAATCAAATACCGGTCAATGGACACATGGACCCTCATGTTGCAGCCCATGAACATGATGAGTCTGTCACCGATGATGAAATTTGTGATAAGAACAAGACGCCTTTGATGCACGACAACATGATCGGTTAAACTTCAACTGTTAAGGTATGAAAGGTAATAATTTTCAGCAACATAACCTACATGTTAATGATGATCTATTTGCTAAGGTTAAGTTTACTATACCATTTTTTATGGGTGCTTATGATACTAAAAAGTATTTAGATTGGGAGATGACGGTCGAATAGAAGTTTAATACTCATGTAATTCTTAAGTGCATAGAGTTAGGCAAGCCACTAGTGAATTTAAAGAATTTGTAATTATCTGGTGGAATAGAGTATGCATCGATGTGTTAGCGCCTACTACATAGAATGCTTTAAAGGTTGCTATACGTAACAGATTTGTTCCACCCTCTTGTAAACATGACTTGCATAAGAAATGCAGCACTTAAACCACAATAATAGATCTGTAGAAGAATATTGTCAGGAGAATAAAGACAGCAAAACCATTGTTGTGAACAGAAGTAAAGAAGTGCTTGATATTTGTTCAAAGTCGAGAACGGCTTTGCTTCAAGGGGAAGAATGATATGACCATCAAGTCATCATTTACTTATGTTTGCCCATCTAAAAATCAGCAAGGTTGCATTATCCTTGCTACTAAATCTGATCTTACTGAAATTTATTATAATGAGCTTCCATGTTATGCTTTGAAATGCAAAAAAATATTTGTTTCAACTAAGGATATATCTAGCTCTTTGCCTCCTACTATTGCTAATATTTTGTAGGACAAGAAAATCAGCCAAGCAATGGATGAAGAGAAGAAAAAGTTGTTTGAGAGCCACACCACCATTGCTACATCTCCTCTCACATGCCGTAATACCCTCTTATCCCTTCCGTCTTATGATGGATTTGGTGTCGATGAATATATTGATTGGGAAACAACAATAGATAAATTTTTTGCACAATGTCAATTTTGTGAAAATAAGAAGATTAGAAATGTCATTAGTGTTTTAACTAATTATGCATCAATTTGGTGGAAGACTTTGTGTGCATCTAATGAGGTTCCCCGAACTTGGAAAGAAATGAAAATTCTTATGAGAGAAAGACTTATTTCTCAATCTCATACATCTATTTGTAAAGGAGTGCATCTTTCGGAGGAGCAACCCCTTGCTGCACCTCTACCTATGCCTAACATGTTGCCGGAAAATGCGAACGAACAAGACAAGAAAATAAAAATGAGAAGAAAATTAAGGAGAATGAGGAGACATCTGCTGCACCATGTATGTTAGAAAAATGTACGATTGCTAAAGTAACTATATCATTTGAGGAAGAGAACAAAGGAAATAAAAAGGCTAACACAATTACTCAAGGTGAGAATTATTTTGATATCCAGGACTTGTCCACCAATGATTCTAATGTAGAACAAATATTAGTGGTATCAATTCTTGATTATCTTTGTCAAAAGATGATATGCTTGTTGTTCCTTGTGACAACAAAAGGTTGTCTGATAAAACATCACTTATATCATAACCACAACTTGTGAAGGAACGTATTAATTCTGTTTTACAAATGAATACTTGTTTTGAAATTAAACATGTTTAATGCATTATTAGTGAGCAAGAAGAGATGAAATTGCTATCTTCTATAAATACTTTAGTTTATATTAAATTTGATGTTCTTTGTGATCTGGATAGTTTAGAGGAGAAATTAAAAGTTAATTCTGATTTTCCATGCTTTTCACATAATACTTTTTATGTTATTGACAAATGTAATGATAAATTAGAGTATATGGTCCATCGAGTTTATATTTGTTCAGATATGGAACCTTATATTTTTGTACACAAAGTGATCATTTAGAGGACTGCAGTAGCAATATTAATGTCATATCAAGCTTTTCTAGTTCTATTTGCAACTCACCAAATAGTTCACAAGAATGAGAGCGTTGTTGGCTGCTAGCATACACCACAACCATCGTTTCAACTTTCTTTGTATAGAAGATATAAATTGATACCAGTTTATGATGCAATATCACTTCTTTTAAAGAAGGAGAGCAAGAAGTGACATGTGCATACATTGTACTAATGTTGTCTTATGGCCAATTATGATCAGGAACCATCGTTCCAAAGAAAATTATAATTGTTTCATAAAGAGCTTATGATATTACATAACGAGAGTTTCTTACGTATTTTGCTTTGTGTAGAAGTTTATGGACAAGATAATGCTATACGCAAAACAAGAACGGTTTGTTGTAAAGAAGGGAAGGATGATAAGGGCATGACTCCCTCGGATACACGCAAGGTGAATTCATTCTTTATTGTTCATACTTTCTTCATAAAGAATATAATACTATTAAGTTTTTGTATTGTTTTGTTGCTTAGTTACCTAGAAGAAACACCAAAGCCTCACCTGGATATTATCACTCAAAGTCCAAGTCTACTCAGAGTCAAAATCGAGTTCTAGTCAAACTCCAAAGTTCGTTTGGAGTCTCGGGACATCACATCAGTAAAATAGGCATAGCTCTCGCATACGGAATCCAATTGAGGCGATCTTGGACTTTCTTAAAAGCTTATGACTAGCCCTTTCCAATGGATCTGGACTCGACCAAATATTCATCATAGTTTAGTCAGAGTAAAAGGAATAAGGTATTACGTCACCGTTTTGGACCTTGTCAAGTCAGGTAATCGTGTCAAGGTTGGAATCTAGTTTGTGTACGCCTCTCTCCACGGCTCCACAACCCTATGTCAAATTTCGCATGTCCCTATATATACATAATAGTTGAAGTAGTTTAGGCTTGCGTTTTGCTTAGATTATTTTGTTTTAGACTGTTTCCTCATATATCAGTTTGCAGAACCCCAAACTCGAGCACTTCATTGGTAATCAGTAATATTCATATTGCATCTACCTGTTCTTGCTTGTGTTCTTAATTTGCTTACAAGAAAAACCTTCTTAGCGAGATCAACCGCGTCTTGGTACAGTTGATAACCACGGAGTAGTGATGTAGTGGTTGCGAGGGTTCTCGATCTGTTCAGATTAGAGCCTTTGGATCATCAATCTCGAAGATCCACAAAATCGATTTATCATATTACCTTTTGGAAGATCGAGCAACTCCACATCATTCTACCTCTGAGGGCTTCTTTTTGTCCTAAAAGAAGTATATTCAGAATCTTCTTCATCGTGCTTCTTACACTGATGAGCGCATTGTTGAGACTCCAATGGAGCTTAATCTTAACATTTGGTCCACTGATCGTGAGCCTCTTGCGGACCTCACTCGCTACCGTCATCTAGTTGGGAGTCTTGTTTATCTTGGTATTACTCGTCCTGACGTTTCTCGTACAGTGCACATCCTCAATCAGTTTATTTCCGCTCCTACTCAGCTCCACTATGGTCATCTTCTGTGGGTTTTGCACTATCTTCGTGGGACTTTCTCTTGTCGTCTCTTCTTTCCATGCTCAAACTCTTTACAACTTCGTGTTTATTTTGATGCTATTTGGGCTAGCGATTCTTCTGATCGTCGGTCTATTTCTACCCACTATATTTTCTTTGGTGGTTTTCTAATTGTATGAAAGACTAAAAAGCAGACCGTCGTTTCTAGTCCTAGTGCAGAGGCTGAGTTACGGGCCATGGTAGTGTTGACAGCGGAGCTCAGTTGGTTACGCTGATTACTTGAGGATTTTGGTATTTCTTCTCCTGCACCTACTTATCTTTACTTAGATAGTACATGTGCTATCAGTATTGCTCTGATCCGGTAAAGCATGAGCTCACTAAGTATATTGGTGTTGATACTTCTTACAGACGGACACAGGTACAGGATGAGGTGATTGCTCTTCAATATGTTCTTACCGAACTTCAGTTGGCTGATTTCTTTACAAAAGCACAGAGTACAGCTTAGTATGGATTCTATCTCTCCAAACTTAGTGTGGTCGATATATATATTACATTGTGTAATATCCACCGTCTATAAAGAGTTTCTTGCATATTATCACATATATATATGTATATATACTGACCTAGGGCCTTCAAGAGAATACAGATTACTATTACTGACCTAGGGCCTTCAAGAGAATACAGATTACTATTCCTAACATAAAGCATCCATACTTCTATATACCCTTTTCAAAATCCTGTAAGAAATGTAATGAAAACTATATGGAATAGAGCTTCGTTAATCTTTCCTGTATTGTTCATGTCGTGAATCTAATGGCAGTGAGACTGTAATTGAGCTTCTTATGACAGGTTTTCCACAGGTTTGCATGGGCTATGTAATTTTTCACGCCTTCTACTGATTAACTTGGCTGAAACATGCCCTAATTCTAACAGAACTGATGGTGATGTGGAATAGATACTGCCGTTAAGTTATGGTTTCATCTGTAAAAATAGTGAAGTTCAGTTACTGTTAAGTTGGATTTACTGGCGATGGTTGCTATTTGTTTTCCAAAAAATAGGAAGTGCACACTTTCTGTTTAGAGACTGGAAGTTCATGAGACTTATAGAACTATAATGCATGCCAAGAGATAAGGGCAAAATGCGAAGAAAAGGAAGCAATAGCCATATGGAATAGGAAGGAAGAAAGGTGAGAATGAAAACGAATTCCACTTACATTAGGATCTTTGGATGCGGAATATCTGGTAGATCCAAACGAACGAACATGACTTCCTTTTACATTCAAGTGAAAGTTCAGACTTGGGACGTGGCACCATGATCTGATCTGTGGTCTAGTCATGATTTTCCTTTAGATCCTTGCATGAAGTGAACCTTCCATGGCATGTCCATCAATTAAAGGGGCCACTAACCACTGGAGTTGATAAGCTTCATGATCTATTTAGTGACTGCCAACCAACAGAAAACACCTTTCACTTCACCAGTTCACCTCATAGAAACAAAGCTGCTAGATGTTCTTATCTTGCTACAGTGGTTTATTTCCTTGAAATTGGAGCATTTTTTTTTTAAAGAAATCACTTTTTAGGCTGGCAGCCACTGATAACAATGTCGATGACATCTTACCAAGGATTTGTACCCTTGTATAAATTATTCCTCTATTATCCATCTTTCTTTTTCTTAGACACCTGAGCTGTTTCACACGGAGGAAAATCGTTATGTCAACTCTGTTCCTGCAAAAAATTGTCAAGAGAAGCCAAAAAATATGGTAGTCTAACTGGTAGATGCTTAAGCTAGCCAATATTGCTGCGCCTATCACAGTCAATTGTTTTTTTTTTCATGTTCCCCATTCAGTCTCGTGGCATGTGTCCATTAAACTATTTCTAATGGAGTTTTATTTTAGTGTCGTTTATTTGGGTTTCTATTTGGGTTTTCTTAAAAATTGTATTTTTGTTTATCTGAAAACTTTTTAGAAATAGTTTGTTGGTTTCTACAATAAATTTTTTACTTATCAGTATATAGTTTCTCAAAAAAAACGTCTCTCAACGAGCTTCTCAGCTTTAGTTTATTTTCCTCCACTTCTTCAGAACTCCGGTTATTCTGGCTTCTAACTTCTAGCAGCAGCAAAAGCATAATAGAAGTAGAAAATAAACAGACTCTCATTTAATGAGGTGTCATATCAGCATTTTTATGATATGACAAGCTAATTAAGAAGAGAAATCAAAGTAATTTCATCTAAGATGAAACCATCTGGATATGAAGTCTAACACCTAACGAGTCTTGCATTAAGAGCATATGAAACAACAAAATGAAACTACGCATTAAGGAAGGGTGTTTTAGCCATCAATTTATTATTATCTTGTTAATATGATACTCTTATAAACAACATTATGAAACTCCCTATTAGGAGTAGTCTTATTGAGCCATGCATCTTCACTCTTCTTTCATGCATGTGCAGCATCCTCGGTTTGAACTTGTGCATAGAATAATTTGATGGTCCCTCTTACATTTCCCTTTGCACAAACAATCAATATATATATGACACATTCAAGATTTACAATTTACAGGCTCTATCTATTGGCTAGAAAGAAGTATTAATTTACGAATTTATAAGAGCAGAGAACATGTACACATCTTGTTAGATTCGAAACACAGGTACGTATTGTAATGGTTGCAGTTGGGGAGATCGGTCCCCCTAGCTACGGTGATGGCTGCCTGCTGCTAGGTAGCGTTTGGTTATTGAATGAAGTTGAATCGGGTGGGACGATGCTGGATAAGGTAATATAAGTATTTTATTTAGTTAGATATATAGAATAGTATGAGAATATGTTTAGTTGATTGTATGGAATGAGATGATTTGGTATACAATTATATTTGATTGACTGAATAGGTCGATACTGCATGAGCTGTATAGTAAGATAAAAATATATATAAATAAAATATTGCAAATGAACACACTTTTTCACCATATAACCTAGGACTAAAAATAATTTTAGAATGGATTCATCACATAAGAAGAATATTACTGAATTTTTCTAGATTTTTGAGAATTTATTTAAGGACCTAACAATTGTTAAAAGTTATAAAAGTATTTTTTAGAATTTTAGTTCCAATTCTATACGGTTTTTTAATCCAATTAAAAGTAATTGCATATAGGTTATAGAATACTTATAAAAAAATTAGAATTTTTAAGCAACAGAAAATCATCATTTTAATTTTTAAGCATCAAACAACACTAAAAAAACGAGTATTGTTCACATACGACTCCGTCCAACTCCATTCGGCCGATTTGAGCGTACCTCTTGATGCAACATCTAACGAGAATATACTGAGAATCTATATGGACTCGTCCGGGACGATCTGATCCAGTTCAAGAAACCAAATGGGCACATACTTCGAAGATGCACTAGCCGATCCAGGACGGGCTCCGGTACCAGTAACGACCCTGCTGATTGGAACGGCCTTGGACGCAGCGTTGGAGTCGCAACTAGCACCGGAGAAGCAACACACAGATGCTCCCGTTTGTTGCAGGACTGGCCGGTCCGCTGCTGGATGACATAGGAACCCCCGGCACGGCATCTCGTCTCGTCTCACCCATGACGTCGTTGCGGTGGTCGGTTCAGTTGGTGCTCGGTTGCCATCTGACTACCAGGGAGATGCTGAGGCGGCTGATCCTGACCCGTTGCTACTTCGCTCCCCTATTGGCATTGCAGCTTGCAACTTTGCAATTTGCATCACTGAGCAACAGCGATAATTGGGCACAACAACTTGGCGTTTCACATAAGGTATGTCAAGCCCTGCCATCCTTGCATGTTTTTGGAGAATGTGTTTTTGTATTAATAGCTGCTGTTGTCTACGGGTCGAGCAAGAGAAAGAAAGGGACCAGTGTTGCTTGGCACGGGCACACACAGAGGAGCTGAGTATCCTGATCGTGTTGGGAGTAAACTACCCACGGCCTCCTGCCGGGAAACTACACCTTCCCGGGCCAATAATTCTGCTGCTAATAATCTACACTGGTCGGTTATGAAGCCTATTTGTTTACTGCATGCGCGTCGATCAGCTAGTGGCAGCGGGCATGTAAGTGCCAACTACGCCAACAACGTGAGCTTTTTCGCTGAGTGCGGGGTTAGCTATACCTACTTAGGCTGATCTAAGATCTTTTTACCAAATCTAGCCATAAATACCTCTGCGTTCCATTCATTTTGGAAAAAAGAGGCGAAGTGGCCCCCCTTTTCATAGGGGCGTACTGAGATGAATTAGAGGGGAAAACCGGAAAGAACCTATGTTGTGCACTAGGATCCTATTTGATTGATAGCAGCATCTTGTCATATTTTGCAACATCTCAAGTCACGCTTGATAAATACTTCCTTCGATTGCAAATATAGGTTGTTTTAAACTTATACACAAGAATTAAGAAAGTAGATCAAATAACCTTGTTGCTTTTTATTTATTCTGCATTGAAAAAAATAACTCATTCATTTGTAAAAATGATAGTATTTATTAAACAAAGGTAAGAAAGAAACAAAAGAGAAAAAAGTATATAGAAATTTAAGACTAACTTATATTTAGAGAATAGTTAAGGAGGCTAGAACGACATACATTTGCAGTCAGAGGGAGTATATGACAAGATTCTCCTGAGCTAGCCAAAGTGTGCCAAAGAATTTAGTCCAGTAACGCTATCAGATGGACAAGCGTTGACAAACAATAGCTGCTAACCGCGTTAGCTTCCAAATGGTTAACTTCTATTTCAATTTTAGCACTGCACAATGCATAGGAAGAAGGAACCTCTGGTCAAATCTGATAACACGGACATAATTGGTCGGAACAAGCGTATGTTCTATTGGGATGGGGGTTGGCATCCGAATCCGTAGGATGTAGTTAAAATTCGAACTACGCCTAAAAGTTTTCACTTCCTTGTCCAAACGCCCGTGCTGATATTTTAGAGGCTTAGACCACCATGGTGGTGCTTAGTGCATGCTTACACAGCATCTTCATGTTTTACTACCTCCATTTGCCATGAGGATCTTTTTATCTCTTTCCATTATGATATGCTCTGCCTGCATTGGGAGCAGCAAATCTTGGTGGTCCGACGCGAGAAAGCCAGAAAGGAAGGGGCCGGGATTGGAATCTGGAATCTCTGCGCTGAGCCCCTCTCCGCCTCTAGTCCCGGCTCAATTATACGCCCATTTGCAGAGAGCCTCAGGAATCCGTGTGCTACTTCGTGCTAATGCTTTTACGGACGCCGACGCATGGTGCCCAAAAGCGCCGTGGTGTCGATGCGACCTCGCCCCACCCGCCCAATGGCGGCTCGGCAACGCCGAGAGCACTCGGCTCCACGGGCACGAGTGACTAGCAGCACCCTGCACCGTCGCTGCACCCGGATCCTTCGCGGTGCTAGTGTTACTCCACGTTTACGCAACCAAGAACCCTACACTGTGGTGATTGAAGTCCAATACCCAGTTTGTTAAGAGTTCGGTAGGACTAGACACGCATGTTGCCGCGGAAATCTTTTAATATTTTTTTGTTTAGTTAGTTTATTATCATAGGTGGCAGCTGATATGTCCTTAGTGGAGCAGTTAGGCGATCAGCAACATGATACTGTGATATCCAATGTCGAGTGCAAATTTTGATTCAAACCTCTAGCGACATCGCTACATTAACCATATATAACGAAAGAGTTCAGAATTTTTCTAGATTCTTCTGCCCCTCCAACTTATTGAGCTATATTTTCTTTAACGGGACGTATACGTCAGTTACTCATTTTCTTGTCAATTATTGTCATATTTGCAGTGAGTGTTTTATTCACCACACAAAATATTAGCGTGACATGCTTTGCCTCAAGAAACCGTGGCAAACTACCAGAGCCAACCCAACCCACCCTAACAAGAGTCTCACGTGATCTTTTGCAAGAAATAGTGATAATTTCCGTAGGAATTTTGCGTTCCAACCAACAGTTGAGATACCACAGTTCACTCAACTATGTCCAAGTCCATTCACCTCCCTCAAATAAAGTTGCAAGAGGCACGACCCAAAGTTTTAGTACTATACTACTATTCTGTATGCAAGCGGTCACAGATGCCATTTCCTAGCGAGAGGAAAAGGAACCAAAAGAGAGTGAGGAGAGCAAAAGAAAGCAAAGGCAAGAAGAAAGGCACGCAGCAGCGCCCACTTCGCTTGCGCTGGATTGCATGCATCTTTCGCGACTGCCCACTTGGGGGGTCCACATGCAGCCCCACAGCTGCAAGTTGCAATTGTGGTTTCTTGGCCTTGAGCCTTCAGAAATGTAGGCATATAGCCATATAGAATGGACCCAATAATACTAATAATAGTAAACAAATAATAATAGTAGATGCTACTAGTAGCATAATGCCATATGCCACAGCGAGAGACAGACAGAGGCACAGTGCAGGGCGAGGAGATTAAAATATGATCAGAGGGTTCGCAATGAAGGGGACATCAACCAACCAGCGCGTAAGATTCAGAGGCTGGTGATCATTGTGACGAAGACAGGCCGTAACACCGAATCCCAAGCGTGCAATTCGGGCACTTCATTTGCCACTGCCCTGACCGGTCGAAATACCCAGTTAAAACTCGCCTATCGATCGGCCGCGATAGTAGGTAGTATAAATTTAATCCGACGATCCATGTAATTGAATATTTTAGTAATTATAGTAATTTTGTTAAAATTACCCACCATACTTTTGCTAATAGAAAGATCGACGTCGCAAACGTCGGATCGCTAACCCTAGCCGATGGGTAGCAAATGAACTCTCATGCCGAATGCAGATTAAAATGTTAAAATAGCAATAAAATATTACTCTATTTGGAGACATATAACTGCAATTAATTACTTTCATGCCACATATTTTTTCCTCAAAATAACCCTAATACTACCATACTACTCACATATACTACATATACTACTGGTGAGAAATGAGTAGTATCCTGATTAATCTGGACCGTTAGACTCTAAAAATAGATGGCTCATATTAATTTTGGATCACCGTAAAATTTCTCTAAAATAAATCCAGTGCATGGAGATTACGGGGAAGGATGGAGGAACTAATTCTTGACGCGACAGGGGTGAAATATATTTTTGCTGGAGCAGAGTCAAGTGCCACAACATCAAACAGTGAGACCAGCATCCTCGTGTTGTGTTATAGTTGAGTTCTTTCTGTTAACATCCCCATCACCAATGGACATGTCACTATTTGTGTGAGGTCCTTCCAGATTCTTCTTTTCTTTGGAGTGCTGCATCTCTTTTTCCTATTTTTGTACGGGACATAAACTAGTTTCTATAAAATTTTCGTAAAACCTCGTGAAATTCTTACATTCCTAACATGCCTAAGCAGTCAATATTTATGTAAACTAGCATTCCAACAAACCGATAAATACAAATAAACCAGAATACACTACACAACATACAGAAAGAAGCAAGAAAGCGGACCGACCTTGATGGCAAGAGAGTTGCTGAGGAAGTAGGCGAGGCCCATGACAGCGGCAAACATGGCGCACTCCACGAGCTACCATGTCCTCACGAGCGCCTTGCCTAAGTTCTCCTCCCTATCATCATCGCTCGCGAGCCCCCATTGCTGCTGTTCTCCACTCACTACACGGCTAAAGCCGGCCTGACCTAGAAGGTCTAGCGTTTCGCACCCCACTCGCGCTAGCCGCTTGGCACCGGTGAGGACGAAGTCGTCCTCCTCCTTTTCAACACCGGTTGAAGGGGGAGGTCGGGACGCCACCTAGGACCACGATTGCTCGTGACACTGGCTGCCGGCGAGGAATTAGTCATTGTCGTCTTCGTCGATGCCGAGAGAGAACGGCAGCAGGTCAGGTGTTGCATATCCTCGCGGCTGCTCGCGCCAGTCGCTCATGACGACGGGGAAGGAGGGGGATCGTCATCTTCCAAATCTAATCCCAGGGAGAAAGACGAGGAGGAGGATGTTGACATAGTTGTGCAGGACTCGACGACGTGTGGGCGAGGGCGACGTGGTGGAGGGCAAGGGCGGCAAGGTGGACAGCAAGGGCAATGCAATGGAGGGCGAGGGCGTGCGATGGAGAGCAAGAGCGTAGAGGCAGCAGCGTGTGGGAGTGGGGCGGTGACGCGACACATGGATCGGTCGCCACAGAACAAATAGGTCGGACCATGGAATGGATACAAGCCGTCCGATGGTGCAAGGATTCAGTAGTGGATGTGAGATTCAAGATGAACGTAGGATTTATGGGACTCAAGTTGAACCTAGGACTCATTAATTTTTTTAAATAGTAGAGATTAGAGATGCTCTTGTAAAGAAAACCTAAATAGAACGTTGAGAACCTTTGACCCATCTTTCTGGACGGCCTAAAAGATTCTTACGGTTGTCCAAGGCAGAGGAGATACCGCAGCCACCACCGGAGGCCGAGAGTTATCCCAAGATTTTGCGTCTTCCCTGAACAAATCAACCTTTCCCCCCTTGCAGAACCGAGGGAAAAGTTGGTTTCCCATATCAAATCAGGGCCCCTTTCTTTCGCTTTCCTGGGAAGCATTTCGGTTCTCACCCACGCACACGGCCAAGCAGCCGGTCACTGAAACTGTCCGATTTCTCACGCCTGATGTTGAGCCATCGAAAAAAAAACCCAGCTTTCCGAGTGGATCTGCAGGGAGGGAATGTGTGTGTGCGCGCAAGTTGGGGGCGAAATGAATCCGGCAACGGGCGCAGACTGCGACCGTGTGTGTGCGCGCGCTCAACCGCTCTGTGCCGCTGTTTCTTTCGCTGGTGTGGTGTGGGCTCTGTGCTGTGCCCTAGGCAGGGGAGGAGGAGCCGAGAGCCGAGCATCTCTACTTTAGACGGGAAAGAAGAGGACAGAGAGGAGGACAGCGGCTAGGGGCATGTGAGGCCAATCAATTCATTCCCTGCTAGTGTTGCCTGTGTGCCAGCCATGCCTCCATCGACGTCAAGGAAGGTACTTGCAAGGTACAGCCTCCATTTCAGCTAAACCCTAAACTAATCAGGTTCTCCATTGCTCTGTTCTGTTCCCATTGGTCAAGAGGAACGATATGAAGCTGAGTATTAGTAGTATATTATAGAGTAGCCCTGATAGCCGAGAATTGGAGTCATAAATAAACGGTGATCTCTGACATATTAGGTCAAAAAATAAGCTGTCGTTTGGCTAGCAAAGTACAGTCTTGAAACTTAGTAAGACCAAATTTTCAGCGAAAGAGAAGTCAATGAGAAGCTTAGCTCGGTTTAGATTCTACTGCACAACGGAGGGGCTGATCAATCTAATCTCTATAGTCTAGTGTCCCACACAAGCACACCCGTCTGCATCTGATTTTATCACCCCAAAAGTGACAGGAAACAGTTGATGAAAACTACAACCATTTCATAACCATCATGATTAACAAAGCGAAGCACGGGCCAATGAGAGGGTGACCGATGCCGATACACCCAGTTGAAGATAAAAACCCTAACAAGAAACACCAAACAGTATGCTTGCTGCTGCTGCTGCTACGTGCTACCCAAATGCATGACATTAACTGATCAATACACCATCAACATAAAGAAAAGCTAGCGTAATCACAGCATCTAGTAGTACACTTTCCTGTGCCTCACATAACACAGGAAACTAATCGCAATAGGAAATTATTTCACCGGGGGCGTAGGCTTATGTACAAGGAGGCGAAACTCAGAAATGTCATGTCGATCTCCTTCTATGTTCTCGTTCTTTTGTCCCTCTCATCTCTGGAACACAAGGCAGGGAGTTCAGCTCTGCAGCAGAACATAAGAGCTCGGCTGTGAATTGTAACAAGAACGCGTTGAATTCATATGCTGTTTGCTTGTTTAGAATCAAGACCCACAACAGGGCGATTCCCTCCTCGTGCATGGCCAGAGATGAGACCTTTTTTTTCCTGCCATAGGCTAAGTTGTTGTTCCAAGAACCGTGGTCAATCGAGAGGCTGCAGCTGGCTGCATTGCATCTGCATCAGAACAGAGTCGTCCAGGAAGCCGCCGTGATGGGAATTATTGGGCTCGAGTTTCACGTTGTCGTAGGGGTGCGGCATGAAGTGGTGCTGGTGCCCGAGCGGTGGCGGGGGCTTGCTGTCGACGAGGACGCCGAACTGCTCGGACATGACCGGGCCACCGGTGGAGGGGGTGGAGGTGGCGGTGAGCACGGAGGGCGGCGAGGATGAGGGGTTGCCGCTGTCGTCATCGGGGAGGTTGACGGTGGTGATGTCGTGGATGCTGGAGCGGCGCTTGTCCTTGCCGCCGGAGTTGAGGCGGATGAAGTACTTCTGCGCGTGGCTGGCCACCTGCGTCGGCGTTCGGCTCGTCACGAAGTTGCGCGAGATGTTCCTCCAGTCCCCTCGCCCGTACTTCTTCAGCCCCATCAAGAACAGCCTGCAGCAAGCAAGTGGATTAGCCATGGAAATTTCACCAATTCACCTCACGCAAGATCCATCAATTGGTTCAGCTCCATTTGTTTGAGTGTGAGGTTTAATTGGGGCTTACTTGTGCTCCTCCTCCGTCCAGGGGACGCCTTTCTTGCGCTCCTGGTCCGGGCCGCGCCCGCGTTTGCCTCCGACCACGTAGCAGGAGCGCTTGAAACCCAGGCCGCCGGCGTCATCGCCGCCGTCCCACTCGAAGGTGTACCCAGCAGACTGCGAGCCGCCGCCGCCGTAGTGGGGGAAGGGCACGAGGCCGGCTTCGATGAAGCAGACATCGTTCTCGAGGTCGTCGTAGTGGGCCACGACGTCGGCCACCGTCTTCCCGGGCAGCATCGCGGCCACCCGCTCCCACCGGTCCGGCGCGTCCCAGTCCACCCGCGCCAGCGCCCTCTCGAACATCTTGTTCTCCTCCAGCGTCCAAGCGCCGGGGCCGGCCCGCCGGTCCTGCAAGAACCACCCGCCCGCCTGCCCTGCGAAGTACGGCGGCGGCGGCGGCGGCGGCAGCACCTCCATCCACGACTCCTTCATCATCTCGCTCCACTAGAAAACCAACCAGCCAAGAAACGACCTGCCGATCAGCGGACCGACCAAGATTTCGCCTTTCCTGTCGTAGGAAACGGAAGGCGAGTCCTTGGGAAGCCAGGAGGGGAGAGGAGGGGGGAGGTGGGAGCTGGCGGGGAGGCGGTATTTATGCAGCGGGCGGTGGTGGCATCGAATTCCGGCAGATGCCAAAGTGGCCAGAGGTGATTCGGCCTCCACCCCGGGAGCGCTTAAAGAAAGCAGAGCCCCTCGGCGATTGGCCCGTGGTGGAGTTTGTGGCCTCTCAACCAAAGAAAAGCCTCTCTCTCTCTCTCTCCTACTGCCGCCACTGCTCTTGCTCGCTGTGTTTGTCCCTCTCTGCGACTGCGAGCACGGAGCAGGAGGCAACGGGAGCAGCGGAGAGCTCAGCGTCCGCCCGTGTGCGAGCGTGTTCGCCCAGTCCAGGCTGGAGGAGACTTTCCGTGTGGTTGCAGACGACGTTGTGATGGTCCCTTTTGTTTATTGGCCGTTGCTTGCCGCTTTTCCGGGACTCGGGTGCTACCACTTTACTTTAGAGAATTCCTTATTTGACGCCGCTTATAAGTTAATTCTTTATTTATTATAAAATAAAATAAACTTTCTTATTTATTACTATTTCTAATTTTTATTTATTTTGTTACTACTACTATCTATTTGACATATAAAATAATTATTTGTCTTCAGGGAGAAGGAAACCATACTTATGTATAAAAACCGTACTGAATATATCATATTTTCTAGTTAAAAATTATTGTGAATATTAAACTAAATTGTACTTAAAAAACAGCTGACATCAATACATCTATTACAGTACAGTTACCTTGTTATTTTCATATCTATTTTTCTACAACAGAAAATACAAAAAATATGCACATTAAAATTATCTACACAAAAGTTTCTACAACTTCGATATTCACACAAAAATTAAATTTATATTTTGTTATGCCTAATCATAGTCACAATATAACAATACAACTCTCCTAATTGTCTCCAAACAACACGACTTCAGAAATTCATATTGCTTGACCTATTTATCAGATTTCAGCATAACCCTATAAAAACATAAAGAAATTGTTACTACTCTATAGTACATCATAGTCTAAGATTCGATTTTAAAAACCCTAAACTTTAATTATCTACCGACGGTCGCACCCAAGGCAGATATCCTTTTTGTAAATGTGTCTTTTCTATAGATCAAATGGATGGCAATGGCGATAATAGAATAAAAATTAGAAGTAGTGGCAAATTAGAAAGTTCATTTGGTGTGATGGCAAATAAAAAATTACTTTATCTTCTAATAGTAAATAAGAAATTTTCTGTTTACTTTATGTGCATTCATGGATTGCTACGCTGCGCAGTTCTTACTTCTCTGGCTAGTTTGCCTTTCTTATTTGATCCACCTCATGGCCGTCACGGTCCAGAATAGCTGCGAAGTTCACGGGAACCTCTTAAGCCCAAAACTAGAGCAAGAGATCAGTCTAGCATGGATGACATGGGGAAAGAGCGTTACTACATAACACCACATATGTGTCGATCTATTAATACCGGTTCAACAGTAATTAATACTACGTATCAGTACCGATTCTTAAACTTTCACACGAAATAAGATCTACAGACGAAAATTCATTTCATACCTCCCCAAGGATTGGTAATCCACGAAATGCTACTCCTAAGGCTGGTCTCCATAAAATGCCACTCCAATGGAGTCTTTGCTTCATACTATGTCATTATCCTCTCTCTTTCTCTATTTCCTTTTTTTTTCAACCTAAAATGCTTTGTGCATCGACTCTTTTGCCCCTTGCTTTAAGGATCTGATGCTATTGGCTCTGTATTTTTATTATTAAACTAAGAACCTGATATTGTTGGATAAAATTCAAAATTAGACAACATATATGAGCGTATTTACCAAAATAGATAACATGTAGTTGTGTTTATTAATTTAGCATTCGTATTCGGCAAATTTTCGGTACACCGTGTACTGAAAAAGCCATTTTTGACATACGGTGTGCTGAATACGACACTATTGCTCGTATTTGGCACATCATGTGCCAAAAATGGACTGTATTCAGCACACGGTGTGCCAAATACGGGCAACAGTGCCGTATTCGTGCCGAATACGGGCAACAGTGCCGTATTCGACACACTGTGTGCTGAAAATGACTTTTTTTACACGGTATACCAAAAATGAATTTTCGGTACACCGTGTATTGAATACTAATGCTAAATTAATAAATAAGACTACATGTTATCTATTTCGGCAAATACGCTCATATATATTATCTAATTTTGAATTTAATATTGTCGAACTATGAACTCTATACGTTTAGGACATATTGATGGTTGACATATATGGTTGCATGGATGTCGGTTAAATTTGTATGAACGTTGTGTTTCTGTCATGTATGTTTTATTAAATTTTTGTGTGTCATTAATGATTAATGGTTGATGGCTATGTTTGTGTAAATGGGTATGTTAAATTTAATCATGCTTCAGCCAAACATGTGCAAAAAGGTCATGTTGATTTTTTTTTAAAAAGTCTATCATTATATCAAAGAGTAAATTTTATAAACCTACAACTATTTGTATATTTATAACACAAAACTATAACTTTTGAGAACTATTTCACAAAACTATAACTACTTGTGCCTTTAGTAATGCAAAACTATAACTTTTTTTGTATGGTCTCACCCGTCAACCATACATTACTCGTTTTCCCTATTATGCTGAAAATGTGTGGCTAACGGATGGTATTATGCCAAAAAATTGTAATTTTTTGTTACTAAGAGTATAAGTAGTTATAATTGTATAAAATAGGTTTTAGAAATTGTAGCTTTATGTTACAAAGATACAAATAGTTATAGATTTATAAAATTTATTTTATATCAAAGGACTGACTTGTTCGGCCCTGATTGATTCCCCTTCTACCGCGGGTTCGTTCGGAGGGGAGGGGTGAATATTGGAGAGACAAGTGATCAGGCATATTAAAACATCAATGGTGAGCAATAGCATATCTAGGTTAACCTTGAAGCTTGGATGAACCTATTTATGTGGCCAGATAACCATCTGCAATACTGACTTTGTACTAGCTCTAGCCAACCCCTCATGTAGCAGCCCAATTAGCCAAGTGGCAAATTTGCCTATAACTTGGTTGGCTGGCTGCACAACTACAACATGTTTGGGGGGCGCCATTTGAAGGCACTAAGGTTTTTTGCAAGAAGCAGCACGCGGTGCAGGTACATAGAACCAAACTTCTGTTTGCCAACAATTATTTCAATTTGTTCTCCTTCAATGCGTTCCTTCACCGACACTCTAGTAAGTAGATGTCATGATCATATATAGACATTCCTTGTCGTGTTCTTTTTCCTTGATAAATTTAATGTGCTCGTTTAGTGAATATTATCATATTGGTCCAAGTTAGCACATTTTCGGCCTATCAGGCAAACCATTTCATAGATCAAGTTGAAGACCTAGTAAGTATGGTCGAGCCTAATCACATGTATTTGGTTGTTGTACGCCAAAACAATGTGCGATTGGTGAAGAACTTAGTGGCTATAACCGGTTTCTTTAGAAAAACACAATAAATAGGAAAAAGGAAAAGTAGTAAGGTGGACAAACCCTAAAACGGGTGGCGTTCCTTGCTACATTTTGTCATCAACTTTGATCATGATCTACACTTCGACAATTAACAACTATTAACCTAGGAAATGATGGAAATAAAAGTAGCATATCAAGCGCTGACGACCTATGTCAATGTGTTAATCGTGTTATGTGCACATGGATCTTTGTCAACATGGTGAACTGAATTGTCAAATCTACATGTTTGTTTCCCGTATTGTGACCATGTATCAACTAGTTCGCTAAATATTGTTAGTTCTTACGAGCTTCGCAAACTAACACTTCAATTGCAGGTTCGAGGTGTAGAGAAAACAAACGCAACATATTGGGGCATCATTGATTCGTTTGTTTACCCCTTTTAAATAAAAGTTCATCCTTTGCAGGCTCTTGGACCACCTACCTATGAGCTAGGACTAATTTGTTAATCAGCATGACTCTTACAACAACGACAACCCCCTAGGGTTTCCCCAATGCTGCCACTTCGGTCCCCCTCCTCCATCCCCTCCAGCGACCTCGCCGGTGGCAAGGAAGAGCAGGGACCCGCCCTCTTCCTAAATCTAGCACTAGATTGTAGGTTTAGCTTCTAAATACAAAAACAATAGATTTGTTTAACCAGATCGAGGGGAAGGGAGGGCCACTCCTCTCCGGGAGAACTTTCTTGCTCTCCTTTCCGGTATATCTGTACTTTCCTCTACGCTTGCAGATATGCCTTTAGTGGTTGTCGGGGTAGTTCCTCATCCTAAAGGATTCGTAAACGACCCCTACCCTTGAAAACTTGTTTTCTTTTGAGGGACGGAATTTACTTAAATTCAAGAGGGACTTAAAGGATTTCTAACTTAACTGTCCTTCAGTAGCTTAGTGGTAGAGCGGTCGGCTGTTAACTGACTGGTCGTAGGTTCGAATCCTACTTGGGGAGATTTGATTCATTCAGAATTTGGATTGATAGTTATAGCTTTTCCGAGACTAGCGACCCCTGTCCTTCTCGTTTTTCTTTTCTAAAGATGCAACAGAATCGTCAAACGGGACATCAAAAGTGGGAAGTTGATTGTAGGATTTCTATTCCTCACTCTTGTATTGGTGAACTTGGTTCGGAATTACACTGCACGCTCCTGTCAAAACATTGAACTAGCAAGACATCAAAAGAAAGATTTTATCACCCATTAAAAACACTAAAATACCAAAATGAACAGGTCCGGTTAAATTTCACTAAGGTGAAAAAAACAGCGGCCCAATCGCGATGGAAAAATTGTCATTTTTTTAGCAATTTCAGCCAGGAAATTGGTCACAATCATAAAAGACCAAAACCGGAGGTGCTTAAGGTAAAGTAGAAGGAACATACTTTAATTGATGAGAGATTTTGGATAAGAGTTCATTAAAGGAGCTAGCCAGTTTCAATGTCAGGAAGGGAAAGAAAAGAGCTGGGTTTCTAACAAACACCCGTCCTATCTAGAAAGAAAATTAACGAATCCTAATGCAAAGGGGCGAGAAACTCAGAGTTCCCCTTGTGTGTATTTAGCCTCTAGTAATGGTTCCCCTTCCATGTTCTCCGCCAGGGCGTCCTCGCTATGTCGCCCGACGCCCCTTCGTCCGTCATCATTCAACATCCTCCTCTGCCTCTTCATGACGCTCTATGTAGGACTCGCGGCCAGGCGAGAGGTGTGTAGCACGACGTACATGCCACCGCCGTGCACCACGCTACCAACGGCATCTACGGTGGAGACTGAACTAGGGTGCCTTGCGACCTCTGGGAGATCCGCCCCTGATGGATCCGTCCTCCCCACCAAGCTGCAAGATACATTGATGATGAAAACATGTTGAGGTCCTTCACGATCTCAGGGAGCAATGTCCCTGTCAAATCCATCACCTCGGGAGCTTGTTGATGGCTACTTTATCGATGCGTGGTTTCAAGTTCCATGTGCCTGATCTGAATCTAGCTACTGCCACCAACAACGCCAACGTCCATCATGCCCTCCTTTAGTCCATCAGTAGCAACCTCTTTGGTGTGCGTTTTGGAGCCTCCAAAGCCAAATACGAAGCTGGGGTGGATGCTCTCCGATGTGCATACATGATGGGTGATGAGCCACAGCTTCAGAAGCAGAAGAAGCCACATGGGGGACCCTATTGACCTTGCCAAAGCTAGGGTTCTCATTTTTAGATAAAGGAATTAATTTCGGTCTTTTGCATCAACCGATATACAGTCTCTTGTTTATTATTATATAGTTCATGCTGGACCATTTACGAATTAGAAGGAAAGAAAACGAAAGTCATTTCGCATCGTACGTCGCACCATGTCTCTTGTTCATTATTACATAGGCTCGTCATGTAAGATGTAAAGGATCAGAAGGAAAACAAATAAAAGGTAGCCATAAGGATTAGCCACATATTCTATAATTAAGCCTCTACCTATTTTTGGTGAACATATCTATGGCCAACACCTCCAAAGCATGGCAAGCCTTCAATAAGTCTTCCCTTTAATCCTCCTTCTGAAACAGCCTCTAGAACCGCAACCAATAGCTCCCTTAAAAATTCCTTGCAATATGGTTATATTAGGAGTATGTTTGAATATTATATATTCGACAGAGCTAAAAAAGATGACTGCTACCTCCACTAGCATCTTGTTCTTAATTCTCGCTCCCTTTTCTCTTAGCAAACTGCCCATAATATGACTCATATTGCTAGGTTTTTTAATACATAAGGTAATAAATATTATTTGCCAACAGGTTCTAGCAAAATGGCATGACAAAAAAAGATGATTAATGGTTTTATTATGATTGTAAAACAACACTTTTGGTTTCTATTACAGTTTTTTTTGAACAAATTATCCTTGATTAAAAGAATCTTTAGTGGGATCTTGAGTTTTCACAGACATTTGGCAGTGATAATGGTAAGTCATGATATCATTTGGTTATATATGGATTGAACTGAGAATAGTATATGTGCTTGTAAATCCCACCTAAAAATATCTTGTTCATTACATAATTGAATAGAAGCTATTTGTGACATCATATGATATCACGACCAAGCAATTAATTTATCTCCTACAATCGGTCTTTAGAAGGAGAGGTTTAGCGACAAAGATTGCATTACCTCTGCCACCGTGGCTTGTTTCCTTCGGACCATATTATACAATATCGGATATTACACATTGAGAGAAGTACTATCCAACCATCTATCATTCTATAACATAGTCTGGCAGCCATTTTAAATATGGAAGGAACCCCATTTGAGAAAGTCATTTTTAACTTTCACGAGCCTTGACCAGAAATGAGAATCACCTGGTTTCCCGTCCACTGGGTAATAGTTTTACCATAAAGATATTTGTTTCTAAGCATTCTTTGTCAAACCCCATCCTCATTAAGTAGGTGATAAGGCCACTTGCTAAGAAGGTAAATATTCTTAACAGAGAAATCGACAATACCAAGTCCTCTATGTTGTTTTGGTTGGCAAAGAATGTTCTATCTAGTAAGTCTATATATTTTTTTATTATGGTTATCCCCTTGCTAAAAGAATTTCTATCAAATATAGTCTAATCTTTTAAGTATTCCCGGGAACCTTAAAGAATGATATCATAAAAATAGAGAGACAACTTAAGACTGAGTTAACGAGCACTAATCCGCCACCTGTAGACATAAGTTTCCTCTTTCAATTACTTAATTTCTTCTCGAACCTCTCTTTAACCCCTCTCCAATCCTTATATTTTTTAGTTTCCTATGTATCATTGGAATACCAAGATATCGTAAGAGTAACTGTCCAATATCACAAGTAAATAATTATGCGAATTAGTCCTCACGTTTTTTAGCATCACCATAACAGAAGAGCTCACTCTTATAAAAGTTTATTAGAAGCCCGAGAGTTGCTCAAACACACGAAGTATGAGCTTTATATTTTTAACCTTTTCAATATCATAATCCATAAAGATAATAATATCATTTACATATTATAGAATTAATAAATCAACTTTCACTAAATACGGAACAACTTCATTGATCTGTCCATCCTCCTTGGCTCAAGAATCAAACATGCACCGAGTTTGCGGCAACGTTGGTAAATCATGTTCTGCGTGGAGTCTCTACTACCTGAGATGTACAGGTCCTTCCAGAAGTGTCCATGCCTTTGCTTTCGATCGGGTCAATCATGGGTCCCGTTTCGGGTCGCCGTCATTGGTGCCCTAGATTTATCGAAGGTAGGCACAATTGTTTGAGCCCGATGAACCTCGTCACAAATCTACAGGTCAACAAACTTCAACCTCATGTGCATGTCCAAGTAGACAGTCGGGAAGGCCGCCGTCAGATCAATCAACAAGCACGGATGAGGCCCCAAGATGTCAACATCGCGGTACGTTTGGCGCCTTACCGTTATAGATGACCTCTAGCTGGTCCCATCGAAGACATCGTCCACTGATGAAGGTACCGCCTCAGGGATTGCCCTGTTGCAGTATCTAATGCTATCAAGGATCAAAGAGGCGATCGGACGTAACCCGCGCAAGCTTTCATAATCAGAGTGTTAGTACCACTTCTGTAATCAAGCGTGGCACAAAAACCATCTCGGTTACATATAGGTTAGTTAAACAGGCTAGACAGGCAAATCTTTCGCCTTGTTCCTGTGAGGCTTTAGCTCATAACACACTGTGTTCAGTGCGCTTGGCACGTGCAAACTCTCAATAGGACACCACAGTATAGCCTTGTAATGTTTTTTACGATTTTAATGAAATTCTTTATTTAAAAAAAGTTCATCCTTTCCTTTTCGTATGTGGATTGCTGTTGCCCCTCCAAACGGCATCTGACGTCAAATATCCCACTCACACGCAAATCCTGTTACGAGCGTGCATGTGAACTTTCTCCCACTCACACGTAAATCCTAATACGAGCGTGCGCGTGACTTATAGCGAACTTGTTTGTGTCCAATTTAGAGGTGGGCGAGCGGCCAGCGAGATGTGAGGAGGGGGGCGCGGCCTGTGGGCCGAGACCAAGAGGGAGCGGGGAGGTTCAGTGGATTTTATTGTGAGGTCAATGTGAATTTATGTTGAGAATTTTGTTTAAAAATTTGTGTTGAAAACTTTTTGTTGAAAAAAAATTTGTATTAAATTTTTTTCTCGATAACTTATGTCGATAACTTTTACTTAATTTTTTTTAAAAAAAACTTTTCAAAAAAAGTTATAGATGGAGAGAACTTTCAAAAAAAAATTGCTAGTTGACTTCCAGCGTCCGGTGAATTAGGCACGTCCCCACTCACACGGAGCCTGCCTTTTACACCCCATCGAGCTTCTGGCGCATGCATGCACGCTCCTGTGCAGCCAGTGCATAGTACAGCGCGTAGGAACAGTAGCGCACGCACGCATAGCAGAAACCGAAAAAAAAATGCTAGAGAAAGCACAGACGCCGAAACGGGGCTACAGTAACGCTGTAGTGTACGGTACTCATACGATGCGTAGAGAGCACGCATGCCAAGTATAAATACGTATTTGTGTGCTGACTAGCTACCTATACTGGATCGCACTCGCTCTGAACCACCCGGGCACGGGCCATAGAAGCTTGGTAGCTTAGCAATCCATTTACATGGTGTAGCCCATGGTTTTCTATGGTGTTCCGATGGTAAGGAGAAAGCCCCCGTGGGGGGGGGGGGTGATTGTTAGCAATGCTAGCATCCTGCCAAGTTTAGTTTATCAAGAGTCCACGTATAACTACGATATAACCAGTAGCAACGTCAAGCCAATCCACTGTCCAGGCCGAAAGTCCGGTTCCAGTTTTCAGTTTTCAGCAATGCAATGCGTGAACTCCTCTCCCAAGTGACCAAGTTCAACATCTTTGTCACTTTGTTTTCTTTCGAGCAATTCTACTAGGCTTTCACATCACTTGACCCCGTCACAAGGTGCTCGATGCTCGATCGTGCGCCATTTTTCTTTCACCGACTGACCGACCCTTGCTATGTCCGTTGCGAAATTCTCCTCTTCCGTTCCTCCACCTAACCTGGCCGGGCAGTAAAGTATGTAAAATTTGATTTTAAAAAAAATGCGTATACTATTTTGAACGTAGGGAGTAATGTTCTGCGTGTGATTGACCTAAATGATCAGGACTTTAAATTATCTTTAACAAATACTTAAAAATCTATCTCCTATAACACTATTACAACATCTTTTATTTTTTTCATCTTCAACACCTATCTTATTTTCTATCTTTCTTTATTCTGCTCCTCATCTCGAGCCCACAGGCATAATCAGAGAACAGTGTTGAAGATCGCTACAGTATTCAGCAAATTTGCTTCTTCTGTTTTCTTGTGCTGGTCCGACCGTATCCCTGTTGAGATCGATGCTGTTTCGGTTGAAGATGAGAACATATGCTACAGTAATCCATAAATTGCTGTAGCATTAGGTTTCTAGATTTTACAGTTTTCATTAAGGATGCCTTAATCAAAACGGCAAAGCGAGGAAGAGATCTAAGGGCGGCTCGTTACGTGCGTACTTGGATGGACTTGATGGATGCGATCGCGACGTGGACGTACCGGCGGGCGAGGATTTGGAGTTTCTCGCGGGGGTCTTGCGGTTTTCATCACGATCCCCCTGCCGACGGGTGGATGGGTGGGTGGGTGGGCGATGGATGGAAACGGGGAATTGGATCCCTCGCTGTCAAGCCCCACGCCGCGGCCCCGTCCCGTTCGACGTTACCAACTGCCACCCAGTCCCCACCCTTACGCATACACAACTACACCCGTGCCTAGCGGATTGGTTCGACGTGCCACGAGCTGTGCAGCCAGATTGATTCGAAGTAATAGATCGGTTCAACAGTGGAAAACTACCCCAGCTGTGTGCACAAGTGATACAGAAACTGAGATAATTTTTATTCCTATAAAAAAAACTAGTACATCTTCGTCGGGTCCTACTTGGAACGCAAATATGTGTTTTCCCAAGCACCGAGAAAACTGAGCTGTCTCTTGCGAAACTCCTACCTTTCAAGCATACATAAGAGTTCCAATGATTACAGAATTATCAGACGTGTCGATCTTGGTGATTTGATTTAGCTCTTGGTTTTTTCAAGCTCTTTGATGGCAGAAGGTCCACGATAACTTAACAGGCATTGATTCCCAGTTTCCCACTACTGCTAGATCGATGTGAAGTGCGTTTGAGGATTGGGATGAAGCTTGCACCGGGAGAATTTACCTTGGACTCTTGGAGGAGGACTAGACTGGACGTCCCGCTGCGGCTGGCACCTGTATGAGCGCCGGCGCGCGTGGATGTGCAGGAATCCTGGTTCTTTCGTCAGGAGTGGTGTGCGGTGTCGAGTGGCGATTGATCGCTAATGCGCGGCCACTTCCGACAGAATAATTAAAGCGGGCGACTCGGAAGAAGAACTCGTGTACCTTTCAGATCGATTGCTACCCCAAACCTGTCCGGATTCGCTGTGGCCGAAGAGTTTGGGTGTTCTGATCTCTGAGTGATGATATAGCCCTTAGCATATACAATAAGATGTTTAGAGGATATGAAAATAGAGGTTTTTTTCTCAACTGCAGTAGTATAGGTATTTAGATAGGGAACAAAGTATTTACTTAAATATCACTGTTTATATTAGTGTTAATAAGATAATTAATTATATTTAGATATCTGTATTTTTATTTATATTAAAAATTATATTTGTATGCATATATTTAACACTTTTTTTTAAACACATAGCTATAAGCACGTAGCATTATTCGTGCATAAAAAGAACTGCAAGCTACGAGCGCCGCCGTTGAAGATCCAGGCTTCAAACGATGGTCCCTTTCGGAATAACTTTAGCTGGTACGGCTCGCGTCGCGATGTACTTGTGTTGCCAGCCAATGACAAGGGCCCTGTGCGCAACTCACAGTCCAAGGGACCAATGTTAACGACAGATCGCGCGATGATTAACAAATCTACGTTAGGCTTGAGCGCTGCCGAATCAACAGAGGCCACGTAACGGGGTTACGGGGTAGCATTTATCAACAGTCAGACAGCTTAGGGCTCATCCGGTTAGGCTGAAGTTTTTTAAAAAACTATTTTTAAAAGTTGTTATTGAAAATTTATTTATAAAAAATAATTGATTTTAATACAGATGAAATATATAATATATATATATATAATATATTTTAAAATATCATCTCTCAGAAGCTATATAAGTTTCTCTAAACCAACTTCTATTTTTAGTAATAGTAACAGTTTTTATTTCTTAGAAGTTATTTTCAAAACAGATTCTTTAGATAAACACTTTGTTTCTAAATAACAAAATCCAACCGAAGCTGAACCAAATATAGCCCTTAAAAAGCCATCGGTCGTCCAATCCAAGCCTCCTATGGTGCTTGTACAATTTTCCACTCCGGCTCAATAGGTTGCCACACGCTCATGCCCTTGCGATTTCCTACTCCGTTCTGCTTGCCTCCTCCGTCGGCTCACAATTCTCTGCGTGCGTTCATTGAATTTGAACACGGCCCAGTCCCTGGAGAAAAAGGCTGCTTCACAGTCCCCCCCCCCCCCCCACTATTTCTCCCACTAGAGCCCCATTGTCTGCTTGTCCCTATAGCCATAAACAACTCATTTCTGATTTTTCGATTTTTGTAAGTACTCCATGATCTGTCGAGCGGCGAAAAAAAAGTACATACATACAATTATTCGATCTGTATTTTTGTGTTTTCTATTGACCAGTGACAGATTGATTAGGTTCTCTCGCATGTCTGTGTGATGTGCACTGTGCAGGGCCAAATGGCCAATGACCTCCCAGTTCCAAATTCCATATATAGAGCTCTGGAACGTTTTCCTAGTATCCTCCTTCGGGCATAGATCCAAGAGCAAGGAGATTGCTCTTTGGGGTAATGAAGGGATGCCACGAAATAAACTAATCCCATCTTTTTTTCACAAACTTCTGATGGCACCATCACATGATCTCACAAAGAACCAAATGAACGTTTTGAATGCATGTAAATCTCCATTGCCAGGAAGAAAGTACACGGGATGCTGACAAAGAGCAGAGCCAGCGAGGGAAGAAAAGATTCCCAGCATACTAGTATTTGTTTGGTCGAAAAGGTACCCTTTTTCTCTGGTTTTTCTATGACAAAAGTGACTGGTTTTCTCGTTTCTTTCTGGGAGAAGAAACAAAGGTTAGGGAATCTTGTGCGCGGTGGTGTTTCATCAGCATCCATCGGTGACAGTTGATGCAGTTGAAGCGTTGAATGTTGCTGGCGTTCAAACTTCAAAGTGTGGTGTATGATTTCCTCGTTCAGAAAAAGATGAGGTCATGGCCAGGGCAAAGCTACCGTAGCGGTAGCGTAGTCGAGTGCACTGGTACTTAAAAAAATAAAATGTTAGTTATTATTAATTTAATTTTTATCTCGTGTACATCATATAATTAAAAAATATACATCATCTAGATTTATATATATTAAAATGTACAGTCAAATCTTTAAAGCTCAGCTTTGCTCCTGTTATGGGCCAAGCAAGCATCTGATGCTGGCTATGGCGAAAATGCATTCGACTTGTGTGTGGACGTGATAGGTTCTTGATTCTTCCACTGGAGTAGTTGAGCCTCGAAGATGTTCACAGCGTTTCTTTGAGCTAACAGGTTTACTGAAATTGGAGTAGTAACTTTTGACTGGACGATGGAGGGGGCGAGGGGGACTCAAACTCTCAAAGCTTACACCTACGTGGGCAAAATAATGTAAGTAACACGCTAACGGGGAGACTCACAATATGGACACAGATATCATCTGAAAAGAACAATATTACTGAGATATTGTGGCGATTATATTTGTTTCGGTGCTTGATGCCTTTTTTTAAGACGAGTGCTTGATGCCTTGATGGCAAGTGAAAAGTGGACGGGTTTTGGTTCGTTTATGCTAATGTAGATCCAGATCTATAAAATATGGAAGCTTTTCATCTTCTTCCTTCTCATCCTCATTTTCTTTATTTTCCTTCTCCTACTCTTATTATCTTTTATCTTACATGTCTAAAAATTAAAAGGAGCTTAGTGCTTCTAAGGTCATGTTTGTATGTTTGTTTACTACTTCTGGTTCTGCTTCTGCTGCTGTCAGAATTCAGAAATCAGAACAAATGGCGTTCTGGAGAAGTGACTTTTGGAGAAGTCAGAACCCTGCTTCTCAGGAAAATAAACTAAAGCTGAAAAGTTCGCTGAGAGACGCTTTTCTGAGAAGCTATATGCTGAGAAGCCAAAAATTTGTTGTAGAAGCCAACAGTCTATTTCTAAAAGCAGCTTTTCAGAAAAACTTAAAAGCAGAAGCTCAAACAAATAGGTCCTAAGTGCTACCAGCCCGGTGGATTCGTCGCTAGCCTCGGTAGGTCATGTTTGAAGATTAATAACGATGAAAATGAAATAGTGCCATGTCGAATCAACATCTAGCCCACTTAGAAAGTTAACAGGCCCTTTAGGTCATTTCCAACTATTTTTCCTTTATTTCTTTTATTTTTTCTCATCTCTAACAGATTCTATTTGTAAAGTTTCGTGAAGAGAAATGAGAGAAAATCACAAGATAAAAGGAATGATATTGGAAATTCCTTCGTGAAGAGAATCGTGAACAGAAACTATTGAAACGCTAAAAAGAACGAGGTCTGCCCACTTCACTTCATTCCTTCCCACCTGATTGTTCAACTTTTGGATGGAGAAGCCTCAGGCCGTGCACCTCCTGCTTGCCCAGCTTCCTCTAGTATCCTCAGGGCCTAAGGATGTAGGTTGGACTAGGCCAACCCAACGACCCACTACCCAGAACATAGATCATGGTGTAATTACCCTATAGGGCTGACCCACTAAAATTTTGGGCCAAAGGTCGGTCCAACACTGATGTTGTTGGGTAACCCAATTCGTGAGTTCATCTCGAGATCCCACTTGACCGCCACTGCACCGTCACCGCCACTTCCTCCACGACCACCAGTGCTGCGTCGCCGCCGCTTCCTCCATGACCACCAGCGTTGTAGCTGTGAGACCCTTAAACCCAGGATCTCCTATGCCTCATGTATTAGTTCCTAGATCAAGTAGCTAATACACACAGTATAATAGTTGTAGTATCACAATAAAAATTTGTACATAAATACTAAGGTTTAGAGTACAAAAGGCTTACAAACCATACATGAATAATACAGTACTGGCCGAATGGCCAATAAAACACAACGGAAAGCAAAGACCCAAAGTCACAAGCAGTTAGGGTACGAACACGACTTCTAAGACTACTCTTTATCCTCGCCTTCACCTCTGGCGAAGTTGGCATCGGCTTTCTCATCTGAATGACACCAAGAGTTAATACGGAAGGTACTCAACAAGCTCTATACTACTTCAAGGTGTAGATAGATGCATAAAAGGGTAATTCAAGGATGAGGCTTCACGGTTTAGTTTTAAACGTATAGCAGTTTATGCATGTATTCAATTGTATCATCTATGATTGACTTTAAAACAGTTTAAATAGCTCAAAACCATGTAACAAGATATATATGGGGGTTTTTCGATCATGGGAGGGGCTTCACCTCACTTCGCAGTCTCTATCATCACCTCTGGTGTACCTCTAGTACCACACAACTTCTAACAGATTGAGCTAACAACCTAATCATATGAACATCTAGTCCACACACTCACTCATCAAGACACACTCACCCAGAGTCTATTCAAGTGTGACCATGTCTTCTATGTCCATAACCGTAGACACGACTATTCGAATAGATTTACACTTTGCAGAGGTTGTATACTGTACCCACGTGATATGCTCAACCTCCAACCGTTGGAAGCAGAGGAGCGAATCATATCGAAACACTCCAAACACCTTTCCTGTCAGGCTTTTCTATAAGATTTATCCCCAAGTACTAGTGGCCTTGTACTGAATGCCAGGTTCCCTTTCTAAGCATTTGTCGGTCTTTGCACGCTCAAACAGAGGGCTATATAGTCACTTGACTGCTCGCTGCTCTTAGCCTTCTAGTATGATGCCTAACTCAGTCCAGTGAAAGAGAAGTCAAGTCCTGCCCATTCATGATGCATGGTTGCACGGGGGTGGCTAAGCATGACGGTGCAATGACTCGGTTCTTAAACGGCAAAGGGCAGATATCTTCTGACAATAAATACCATGGAAGTAACTCAAGCCCTAAGGAGCATCCTCATCCAGAGTACCACTACCCCGTTAAAACAGTTTTCACCTATTTTTACACACCACCCTCCACATCTCATATGACATCAAGGATTTCACAATGATCACAAAATTCACAACCATCAATGATTCATGGTATATGAGTTACCATTGATAACAGTAAATATTATCTCTGAGGAGAGGTGTTTTACAAGCGATATCTCCAAAGAGACGTATTCAATCCTAAGCATGCTAGATGTCAAGGCGCCATCTGTCATTAATATAGATAACAACAGGTAATCCTAGGGTAATATGTATTTTGGATGAGACATTTAAGGCATAGTATGTGTTTAAAAGGATTAACTACCTTAAATAGTTTATAAAAGCGCAATATATAACACATGCGATAATAAGTCAAGTTTTAGTTGATCACGTAGATTATTTGAAAGCATGGGTTCAATATGATCAAGGAAATAGGACTTGCCTTCTTCGAGGTTTTCTTCAAAGTCTTGATTGTAGTCAGGATCTTCCTCGCTCCTGACGCTTCTGGTGCAGCATTCGCAGAATTCTAGCGGTTCTACAATTGTGACTACAATCATTAACAGGCTATACTAGAGAAGAATCAAATAACACCAAATAAAAAGCTAAATAACCCCTAATGGATATCAAACTTTGATAGATAGGTAGATCTCAAATTTAGATGAATTTCGGCGAAAGAATCACCGAAATCAGAGCCAGAACGGAGAAATTATGACTCCCTGAAGATTTGACCTAAAATTACATTGAGAAAATAATAAATTGCACTATTCCTAAGTGGGGCCCATGTGAATAGTAGCCCTGGTGGGACCCACATGAATAGTACTCTGGTGGGTCGAGTTGGACCTAGATGGGTCGGGTGCTTAGGCTACACAGTACTAGGCTGTACAGTACTGGCCCGCTCCGATTTGGGCTGGCCAGTTCGCACGCTGCAAAGCTGGGTTGACCTACTAGGGCGAGGCCTGTGGCGGTTTGGACTGTCCTGGTAGGCCAATGGCGTGCAGGTTGAGCTGTGACCCACTCGGCCAGGTCGAGCCATGGCCTGTGGCTGGTCCAACCTCACGCGCAGGCGCGCAAGCCAAGCGGAGTGGCGACGGCAGGGGGGAATCATGCCGGTGGCGAGCGATTCATGGAGCCGCACCGGCGAACTCGACGGGAACACAGGCGCTCCCACTGGAGTTCCATGACAGGAAGCTAACGTCGGACATCTAGGTGCGATGGGGAACTTGACTAGGGACACATCGATGGCGGGCCGGGACCGAAGCGATACTAGACAGAGGTCGAAGTGGATAGCGACAGTGCAAAAAAGTTGGGTAGCGCATCCCCTAGTCTACACGCATTCTTCCTACAAGAAAAAGGAGCTGAGGGCTCCCTTGCTATTCGGTACGATGGCCAGACCACATATAGAGGCACAATCACACCGACGATGAGGAACATCACATGGATGAAGCTAAACAGTATGATTGCACGCGGCTACGCATGAGAAGAAAACAAGGGAACGACGATACGCTACTTAGGAGGGTTCGTGAGGGGATGAATGCTCATCGAGAGCAAGAACGACGAGGAGTTGGATGGCGGTCGGCAAAGCGTTGAAGAGGGAGTGGCGGAGTGGCTCGATGTCCGGCACAGGCGGCCTCCCGTCGGGCTTCTGGTCGATGGACAGCGGCACAAGGACATTGGCGTCTTCCTAGGGCTCCTCGACAGCACGTGGGCGACGGATCGGTGGTAGCGAGCTACGGTGGCGAGCAATGGCGACGGTGGCGGCGTGGCGGTGGTGGCGAGGTGGGGAAATAGAGAGAGAGAGAGAGAGAGAGAGAGAGAGAGAGAGAGAGAGAGAGAGAGAGAGAGAGGTCAGACCGCTCTATTTATAGAGCAAGGTGAAGTGGCAGTATGGCGGCGGGCGCATCGTGTTGGCCATGAGGAACAGGACAACGGTCGACAGCGATATTTCCCCGCAGCATGGGCACACTGCGCCGTCCACGCACGCGCGCGGGCGCGAAAGTTGCATGGCGGTAGTGGCATGGGCGGCGTGAGCATGGGAAGAGAGAGAAGAGAGCGAGCGAGAGCGTGGAGGGTGTCGCGGCTACATTTCCCTGTGGCAAGGGACAGCGCGATGTTGTGTCGCACTGGAGGAGGGAGGAAGGTGACGCGGGCGAGCGGATTGACGCACGGGGAGGATGGGCGAGTGGGCCGAGCGCAGGGGGGAGGAACGGGGGAAAGGAGAGAGGCCGGGCTAGAAGCGTGTGGGCGGAAACAAGAGAGAAAGGAGAGGAAAAATCAGCCCGGGAGAAAGAAAAGGGAAAAAGAAAAGTAAAAGAGAAATGTTTTTTGGATGTATTCAAAAGAGTTTTTTTTTTAATTTGGTCTTGGCATAAATTCAAATGGGGATATTTGAATTGTGATTTGGATTTGGATCTTGAGACTTGAAAGATGATTTGAGCCAAAGATTTGAATTCAATTTGGAATTGAGATGAATATAAACTAAGAATATATTTGAATTGAGAGACATTTAATTTCAAATATCCACCTAAAGAACCATAAAAACCATAAACCAATGCACATGAATCAATTTAACGCATGGATTATTTTGGAAATAATTCTAGTGCCTTTTGGAACACCTAGTCAACTCAATATATACTTGAATATGTATTATATTTTCCTTGATTCTAGTTGACTTAATCAATCAGTAAAAGTTTTAATTTGGAGTGAAATTTGCAATTCGTTAATATGTTAAAACTCAGGATGTTACAAACCTACCACACTTAAACGGAATCTTGACCTTGAGATTTGGAAAGTTCGTTGAAGAGGTGGGGAACTCTTTCATCGGATCCTCTTCATGCTCCCACGTAGCTTGTGATTACTCCACTGAACTCGGTAGATCCTGACTGCTGTTCTTCTGGTTTGACGAGTTGCCACGTCCAAAATCTGGATGGGTCTCTCTTTATACTGAAGGTTTCTGTAGGAAGTGCCAACTTATACGCCACTACTCCAATCTTGTCAAGTATTTCATATGGTCCAACATATCTTGATGCCAGCTTTGCATGAACTTGGAATCTCTGAGTGCCGCTTATTGGGGACATCTTGAGGTATACGTAGTCTCCTACTTCAAAGGTCAAGTTTCTTCTTCGGTTATCGGCATAATCTTTCTGTCTACTCCGAGCTGCTCTTAGATTCTCTCTGATCTTGGTAACTTATTCTTCCGTGTCCTTGATCAATCCAGGTCCGAAGAGCGTACGCTCTCCTACCTCTGACCACAATAGATGTGTTCTACATTTCCTTTCATACAATGCCTCAAAAGATGATTCAAGCTAGCTTGGAAGCTGTTGTTGTAAGAGAACTCTGCAAATGATAGATTCTTCTTCTTCTCTTTTTCGTAGGTTATCACACAAGCTCTTAGAATATCTTCCAAGATCTGTTTTACTCTTTCAGTTTGACCATCTCTGTGGGTGGTAAGCAGAACTAAAGTCCAATTTAGTTCTTAGGGCAGTATGCAAACTCTTCCAGAACCTTAATGTGAACTGGGGTACTCGATCGGAGACAATCCTGCTTGGGACCCCGTGTAGCCTTAGAATATTGTCAATATACAAGTATGTGAGTTTGTCCCCTCTATAGGTTTTCTTGATCGGTACGAAGTGAGTCACTTTGGTTAGACGATCCACTATGACCCATATGGAGTCGTAACCCTTCTAAGTCCTGGGCAACCCAACTATGAAATCCATGTCAATTTTATCCCACTTCCATGTTGGGATCTGTGATGGCTGCAACAATCCTGCTGGTCTTTGATGCTCTGCCTTGACCCTTTGACAGGTGTCACACCTAGCGACGAACCCTGCTATGTCAACCTTCATTCCTGTCCACCAGTATTTGGTCCTCAGATTCATGAACATTTTGGTACATCCAGGATGAATGGAGTATGGAGAGTTGTGGGCTTCATCCATTATTAACTCCCTAAAATTTTCCCGATCTGGTATGCATAACCAATCCTTGTACCATACAGTTTCTTGTTGATCCACTATAAACCCTGGTGCTTTATCTAAACCGAGATTCTTTTTGATTTCCAGAACCTCTTCATCTTCTGACTGGGCTTCACGAATTTTATCTTATAGTGTTGGATGTAACACTAGGGTGTGAACTTGCCCTTGTGTTATGTGCAAATTCAAATGTTGTATTTCTGAGAGGAGTTCTGGTCTTAACTCTGGTACTTGAAGACTATGACAATAAACTTTCATGCTCAGGGCATCAGCCACCACATTAGCTTTGCCCGGGTGATATTGGATACTTAGATTGTAATACTTTATCAACTTTAACCATATCCGTTGTTGCAGGTTCAACTCTGACTAAGTGAAAATATACTTCAGCTTCTTTTGATCTGTATAGATATTGCATTTATTTTCAAGAAGATAGTGTCTCCATATCTTAAATGTATGCACAACTACTGCTAACTCCATGTCATAGTTGGGTAATTTTTTTCATGCGGCTTCAATTGCCTGGATGCATAAGCTACAATCTTGCCTTCTTGCATCAATACAAAACCTAAACCTTAGCGTGAGGCATCACAATAGACCATAAAGTCTTTTTGGATATCTGGTAACTTTAGCACTAAGACAGTAGTCAGCCTCTTCTTGAGTTCTTAAAAACACTCTTCACAAGCTTCATCCCATTCAAACTTAGCGTCTTTCTGGAGAAGCTTGGTCATTGGCTTAGCTAACTTTGAAAATCCCTCAATAAACTTACGGTAATAACCCGCCAATCCAAGGAAGCTTCTAATTTCTGAGACATTGATTGGTTAAATCTAGTCAACTACTGCATCAACCTTCGAAGGGTCCACTGCTACTCCTTATGCTGTTAAAACATGTCTAATAAATGCCACTTCTTGAAGCCAAAACTCACGCTTGCTGAATTTGGTGTACAGCTAGTGTGCTCTTAGCTTTTCTATAACCAATCTCAGATGTTGTACGCCTTGAGTAGATGAGAATATCATCAATAAACACTATCACAAATTGGTCTAGTTCTTCCATGAACACCTTGTTCATCAGATTTATATAGTATGTCGGGGTATTTGTCAATCCAAATTACATGATTGTAAACTCATGCAATCCATACCTTGTTACAAAGACAATCTTGTAGATGTCACTTTTTTCTGATCTTTAATTGGTAGTATCCAGATCTCAAATCTAATTAGAGAAGTACTTGACTCCTCATAGCTGTTCGAACAAATCATCTATCCTTGGTAGTGGAGATGGTCATCTCATTTAAGCAACGGTAATCAACATACATCCTTTAACTTCCATCTTTCTTTTATACAAATAGGACTAATGATCCCTAAGGTGAAGAACTAGGTTTGATGAAAGCACTTGCTTGCAATTCTCTAATCTGGTCCTTCAATAACTCTAGTTCATTGATTGCTATTCTATATAATCTCTTGGTAACTGGGGCTGTTTCGGGTAAGAGATCTATAACGAACTCTATGTCACGGTCCGGTGGCATACTAGGTAATTTCTAGGGGAATACATCTAGGTATTCACATATCATTGGCACATCCTTTATTGACTGGGTAGGTAAGTTGCATGCCAATAGGTCAGACATGGGTCCTTTAGGCTCAAACTCCACTTTGATTCCTTTATGATTGGCCAGAGTAACTCTTCTACTAGCACAAGTTATATTGCCTTTGTGCTTGATTAACCAATCCATTCTCAAGATGACATCTATTCCATTTGAATTCATAACATTTAGATTTTCTAGGAATTCTACCCCACTTAAATGGAGTTTAACTCGGTGGCATCCTAGACGACACAAGATATTTCCAACAAGGGATCAAACTATCTTAGGATTCTTAAGAACCACAGTTATTAACTTATAAAGTGCAGCAAACTTTGAAGAAACAAATGAATGCAAAGCTCCAGAATCAAATAAGACTGTTGCAAGGGTTAAGTTGACGAGGAACTCACCGAGTATGAATTTTGGTGCTTCCTGAGCCTCCTGCACGTCAATGTGGTGCACGCGGCCTTGTCCATAGTTCTGTGATTGTCCAGCTGACTGATTCCCTCCTCATCCTGCTCCTGCTGCTAGAGCTATATGGTTTGAATGGGCTAGAGCATTGTTCCTATTGGCATTGGGGCTATCCTTCATGTAGTGACATGGTAGATGGTAGATGTAGCATGTCATGTGCGTAGCTATTGGAGTTTAGGTGCTGCTCTGTTGGGATTGCCCTGCATTGGAATTGCAGGGAGCTGACGCTGCTGTGTGGGATGTGGATCCCAGAGTCTGGTACTGTATAGTCTATTGTTGCCGGTATTGGGATTTCTGTCACTGGCTCTGGCTATTCCCTTGGGTTCTACTGCCCTACTACCTTTGGTCAGAGAACTTTCTCTTCCTTACTGCCTCTATGGGTGCACGATCCTCTTCTAGAAGGATGATCCTGTTCATTAGAGTGTTAAAGTCCAGGTAGATGACAGGCACAAGCTAGACATATAAGTTGCGTTATAGTCCTTTCTTGAAATGATCCTACTTCTTCTTGTCTATCGACATGTCTTTCGAGGCATAGCGGGAAAGACAGATGAACTTCCGGATGTACTGGTTTATTGTCAATGATCCTTGCTTTAGGCTACGGAATTCGATGCCGTCATTTCCATGGTCCCTTCAGGAACATGGCACTTCCGAAACTCTTCACGTAATTCCTCCCAAGTGATGGCATCGATATCTACTGATGCCTCACAGTAGTTATCCCACCATTCTCATGCTGATCCAGTAAGTTGATGGGCTGCTAGATTGACCCTTTCTTGACCCTCACAATTGATGACTTTGAGCTTTCTGGAAATGGCCTTAAGCCAGTCATCAGCCTCTAAGGGGTCTTCGATACTGCCGAAAGTTGGAGGTTTGATCCTCATGAACTCTGACATTTTGTTCTGAGGTCCATAACCTCAGTTGTTATTTTCTGCTTGTGCTATGGAATCTAGTAGGTGGGTTTTGTTAGCCATCATATCCACTAGGTCATTTTCTGGTGGTGGGGGCTGTGGGGTTCCTTGACTACTGCGGCGATTTTACTGGACTTCCTACTTCATTGGTTCCCAACTGACTTGGGAGTTGGCAACCCTGCCTCTGCCTCTACCTTGGCCATAGTGGCTCTCCCTCTGGATCCTATCACACTTCTAGTTTCAGGTCCACCCTCAAGGGATACAATGACAAGAGCCCCCGGTGTTGTTGCTGAAGGCGAGACGACTGCCTGGATGAATCCATCTATTCTCTATAGATAAGAGAGGAAGCAAGAGTTGAGATATAACTATGAGGGGCAAACAAGATAGAAGCAATGACAATACTTGCCAATCATGCAATTAAGAGTCAACAAGAAGTAATACCACACATAAGCACAAGCAACATGTATTAAACAAACCTAAGATCATTTCTCTAGGTCACTAGTACAAAAATTCTTGGTCTACAAATGACAAAAGCATGCTCACAAAGCATTAGACTACATGGTTATCTACACAAAAAATACTAAATAACATACTCCTACCACTAACTCACCATGACGTGTCATCCTTAAGTGTCATCTATAGATCTGCCAGTGGCGTTGTCAGCAGCTGACTCAACCAGTGAGAGGGTCCCGACTGGTGTCAGGGTAGAAGTGGAGTCAGAGATCCTATCAACGACATTATCGCCGTCGTGGTCACTAATAAGCCCACACTCACTAGGGTCCTCTTCCTCCGAGTTATGTGGGTGTCACCATATCTCCCTCCTGGATCGACTTGGTGGCAGTAAACCTCCTTTGGCTGCTAGAATTGGTGAGAGGCCAATCTCGCCATCCGCTATGGCTACTGCAATATGCGCTAGTAGGAGAGGAACACCTGCCAGGATGACGTGGTGGTTTTGACTCGCGGGTAGCCTGAAAGTACTTTTCCTCACAATCCGCCTAATTCGAGAGCCATTCATGCCATTCTGTTGGTTGAGATCCCTGATATGCGCCTGTACTACTCTTTGCCATCCTACCGGTTCCTTACGATGGTGTCTTCAGCAGCTGCGGTCTGGACTCTGGTATGATCCAGTATCACACGGAGGGCTCTCTCCCGTGTCTCTGACTCATCTGCCCTCTGGTGACTCTCCAGAAATAGTTGGTAGCTCTCATTATGCATGTGCTCTAAGGTCTGGAGGTACTGCATTGTGACTGCTACGGTGGTATCGTTCTCCTCTTCCTCTTGTTCTACATCCTCCATGGTAGTTAAGCGTGCACACCAAGCGGCTCGCTGGCCCGCGACAGCTAAAAAATGCCTCATGGGAGTGTGTGCTACCTCTCTGACAAGCCTCCCGCACAGGCGCTAAAGTGCCTCGTAGGCCACCAACTGGTACGTGTCAGGGTATCGAACTCTGGTGGTGTTTACGTGCCATGGCCGCCAATTAAGGTGCCTCAGGCAGTCAAAGATCTGTAGAAGAACCTAACACTTCTGGGATCTATTCTCATCGTATTCACGCCCGATGCACTCGGGATGCCGGTTGTACCCCATGTGGCAACAAGCTTCCCTCAGCAACTTGGGAAAGCCCTTCACTCATAGAGAACATACGGTGTTCCAGTCCTCGTCTTCCATCTGCTGGAGAAAAGGGGATAGCTTAGAACCAACATAAAAGAGGTTTCAAAAGCAAGAAGATAGAAGGTATGTACAGAAGCAATTTTGATAACATAATTTTTGGAGAATAAACAGACACAAGCAAGTCCGAGCCTGGATAGGCTGGGCCAGGCTTGGGCTGCATAGTACTGGGTTATACAGTATTGGCCTGCTCGGGTTTGGACTGGCCAATTCATAGGCTATAGAGCTAGGATGGCCCACTGGGGCGAGGCTCGTGGTGGTTTGGGCTAGCCTGGCAAGCGAGAGAGAGAGAGAGAGAGAGAGAGAGAGAGAGAGAGAGAGAGAGAGAGAGAGAGAGAGCCCCTGTATTTATAGAGTGAGGCGAAGTGGCAGTAAGGCAGCGAGCATTGTGCTGGTCATGAGGAACATGACAACGACCATCGATGATATTTCCTTGCAGCATGGGTGCATTGCGCCATCCATGCACGCACGCGGGCGCAAAAGTCGCACGGCGGCAACGGCATGTGCGATGTGAGTATGGGCAGAGAGAGAGAGAGAGAGAGAGAGCGAGAGCACGGAGGGTGGCACGATGATATTTCCTGAGGGGGAGATGACCGGCGCGGTGGCAAGGGATAGCGTGACGCTATGTCGCGCTAAAGGAGGGAGGAAGGTGATGCGGGCGAGTGGGCTAATGCGCAGGGAGGCTAGGCCGACAGTGCGCGAGTGGGCCAAGCGTGGGGGGGGGGGGGAGGGAGGAACGGGGGAAAGGAGAGAGGCTGGGCTGGGAGCACGTGGGCCGGAACAAGAGAGAAAGGAGAGCGAAAACCGGCCTAGGGATAAAGAAAAGGAAAAGAAGAAATGGTTTTGGGATGGACTCAAAAGAGAGTTTTTATTTGAATTTGGTCTTCGCATAAATTCAAATTAGGACATTCGAATTGTGATTTGGATTTGGATCTTGAGGCTTCGAAGATGATTTGAGCCAAAGATCTGAATCCAATTTGGAATTGAGCTGAATAGAAACTTATAATAGATTTTAATTGAGAGACATTCAATTTCAAATCTCCACATAAAGAACCATAAAAACCATAAACCAATGCACATGAATCAATGTAACGCATGGATTATTTTGAAAATAATTCTAGTGCATTTTGGAATACCTAGTCAACTCAATATATACTTGAATATGTATTATATTTTCCTTGATTCTAGTTGACGTAATTAATCACTGAAAATTTTAATTTGGAGCGAAATTTACAATTAGTTAACATGTTAAAAATTAGGATGTTACAACAGCGCAGCGTTCCTGCCGCTTCCTCCTCGAATGCCAGCGTCGCGCCGTCGCCGCACCCTGCATTGGCACATCGCCGCTCCTCTCTCGATCTAGTGTAGCCAAGATCCATTGGACGTGGATTGTTCCATCTTTTATTGGTAAGTTCTTCATCGTAGCTTGATTTGATGATTTGTTTATGTTGTCGAAGCCCTACTTTGTCTGGATATCTGATTCTTCCTGGAATATGAAATTATCTTCTTTAGATACATGATTTTATGTGGGTACTCTCTAGTGCTTAGAGCTAGGCTAGATGGAGCTCAAAGATCTGTCAACAAATGATGGATCGGTCATTTGTTTTGGTCGTACTATCCCTTTCATGTCGCATGTCTGGTAAAGGCAGCTTTTAGTGGGCTTGATTAGCATATTCATGTGAATTCTCCGCTACTACTACTAGTACACAAGTCCTTGGTAGGATTAAGTATGGGGATGCGTTTGTTTCTTGACGGATCAGTTCAATTTGGGCTCTAATCTCTCGCTACAATGTGATATTAGTTGTTATTGCTGGTGAAGTGGACGCTTATGCGGAGAGTTCTTATCAGTTGTTTCTTCTAAAGGACAAGGAAGCAGATCTAGGTCATAGTGCAATTTGCCTCAGAACCCTATGATTACGTGAAATCGATGATTCTGTTTCATCACAATACTAAACATTAAAAACTATTCAAATGCAAGTAATTTTTCATGGGAAAATTTATTATTGTAGTAAAAATGGTAGCTTGACTCAGCTTCTTTGAACTGTCAGTCAGATGATGATCAGAATAACAGAACATGCGGCAAACAGAACTTCTGTTTTGTCTAACTCATTCAGTTCAATATTGTGCAGGAACACTTAATAAACCAAATAGGCTTCTCTTTACTTTTTTGGTGTTAGGTTGGGTAGTGTTGTTTTATGCTCACTTCTCTCTTCACAACCTATTATGCATCAGCCTACTCAGTAATGCAATTGCATAATGAAGTGAAAAGGTATTACCTTTTATTGCACCTTGTAATAGAATAAACTAATTTAGTTATTTGGAATCTTAAAATTGTAAATTAGAATCACTTATTTATTGAGGCTTATATGAATTTGTGCAACTTGTAGGATGCACACACCTTCTATGATTGTGATAGAGAGTTCTCCTATAGCTACTCCTACAGAAAATGAGGACAATCTTTATGGAGTTGATGAATTCCCTAGTGGTTCTCCTTCAGTGAAAACTCCGATAGTGAAAGTAGTGATGCTCATGCTCATCAGTCCTAGAACAACAAAGCGGACCAGTGTTTTTACTTCAAATGCAACAAGAATTGATGGGGGGAAATGAGCAAGGTGTATGGTGGGTTCTCTAGCAACAAGGTTTATCAATCAAATGGCAATGTCTTCATCTGCAATGTTGAGGTCTCCTAGAGGCACCACAACCCAAAAATCATATAGTAAGATAACAATTTCTATTGCCTTTTGTATCTCCCATAATAGATTGGTGCATTTATCACATGTAGCAACTATTAGTTCTTATCCAAATTCCAATTGTTATTACTAAGAGTATTTTTATTTTCGATTATGTAGCTTTGTAGCTAAAACTGAAATTGCATAATTCAATTGCCCGGTTGTTTGACCTGACATGTTCATTTCGATTCAAAATTTTAATCCTACATGTATGTCTCTGCTATGTTAAATAGAGATCCAGACCGATCTATTCATGTTTCAGACATGGCTACTTTGATTTGATCTGCAACGCGAGTTGAATGCAGCAGCAATTAAACAAGTTAGGCTTCGTGGTGCATGTTGTTGTAGTCCCTACGTGAGGGCAGGCCGCAGCCGGTGTGACGCACGGCGAGCTAGCGCGATCTAATTTTGGATCAACCCAGGGGTTGTTTGGGTCAGCTCAGGTCATGGGTCAAGCCAACCCATTACCTAAACTTATCTTGATGGGTAGCATGGGTAGTACATTGGGTCGACCCAAAGCAACCCACCTGCATCCTGATCAAGGCCTGAACGCGTTGCCCAACGAACACCGGCCTGTGCCGCCAGCGGTGGCAAACTGACAGCCCGCGACTTACTAGCACAGCAGGCTTGTGCCAGCCCAGGTTGTCCTCGCTCCTCCGGTCCGCATTATGCACCCAACTCGGGGGCTTTTCCCGGACACGCCACTGCTGGGCCGTCTCGCACCCGCCGGGGCCCCGGAAACGAACACCGGCCTGTGCCACCAGCGGCGGCAAACTGGCAGACGGAACGGAACTCGGCAATCGTCCTCAACTTGCCCCGGCCATATGCCGCCATGCCCAGCGCCTCCCACGACCACGACAATGATAGCGACTTTTGCGCACCCGCCGTCCCTTCCGCTCCAGGTCGCGGAACGCGAGGACGAGCGAGCGGCAGTGCCTTGACGCCGATCCGCTGCCATTCGTTCTGCCATTCTTTCCTGCACACCGGTGCTTGGTTCCTCTTGTATGTTGGGGTACTCATTGGCAGCAAGGGATTCCTGACTGCTCCATGTGATCATCATGGGTCTGGTTCCTGAGGACATACGTATCTGATCCCTCGAGGGGGAGGGGCCCTTTCACCTATGCCAAGTCCATTTCAGGCGCGCTTTTCTTTAACGGTGATGAATCATTTGTGTTGTTTGCCTCGAGGTAAATTCAACCGCTGTAACTGTAACCTGAAGCCGAATCATCTCCCAATCGTGGCGATTTTGCCGTCTATAGGAAGATTTTTGTGATCATAAGCGAAGAAATGAGGGAACTTTAGCTTGAAGAAACCTGTCATGCGTGCATGGAAGTAACTCTTTCCATTCGCTACTAGCATTTGCGATCATTCACTGTTCTTGCATTGTGCTCCACAATGTGTTCAGTGCAGAAGAAGCGTTCGGCATCCTTTCGTGGATCATGATAGCTTTCAAGGGAAAGGCCAGGTATGGACGGTCACATTGCACCGGACATGCCCGTCTTGGCATCTCGTGGCCTCAAAACAAGCATGCTCCAACGCTCTCGAAGCCGCACTTCGCACGCCCACACGAACAAACAATGCCTCTCCCTGCCCTCATGTTCACCACCGATTATCGTTCCCCGTGACTATACACTCCCCGCTCTGAAACCTCCGTAGAAGAAGACCACGCATAACAGCCGAACCAGCGACGACAGCGCCCCCGAAATCCAAGCTCGCGGCAATGATCAAGCAAAGAAAACCCACCCGGAAAGGGCTCTTTGTGCCTGTGCATGATTCGGTGAGTAAAAGAGATCACGATCGTGGTAAACCGCCATCATGAAAGGTAATATTAGGGCGCATCGAGATGCGCGCCGGAGATGCCCTCCATCATGCTGCTTTCTGTGCCGGAGATGAGACGAGCTGATCTGGCTGAACCTTTGCCATCGTGCTCTGCTACCTCCCTTGCAAGCTACGTACTGTCTCTGTACTTGTACACTGCTCTGCAAGACTGCACCTATCGTGCAGGCTACATCAGGCTAGTACCAGGCTACTACTACGAGTACTAATCTACTGTCATGTATACAGTGCACGAACGGGTTGTGCCGTGGCTGGAAAAGAGGGGTGATTAAAGCTGGTGCGCTCTTTGTTTGTTTGCTTTCTACCCCACTTTGGTGAGTCGATCGCCTTTGAATTGAACCCCAGAGGCATGCTGCAGCAGCTGATGATTCCCATGCAAATGGAAAACAAATCTCCCTTTGTGACAATGGCCTAGTTCGTGAGCTCCAACTCCATGGCGTGCTGCGCTGAGCTATTATTTTCAGCCCGAGAAAACTGTGTCCCTGCCAGCTTCTAATCTCATGCTTTGATTCTGTCGCTGTTGTCAGTTCTTATATTAAGATAGTACTTTTGAAAAAAAAACGGTAAGATCCTTTGAGTGTCAGAAACCACTGTGTGGATTGTTTTGGAATTATGGTATGAAAATTCAAGCATTCAGCGCTGATTTGCCCAAATCATTCATCATGTTTATCCTCGAAACTTCACGCGGCAATCATGTGTCAGTTCATGCCTTGATGGACCTGGATTCCAGATTACTCTGAAAACTCTAAAACCCCGAGGGCTGACACAAAAACTTGTACTGTTGCAGTGGCGACAGACTCCAGCAATTTCCTTTTGCAGGCCCAAGATTGAAACACTTCAAAATTACTGAGGGTGCTCAGGCCTAGGTAAGGAGATGTCTCTTTACTCCTGCAGTCCTGCTGCTGCTGGTCCTGGTCCTGGCACAGCACAGCACTGCACTGCACTGCGCAGCTTGTCTTTCTATCTTGATCTCTAACTAGTTACGCGCCAAGCGAGCACACACCCTACCGGTGCAAGTTGGCAATACACATTCTGTTCTTCGGGATCCGTGTAGCAAAGAAACAGCAAACGAACTCAACGCTACGGCGAGCTTTTACAGTTGCAGGGCTGCAGCTAGCACGACGCGACCCTGAGTCCTCTCGCCGACCGAGCGCGCTCTCGTTTCGGTGAAGACTCTCCCCTCCGGGCAAGAACCAAGAACAACTGAGACCGCGCCGCGTAGATTTCTTCCTCTCTCGTCATCTCCTCGTTTTGCAGTCGATGCGACGGCGAATTTACAGCGGGAGCGGGAGGCGTCCGGAAGGCCCCGATCGAATCCGTCCACATGTCGAGGCAATCATGAGACGCTTCTTTCGCCCATTCCCATACATTTTCCATGTCACCATGTGCAGTTCTTCCTTTCTCCCCACTCACTTCTTTTGTGCGTGCGTGCCGTGCGTCCTTTTGATGCCGCCGAGAGCTTGCGAGCTCCTCCGCTCCTCTTTTCTGGCAGCGGAAATGGCGAGGGGGAAAGGCGAATGGCGTCCGGAAAATGCCACGGCGAGCTGCTTGTGTACACCCGCGTGATGTGATCGATCCCGATGTGGGTTCCGATCAAAGGGGTGCGCTGTCCATGCGCAGGTCCTCCTTTCACTTTGTGCTTGCGTAGAGTCTGAAATGACGCGATTAGGCCAATCATAACCCTACCGATCTGTTTGTCCATCCATGCCTTCTGCCGTCTAAACTTACATCAAGCATCATGTATTCATGTTCAGGTGTTTTTTTAATAAGGGAATTAAATTTGATCTAGACAATAAAAAAATCCAGGTAACCGTACCTTATTAGAAAATTCAGCGCACAAATATCACACAAACCTTGATGTGGATAAAACATGGTTAACTGAAGATCAACATACCCTACTCGAATGGAAGAAATTATTAGAAGTAAATTCTATTGCTAAATCTCTATCCGTGGTGGGTAAAAATTTGCATAACCGTTACTTTTAGAGATCGGCATGCAAAACGCACCATCTCTTTATCCGCCTCACACCTATGTAGTAATGCTCATAATCTAAGCTAGTACACCCTTTTACGGAGTACCTGCATATAAGATTTCAGCAGTGTTTTATCAAAAACTATATCATTTCTGCGAAGCCATAATGCCTAGCATAGAGCAGCTGCTCCCACCATCAAATACCCCTTTATTTTTTTCCTACCTCTGTAAGCCAGTCACCAAACACATGATCAATGCTATTAGGTGGTTTTAGATTAAAGGTAACATGAAATGTTCTCCAAAGAAACTTAGCAAAATAACAATAAAAAAAGATGTTAGATAGTTTTATTACTGTTACAAAACAACATTTTATACTACCATTCTAATTCCTTCTAGCTAAGTTATCTTTGGTTAGGATAACCCCTTCTTTAGATACCACATGAATATTTTGATCTTTAGTGGCAGCTTCAATTTCCAAAACACCCTGTTCGCATTAATATTTTCATTGTTTATTAACATTTGATACATAGATTTAACCAAATTTTCCCATTCTAGTGTAAACTCCATCTAAAAATATCACGACTATTGTTGAGTTGCGCATTTGACACTCTTTTGACCAAATGATGCCCTTCCAATAGATTATTCCCTAATACTGCTCTACGAAAAGAGACATTCAAATGAATATTGCTCATAACGGTTTGCCAGAGATGTATTTTTCCGATGTACAATATTATACAGTGATGGGTATTGATCTCTAAAAGTTGAGTTGCCAAGCCACTTATCTTCCAAAAATGAATTGGTTACCATTATTGGCTATAAATTTACCCGACTTAGGAATTGATCTTTAACCTTCAAAAGGCCAGACCAAAATTGTGAATCTTCTTTGTACTCAACTTGAGAAATTGTTTGGTTCTTTAAATATTTATTTCTTAATAAATCCTACCACACTCCTTCTTCATTAATCAACTTAAACAACCATTTACTTAGCAAACATTTATTTTGTAAATCTATACTTTGAATTCCCAACCCTCCTCGGTCCTTTGGTTGACATAGAATACTCTATTTTGCCAATCTATATTTTTTCTTATGACCATCACTTTATCAAAAAAAATCTCGATCTGTAATACTCTAATTTGGATACCTCTAGGGACTAAAAAAAAGACCATGAACGTAGCTTGGCTAGTCAACGTCGAATTGATTAGGACCAATCTTCCACCAACAAAAATATGTTTACCCTTCCAATTTAACTTCTTTTCAAACCTTTCCTATACTATTTTTCAATCTTTGTTACTTAGCTTCCTGTGATGCATAGGTATGCCTAAGTACCTAAAGGATCCTTACCCATTCCACACCTAAATAACAGAGAGTATTGATGGTCACATTCCTTAACCTAACCGTAACAAAACAACTCACTCTTATAAAAATTAATTTTAAGCCCAGATAATTGCTTAAAACCACATAACAAGATCTTCATATTTTTTGTCTGTTCAAAATCATGGTCTATAAAAATGATTGTGTCATCTGCGTATTATAATATGGATAAACCCCATCCACAAGATGCGGTACAACCCCCTTAATCTGTCCATTATCTTTCACTCGTGCTATGAGTATTGCTAAAATGTCCACAACAATGCTAAATAAAATAGGTGACAATGGATCTCCTTGCCTCAAACCTTTCCTCGTCTGAAAATTGGGACCTACTTGATCATTGATCTTTATTCCCACAGTCCCCGTTTGGATAATTGTCACGTCCCAAATCCATAATCACGTAATTAAGCATAATCATGCTTCTTAAGTATTATACTTAATTTTGTGTAATTTCATTTTTGAACGCTGGAGCACATCGTTTTGAGTCAAATGGATAAGAGAAAAAAAAATCAGGAGAGAAAATAATAGAATTCACAGTTAAAATGGACTTCTTTCTTTAGCATATGGACCCCACCGCAGTGGGCCAACCACTCTCTCCTTCTCTCCACTTGGGCAGTAGCCCACTCCCTCTCTCTCCCTCCCTCCCTCACCCGTGCTCCTCCCTCTCCAACCAGCCAAGGCAAGTAGCAACTCCCCTCTCCCTCTCTTAAGCACTCTTTCCTTCTCCCCAAAAATATCACTTCAAGAGAAGGAATCGAGGTATGCATGTAGTACTCACGCGTTCCCTAGCTCATAAGCTTCTCATCCTTCCAATTCATTTTTATTTTTCCCGAAGGATTCAAGCCGTTCTTGACTCGTTTTGGTGTTCTTGATGAAGCACAAGGAGCATCGGTGTTCTTCCTCTTCCTAAGCTTTTCCACCTTTCCCCGACGGCTCATATGGTATATATGCATGTTTTGGTTGGATGAATCTCAAATTTAGAGCTAAGGTTGTGAAGTTGGTGTGTCCTTGAGTGTTAGAGTGAATTAGAGGGATTTTGGTGAGATTTGAGTTAGAAATCGATTTGCTAGGTTGATGAGTGAGTTCTAAACTCTATAAACTATCTCAAACATATTTTCCTTTGGTTTGGAGAGGCTCGCTGTCGGTGTATCAGGAACCGGGGGTCCCTGAGTCCCGAGGCCAGGCCAGCCGTCCGCCACGCGTCACCATCCCGCGAGGTCCCTCCTGCGGGATGAGGAAAATCTAAGTTCCGGGAGAAGGTGCTCGGGGCCACAGCCTCTGGTCCCCGAGCACCCCAGTTCCCCGATGACCCGCAGAGTCTAAGTTCCGGGAGAAGGTGCTCGGGGCCACAGCCTCTGGTCTCCGAGCACCCTAGTTCCCCGATGACCCGCAGAGTCCAAGTACCGGGAAGAAAGTGCTCGAGGAGGTGCCCGGTCGCCCCCGAGCACCCTAGACCCCCGATGATCAAAAGAGCTAGGTTCCGGGAGAGAGTGTTCGGGGTGGCACGTGGCAGCCCCCGAGCACTCGATTCCCCGAGGGGTCAATGCAAAAGTGCTCAGGAGAGAATGCTCGGGGTTGCACGTGGCGGCCCCCGAGCACTCGGTTCCCCAAAGGTTCGTGCGAGAGTGCTCGGGAGAGAGTGCTCGGGGAGGTGAACAGTACCCCCGAGCACTCGGTGCCCCGACGACCCACAAGGGCCCCCGAGAGGCCCGCCGATGGGGTGTCAACCAGTCAGAGGTCCGAGGTCGCATTTAATGGGCGTGTGCGGCCTGACATCCCCAACTGCTCCCGCCGCAGTGTCAGTCCCTGCCATGCTTTGGCAGAGAGGCGTGGGGCTATTAATTGCACGGGTCCCGTCCCGTATCATCCGGTGTATCTCGGGATAACGTTGCTAGGATCAAGGCGTTCCGCCTGCCGCCCTGCCGTGGCAGAGGAACAAGACAGGGCGGGCACGCCGGGTGCCTCTGTGGCTGCCCGGTGGGCCCTCTCAACGGTGCCCATCGCCAGGGCGTCCACAGTGACGAGTGACCTGACGCGCGCCGCGTTTTTCCACCGCCCCTGTCACTTCGCCCAGAGGAAATGATGACGCCTTTCTCAGTCGTGGCGTCTTGGAACTTGTGCCCCTTCCTTCCCGTTCGGGGTATGTCGCGGCCGGCGAGTGCATAAAAGGATCGGCATACAGAGAGATTGAGACATTAAAACATTGGAGGAGAGAACAATTGAAAAAAAGACAAGCCCAAGCAGTCGATCGTGCCACACTCAGACGAAAACATTGCAAGCAAGCCTGAGCAGAGCTAGAACAAGGAGCCTCAAGCTCTTAGTTAGACAATATATCTTTGTAACCAGATATATCCCTGAGGGATCCCCCTCAGAGTAAGTTATTGCATCCATACAGGAGTAGGGTATTACGCCTCCGTGCGGCCCGAACCTGTCTAAACTCCGGTGCATTTACTTTCCTTTGCACTAGGTCGATCATCCCCCACCACCGGCCGTTGCATTTACTTCCACTTCCATTTATTTCTCCGACGAACTTATTTAGGATCATCCCCCCGGCCGAATCTTTAAAAAAGGGGTCTCTCGGGATCCCTGCGACAGGAGTTAATCCTCCGACACTCACTGAGTTGTTGTCTACAAAAATCCGGATACTCTAGATAAAAGTTCGACTTCCCAGGGAAAAACCCCTTTATTTTGTATTCAGAAATCATTAGAGTTTAGGGTGCAATTTGAGTATAGAACTCTTTGTATAGTGTATATGCATGTTTATGTAGCATAGATTCAACATGCAAGTCGCATCGATCGACGAAACGACATAAACACGTCTCTGTAGCAATTCGGAGAGTCCGGAGACTCTGGAACAACACATTCTCTACAGAACCCCAGAGAGTCTGGAAAATTATCCAGAGACTTCGCAATTCAGAGTGTCCGGATAATTATCCGGAGACTCCGCAACCCGAAGAGTCCAGAGAATTGCTCGGAGTCTCCGACCTCTCGTACTTTTCTGGTGTTGTTCGATCGTGAAGTTTGTTAATTCTTCGCATGTCTTACACTTTAAGTATGTTGTTATGCATATTGTAGCATACATTGTTGCGCTTCATTCATGCTCATCATTGCACGCGTTCTTCTTTGGTGAGTGAAGAACCGACGCGTGACGCGGGCGCAGTTGAAGACGACGTCAATCTCCCCGATTTCTATAAGTGTTGTGCGGGTAGCATTAGGCGGTCACCTGAGTAGCAAGGCAAGCATCTAAACATACTTCTTCCATTCATTTGGATCATATGTGTCTAATGTGATAAATATGCTTTATATACATTATGCACGCGTTCGAGTCGATGTCGATTTATGATGGGTACAACCTATGTTGATGCACTAATTCTCCTATCATGAATAATTGTTGATTCGTATCCTTATAATCTGGGTTTATATGATGTTGTCTAACTTAAAATGTTATTTGTGATGCTTAGCAAGTGCTTAGGTCCTCAGTAGAAGTCAAGCGGTGAAATGTTTCGTCGTTCGCGAGCATAGGCTTTAATTACTTGCACAATGATGGGTTGATGTTATTGGTTGAATGAGTGGTGAGGATGAGACGAGATGTGAGCGGTGTTAGGGGTGTTTCTGCTGCCCGGATTTGGAGTTCCCCTGGGTAGATCGGGATAGGAACCCGAACACCATAGATCGCTTGTGTCGCTTAAGCACTGATCATTGTTGCAATTGGCTCTAGCACTTATCGTACTTATCACATGTTGATCTAATGGTAAAACAAACCGAATACCTCTATAGCTGTGATCATTTATGCTTGAACATCGATGGTGTGAGCGGACGAGTTTGTAGAGACACTTGTGGTTGCTCTGGGAGTTAACCAAAGAGGACTCCGCACCAAGCGATGCCCGATTCAAATGATTAGGGCTTGTTGGGAAAAGTTAACATGAGTATCCCCTTGTATGGACCTGTGTGGTCATGCAAACCGTATTGTACTCAAGTCTTATAGGTAAAGTTGTATCCCCCTGCAGGGTGTAAAAACATTTTGAAATGTCATGCTCTCGGTCATGAGCATGTTTTATCCATTTACAGCAGTCGTAGAGTTACGAGCGTGGATTGATGGTTTGAGATGTGCTTTACAGATTTTAGTCCTATTGTTCCTTTTATATTATGTTCAGTTGATGTTTACGGGCTAATATATTACCTTGGTCAAGTATAGATGCTCACATATGTGTATGTCAAATTTGCTTTCAGATATAAAATTTACTTAACCATGTGGTTGCATCCTTACTAACATCCAAATGCATAATCCTTGGAGTCAGGCTATTTATAAGTACCTATTATGGATTATGTCTTGGGAGTACCTTCGTACTTACGCTGCTATTTTAGGTGCTACCGGCGAGGAGGAGTTAGTCTTTAGCTACTTCATGTCTGCCGAGGGTGGCGGCGGGGATGAGTTGGCACCTACTCGGAGGTCGTGCTTTTGTGATGGAGTTTAAGGGCGTATGGCTCCATCATTCTTTTGTTGTATAGTTTTTAGTCTTCCACTGCGTAGTTTCTTTTGTTGGTTAGGAGTTGAGTCGGTTTTATCTCCTCCTAGCTCTCTTTCACAGTAAATTATAATAACTTAGTAAATGCTTAAGAACTTGTAATTTAATATTAATTACCCGCTCTTTAGTAAGTTGTGTTATGATGTTAAACGTTGAAAAAGTATGTGTTCTGATCTTGAGCATAAAACACGTGTAGGAACTACTGGGATGGTATTTCAATTAGTCATGAGAGTCGTGATTAAGTAAATGATCGACTTAATAACTAATTGGAATATTGTTTGGACGGTCCTCACAATAATGGTGTCAATCCAATTACACCATTTAGGTGAGAAACCTTTCATACTCAAGGTTTGATGAATAAAAGGCCATTTGATCTTGTCATAAGCCTTTTTAAAATCAAGTTTCAGAATTACCCCATTTTGTTTCTTCTTCTTCATCTCATGCACTATTTCATGAAGTATTACTACCCCTTCCATAATATTTCTTCCTAGCAGGAAAGTTGTTTGTGTTAGACGTATTACTTTTTGAGCCACTCCAAAATTTTTGTTCATGACTACTTTAGTAAATACTTTGAAGCACATATTTAATAATCAGATAGGTCTATGCTGTTTGATTTTTGTGGCTTCCCTACTTTTGCATAGTAAAATGATTGTCCCAAAATTTAGGTTGTGAATGGCACCAGAACCCTCCTAAGCAGACTAACCTACAGCCAACTGACCCGCAGCTGCCACCAGTGAAGGGCTACCAGCCGGCGTGCCTGCTGGCTATGCACCAGGAACCATCACCAATTCCTTCTTTTGCAGGCCAGCTACAACCCTGCCATGTGTTAGGTTCACACCATCGTCACCATTGAAACCTCCACGCCCTCCTCCCCGGTTACCAAAGCATCCGCGCGGGTGCTACGTATACCGCCCACCGCCACGGTCACCGGAGTATCCATTGTTTTTGAAGCTGCCACGACCACTAGAGTAGCCATTGTTGTTGTAGCCACCACCATAACCGTGATAGAAACCACAGCCATGTTACTGGAAGCCACCTCATCCAAGGAAATCGGCCTGGCCTCCACCTCTTCCTCTCGCCATGCCCTTCCACTGTTGTTTGCAGCAAATCGTTGACCTCTCTAGTTTGTGCCTCTGCCATCCATGCTCACATGCACGGGGAAGAACTATCACGCCAAGATGAAAACCAAGAAGGTGTACTAGGGTTTCTGCACATCACCCTTCCGATTCTGACAAATAGGTCAACAAGCCATGTCATAGGCCTATACATGATTTTGGTCGTGAGCCACAAAACCGAAGCTTGTTCCTTCATATTACACGAATTCAAATTCAGAATTGAAAATTGATTAGCCTTGAAAACGAATCCCCCTGAAAAAGTCACCAACAAATTCAACTGAGCTGCCGCCGGAGGAAGTCGAGCTAGTAAAGTCCATGACCTAGCCATTGAAGAAGCAGCTTGTTGTTGTTTGGAGATGACGATCTTCGCTGATACCAAAGCGTCACCCAATGTCCTCGACGGCGACAGCTGCAGCTGTGGCAATGGTCGCCTCCATGGTTGACCTTGGAGTTTTCTCTGGACGATGGTGTCCACAATGCGTCTAGCTGGTGACTTATCCTTCTTCTTCCATGCAGAAACCGAATCGTTGCTTACCTCAAACGATGGTGGTGTGCGTAGAGAGGCCTCCGCAGCATGAAGATCCGCCACTGAGAAAACATCATCCTGCGCACGAAGAACTAGCTCCGGCGTCAAGATGGACTCATCCACACTCTCTTCCTTATTGTTGTCTCCTCCCCCTGCTGCCTAGAAACGAGAATCATAAAAACTCCCATCTGGTTCTCCACGGCCACCCACTCCTGCACATCATTGTACAATCACTGTGCATTGTTCTATCTATTCCTTCCTTTCTTTCTAGAAGTTTGCAACAGTGTCCATTTCATACTCTGGCCTCACCAAGGCCTGAAAGTCCCCTAAAACAACGTACACTTGGATCCGTTCAGGCGCATCGATCACACATGTGAGAATACTGTTGCCGATCAAAAGGAGGCAAAGACTAGCGAGAGTGAGGCGCAATGATTAACTATCATTCCTAAGCTCGAGAAGGGGACAGCTTTGGCCTGCTCTCATGTGCCTGCCCACCACAGCTCACCTATTCTTTATCAAACTAACTAATCTCTAGTCCTACGAGCTGAGTTGTTTGATCAGATGCCTTCTTTTATCTCAAATTGGGCTTGGTTTATGCCTACGTAAGTAGGACGGATCTGGAGGAGAGGGACAATGATGTCCTACTGCCCTTTTGTTCTCTTGTTGCTGCACTTGCTAGGCTTCGGCGAAATGACCAAACTAGGCCTGCGCTTTTGGGCCACGAGCAAGTGGGAAAGAGGGAGAGGTGGGGATAAAAAGGGAAAGGTCACACCTGTTGTCAAGAAAAGCGTGTGGTGAGCCGATACTTTCAGATCGTTTTGACTAAGTACAACTGTTAGATATATCAGCTTAATCTATTATAATTCTTTAAATATCTTAAAAGTTCAACCATATAAAAGGAGTGTGCAACTCTTTAATCACATATTATTTGTATAGGCGGAGAGATACTAATTTAAATAAAATCATGTCCTGTAACCCATGAGGTGAAGAATAGAAAAAACACAGGTGCTTGCCTTGTTGGGCAGAGCGAGGCGAAGGACGTGCAGCAACTATGTGAATAGTTCACTAAAATCCGGCCAAATGCCTTGCACAAGCATGGTTTTCTTTTGCATTTTTTTTTTGCAACGTAGAACGGTCCACACAATTATGAGATATAAAAATCATGTCTGTTGAGAGTTTGATCATAGCATGTCTCGACCATGTGAGTTTTCTCTATATATATCTAGCGGTCACCACCACAATGACTATGCGAATTAGGGTGTTTGCCTCTTCTTCTCTGTTGCGTTGTCGCAGGTAGACTACACTATCCTGTGTGTTGGCATGCATTGACATCCTACATTGTGAGATGACGAATGAAGTTTTTGGGAAGCTCTAGGCATAATTGTGCGCTTGCAATCTGTATCATCTATGTCATCTTCAGCATCAACATCACGGTGTCCTCTATATCTTCTCTAAAGGGACTTCAATCTCCTCTTTCTGTTGCTTCCTCTGCAGAAAATTAGTACGCTCACTGTAATCACATATATTATTTTCTCATGTCTATCATGATCTACTTTCTGCTGTTATCGTTATTGAGTATATTACAGTTATAGAATATGATCATGCTATACGATCAAACTTGAAGCGTTGATTATTCCAATAATTACAACCTACCTAGGTACAAATGCCTTCACCAGTTACCCCTTCCGTTTCTAATAACCAACCTGTTGATTTCGAGCATCAATGTTTGACTATTAATTTTTCAAAAGTGTACTTACGAATCATTCTAAGTATACAATATTCTCAAATTAATTCTGATGAAAAATCTAATAATACTATTTTCATCTTAATTGCCTAGATATTTTAAAGATTAATAGTGATCCAAGTTGAAACAGTACAATCAATAGTGCGGTTATTCAAAAACGGATTTAGTACATTTTTTAAGCACACTCTCAAGGCGCCGGCATTAGATTCCACTGACGAGATTCCCTCGAGTGTGTCCAAGTCTTGGAGTGGTTCTTTTCATGAAAATCCATATGCCAGGAAGCTGATAGCTGGATGACACCGGCTGTTTTTTCTTTCTAATGAAATGGATGTGCATAAAAGTAAAAACCTAAAGATCGTTTGATAGTAGTACTGTAGTATTTGCATCACAGTCGGGGGAGGGTGAGATGGAGAAGTGAACAAGGACAGTTTTTCCCATCACTCATCAGTGATGAACGAGTTAACTGCTCCAGAGATTTCACGTGGTTCGGGCTACAGAAGCTGCCGGCCCGGACACCTCGGCTGTCAGAGCACCCGACACTTTTGCTGAGTCTCGCGTATGTTTCCGGGCATTTTATTACTGAGGCGGGGGCCGTCTTGACTCGACAAACTTCGTGGAAGGTGAGACGCATGATACCCTGGTTTCGAAAAAAAGACGCATGATACCCAACAAGACACCAAGCAGTTCAGTTAGAATAAGGATTATATAGTGCCAGCAACTGGGTTAAAAAAAACAAATACATATAGTAACATATACTAATACATAAGAGCTATCATATATGTACTGGTTGGTTACAGAATAAAGGGACATGTCATCTCTCTCCTCTCACTCATTTTTCACACCATCTCTCCTCCCTCTCACCTCCTTTTATGGTCTCGCTGACCTCTCTATGGTGCTGTGGAGCGATGCAAGATGAGGCACGTTGGGGCTAAGGTACACCGTACATGGTAGCAGAGGTCGGGAGGCTGCCCTTGGCCATGCACGATGGCGGAGACCGAGAGGTCGCCCCCGACCATGCCACAACAGCGCAACGTAGCGGGCGGACGGCGATGGCACTGTGCCTCGCTGGTGCAAGCTGCCAGATCCACCGCTCCCCTCGCGATGTGCCTCGTCGGATCCGTATCATCCCCTCACCGGATCTGTGCGGGAAGGCCTTACGAGGGACAGATCCACTCCTCCCATTGCCGAATCTGCACCTCCACTCATCGGATCCGTGCGGGACGACATCATGAGGGAGGGATCAACTGCCTCCTCGCTGGATCCATGCGGGGCAGGAGATCCACAGAGATATTCTCCACCACAACGACTTCCCCCACGGCGAGCTCCTCCACAATGACGACCTACTCCACCGTGGCAATCGGATCTATGGTGACTGGTTCCACTTCGATTAGATCCATGGTGGTGGCATGCAGCACGGCAAGCTACTCCACCATGGCTGCCTCCGTTTGCTGGTAGGGACCTAGGAGCCCCGTAAGAGGGGAACAAAAGTGAAACTTTGGTTCTTTCCTTTGCGCTGCTAGCTTCTCCTTGCTTGGGCCTGGTGAGCTCCATCCCTCAGGGTGAGGTCCCTTGCTAGTTCAGAGATGGGCATCGATGGTAGGAATGACGGTGTGAGGTGGTACATCAAATCCAAGGAGCCCAGGATAAAGTGGACCGCTGAGTTCCACCACAGCTTCCTGCAAGCCATAGATTTGGATTAGGTGTACCTTGTTAGTGCTCGATTTAGGTTAGGTGTACCTTGTTCCTAATGGTACCTAGGAAATATAAGCCCCCGATATTCACTGATTTAATAAGTTTTTGTATTTTTTATAAGTATTAATAGAGGGGTATCTAGGTGGAACTGGTACATAGCTGGTATATGACCCATTTCTTTAAATATCAATAGGTAGTACATATCTCATTTCTTCAAATTTCAATAATGCAAGACATATTAGTATTATGTATTTTGAGTCTTCATGCGCCATGTACCGTGTACATGTGAAACCAAGACTTTATGTATCATGTACCAAAACGACTTAAATTTAAAACTCATATGACAAAAAAAGATCAATAATGGGTTATGTGTTAATGGAAATAACGAGGATTTTAGTTTTCTAGTGTCACACCCGGTTTTTCAAAAGAATAACCAAGTGCATTCCACATGTATGTCAGGATCAGTTTCATCATACATACGGTGATATTATCAGTGGTATACAGTTCTATATCAAACAAAAATAACTTTATTGAAATAAATACCAGAGTTTACAAGACAGCAGCGGAAGAACACAAGAGGACTCTTAAGGATCTTCTGGGCTCACCACAGGTAATTGACTAGGGGCAACACGACCCGGAACGCTCCATCTTCATATAGCCTTCAGCTTCCTTGATCATGACGAGGTCTTCTCTAACTGAGCAACATTTATTATTGGAAATAGCAAGTGTGAGTACATCTCGTACTCCGCAAGTGTGGGAAAACATGACATGAGGGCTTATGACAAGAAAAGGTCAGACACCGATTTACTGCGCTAAGCAACCTTAACCTATAACCCCAAGAAACAGGCATCCTATTTACTAAGTGTGAAGACACAACTTAAACAAGAGAAACAACTCATCGAATCCCATCCAACTACCAAGCTCACCAGATATCCCATATTCGACTACCAAATAAATGGTAGTAGGCGAAATAAATAGGAGTGAATGAGATGCAGGTGGAATGGAAGGATCGGATACAGGAAGGAGTAAATGCTTAGGGAATTTTTAGACAGGTTCGGGCCGCACTGAGCGTAACATCCTACTCCGTTGTGTATGTTATAAATGCTCTGAGAATGTCTCTTCTGAGTATCTGCTGGGTTACAAGAATACTTGTCTAGTCTAGAGCTTCGTTCTCCTTGTTCTTCGATGATCTACACTTCTCTCTGCGATCCTCTCTCTACTCAATCTCCAACTTCTACAACCTTTCTTTTTCCGGGGAGCCCGCCCAGCTTATATACCCGCCGGGGCGGTGGCGTGCCCAAAAAGGATGGCACAAGTTCCAAGGCACCATAAATGGAAAGCAACCATCATGGGCTACTGCGCGAGGTGACGGGGAGGGTTGAAAATGCGCCCCCGTCCGGTCTTGTTCGTCATCATGCTATTTTTCAACGGGCGCCGCAGGGAGGGCTCACCGGGCAGCCACCGAGCAGCCCGGCGTGCCCGCCCTGTCAGAGCAAGCCTGACACGGCAGGGCGACAGGCGGGGCGCCTTGGGCCTCGCGATGTTATCCAGAGGCACGCCGGATGTCCCGCGATGGGACCCGTGCATTAAATGTCTCCACGCCTCCCTGCCAGATCGTGGCAGGGACTGGCAGCGAGTGTGAGGGGAGCAGTTGGAGGTGACAGGCCTCGCACCCTCTTAAATGCAGCATCGGACCTCTCACCAGTTGACATCTCACCGCTAGGCCTTTGTGGGGACCACCGGCGAAGGACTTCTCGGGCCCTCGGGGAACCGAGTGCTCGGGGGCCACTGTTCACAGCCCCGAGCACTCTCTCCCGGATACGCCCTTTCTTGGTCCTCAGGGAACTGAGTGCTCGGGGACCACTGTTTACGGCCCCGAGCACTCTCTCCCGAAACTGGCTATTCAGGTCCTCGGGGAACCGAGTGCTCGGGGGTCACAGCCCCGAGCACTCTCTCTTGGAACTGACTTCCCTTGGGTCCTCGGGGAACTCGGGTGCCCGGGGGCCACTGTTCGCAGCCCCGAGCACCCTCTCCCCGGTACTTGGCTTTCCTTGTCGTCGGGGGACTTGAGTGCCCGGGGGCCATTGTTCGCAGCCCTAAGCACTCTCTTCCCAGAACTTGGTCTTCTCGGATCATCGGGGAACTCGGGCACTCGGGGACCACTGTTCATGGCCCCGAGCACCCTCTCCTGGGACTTAGTCTTCTCGGACCTCGTGGAGGTAACCCCCGAGGGAGGGTGCCATGTGGCACTCTGCTGTTCTGACCTCAGGACTCGAGGATCCCTGGTTCCTGTGTCACCGACAGCAGCACCCGGGCCCATTGGTAGGCGATGGCCCAGAGACTGCGAATGGGGCCCTCGTCTTCATCGAGGTCGATCCCAGCACCGATGCCACGTGGCCTATTCTCAGATTTTGGTCTCTCTGGCCCAGGCCCTTGGTACGGCCCAACGGGGAGTCGAACGGACGTGCGCCCTTCCGACTTCCAAGGAGAGTGATAACGAGGCGGGCGGCGCGCGTGGCAACCGCGCAGATCGAGGGAAGTGCACCTGGCAACCACACCGATCGAGGGAGATTCGCTTGACGCCCGCGCAGAATGAGGAAATGCGCCTCGCCGAATGCGCCGCGGACAGCGCCATTTGAAATTCCCAGGGTATAAAAAAGGAGAGGGGAGCGAACCGTTGCCCCTTTACGCCATCCTTACGATCAACACTCATGCCCTCTTCTTCCTTGCGCTCGAGAGCTCTAACTATTCCACCGGCCCGCAGCGCATTTTCTTCTCCACTTTCTCCAGCACTCTCCCCACCCCGAAAAAATGCCGAGGGCAGGAAGTAGCCGCCGTGACAAGGGGCCCGACAGCGTGCTGCCGGAGTCGAGGATTGTCAACGAGGAGGGGGCGGAGAAGGTCCGCAAACTGATGGTGCCCGAAGGCCAGTGGGAGGCATCGGTGTTGACGCCGGCGAGCTTCCCGCCCATCACGTACCGGCAGGAGCACATCGTCATCTTTGTCTCCTTCGTCGCCGCCGAGCTGGTGCCACTGTTCTCCACGTTCTTCCTCCAAGTACTGGACACATTCGGCATCCAGCTGGCGCACCTGAGTCCGAACTCAGTGGTCATCCTGGCCATCTTCGCGCACTTCTGCAAAATGTTCGTGGGAGTGCCGCCGTCGGTGGCCCTGTTCCGCCACTTCTTCGTCCTGCGACCGACCGGGAAGAAGAGAGGATCCTCCACCGGGGACGTCGCCGGTGCTACAACTTCCGGCTGCGGGACGGGCTGGCCAAGCTGTACATTTTGCAAGTGCTGCAGAGCAAGTGGGAGGACTGGGGCCGCGACTGGGTCTACGTCGACGTCAGCCCCCACGACCGCCTCGCACTGCCGGAGATGGTGGCGGAGCCCCACAGGCCGGCCTGGGAGGTGGCCCCGGTGGAGGACGAGAGGATGCGACCGGTACTGAACTGCATCGATGACCTGCGCCGGCGGGGCTAACGTCGGTGATGGTGGTGGCGGATTATCTGCGCCGCCTCCTGGCGCCCCTGCGGGAACAGGCCCGCCCTTGCTGGATGTACACGGGCCCCAACGATATCACCAGGACCCAGATCGATGAGGACAGGGACCTGGATGAGGGAGCGTTGGCGGCCTTGCTACGGGTGGTGACCGGCGTTGAAGTCCTCACTCGGGCGGTCCTACCCCGAGAGCAGCTGGCACTCTACGCGGACCCGGGCCGGTTGGCGCTGCAAGCGATGCTGCCGGAGTTCGACGCCCAGGGTCTGGTGGACCGTCCGGGGCGCCGGAACCCCGGGACTATCCAGATTCCCGGGGTGGATGAAGTGGCGGGCGGCGCGCAGCGGACCGGCGGAAGGGACGCTGCAGGCGGCAGGCCGCAGGCTGGCCGAGGGGCTACTGCAGGTAGCAGCCATCAGGGCGGCGGCGGAGGAGCCGCCGGTAGCAGAGCGGCGGCCCCGGGGGACAAAGGAAAGCGCCCCCGGTTATTTGTGCCCCAGCCGTCGTCCTCGTCGTCACCATTGCCTAAACGGCAGCGGCCGGCGGCGGGTGGCGCGAAGGAGGGAGGCCGGGGCAGCCAGTCATCGAGCGCGAAATTCGCGACAGAGGCCAGGTCCAAGGCGCGGAAACTCGAAGACCAAGGCCTGCCCGGCGGCGCAACAATGGGCGCCTGAGCTGACCCGCCGCCGGGGGCAGGCTCCACGGCGGCCCCCAACGGCCCGGGGGCCAGAGCCCCCCGCCGAAGAGGAGGAAGGCGGACCCTGGACCGAGGCCGCAGGGCCTGGACTTCAAGATCCCAGAGTCCCGATGGCAATACCGCGGACCGAAGCCCATGTAAGTTCCTATCCGGAACGTGTTTCCCCGGGTATTAGTCTAGGGTACTGACCATTTTTGTTTTTAGGCCGCCTAAGGACCCCGCCGGAGACCAGAGGCAGCTGGAGGCGCCAAGGCTGGCTCCCGCTCCCGAGCCGAGCGCTCCCGCGCCTGAGCCGAGCGCGCAGACGGAACTGGAACCACAGGCGCCGCCCTGCCCTGAGCCGAGGGCAGCGGCCGCACCGGAGCATCCGGCGCCGTCCGAGCCTTCCGCCAGCACTTCGAGGGTGGAGCAGGTGGCCGCGGTGGAAGTGGTCACGGTAAGGGTGGCCGCGCCGGCGTGGCAGTCATCGGGGACCCCGAGTGCCTCTGCAGAGAGGGCTTGCAGGGAACCCAGCGCCCGGCCATCGTCCATCCATGCCCCGGAACCCCTCCTGGACGTGCTTGGAAGCGCCTGGGAGATGATAGAGCGGCTGGAGGCGGCCGTGGCGGCGGAGCGAGCAGAGCTCAAAAGGGACCGTGCTGCCCTCGTTGAAGAGAGGGGGTGGCTAGAAGAGGTCAGCCGCCTCCTGGAGGCCCGCATCGCCTCGGCCCGCGCAACCCATGAGACGGCAATGCGCGCGGTGGCCGAGGAGCAAGAGGCGCTGGAGGAGGTGCAGGAGAGAGCTGTTGCCACGCAGGAGGAGGCTAGCCGCTTGGAGCAGGCATCGCGGCGGTGGGCCGCGGAGCTGCTTGCTCGAGAGTGGCTGGTCCGGGCTCGGGAAGAGGTAATAGGCCAACGCGAGAAGTCTGTGGAGACCGCCCGGGCAGCCTTAGCCGGCCAGAGCGATGAGCTCGAGCGTGGTCGTGCCGAAGTCCACTGTCGGGAGGAGGAGGTCGCGATCCGCGAGACTGACGTCGAGATCACGGCGACGGCTCAGGACGCCCGGGAGGAGCAGATTTCAAGGTGCCAAGCGTAGGCTGCCTCGGCGTCGGCAGCCCTTACTGCTCGGGAGGAGCAGGCCGCCAAATGGAAGGCCGAGCTGGCCGCCCGGGAGCGGGCCCTTGCTGACTTAGCTGAGCAAGTGAAGCGGGGACAAGCCAAGGCCTAGGCCACCAGTGGCGTCCCGACCAGCGCAGCCGAGGGGATCACCCTTGAGGAGCGGCTGCAGATCGCGAGGGACGAGCTCGAGACTGCCGTGGCCGAGCGGACCAACGTGAAGCTAATGATGTGGGACATCCTTCGGCAGGCACGGAGGTCCGTGAGGGTCATCGGGCTCGGGTGCGTCAACGTGGGCGAGAAGGGGATGGACCAAGAGACCATCGGCCACCTCGCCTTCAGCTTCGAAGAGATCAGCCGGCGCCTCAAGACCCTCCTGAGGGCTGTGCAGGAGTTGGCGTCCTGGGAGGGCCGCGCTCTGGCCCAAGCAGTGGCCGAGCACATCCTTGCCTGCTACCGAAGCCGAGACCCTTCCTTCTCGCTGGACCCTGTCCGGCAGGGAGTGGTCGAGGCCGAGGAAGCGGCCGCCCGGGAGGCTGTCCGGGGCGCCGCCACCGAGGTGGCGGCGTGCTTCATGCGGGAGCCACTGCCAGAACCGAGCAGCAGCAGCACCAGCGAAGACTCCTCGCCACCTTCAAAGCCCGCCGACTTAGATTAGATTTTTGTTTTTTTACTTGTTGTAAATATGGGAGTGATCCCCTCCGAATGGTTCTTTTTTAATATAATAGAAGCCTTTCTTCGGGATCGAAACTCCAATGCTTGTCTTGATGATGCTTTTTTGCTTTTCGCTTGATGCCCCGAGAAGTACTTAGCCGGACCGAGCCCGACCTTCCTTCCCAGAGAGCGAAGTCGCCCCGTCCACTCATCGTCCGAGTAGTGAGACTAATCCGCGCGTTCAGCCCCTGAGCCCTCACGAGTCCGCAGCTACTAAGTCAAGAGACAAAGGCACAAACTTCCTTGCTTGGGAGATAGGTCGATCCAGCACGGAGCACGCCACGACCAGTGAACACTTTTCCACTTTGCGACCTCTCAAACAAGCAGACCGGAGACACGTGCGGGCGGAAATGCAACCAAGAGTCCCCACGGTTTGGTGGTGTCTGGGCTAGTACTGACCAGGCTGAGCACCGATAGCCCGCCCCCAGGGTCTAGGCGGTCCCGACCGCTCTTTGCTCAAGCGGTAGGATTACCCGAGAACCCCAGGAACTCGGTAGTGCCCGGGGTACTGCGAAGCCGGCCGAACACCATGACCACCATGAAGGACTTCGGTCAAACATCACCGTTCGTATGGTACACCTGACCACTGTCTGTTTCTGTCGTTCCGGGAAAAGCGAACACGTGGGCAGGATTTTGTGCGCGAGGAAACCATCTCGCCGAACAGATTAGAATGCGACGGTCCCAAGGATAACTCGGGAGCAATAGTTTACAGAGTAAGGAAGAATGTAAATTCGTATGACCTTAGTTACTCACCGGACAGCTGTCAGCCTTTCGGCCGATCGATCCAGGAGGAGTGCGCGCTCCGAGCTCGGGGTACCCGAGAACCTGGTTCCCTCGTACGGAGCGCCCGAGCACTGGAAAGCATGAGAGGGAGCCAGGGGCTAGGCGGCCCCGACCACTCATGCCCGAGTGGTAGGATTACACGAGGACCCAATAGGCTCGAGCAGCGCCCTGGGCACTGAGACCCTTGTGGTCGGGCTGCTTTATTCTTGGTTGTTGATCTGTAAGCTTGAGGAAATAGGAAAATATTCTTTGTTTGGTGCGCTCTGTTAGTGCGGTACTCATTATAGACTACTCTCATTTTTGACCGGAGACCTCTCGAATACCCAGGCCGGCGTAGTGTACAGACAGAGGCATAACCCAGAGTACTCTGTTTCCTAAGCAGAAGGCCGTAGGTTCGACCTCTACCAAGCACGCCAGCTGTCGGAGGGTGAACTCCTCAAGCGGGGATCCGGAGGGACCCCCTTTGAGATTCGGCCGGGGGGATGATTCTGAATCTGTTGTGCGAGCAAAATAAATGGGAGTGAATGAGATGCAGGTGGAATGGAAGGATCGGATGCGGAAAGCAGTAAATGCTCAGGGGATTTTTAGACAGGTTTGGGCCGCATTGAGTGTAACACCCTACTCCTGTGTTTATGCTATAAATGCTCTGAGAATGTCTCTTCTGAGTATCTGCTGGGTTACAAGAATACTTGTCTAGTCTAGAGCTTCGTGCACCTTGTTCTTTGATGATCTACGCTTCTCTTGGCTGCGGTCCTCTCTCTACTCAATCTCCAACTTCTGCAACCTTTCTTTTTCCGGGGAGCCCGCCCAGCTTATATACCCGCCGGGGCGGTGGCGTGCCTAGAAAGGATGGCGCGAGTTCCAAGGTGCCATAAATGGAAAGCAACCATCATGGGCTACTGCGCGAGGTGATGGGGAGGGTTGAAAATGCGCCCTCGTCCGATCTTGTTTGTCATCATGCCGTTCTTCAACGGGCACCGCAGGGAGGGCCCATGGGCAGCCACCGAGCAGCCCAGCGTGCCCGCCCGGTCAGAGCAAGCCTGACACAGCAGGGCGGCAGGCGGGGCGCCTTGGGCCTCGCGATGTTATCCTGAGGCACGCCGGATGTCCCGCGATGGGACTCGTGCATTAAATATCCCCACGGCTCCCTGCCAGACCCTGGCAGGGACTGGCAGCGAGCGTGAGGGGAGCAGTTGGAGGTGACAGGCCACGCGCCCTCTTAAATGCAGCATCGGGCCTCTCACCAGTTGGCACCTCACCGCTGGGCCTTTGTGGGGACCACTGGCGAAGGACTTCTCGGGCCCTCGAGGAACCGAGTGCTCGGGGGCCACTGTTCACAGCCCCGAGCACTCTCTCCCGGATACGCCCTTTCTTGGTCCTTGGGGAACCGAGTGCTCAGGGTCCACTGTTCACGGCCCCGAGCACTCTCTCCCGGAACTGGTTGTTCGGGTCCTCAGGGAACCGAGTGCTCGGGGGCCACCGTTCACAGCCCCGAGCACTCTCTCCTGGAACTAACTTCCCTTGGGTCCTCGGGGAACTCGGGTGCCCGGGGGCCACTGTTCGCAGCCCCGAGCACTCTCTCCCCGGTACTTGGCTTTCCTTATCGTCGGGGGACTTGAGTGCTCGGGGACCATTGTTCGCAGCCCCGAGCACTCTCTTCCCGAAACTTAGTCTTCTCGGCTCATCGGGGAACTCAGGCACTTGGGGACCATTGTTCATGGCTCCGAGCACCCTCTCCCGGGACTTGGTCTTCTCGGACCTCGAGGAGGTAACCCCCGAGGGAGGGTGCCACGTGGCACTCTGTTGTTCTGGCCTCGGGAGTCGAGGACCCCTGATTCCTATGTCACCGACAGCAGTGGGCACAGCGATCGTGATCCCGGCGGCCTTGGGTCTCTAATTGCCAAAGGGGTTGGTGAGGGTGTGTGAGACATCTAGGTGCATGTTCTATTCAAAGGGCGCGGTGATCCAACCTCAAATCGGCCGGGGAATGCCGATGCCAATTGGCGGCCACACGGCAGTCCGCAACGGCGACGGTCGTGGCGGCGCAGCGAGGGCTTTGGCTAAGCTCGGGGTTCGGTTAGGGATCACAGATGGCATACATACATGGGAAAGGAGGAGGGGAAGGGGCTGGTCCAGGTCCTCACCTTGCTGCGACAATCGGTGAAGAAGAATTCGCGGAGACGACGATAGCACCGGCGACACAACGGCGCTGTCCAGCGAGTAGGGGTATGGAGAGGATCCTCGGTGGTGTTGAAGACATGCTGTAGCGCAGAGACATCATCGACGGTGGTGGGGCGACGGGGCAGCTCCTTCATGGGTGACGACTCGTCGGAACGGTGGCGGCGGCGATGCACAAGCAGGGCCGCAGCTGTGGATATGATTTGGGAGGAATCGGAAGGGGAAAGGGAGGGTGTGGAGCTCCTCTTGATAGCCTGGGTGATGCTGGACAAGAAGGGGAAGAGGAAGAGGCTGGAGGTGGAAGACGAAATGAATGGCTCAGGAAGATGAAATGAAAGGCTCTGGTGCAAGGACAATAACTTCTCCGTTACGACTCCAAATTGGACGTTTTCAGACTCTATCGTGTATTACTCGAAAAGATCTACAACTTTGGTGTCCATTTGAACTTCTGAAAACACCATCTTGATTTCCAAAACTGCGCCACAATAAAAATTGTTTGAATTTAGCCTTAACTACGGAGCTCTGATCTCAGGAGTAATAACTCTTAGATCCATTATCCAAATGGGGACTTCCATAAGTGAAAGTCTAAACTCTCGATGAGACCTACAACTTTGGTATTGTCAAGATTTGCATTTGTGGTTGTCTTGAACTCCGAAACTTCGTGAGAAGACGAGGTTGGCGACGAGGAGTAATTGGCAGCCGGCTTCAATTGCCATTATGGCCATTAAAGTGGCGGTTTTGATCATGAATTGAGGAAAATAAAGGGGGAATTGATGAGGAGATTGAATGAGGATAACAACATGTTCAATATTGGCATTTAAACAGTACGGGTGCACATTGAATTCATCAATTTTGGGAGCTCCAATGTGCAGCCATGGAGTCGGGAAGGCGAATGGCTTTGTTCGTGTCCTCCTCTCGATCTGGAGATGGAAGAAGGGACATGGCAACTTGAGCCATCTTTGGTATAGGAAAGAATTAGGGAGAAATAAAGATAAGGAACTTCGGAGCTTTGGAGAAATGGTGACAAGATATAAAATGGAAGAAATTAATATAGGGATCTTGGATAATATTGGGAAAAAGGAGCAAGGATTTATCCAACCTTGAAATTTCTTAACCTATTCTAATATTTTATAAATTCATTTTTTTATGTCACCAAACAAATCCTTTTTAAACTCTAAAATTTATTTGAAAAGCTTTCAAATTTCAGGAAAAATGTTATTTTATTGTTTTAAAATGCTCACACCCCAAAATCGGAATTTTAGGGTGTGACATCTAGTGGTACAGATGATGTTTGTTCCACTTTTGAGCATTCAAGTTCAGATAACTTTGTTACATGTATAATCTTGTTTGTTATGGTCGTGATCAATACATGTTCGTCTCATTTTAATTTAAGCTTGGACATGTTCAATGACACGATTCTATACCTGAACATAAGCTTGAACATTTTCAATGGCACGATTATGTACCTGAACACAAGCTTGGACATGTTCAATGGCACAATTTTGTACCACAAAAATAGCTTTCTCCAGTGGCAAGGATTCAAAATTCAAAAGATTATATAATCTGCATGATAAAAATACATCAGATATGGCATTATATCATATGTTAGATAGTACTAGTGGAGCAAAAATGTCAATAATAACATGAGTGACAGGACTTGTCATGGATGTGGTTCAAAATACAAAAGTGGACTGCCTAATACCTTGATCCGGTTTAGACACGTGAAAGCACCATGCCACATCTTTCATCTCTTCGTTCCCTGTGTTAGGACATGGTTGCGATTCAAAATTCAAAAATGCATTGAATGTCCTGGCAAGAATCTCCTTGCTCTGTTGGTCTCCATCTACTCCCTCATTTGCTCACCTCCTTTATGTCCTATCGTATCTGCCATGATACAGTTAAAGAAAAAATACAATACAACAGAAATACAAAGAACAAGACCCAACTAGAACTAATCTTAATGCGGCTTAGACGGACAGCGTACTGGGCACACGAGTTACAAGGAACATAATTGAATTTTCGAGTTCCATTTGCTTGTGTCATCGTGCAAACAAAACATTTTTTTCCAGAGCGGAGTAACCCGAATTTCATTACCAAAGCAACAAAATTAAACATTCCAACTGAACGAAAAGAGAGGAAAACATGTCTACTTGAGGCTACCTCCGATAGTTCTGTAGACAGTTAGTGCACTTAACATTCTTTTTTGAAACAGCAACATGATAACTACTGGATATCTAGAGAGGAAGAAATTGCACCAAAGACACAAAACACTTCCACCCCAAACAAAGGCCTTCCAACATGCGAGCAAATAGACTTCCCCTATCCGCCTGTGTTCCTGATAATCATCCACTTCACCATCCTTTTCCTTTCATGGTCATCTTGTTGATCAAACCACCATTACTCTCGGCCTTGTTGCTCGATCTTCCAATGCTTGTGCTCGCTCCACTTGAGGATGGTAGCTTAGATCTGCCGGCTTGTAGGGCATGTTTGGTTACTGCCCTCATTGACTTTGCATGGCCTGAGTGGATGACTAAGAGCTCTCTGGTAGCATTTGGTTGGTGCCCTGAGGTCCACGCCTGCTTAGGCACCAAGCTCAGGCTCAGGTGTCTGAAATCGAGCGCCTGAGCTCGTGTGTCTCACTCACGCTCGCACCTGAGTCGTTGTCCTCTCTCCCACCATCCTCAGCCCCTCCCCGTCGAAGCATTAGACACAGAAGATTCGTCCGGAGGTCTTAGTTCCATTCCCGGCCTCAGCTCCCTCTTCCCTTCCACGGTGACCGAGATCGAGCACCATCTTCCTCAAGTCCGGCCGCCGACCGAGCTCCCTTCCAACGTTGATATTTCCCGAATCCATGTGTCTCTGGCAAATCCCTTCGGCACACACCTTCTAAGCTTCCTTGTGCACCCTTTTGATGCTTTCCCAGCTCATCTCCCCTATGGAAAGAGCTGTGGTTAACGAATTCCCTACCACTGAGCTCCACAACCCGCCATGGAGCACCTCAACATTACTGGCCCACTCCAGCACTTCCCTGCCCAAGCCAAGATCGTGAGGAGCTCCCTCACGTCCCACTGAAGCTAGGGCATGCCTCCATTTCGCTTTGGCCCATCACTGGCCGGGACCTCCACTGGAGCAGTGCGTCGCCAAGCCGCCATTCCTTGCCTCTGTCCGGGTTTCGGTCGGGTCCATCGGCCGAGGAGCCCATGATATGAGTTCTCCGTCATGTGCTGAAGGTGGTTTTGCCCTCCCTGAGCCCGTCCACGCCGCCTCTGAGGATCCTTCATTCTCTCTCCCGTGCTCTCCTCCATTGTCGTCGACGAGCACTCGTTACTCAGGCATTTGTTCCAACCAAACACCCCTTCCACACCCTGCCTAATCAGGCAAGTCCCTCATGCCTATGCAAGCATGATTTTTGCTCAGGCATGATGGCGAGGGGAGCAATCAAACAGGCCCATAGGAGACCGCACAAGTTTTCCTTCAAAACAAGCTCTATTGCGCAATTTTCAGAGAGGCCAACAAATTGCAGCCAAACCAAAAACAAGGAACTTTTTTCCCATTTGGTATATAAAAGTTTGTCCAGGTAAAGTACTGCTCAAACAACTCCGTTTTATAGTTTGCACCTATCACCGACCCAACCAGGCAAAGGCAAAAGCAAAACACGAAATCATGGGCTGAGAGCTTGAAAACTACTGACATGTCAGTAGCCACAGACCGGGGGCACAAAAACCTGACACGTGATAGGTTTTCGCGTCTTGGGAGCACGAAAACTGTTGGCCCTATCCCAACCGCGCGGCCCCTCCTCCCCTTTGTGCCATTCGCATTTCAACCAAGCGATCGGTTCAGGAGAGCGAGAGAAAAAAAAATGAGGAAGAAGAAGGATAGGGGGAAGGAGAAGGAGAGGAAAAAGGAAGGAGGAGGGAAAGTAAAGAAGAGGAGGAATAAGGTAAAAAAAATGTATTTTTATTAGTATTATTTTTTGTTACAATTAGATATTTGGTTGTAGATATTGGTAAAAATAATTAATTAGTACGGAATAAATTATAGATTTAATAACATTTTTGTAGATGTAGAATTTAATTTAAAGTATATGGTAGCTGTAGATGTCCGTAGAAATAATTAATATTAGGTTATAATTATTGGATGGATGCAATATTTACTATAGGATAAATAAGTCTGGAAATAAAATATAGATTTTGTAATGTTTTCATAGGTGTACAATTTAATTTGAGGTATTTGGTAGTTGTAGATGTCCATAGAAATAATAAAAATTAGGTTGTAATTATTATACATATGCAATATTTACTTTAGGATATACGAGTTGGGAAATTAATTATAGATTTAGTAATAGTATCATAGATGTGCAATTTAATTTGAGGTATTTATTGTATGTTTTACGTATTAGAGAGATGTAGCATATAATTTTATTTGAGACATTTGCTCTAAGTTTAGTTATAGTTTATACAGTTTTTGAATATACAGTAAATTATATAATTTTATAATATTTGTACTACTATAATCCTAGATGACATAAATTTTATTTAGGCTGAGAATAATTATATTTTGCTGAAAATTATGCTATGTCACAGATATGTCTTGAGTACTATAGGTCTTAGAGCAAAGTATATATTTTGTAGGTATTTTTTGTCTTTGTAATAATGTTTTAAATTTACGTAATTTTAGGAAATTGTTGTTATAGATCTATGTAAGTTTAATTAGAGATGTATAATGAATTATTTACATTTTAGGGTACATGTAGGTTTCATAAAATTTGATATTGAGTGTTAGATTAAGCAATTTAGAGAAATATAGTTAATTTTAGTTACATTTGAAGTTAGTCACATGAAATTAACTTGATAAAATTTGTATATTTATTTTAGGTCGTAGATATGTGAAACACTATAAATCTTAGAGTTTTCTATGGAAATGGTCAAATCCGTAACGGCCCATCAGATGTTTATTTGAGCAATTTCCTGTTTACTATCATTGAGCACCCAAACCCAGAGGATACAAGGATGAAGGAGATGAGAATGTGGTTCACCCAATATTTTCAGTTGGATCCTAACATTTATTCTGTTATGGTGAATTTCATGTGGACTCATACGTTAGATCCAGCTTGTTGGGAGTTGAAACCGATGTATCGTACATACAAGTGGTTGAAATGGTTAGAGTGGTGTAGGCGTCATGGGGCTGAGATTAATATACTAGTGTAAGCTTGTCAAAGAGAAGTTTGTGACGGTAGCATTGCAGCGACACCTGCAGAAGAAGAGGATAGACGGGGGCATGCAATGTCAAGGGAAGAAGTTGCGCAACGGCATACAACAGAGGCAGAGGTTGTTGTGCATAGGCAGGCAGCAGAGGTTGAGGGTCTGGCTGATACAAGGGAGAAAATTGACGGAATTGTTGTTGATCTTGATAATGTGGATCGTAACGTACACGAGGAAGAATCTTTATTGCATTCTGCAAATGTGGAGGATGATGATGACGACGATGGCGATGATGATGATGATGAATCCTCTAAAACCGCCATCCCAGATCAATGGAACTTGCATGAGAAAGCGAAGATGCAAGTTATGGAAAACCATGATTCCCCTTGGGAGTATGTATCAAGAGTGGTTCACCAAAATCAGATCTTCCCAAATCGGTCGGAAATGAAATATGCAGTGGCACAGTGGGTAGTGACATCACATAGGGAGGTATGGGTTGTTGTGTCGACCCCAGAAAAGTATAGTGTGAAGTGCAGAACTTCTGGATATAACTTTTATGTTCATGCATACAAGCTAAAGTATTCGACCCATTAGGTATCCTCTAGAGTGGTTGAACACAATTGTAAGCTGGAAAACGTAGGTCGTAAACACAGCAACCTCACTGTTGCACTAGTTATAAATGAATTGTTGATTGAGATTATTCAGAAGTGGAATATGGAATGCTCATTCATCCAACGATCAATTTTACGACAGTTTAAATATGAGATTACTTATAAAAAAAACTTGGCATGCGAAGCAGAAAGCCTTGGGGAACTATTAGAGTACTTATGAGGCTTCTTATTGCAACCTTTCTCGTGCCATTGAAATTCTGAAGGAAAGGAGCCCTGGCACATAAACCGTTTTCAAGGAGACTAAAATTGATGAAAACTAGCCTAGAATTTTTTGACGTGCTTTCTTTTCTTTGGGTTAATGTATTTAGTCCTTCCAGCATTATCGTCCTTTGCTTTGTGTGGATGGCACATTCTTGACTGGAAAGTACAAAGGCCAGATTCTCATTGCAATTGGTGTTGATACGAATAGCTAGATACTTCCTTTAGCATTTGCTTTTATGGAGGGTGAGAGCAGGTTGAGCTGGCTCTGGTTTTTTAGGCATCTTAAGGCTGGGATTATCCATGATCGACCTAATGTTTGCATTATACACAACCGACATGTTGGGATCTTATCTGCTATAAAGACACTACAGGGGGATTCAAGTGAGCCGTTTTCATGGCTTGGCCTGCAGAGTCGGTGGTATATGCGTCACATGGGAGCAAATTTCTACAAGAAATTTAAGAACAAGGCACTGATGGACATGTTTAAGAGGTTGTATAGTTAGAACCAAAGTTGCAAGTTTGATGCTTTGTGGAACGAATTGGATAAGTGCACAAGGACGCACGTCCAGGAGAGGAATAAGAATCCACCTACAGATGATGACACTGTACCAGAGGAACTTCCGCCTCTTGGAGCAAGCATTGGCCCTCAAAATGTGAGAAGAAGGTCGGCAAGAAACATCAAATGTTTCTCACAGTGGATTGAGGTAGAACAAGAGGAGAAGTGGTCCTTACTCTATGACATTGAAGGAATTAGGTACGTGTTCATAAGTTATTTTGATGTGTAGTACTAACTAGTATGTTCAAAAATCGATGAATAATTGCTTTGATGCATTTAAGTAGGTATGGCGTCATGACTACCAACATAGCAAATGTTTACAATTAGGTCATTAGAGGACTACGTGGACTCCCTCTTGTTACAATCGTTGAGGGCATGTTGCACGACATTATCGAATACTACCAAACGAGGCATGCTGTTGCTATTACTCACTGTACAACAATGCATATACCGTATGCCAGCCGAATGATGGAACACTTGGAAAAAACGAGAAGGTAGTGGAACACATGGTTCGTAGTATGGGTGTGAATGAGCCCCGTTTCGAGATAACCCTGAGATTAAAAGGAGGGGTGGGGAGCGATACTATAATTGTTACTCATGAGGTGAACCTAGGACAAGTTTTTAAGTGATGGTGCGAATGCACCTGCAACAAACCGAAGTTTTTCCATATCCTATGTTCTCACATGTTGGCTGCATTATCACAAGTAGGTGTGGGAACCTCACTATATGTGTCACAATTTTACATGAAGGAAAATATGGTATATACATGGACTGGGGAGTTTCGTGGATTCATTGCATTTGGTGACTTCATAGTTTATGACAGAGATATACCGATATGTCTGCTCCATATGATGCTGCTTCGACATTTGCATAGAAAAGGTGGTCGGCCGCAGACTAGGCGTATTCACAATGACATGGATGCAACTGAGGTTGGTGGGCCTATGAGGAGGTGTACTGAGTGTGATGAGTTTGATCACAAGACAAAGGATTGCCCACGGTTCAACCGTGGTGATGTTGGACCAGGGCCATCTACCGGTGCTCGACGTGGGAGAGGTGTCCGTGGAGGGCAAGTAATGCATGGACCCGGGGTGAACCACGAGGGATATGCTATATAAGAATTAAGTGTACTATTGATGAGGTTGTGGGTCCTCATTAGGCGATAGAGGGTGATGATGACAATGGCCACGAGGAGTTTTCACCGTGGTTCCCATTTGACCGTTCCCTTCTTTTGGCTTTGGTGGACCGATGGTGGCCGGAGACACACACGTTCCACATGCCATTTGGGGAGATGACAATAATGTTGCAGGACGTCTCCATGCTCACTGGGTTACCAATTTCCAATGAAGCGATCGGCCCCTCGATCACTCAACTTGGCTGGCAGAGAGGTTCCAAGGAGTTCTATCTGAACCATTGGAAGGGGACGTGTTACCCATTGCAACGAATAAGAAGCATGGGCCGAAGAAGCTGTGGGTGGAGCAGTTTATGGTTAGTAATAATTTTTAGTTGCTTCTTTAATTTCATATTGCAAAAGGTTTATCCATTTATTGTCGGTACTAACAATCTATGCCATTATGTAGGTGGTGGAAATGGCCGAGGACCCCACAAACCATAGGTTGCTTGACACCTGGAGGCTTACCTGCTATGGTTGTTCAGTTGGGTGATGTTCACATCCACCCATGGAAACACCGTGGATGCACGCTGGATAGCCTATGGTCGGGCTATTGCTGACACAAATATCAACGACGATCCTCTGGTGTCCTGGGAACAACAGTTCTTGGTGCCACGTACCATGGCTTGTGTCTAGCGTGCGTGAAGACACGCCCAGGGTCTCTTCTGATAGGTATGCTTCTACTAGTTCAGTTGTGGTCATTTGAGTGATTTCATGTTGGACAACCCCTTGTGCTGCCTATGCACTACACCTTAGACATGTACGATGGTGACGACATCGACAAGAAAACAATGGGATCACTTTGGATACACCGATGGGTACGCCCTTCAAACTAACAACAAATTTTGTATGTGTAACAGTCATTCCCTAACTTAGAGGAACTGTAATTTTGCGACTGCGATGGGCGGGAGTGCAGGTTCGTTCCGCGTACGAGGCTTTCACAGAGCAATTCGACCACCTGCGGCCTAAGATGGTTATTTGGGAGCCGTACAACTCTAACTTCGTGCTCTGATGATCTGTCAACTGTGGGATCTTCGCCATGTACTACAGGGACTCAACATTTTGGATGACAAGGAAAAAGCTAGTGTTTGACATATTTATCGAGGACTACACTGTTCACCGAGTTATGCGCCAGTTTGGATGGTGCCAGGAGGTCCCCGTTCCGTTGGGAGACCGTGTTCCTACTACAGTACACCTGTAAGTTATAACGTCACCTACCCTGTCATATTTTATGTGTTGCATTTGTCTAATTGAAACTACATTTTATGTTTTCGACAAAGGGGCCACAAAAGAGCTTAGCTGACATGACCAACAGGCTGCAACCTTGGTTGCAGCAGTGGGGCCACGCTCTTGAGGATGTGATCGAGTATGGTACGCCTTACGACAACTATAGTTACCAGCAGTACCTCCAGTGGTACACTTCATGGACTTGCACATGTCTCCTTCGTGTCAAGGACCCGTCATGTTGACCCTCTACTACCACTACTACCCTTTACCTAGGACATGCAGGAGTGGCACTGCACTATACGATACATGAAATGTGCATATTCTCATCAATGTTTATATTCACGTAACTACTAGTGGTAATGATTTCTCATCTATGGCAGTCCAACATCGGGATAGAGATTCACGAGGAGACGATGAGTTCAGCTACTAGACTACGCAAGCATGGCACATATGGTATGGTGGTCAATGATATCATTGAAGCGTTCTCCCATTTGGCCGCCAAGGGATGACGTATCATGGAGTGCACATCGTGCCGGCATCCCAACATCATTCTACATGACTCATCTGCCACACGTTCCATGCAGAGGACCCCACAACCTTTGTCTGCCTTCGTCCACTAGTTTTACACTAGTCCGCAGCCTCTGCGACCTGACCAGCCAGCACGCTTTGGATGGACAGGCCACCAGCTCTACGGTAGTACTCATCCTCCATGCCCTATTCAGGTAGGAGGCTTTGGGTGGATTGGCCATGGCTACGATAGTCCTCAGCCTGTGGGACCTAACTAGCCAGGAGGCTCTGCTTTTGGTGCCCCTGTGTTTATTCTTACACATGGTATGTGCCTACTCTTTATTCCACAATGTTTTATTTATTATGCATTATGTGGAAATACTCACATGTTTCTACACGATATAATGCAGATATGATGCGCATGGAGACGATCACACGTGTTTTTGGGAGTTCACCACACTACAGTGGGAACCCGTTCTTTGACTACAGAGGGTCCTCTAAGGTGATGGGTCCTTCTTAGTTGTACGGTACCCCTCCGCCCGCTCATGCTACGCAGCAAGAGGCAGAAAGACACCTACGGTCTCCACTAGTTGCCCAGATATAAGTGCCACGCGCTTGATTGGTACACACCTTCCGCATACGAGCATCCTCAGGAGGTGGAGGAGATAGACGTTCCAGTGTTAGCATGTAGGCGAAAGCGTGCCAAAGGCAGGGTCTAGGGTAGGGGTGAGGGTAGGGGTCAGGAGTAGTCTGTATTGCTTTTATACTTAATAAAAGTAATTTGTTTAACTTTCCATTTCATTAGCCCCTTGACTGCGCCATTACACTGTACTTGGATATTTTTATGTTCTATTATGTGGTTGCCATGTCATGTAGGATGTTTATGTCGACACTATATTATCATCTATGTTTTTATTACCTGTGTTCTCGTTCCATCCCAAAGCGTAGCATCATGCAATCTTATCCACTTTCGAATGTATCTACGTGTCATCCTATCAGGCAATAAATCGTTCACCTGCAACTTTCCAAATCAAAACCCTTCGCATTATGAACCCTACTACTATTACACATGCAAACAAAATAAAACGTTACATGAGGGGTTATGATTTATTTAATTATAAACAACATGGTACAAGAAAATATTACTTGAAGCTAAGACAATAAATCTGACTACTAGAACACATCCATATTACTTCTAGTTGTTCCTCCGACCTAGCATGCGACCTGGGATATAGCGCCTTCTGACATTGCTGGCTCTCTCTTGGTCTAATTGTTCCTGTAGTTCCTCAATAACGATGAGCAGGTGATGGATGTCTTCTTTAATGTGTGGTTCTACCCATGGGTCAATCAAGTATTGGAACCCACAATCATTCATCTGGAAAAAGTGATATATGAGGTAAGTAAATGGTGTTTAGAAAATAGGAAGGAAAGTGAATATTACTTGTCCGCACTCTAAAATGTGGAGAACGGAAGAATCGATGGCATGCGTCGCCAGAATGCTCATAATCTTGGACTACAACGTCATCTCCATGCCAAAATGGCGGCCAAAATGAGCAAGGAAGAGAATTATGGCTTCTGCAATAATCTCTATCGTAGACATCTAAATGGGGGCATGGAGGCGGTGGTTTGATGGGACCATCGAGCGGATAAGGATACGCCATTATCTCTATTCAATTTGAGGTCACGAGATGTGTGAGTAGAGAATTGATTGAGTTTCGATTATATACAAGAAGTCCTGGCGGTAGTGGATTAATGTGGCAGTACTGAAAAGCCTATTGGCTAGATTGCACCAGCCTATAAGGGGTAGCACTAAAAAGTCTATTCTCTAGACTGCACCAGCCTATTATCGAACTATAGCGACCCATCACCTCATCGCACTGCAGCATTGAATCATGCATAGGTTTTTCCCTGTAATGATGCACGATGATGAGCTTTACAGAGTATCCAATGCCCTTCGTCAATAAAAAAACACCTCCAACTTGACCATCTGAAACCAATTGTGTTATGTAACCACAATCGAATGAATTATCACCGGCCGTTATGCTATAAATCTTTTTCACTTCACAAAATTGGTGACAAAACATGGGCCCTTTATCATTGATCATTATTTGAGACTGTTCCTATATGATATAAAAGGAACCACTCCATGTGCACAACTCTCCCATGCTCCAGCCCCTAGTCATGCCCATGCATTCAGTTCATGCATCAACCCCTAGCCACCATAAATAACTCCACCCTCAACCATCGATAGACCACTACTATCCCAGCTCTCTCAATTGCAATGTCTTTCTCAGCTTCATCAAGCCCACCCAAGAAACATTGGAGGATTTTTATCCCAGATGGGGTCGAACCGCTGATGTGCTTATGTGGTGATCCTTGTGGACTTTGCGAGTCCCAGGATATTTCTTACACCTATGGCAGATGTTTCTTTATGTGTGATAACTACCAGTACGACCCGCTTCGACACAGACCGTATGAGTACCCACCGGTACAGCGACATGGGTCACTTTCTGTGACACTTTTGATACAACTTCATGCACTATCTTACTAATCTTCCATCTTATTTTATTTGTCTAGTCTCCTTCACATATCTGTGACTTCATAAAATGACTAGACATGGAGCAAGATAAGCACCTGAAGTGATGAGTCGATATGAAGATGCGGTGGAGAAGGGAATCTTACGAATATTGGAAGTACGAACAATAGCAGGAGGAACTACTGAAACATCAGAAGAAAGAGCGCATGAGGAAGAGAGCGAAGGGGCGCGTTGCGGCTGAAGCACGTGAAGCAAAGAGGAAAAGGAAGCATGAGAGGGCTAGTCGCGCTAAGGCTGAGGGCATCGATGCCTTGCGAAAGGGTAAATATCATAGGTGCACTTAGTAGAGAGTAAATATTGTAACTCAGTCTATTTTTATTCCTTAAGGCATGTTAAGTTAAGCAGCGACACGCTATTAGGTTAGTCTTTAGGCGTATCGTATATGCTAATGTTTATTGTTGTCATTTTTTTTATGGTTATGGTTCATTCACATTACGACGATAAACCCCATATTCCATATAATGTTCATCAGCAAATGTTACCTTCGTAGCAAGTTCTATAATACTTATGCTTTACAACTACTATTGTTAAAAAAAATTATAACATTTTATGTAATATTTATCAGCTACATCCCATTGTCAGACAAATGATTCTACGATTATTTTCATCTTCCCATTCTGTATAAGAATTGAATCGCAAAATAAAAAAGCAACATAATATTTTCGTGCTAAATATCATTTCTAGCGATATAAATAAAATTTTCACTAAATAGTTTTTCATGCATACAATAAATTTTAAATACATTTACCCATTTTTCGTACAATAAATATTTTAATTCACAAAATGCAAAAACAAAATAATTTTATGATGCTAAAAATATTTTTTGCCATGCAAATAATATTTTCGCATCGTGAGGACTCGAGTTTTCATGTGCTCAGAATAGGACCAAATTTTGTTTGCGCATTCAGGACGCGAAAATTCTATTTTTGCATTCTAAGTACCACGAGAAAGGGTCTTTGTGCCCTTAGGACGCTAAACCCTAAACTCATTTTCGCGTTATGAGGACGTGGAAACCCCTTTCTAGAGATATCATAACGTGAATAGATATTATATTTATAATTTACATATTATTTCTAAAATTTACATATAAAAGAATCATATTTAAAAAATTCCACGACTGCTGGGTTTGGCATGCCAACATTTTTAACACGTTTCGTTTTGGTTGCTAGCTGCCGAGCGTGCCAACACCATAATACTAATAATGTCTACATTACAGTCCGGTTTAGCTAGAAGTTCTTTAGATTATCTTCAATTTATTTCTTATAATATTTCTTAATACTATTATAACATTCATTATATTTTTTTTATTTCTAACAGCTACTCAATTTTTTATTTTTTACTACTCTCATTTTCTCTTCAACTCTACATATCAACCTCTATTAACAGTAATAAATCAACCTCTATTAACAGTAATAAAGAGAATAGAGAGACTACCTCAATAGCTGTTGAAGGGCTTTACCGGCCACTACCATCGACAAAAGGTGCTATAGGGATGATGACGCAGTAATTTAAGAGTCGTGTTGGAGTCGGCCTTAACCAATACTGCAACTAGTACTAGTACATAGTACATAGGTACGACACACAATTCTTGGCCTTAGTTATTGTACACGTGCACAGTAGTACTATAATACTCATCCGGTGCTGAATATTTGTAGTTTTGATGCCGTTTGATCAAACTTTTAAAAAATTTGATTGTTTAGTAACTTTTAAAATATTTAGTTTAAAAATATAAAAATTACACGTTTAGATTTTTCTAAAAATATTTTCATAATATTATATTTTTATTAGATGTTATAATTATATTCTAATAAAAAATTATAGTCAAAATTGCATGTTAAAAATTATAAAAAATTAAAAATAATAAATATTTATGACCAATGGAGTAGTACTCATGTTGTTTGCATCCACCTACACATGTGCCGATTGTTGACACGGCCACCACGGCGGCAGAGACAAATTTTATAGGTCACTGTCTACGCGAAAGAAAATCGCATAGGCTAAAAAAATTGGGCAATGCGTCTAAAATATACCCAAGAGCAATACAAATTCCTTTGGAAGCCAGCTGTTTGCGTTTGAGTTTGACATCTGGCCATTCGGAAAAGAATGGTTTGACATTGCCTGGATCTTTGTTGGTCGTGGTTCAAAATAGCACGACACAAATTGCTTATGTTGAATATGCTTTGAATAATTATATACAATTAGTTATGTATTGTATTTAGAGTTTATTAGTAATAAAATATGAAGTTAGAATAGAGCTCTTGTATTTGGGGTGGAGTTAGCATAGGACTCATGTTACCTGCCTACTCATAAATATGAGAGGAGAGTTGTTGTTATAACCATAATAATATATATTACTGCAAAAACTCTTATCAGTATCGGTTCAAAATTACCATCAGTGTCGGGTTTTAAACCGACATTGATTACTCGACACTGATAGTCACTGATTATCAGTGACAGGTATGAAATCGGCATTGAAAATTACTATCAGTGCATGTCGGTGTATTCAGAACCAGGGGTCCCTAAGTCCCGAGACCAGGCCGGCCATCTACCACATGTCACCACCCTGCAAGGTAAGAAAAAGCTAAGTCCCGGGAGAAGGTGCTCAGGGCCGCCGCCTCTGGTTCCCGAGCACCCTAGTTCCCCGATGATCCGCAGAGCCCAAATACCAAGAAAGAAGTGCTCGGGAGAGAGTGCTCGGGGCTGCACGTGGCAGCCCCCGAGGACTCGGTGCCCCGAAGGTCCCACCGAAGTGCCCGGGAGAGAGTGCTCGGGGCTGCACGTGGCAGCCCCCGAGGACTCGGTTCCCCGAAGGTCTCACTCAAGTGCTCGGGGGAGAGTGCTCGGGGCTGCACGTGGCAGCCCCCGAGGACTCGGTGCCCCGAAGGTCCCACCGAAGTGCTCGGGAGAGAGTGCTCGGGGCTGCACGTGGCAGCCCCCGAGGACTCTGTTCCCCGAAGGTCTCACTCAAGTGCTCGGGGGAGAGTGCTCGGGGCTACACGTGGCAGCCCCCGAGGACTCGGTTCCCCGAAGGTTTGCGCAAGATCATTCGACGACCCGAAGGGTCCCGTCGTCAAGGTGTCATCCAGTCAAAGGCCCAATGCCGCATTTAATAGGCACGCGCGGCCTGACATCCTGACATCCTGACATTCTCAGCTGCCCACGCCCCAGTGTCAGACCCTGCCATGCACTGGCGGGAGGGGGGGGCGTGGGTCCATTAAATGCACGGGTCCCGTCCCGTTTCATCCAGGTGCCTCGGGATAACGTTGCCAAGATCGAAGTGCTCCGTCTGCCACCCTGCCATGGCGGAAGAACAAGACAGGGTGGGCGCCCCGGACACATCTGAGGCTGCCCGATGGGCCCCCTTTATGGCACCCGAGGGCTTCCACAGTGGCAGGTGGTCGGATGCGCGCCGCATTTCTCCACCGCCCCTGTCACTTCGTCGAGATGAAATGATTACGCCTTTCTCCGTGGCACCTTGGCATTCGCATCCCCTCTTTCCCATTCAGGATATGTTGAGGTCGACGCGCCTATAAAAGGAAAGGATGGAGAACACTAAAAAAGAGAGGACCCCCCGACGAACAAGACCAAAGAAACCGAAAGTGTGTGAAGAAGAGGACGCAGACGCTCGAACAAGCTCAAGCCAAGCTAGAACACGAGAGCCTCAAGCTCTTTGTAAACGGCTCTCCCCTTAAAACCAGATACATCCTTGAAGAATTCCCTTCAAGGATAAATATAGCGCTCACACAGGAGTAGGGTGTTACGCCTCCGTGCGGCCCGAACCTGTCTAAACCCCGGTGCACCCATCTTTTCCTCGCATTAGGGCAATCATCTCCCGCCAGCCATCGCATTTGTTTCCGTTCCCGCTTATTTCCCAAACAAGCTTTTCCAGGATCATCCCCCCGGCCGAATCTCTAAAAAGGGGTCTCTCGGGATCCCTGCGACAGGAGTTCACCCTCCGACAGCTGGCGCGCCAGGTAGGGGGGAATATCCCTGGATTGTTTGTTTCACTTTTTTTTTCCAGGAAAAGATGGCCGGCGGGCACCGTCTCCAGCGTTCCGGCTCCACTTCCAGTGACGGAGCGCTGCCCGACGCCCGAGAGAGCCCCATCGCTGCTGCGTACCAGCGGCAGCCGCCATCCACGTGCGCGGTTTTTCCCGCTCAAGGGGATCAAGGCGCTGGGCCCAGCCGGGCCGCCGCCGCCGCTGCCGACGTACCTTCCGACCCCCAGCAGGTGGTCGGATCCCCGGCCGCTAGGTCCGCCTCTGGACCACGTCGGGTGCAGCCTCGGCGCAGGCTCGCTTTCAGCGAGGCCAGCCCAGGGAGCGCGCTGCTTGCAGCACATGCTCTTCTCAGGCACCCGCCCGTTCAGGCCACGCCAAACACTCCGGAAGGCCGGTGGATACAAGATGTCGTCGCTTTGGTCGGCACTGCTCGTCGCCAGGTGCAGGCCGGGAGTCCTCGCGCCACTTCTCAGCATGGTGCCGCCAGAGCCGGCTCCTCAACGGGCAACACCCGCACGGGCCGAGGGGTCTCCAGGCGGAGCGCCGTCCCCCTGGCCGTGTCTGAAGCCCGGGACCTTCGTTTACATCTTGATGAGCGGAGGGGCCACGAGGATGCCCGAGTTACTCTCGAACGTCAGCGGGAGACCCGGCAGGGGGTTGGGGCAGAGGACCAGGCTTCCTCTCTCCCGGCCCGCGGCCACCGGGGATCCCCGGCTCGCCGCTTCTCGCCACCGAGGACCCCCGCTCGCGCTGCGGGGTACGGCACCGGTTGCCGTGCCTTCACCACCGAGCTCCGCCGGGTTAGGTGGCCTTCCAAGTTCCGCCTCGAGCTGCCGGAGAAGTACGATGGGTCCATCGACCCCGTCGAGTTCCTCCAGATCTACACGACGGCCGTCCAAGCGGCCGGAGGCAGCGAAAAGGTGATGGTAAACTATTTTCATGTTGCCTTGAGGGGTTCCGCCCGCTCTTGGCTTATGAACTTACCCCCAGGGTCTATCGGCTCCTGGGATGACCTGTGCCACCAGTTCGTGGCCAACTTTCAGGGCACGTTTACGCGTCCCGGTTTGGAGTGCGACCTCCACGCCGTCCAGCAGCAGGAAGGGGAGACGCTACGGCGATTTATACAGCGTTTCAGCCAGGTTCGCAACACTATTCCGCGAGTGGCCCCCCATGCTGTTATTGTTGCTTTCCGGCAGGGCGTCCGTGATGAGCGGATGCTCGAGAAGTTAGGTACGCACGAGATCGAGACCACAGCGGAACTCTTCGCACTGGCCGATAAGTGCGCCAAGGCTGCGGAGGCCAGGGCGTGGCATGCTCCTCGCCCCGCTCCCGACTAGCCAAGTTCTTCCCGCTCTGATAAGCGGGAAAAGAAAAAGAGAAGGAAGCGCGAGGCCGCTCCCGTCGAGCCAGCTCAAGTCCCCGCTCACAGGGTGCCGCAAGAGCCCGATCACCGGCAAGAGCGTCGGCCGGGTGTCGATCGGCGCCCCGTCAGGGCCCCTGCTCGGGCTCCTCCTCGGGCCTCTGTGCCCGCGAGGGCCCCGGCACCGGCTAGGGCGCCAGCTCCAGCAAGAGCCCCGGCCCCTGGCCGAGCTCCTGTTCCAGCAAGGGCCCCCGCTCCCGCAGGGCCCGAGCCAGGAAAATGGTGTCCCATACACCTGACCAAATGGCACGACCTCACGGAGTGTCGTACGGTCAAAGGACTCGTGGAGCAGCGCCAGAGGGAGCGCGACGAGTCCCGCGGAGGAGGCGATACCGAGGTCGTCCCCAACAACGCCGAGCTCGGCTTCCAGGAGCCCGAGCATGCGGTCGCCTTCATCGACGGGGGCGCTTACACACCCTGCTCGCGCCGTGGAATCAAGGTCATGCGGCGCGAAGTGTGCTCGGCAACCCCGAGCGAGGAGGCCACAAGACCCCTGAGGTGGTCGGATGCTCTGATCACGTTCAGCATGGCTGATCACCCCGCCAGTACTGCAGCCGTGGGACGGCTACCTCTGGTAGTGTCTCCCACTATCTGCAATGTTAAGGTTGGCAGAGTGCTGATCGATGGTGGTGCCGGCCTCAACCTCCTTTCCAAAGAGGCTTTTGAGAAGCTGCAAGTATCTTCCCGACGCCTAAAGCCGTCGCTCCCCTTCTGTGGAGTAACCCCCGGGCACTCCCTGCCCCTCGGGCAGGTTGAGTTGCATGTCACGTTCGGGAGCCGGGACAACTTCCGCATGGAGTGCGTCCTCTTCGATGTTGCGGAGCTCCCTCTCCCCTACAACGCCATCCTCGGGCGTCCGGCGCTTGCCAAGTTTATGATGGCCGTGCATTATGCATACCTTACGGTTAAGATGCCCGGCCCCGCAGGCTCTATCTCCGTGATCGCCGACTCCGGCGGCGCCGTCTCCTGCGCTGAACAATCATACATGGCTCTGGTCTCAGCGCAGGCCGAGGTTGATGGCTCTACAGGGGGCCCGGGACCCTCTTCATCCAGACCCCGACTCGCCGCCGACACCTCTGTTCCAACGAAGGAGGTCGAGGTGGGCGAAGACGCTACCCAGGTTGTCCGTATCGGCAGCGACCTGTGCAGCAAATAGGAAAGCGCGCTCGTCGCCTTCCTCCGGGCTAACGTAGACGTGTTTGCCTGGCAACCGTCCGACATGCCCGGGATCCCTAGGGAGGTGATCGAGCATCATTTGGCCGTGCGTCCGGACGCCCGCCCAGTGAAGCAGAAGGTCCGGCGGCAGGCGCCAGAGCGCCAGGAGTTTATCCGCGAGCAGGTCCGCAAGCTCCTCGACGCCGGATTCATCCGAGAAGTCCTCCACCCCGACTGGCTAGCAAACCCAGTCATCGTCCCGAAGGCCAACGGCAAGCTTCGCATGTGCGTGGACTACACCGACCTTAACAAGGCTTGTCCTAAAGATCCTTTCCCCTTACCTCGCATTGATCAAATTATAGATTCAACTGCGGGATGTGATCTTTTATGCTTCCTAGATGCAAACTCTGGGTATCACCAGATTCGCATGGCCGTGGGGGACGAGGAAAAAACTGCTTTTACTACCCCGGTGGGGACTTATTGCTACATGTCAATGCCTTTCGGCCTGCGCAACGCTGGATCCTCTTTCCAGCGCGCTATTCGTATCACTCTTAACTCGCAGGTTGGCTGCAACGTCGAGGCTTACATCGACGATCTCGTGGTCAAAACCCGAGACCGCGCCACCCTGCTCGAGGACCTTGCCGAGACTTTCAACAGTCTCCGCTCTACCCGCCTCAAGCTCAACCCGGAGAAATGTGTCTTCGGGGTGCCAGCGGGCAAGCTCCTTGGTTTCTTGGTCTCTGGCCGAGGGATCGAGGTCAATCCAGAGAAGATCCGGGCCATCGAGCAGATGCGACCCCCGGTTCGACTCAAGGAAGTCCAGCGCCTCGCCGGCTGCATGGCAGCTCTCGGGCGCTTCATCTCCAAGCTCGGGGAGCGAGGGCTCCCCCTCTTCAAGCTTCTGAAGAAATCCGGTCATTTTGACTGGACGCCGGAGGCCGAGCAGGCCTTCCGCGATTTAAAGAAGTACCTCACTTCGCCACCCGTGTTGGTGGCTCCCTCTCAAGGTGAGCCCCTGCTACTCTACGTTTCGGCCACTCCTCAGGTTGTGAGCGTAGTACTGGTGGTGGAGCGCGACGAGTGTTCGGGGCCGGGTGCTGGGTCCCAGCTCCCAGAGGCCCCCGACCACTCACTTGTCCTCGTGGCTCCCCCTGGGCAAGGGGTCGAACCCGAGCATACTGCTCTTCCCAGCCAAGGAATCGAGCCCGAGTGCCCGGCCAGCCCCGACCATACCGCCGACCCTGGGGGCTGTGGCAGCCCCCGGGTGGGGCCACCATCCGGGCCCGCCGGGTACAGCGACCGGTGTACTTCGTCAGCGAGGTCCTCCGGGAGGCCAAGACAAGGTATCCCCAGGCGCAGAAGCTACTCTATGCCGTGCTCGTCGCCTCCCGGAAGCTGCGCCACTACTTCCAGGCGCACAAGATTTCGGTGGTTACCACTTATCCACTGGGACCCATTCTCCGGAACCGGGAGGGCACCGGGCGCGTTGTCAAATGGGCGGTCGAGCTGGCGGAGTTCGACTTACACTTCGTCTGTCGCCAGGCAATCAAAAGCCAGGCACTCTCCGACTTCTTGGCAGAGTGGACGCACGTCCCCTGCGTCGTCCCAGAAGAGATCTCTACCTATCCCGGGCGCGACGCGCCCGGGTACTGGGTTATGCACTTCGATGGCTCCCTCTCGCTGAAAGGCGCAGGGGCCGGAGTGGTTCTCACCTCCCCAACGGGTGAAGAGCTCCGGTACGTCGTACAGTTGCAGTTCCGCGCATCCAACAACATGGCGGAGTATGAAGGTCTCATCGCCGGCCTCCGGGCTGCGGTGGGGCTCGGGATTCGTCGCCTCCTGGTCAAAGGGGACTCCCAACTGGTCGTCAACCAGGTATCCAAGGAGTACCAGTGCACGGATCCTCAAATGGCGGCGTACGTAGCTGCAGTCAGGAAGCTCGAGAGACGCTTCGACGGCGTCGAATTGCGGTATATCCCTCGCCGCGACAATGCTCCGGCCGACGAGCTCTCTCGCCTGGCCTCCTCACGTGCGCGCGTCCCTGCCGGAGTCTTTGAAGAAAGACTCGCATGGCCTTCCGTCCTGCCTGCCGAACAGGATGAAGGGGAAACCTCGAACTCAATTCAGGGGACCCCGGCGGTGCCCTCAGTGGGAAGCCCCGTCAGGGCGCCGCCGTCCGGCGAGTGCGCTGTGCTCGCCGAATGTTCTCAAGATGCCTCGTGGATGTCTGACATCCGAGGGTACTTGAAAGAAAAGTTCCTACCCGAGGATGAGGCGTCTGCCGAAAGGGTTGCTCGGCAGTCCAAACGCTATGCCATGGTAGATGGGGATCTCTACCGATGTAGCGCAGGAGGTGTCCTCCTGAAATGCATCTCTCGGGCAGAAGGCGGCGATCTTCTCGCTGAGGTCCACGAGGGCGAGTGCGGTGGCCATTCATCGTTCCGCACGCTGGTCGGGAAAGCCTTCCGGCAAGGTTTCTACTGGCCTACAGCCCTCCAGGATGCTTCCGAGCTGGTTCGGCGCTGCAGGGCGTGCCAGTTCCATGCAAAGCAGATTCACCAGCCAGCTCAGGCTCTCCATACCATTCCCCTGTCATGGCCTTTCGCGGTCTGGGGTTTGGACATTCTGGGTCCATTCCCCCGAGCAGTCGGGGGCTATGCATACCTATATGTCGCTATCGACAAATTCACCAAGTGGCCGGAGGCGGTCCCAGTCGTCAAGGTGACCAAAAACACGGCGCTCCAGTTTATCCGCGGCATCACCAGCCGCTTCGGTGTCCCCAATCGGATCATCACCGACAACGGCACCCAGTTCACTAGTGCCTTGTTCGGGGACTATTGCGAAGATCTCGGCATCAAGCTTTGCTTCGCTTCCGTCGCTCATCCTTGGAGTAACGGGCAGGTCGAGCGCGCCAATGCGGAGATACTGAAGGGCCTCAAAACCCGGACCTATAACGTGCTCGCTAAGCACGGGAAGGGATGGGTAGACGAGCTGCCAGCTGTGCTGTGGGCCAATCGGACTACGCCAAGCCGCGCCACCGGGGAGACTCCGTTCTTCCTCGTCTATGGCGCCGAAGCAGTCCTCCCCTCCGAGCTCACTCTGGGCTCCCCTCGAGTGCATGCATACTCCGAGGGTGAGCAGGAACATCAAAGGCACAACGATGTGGACTACCTGGAAGAGCGCCGGCGGCGTGCTGCTGTCCGGGCGGCTCGGTACCAGCAGAGTCTGCGGCGTTATCATCTGCGCCATGTCCGGGCCCAGTCTCTCGAGGTGGGGGACCTAGTTCTCCGACGCATCCAGTCGCGCAAAGGAATGAATAAGTTGTCCCCTGTGTGGGAAGGTCCCTTCACCGTGATCGCGGTCCCCCGGGCAGGTTCTTTCAGGTTGGCGACGGAGGAAGGACAGCCACTCCCGAATCCGTGGAACATCGAGCATCTCCGACGCTTCTACCCGTAGATGGTCGTGCTCGCGGCTCAGGTCAGCAAGGCTGGGGGTTTCTCCCCGCCCGAGCAGTCTGAAGGCTTCGCCCCGTGGGGTAAGTCGTTGTCGCCCAACCTTGTAATATTGCACATTAAGTATTTCAATAAGCAATCGCTATGTTAAAATACTTTTTCTGGATTCCGTATGTTTAATCTGTCTGGTGAGGAGCTCGGTTGTGCGAGAAAAAGTTCACCCTCTCTCTTTCCCCGCTGACAAAAGAATCCCGATCGGTATGCATGTGAGCAGTCGCTGCTGACTTACGTCCGCCATGGTAGGCTGTGGTGTTCGGTGTCGTGACAGGCTCCCGGGCACTACCGAGTTTCGGGGTGCTCCGGGTAATCCCATCGCTCGAGCTGCTCGAGTAGTCCGGAGCTCGGGCCCCCGGAGCGGGCTGTCGGTGCTCGGTCTGGTCTGTCGTACCCGGGCACCACCAAACCATAGGACCTCTGGGTTATGCCTCTGACCGCTCTTGTCCGCCGGTTTGGGTATTCGAGAGGTCTCGGGTCGAAAACGAGAGCAGTCTATAGCAAGTACCGCACTGACAGAGCGCACCAGACAAAGAAATCCTATTTTTTTCTCTTAAGTCACAGGCTGGCGATCACGAGCAGCTCGGCCGCGAGGGCTTCAATGCCCCGGTCTCTGGTCGGCTCCAGGGTCCCCGGGCGGTCCTACCACTTAGGCATGGGTGGTCGAGATCACCCGACCCTGGGAGCCTCGTATGCCTCTGGGCACTCGGGCGCTCCGTTAAAAGAATCGAGTCCCCGGGCACCCGAGCTCGGAAGCACATCCCTCCTGGATCGATGAGCCGGAAGGCCGACAGCTGTCCGGTGAGTGGTTATATTCAGACAAGTCTGCTTTAAGTAAATTTATGTCCTCGAGTCACTCTCGGGGGCTCTCGCGGTTTAATCTGTTCGGCGAGGTGGCCTCCTCGCACGCAAAACCCTGCCGCGTGACTACTTTTTCCCAGAACGACAGAACGGTCTGCAGAAAAGAGTAGCGTGCTTGCGATAACGTCTGACCGAAGCCCTTCGTGGTGGTCGTGGTGTTCGGTCCGCTTTTAAGGACCCCGAGCACTACCGAGTCCTCGGGTGCCCTGGGTAATCCTATCGCTCGAGCTACTCGGGTAGTCCGGAGCTCAGGTCTCGGGGGCGGGCTGTCAGTGCTCGGCCTGGCCCGTTTAAAGCCCGGGCACCACCGGACCGCGAGGACTCTTGGTCACATTCTCGCCCGCACGCGTCTCCCTTCTACTAACTGAGTGGTCGCAAAGTGAAAAAGTGTTCATCAGGCACGGCGTGTTCCGAGCGGGATCGATCCATCTCCCGGGCAAGGAAGTCTGTGTCTTTGTTCTTAACTTAGGCGATGCGGATTCACGAGAGCTTGAAGGCCGACTATGCCAGCAACAGCGATCAAGACAACTTCATCCTCGGGGACGGGAAGGTCGGGAACGGCCCGACTGAGTACTCCCCGGGACTTCGAAGTAAAACATCGGAAGAAGCATCGAACACACAGAGAAACTGGAGTTGCGAGCCCAGGGAAAAACAGCCATTTAATATTCACAGGATATTTCCAAGGCATTTTCTAAGGGTTCACTCCTACATCTACAACAAAAGAAAAGAGGCTACAAAAGATCTAGTCGGCGGCAGAGGCGTCGGCTGAATCCTCTGAGTCATCCCCGGGGACTGGCGGCGGCGGCACCTCTCGCCTGAAGCCGGCCGCCACCTCAGCGGCGGTACTCCGGACCGCTGCCCGGGCAGCCTCCCCCTCACCCTCGACCACTCCCTCCCGCGCCGGCTTTAGTGGGAAGTTCGGGACCCTGCTTCGGTAGCAGGCCAGGACGTGCTCGGCCGCTGCATGCGCCAAGCCACGTCCCTCCCGGGCGGCGAGTTCCTGGACCGCCCAAGGCAGGGCCTCGAGGCGCTCGCAGACCTGCTGCAGCCCCAACACTTGTCGTGCAGGGCCGTCGCCCTTCGTGTCGTCGACAAGCCGTCCGAGACCACCCTTCTCCACGGCCCGTCGCATCCGCCGGAGTATGTCCTCCAGCATATGCTCGAGGTTGACCCGCGAGACAAAAGAGGTCTCGAGCTTCTCCTTGGCGGCCCGCAGCTGTGCCTCGAGTCCCTGGTCCCCGGCCGGAACGGAAGAACCGCCCGCCGCGGTGGGGGCGGCAGCCTGCTTCGTCTTGGCCACCATCTCGGACAAGGCGCGTTCGCGCTCGGCCAGTTCCGCCTCGTGCTTCGCATTCTCCTCCGCCCTGGTAGCCGCGGCGGCCGACGCAGCAGCAGCTTCGCCCTCTCGGCGACTCAGTTCGCCTTCTCGGCGACTCAGCTCATTCTCCCGCCGGGCCAACACATCCTCCTGCTAGGCCACCGAATCCTCCCGGGCACCGAGATCCGACGCCGATAGCTCATTGTCCACTTCCCGGATGGAGACGTCCTCCTCCCAGCGCTTGAATTCTTCTCTGATCTTCCGGAGATCGTCTTCCCAGCGCTGGAGGTCGGCGCGCGTCTTCTCGGCCGCGCCCTCCCGGCGGGCCAGCTCGGCTTGCCGCTCCTCCGCAGCCTGCTCCCGGGCTGCGACTGCCACCTCCTTTTCCTGCGCCTGCCCCATCCTGGCAAGGGCCTCGGCAGCTTGCTGCCTCGACGCCTCGGCCAAGCGGGCGGCGTCTTCTCGTTCCCGCGTGGCCTCTGCCCGCGCGGTCTTCAGAGTTTCTCGTTCCCGCGCGGCTTCCGCGCGGATGTCTTCTAGGAGCTTCTGCTCCCGCGCGGCTACCCACGGGCCTCCTCCTGGGCGCCCGCCAGCTGCGCCTTCTCCAGTGCCAGGAGGGCGCGCTCGGCCTCGAGCTCCCCCTCCTTGGCGTTCACCACTGCGCCCAACCGTCCAACCGCTACTTGGACACCTTCAATGGCGGCCAGGAAAGGATCGGCGGGCTGACCGGGCACCGGTGGGGCCCAGGCTTCTCCGCAGAGTGCCTCCAGGGGGGCCGAGCTCTCCGCAGGGCCTTGCACCGCCATCCGCCCCGGGCTCTGCCTGCCCGGGGTAGGCTCCGCCGGAGCCAAGGTCTCGGACGGCGGCCGCATTCCCGCATCGGCCGCCCTGTCCACCGGCCCCGGCAGAACATCCACCTCCACCGTTATCCGCCCCGGGCTCTCCGCGCCCGGGGTAGGTTCCGCCGGCGCCCTTCTCTTGGCCGCCGCCTCCGCCTCTCTTCCAGGGGCCACCACGTCAATTGGCGCCTCCGCCGTTCCTATGCCGGCCTCCGTCGGCGCAGTGGGCGGGCTCGGCTCTGGCCCCGGCGCCTGTTCTCTCTCCGTCGCAGCAGCGCCTGCGGCCGGCCTACGGGAGACAAGTGAAAATTGTCAAAACTTAGTTCGGGCCGAAAATGCCCATGGAAAAGCAAGAAAGAAGACTCACCGATACTGCCATTTGGCCGCTGGGAGCCTGATGTCCGGGTCCGGCGCCGACGGTCCGGACTCCTCCCGCCGCCTCTTCCGCTGGGGGCTCGGCTAAGCCACTACGCGGGCCACGGGCGCCGTCGTGCGGGCCTCGGGTGCCGCCGCACGGGTCTCGGTCTCCGCCGTGCAGGTCGCGGGCGCCGATGCAGGCCCCATCCGCACCAGGCGCGGCTCCAGCACCGGAAATGCCGCCGCTGCCGTCGGCGACGGCGGAGAATCCGGCACTAGGATCAAGGCCCGGGGACGCTTTCCCCGATCTCCCGGCGCCAACTCCTCAACAACTTCAGTGGCGCCCTCCTCTCTGGCACGGCGGCTGCCGCCTGCGGCGACCCCTTCGCCAGCCTGCACCGAACTACCAGCAACCTCATCGCCAAGTAGTTCCTCCAGCCCAGGGAGTTCGGAGGCCTCAGGACTCCGGCTTCTTGGCCGGTCCACGGGCCCCTGGGCATCGAACTCCGGCAACCCCGCCATAATGGCCACCCGGCTGGGGTTGGCGCAGAGCGCCATCTCCGGCCACGGGAGCTCCGTCCGGCTCATATCCTCCGTTCCGGTGATCACTCGGGTCATCCCCCGCAGCTCCGCCTGCCCCAGATCCCAGCTCGCGCCAATCTGGGTCCTGGTGATGTCCTCCGGCCCGGTGTAGAACCAGCTTGGCCGGGCCCGCTCTCGCAAGGGCGCCAACCGACGGCGCAGAAAGTCCACAACCACCATGACTGAGGTCAGCCCGCCCTCGCGCAGTTCCAGAATGCGCTCCAGCATCGGCTTCAGTCTCGCATCTTCTGGTGGCGGCGCCTCCCACGTTGATCGCCGAGGTTCCGCTGCCTTCTCTGGCAATTCGAGGCGCTCGTGGGGGTCGATGTCGACGAAGAACCAGTCCCGTCGCCATTCCTCCCACTTGCTGCGCATCACCTGGGGAATGTAATGGTCCCCCAGGCCTTCCCGGAGCCGAAGGTTGCAGCACCCCGCGACGTCCGCCGTGGAGTGCCCCCTCTTCTTCCCCACCGGCCGAAGGACGAAGAAGTGGCGAAGCAGCGTCGCCGACGGCATCACCCCCACGAACATTTCGCAGAGATGCACGAAGACCGCCAATGCCACGACGGAATTGGGGCTTAGGTGCACCATTTGAATGCCGTACGTCTCCATCACTTGCAGAAAGAAGGCGGAGAACGGCGGCACTAGCCCCGCTGCCACGAAGGAGGTGAAGAGGACGGTCCGCCCAGGGACGGTCGTCGCCGGCGTCAGAGTCGCCGGCCTCACCGCCACAGCACCCTCCTAACCCTCCGGCACCAGCAGCTTCCTAATCTTGTCCGCCGCCTCCTCGTTCCTCAGATGAGACTCCGGCAAAATGCTGTCCGAAGTCTTGTCCCGGCGACCTCCTCCAACCCTCGTCATCTCGACAGGATGGAAGGTGTTTTTTGGTGGTGAAGGAAGAAAGAAGGAAGAATGCTCCGGTTGCCTGAGAATCCCCTAAAGGCTTCGGAGCATGAAGAAGGCAAGAGCACAAGTGCAAGAGAGCGTAAAAAGGGGAACGGACCGATCCGTTCCCCCTTTTATATCTCAAAATTCGAAAACTGCCGCCCGAACGGTTCGCTCGGCGAAGCGTCGCCTCGATCGGCGCAAACTGCCAGGCGAATCTCCCGCCGATCGTGCGATGTCAGCAGTTGCCAGGCGTATTTTCCTCGATCTGCGCGGCGACCGCGCGTGCCGCCCGTATGGTTATCATACCCTTCGAAAGTTGTGTGGACACGCGTCCACTCATTTTCCTGTTGGAACGTACTTGAGGTCTAGGTCTGCAAGGGCCACCTCTCGAAAGCTTACCACATGGCGTCCGCGCCAGCCTTGGCCTCGGTCGCGACGAAGGGCCCATTCGCAGTCTCCGTCCCGTCGGCTACCAACGGGCCCGGGGGCTACTGTCGGTGTATTCAGAACCAGGGGTCCCTAAGTCCCGAGACCAGGCCGGCCATCTACCACATGTCACCACCCTGCAAGGTAAGAAGAAGCTAAGTCCCGGGAGAAGGTGCTCGGGGCCGCCGCCTCTGGTTCCCGAGCACCCTAGTTCCCCGATGATCCGCAGAGCCCAAATACCAAGAAGGAAGTGCTCGGGAGAGAGTACTCGGGGCTGCACGTGGCAGCCCCCGAGGACTCGGTGCCCCGAAGGTCCCACCGAAGTGCTCGGGAGAGAGTGCTCGGGGCTGCACGTGGCAGCCCCCGAGGACTCGGTGCCCCGAAGGTCCCACCGAAGTGCTCGGGAGAGAGTGCTCGGGGCTGCACGTGGCAGCCCCCGAGGACTCGGTGCCCCGAAGGTCCCACCGAAGTGCTCGGGAGAGAGTGCTCGGGGCTGCACGTGGCAGCCCCCGAGGACTCGGTGCCCCGAAGGTCCCACCGAAGTGCTCGGGAGAGAGTGCTCGGGGCTGCACGTGGCAGCCCCCGAGGACTCGGTGCCCCGAAGGTCCCACCGAAGTGCTCGGGAGAGAGTGCTCGGGGCTGCACGTGGCAGCCCCCGAGGACTCGGTGCCCCGAAGGTCCCACCGAAGTGCTCGGGAGAGAGTGCTCGGGGCTGCACGTGGCAGCCTCCGAGGACTCGGTGCCCCGAAGGTCCCACCGAAGTGCTCGGGAGAGAGTGCTCGGGGCTGCACGTGGCAGCCCCCGAGGACTCGGTTCCCCGAAGGTCTCACTCAAGTGCTCGGGGGAGAGTGCTCGGGGCTGCACGTGGCAGCCCCCGAGGACTCGGTTCCCCGAAGGTTCGCGCAAGATCATTCGACGACCCGAAGGGTCCCGTCGTCAGGGTGTCATCCAGTCAAAGGCCCAATGCCGCATTTAATAGGCACGCGCGGCCTGACATCCTGACATCCTGACATTCTCAGCTGCCCACGCCCCAGTGTCAGACCCTGCCATGCACTGGCGGGAGGGGGCGGCGTGGGTCCATTAAATGCACGGGTCCCGTCCCGTTTCATCCAGGTGCCTCGGGATAACGTTGCCAAGATCGAAGTGCTCCGTCTGCCACCCTGCCATGGCGGAAGAACAAGACAGGGTGGGCGCCCCGGACACATCTGAGGCTGCCCGATGGGCCCCCTTTATGGCACCCGAGGGCTTCCACAGTGGCAGGTGGTCGGATGCGCGCCGCATTTCTCCACCGCCCCTGTCACTTCGTTGAGATGAAATGATTAAGCCTTTCTCCGTGGCACCTTGGCATTCGCATCCCCTCTTTCCCATTCAGGATATGTTGAGGTCGGCGCGCCTATAAAAGGAAAGGATGGAGAACACTAAAAAAGAGAGGACCCCCCGACGAACAAGACCAAAGAAACCGAAAGTGTGTGAAGAAGAGGACGCAGACGCTCGAACCAGCTCAAGCCAAGCTAGAACACGAGAGCCTCAAGCTCTTTGTAAACGGCTCTCCCCTTAGAACCAGATACATCCTTGAAGAATTCCCTTCAAAGATAAATATAGCGCTCACACAGGAGTAGGGTGTTACGCCTCCGTGCGGCCCGAACCTGTCTAAACCCCAGTGCACCCATCTTTTCCTCGCATTAGGGCAATCATCTCCCGCCAGCCATCGCATTTGTTTCCGTTCCCGCTTATTTCCCAAACAAGCTTTTCCAGGATCATCCCCCCGGCCGAATCTCTAAAAAGGGGTCTCTCGGGATCCCTGCGACAGGAGTTCACCCTCCGACAGTGCCGGTTGAATACCGGTTAGAGCTACTAACCGGTATTGATAGTCGGTCTCGATTCAATATTTTTGGGCAAAAAAAGCTTCAAAAAAATTTTCGCGACCAGAGATACCTGACCGAAGGTTGCTCACCCGACCGTGCCTAACATTCGCAAGGTCACACGATATTCGTTCGTATGCGGCAACTAGGACTTGAACTCATGACCTCACAGTAGGTACGCACGCGCGACCCCTCTAATCATCTCAGCTATCGTCCGTTCGTGAGTATAGTAGAGAAATAAATCATTTTCACATATTCTGACCGAACGTTTGAATGGCTATTTAAACATATAAATGGCCTCATATGAAAAAGTTATCAACTACAAAGTTATAAATCTCATCGAGTTCTACAAAGTTCATATAAAGTTTGTCTCCAATCCGACCACGGCTGCAACTTTGTTATAATTATATAGGGATTTAAATTGTCTTAAATTTAAAAGTTTTCAACTACAAAATTGTAGATATCATTGAGAGCTATAATTTTCATATAAAGTTTTTCCCCATCCTACTTCGTGTGAAAAAATTATGAATTTTTTACGATAAGCTATGATAGTTGCAATCATCAATGGTGGTTCGTGGCTAGAACCGACACTGATACTTACTATCACTGACGGTTCATGGCTAGAACCGACACTAATAATCAAGAACCAACACTGATGTATCAGTGCCTATTTATGACTAGAACCGGCATTGATACAGTGACTATCAATGCCGGTTCTTATCTTCTCAGTCATTGTTCACGCGTGGGAGTTTAAGAATCAACATTGATACATCTTAAGTAACAGTTACTGTTGAACCGGCACTGATGGAGCACTACATATGTGGTGTTCTATAGTAGTGATAGCTACAAGCTCGCAAGGGGCAGCGACGGTTCTGCTTGGATCCTGGAGTGGCCGGTGTCGCAACCATAGGGAGGAGTGCTTGTATCATGTTCCGGAGATGTAGACTTCGGCTGAACCTCGTTAACAAATATCATATCTCTAGTGTCATCTATGATTTTGCATGATTTGTCTTGGTAGTTCAATATGTGGCTTCTGCTGATGGCGGTTCTCTTCTAATTGGCTATTGTGTGGTGATGGATAGGATTACTGTGCCGACGTCTTTCGGTTGATAAATAGTACCGATAATGAAACAATAACTGATTAGATGAGGTGGGCACAGGGAAATCAACAACAATATGCAGGTTTGACAATAGACCCGAGAAGATAATTCGTGGCGAGGGCGATTGGTCTGGCAGTAGGCGAGATCGATGATTCGGTCATGTTGGTTAGATTGGCGTACATGTAACAAAGTGTGTCGCGTAGACATGCATGAGGTGTGCAGTGTTGAAGTGCAACAAGAAGTCGTAGACGCTGATGAAAATTGCAACATGCAAAGGAGAAGAGGTGGTCAGCCAGCTGACTGAACCTCATGCTAGTGTTGTGGTGCTCGATGACGAGCAAAGACTATCGACGATGTTTAGTCGTGTTGCACATGGTGACTGACATGAGGTCAACAGTTGTGTTTTCGCGAGGGTGCTCAGTCGTTCAGAGAGATTGAGGAGTAGAGCAATCTACTAGTAGTCTATTTGAGGCGGATAGATTAGGGCCAGATAATTTGCGGGCACATGATAGATAGTCTAGGAAAGGCTGGTGGATAGTTCACTTGGAGGGTGAACATAGCGTGGTACAGGGCAGGTAGGCTGGCGGCGATATACTAGTCATATCGCAGGTGCAGAGGCAATGATGAGACTAGCGTCAACGACATAGGAGCCTTACGGCTAGTCGTGTACATTCTCTATGGAGTGGCAACACGTGGTGCGAGCCTTTGGGTGCATATTTGCATTGGAAAAGGCTTATGCATTTCCAAATCAGCAATGGCACGAATCGATCCAAATTATGGTCACAATTCTAAAGTGTGGATTGAATGGCGTGCATATGCATCAATGGTTGATTTGAAAGGGACTAGAGACTAGGGAATTCTCTACTTGCAACTGGAGTAATTCGGTTGATCTGGGGTTGCAAGAGGCTACGATGTAAGACATTGGATAATTGTAACCTAACGGCCAAGTGGAATAGCAATGCTAATATGGCAATATCTATGTGTAACTTGGAAAGTAACAGTGAAGTTTTCAATATTATGAATGTAGTCAATTAGGATCATAAATGTTGGATTCAGTTAGCTCTTATTATGTGATGCGCAAACATGGAGCAGATCTCTTTAAAAGTCAGGTGATTATATTTTTATCTACTTATGTCATGACACAAATATCATGATGTTGGAGTAGGTGCTATCAAAATCAAAATCTGTAATAGAGTTGTGTGTTTTCGGGAGTCAATCATGTGTTAGGACTAAAGAGGAATTTGATTTCGCTCGAAGAGACTGTATTGATAGGAGAGAATGGTGTACAATTGCAGGTGGAGGCATGGAGTATGAAGTAACAGGGATAACACTGTCTTTGGAAGGCGGTGGGTCTAAGTAAAGGCAAACTAATCGAGCAACTCTGTAACATCCTAAAATTTCAACGAATTTGAAATCAACAAATCATTTCAAGGAAAACAAATCCAAACAAAATTTCAAAACATTTTCCTCTCTCCTTTCTTTCTCTCTTTCCCCTTTGGTTAGCCCGTCGCTAGCCCCGTCACCAAGTCACCGTCTACACCGCCGCCTCATCGCTCCTCTACCTCTGGCACCGCATGACGACTGCGTCTGAAAACATCCGCTGACATGAGCACGCATGCGTGGAAAAGCCACCACCATCTCGACTGTCGTGCCAACTTTTTCTACCCACGTCGTGCACATCCAAAGTCGTTGCATCGCTGTGTCTTGTTGCCGTTGACAACCCATCGCACGCCATACTGCACGCGCATCTCCGCCATTGGACCCCACCAATAGCTGCTCGCCCTCCGCACCTCACTACCACTCGGCGAGCTCGCTGAGGCAAGTTTTGCCCTCCACTCCTCTCTTTCTCTCTATTTTTCCTCCGACAACAACCATGGGAACGAGTGTCTGTAGTTATACCCTAGGGATATAGGCTTTAGTTGAACCTTGTTAACAAACATCATGCCTCTGGTGTCGTCTGTGATCTTGTATAGTTTATCTCGAGCAGACCTATCCAACTGGGCTTGACGGGCCAGCCCAGCACAGACCCGACTAGGCCTAGCCCGTTAGGCCTACCTAAGTAAATGGGTTGTGCTATGCTGGCTCAGTGCCAGAGGTGCAGCCCACGACATGGTCCGTGAGCAACCGTGCTATGCCAGGTCGCTCCAGGCACGATTATGATATGGCGGGTCGTGCCTGGTGGTAGGGTGCGAGGTGGTGGTGCGGGGGTGGCCAGACGATGGGGTGGGGATGACCGGGGTAGGGCGGTGGTGCGGGGGCGGTCGAACGACGAGGCTAGGTAGGGTGGCCATGTCGAGGCGTCGTGCCGACCCAACCCGTCTAACCCTCGAGCCACCATGCCTTGGTCATACCTAGGATAGCAGATCTCGTACCATTCCACTAAACACGGCCCAATTTACTAGCTCAGTCTTCAGTTGGTTCCGTTGACGACTAAATTTTCTAACAACTTACACTAGCCATGACAACTATGTGATTCAAACGCATCCTAAGTTCGAGTTTACAATTTCCAGTCGGGTGTATCAATTGCTTGAGGTAAGTAAATTATAGCTTGCAGGTTGTTCCGTGATAATCACCTTCCGATCAATCAAATCCCGAAAGGCCAACCTCAGCGAAATCAGATCACAGAGCGGTAATCCGATCGACATGCGCACACAACACGGAGACTTGGGAGAGCTACGGTGTGAGGAGAGAAGAGCGTGTGCGTTTGATCTTGGGAAAGGAGTAAAAAGTAAACCAGCCCAAAACCCCAAGAAGGCCAGAGGAAGAAAGCAAGCAAAAGAAGTAGAGAGAGAAACAGATTAGGGGAGGGGAAGGGAAGGGAAGAGAGTGAGTGGGGCAGGCGACGGGGCCCGTGATTCCCTTCACCTTTCGCTTTCACCTTCTCCCTTTCTCTCTCACCACCTCATGCTGCATCCTAAAAACCATCCCTCGAATCCGTCGCGCTCACGCCCTCCCGCCCTTCAGAGCTGCTACGGCCCGAGTGTACCACAGTGTGTCCAAGAAATGTGATGGCGCGCCGCGACTAGCCAAGTGTCCAGGGGCTTCTACGAGGCAATGACGCTGCAGATGGAGCCGCCGGTGCCGCCGCCGCGGCGGTCCGTGTCGACGAGCTGCGACCTGCACCCGGAAGAGATCTTCACCGGCTTCTGCGCGGCCTGCCTCCGCGAGCGCCTTGCGGGACTCGAGGCATCCGCCGCCGCGGCCGCCACACCGGGCCGCAAGTCCACCTCCGCCATCCGCTCCCTCTTCACCAGGCCGTTCGCCGCCGGAGGGGCCACGTCGGGCTCCGGCGCCGCGACGCTACCGGACCTCCGCCGCTGCAGGTCCTTCTCCTGCGGGCGCGGGGGCGACGCGCTGGCAGCTGCTGCCGGCGCGGACGAGCCGCAGCGGCGGTCCTGCGACGTGCGCGGGCGAAGCACGCTCTGGGCGCTGTTCCACCAGGACGACCGCGAGCGGGTCCGCGACGGCACGGCGTTCGGCGCCTTCCCGGCCTCATCCTCTGCCGCGGCGGCCGCGCTCGCCGCCGAAGTCCAACCGCATCCGCAGCCACCGCCTCCTCCGGTGTGCGTCCATGAGGTGTTCTTGGAAGAGGAGATCGCTTTGGCCGAGGATTCCGACGAGATTACTCCTGTGGTGGAGCCTGTCTTGGTGGTGGACACCTCTGGGGAGATGGAGACTGAAGCGAATGCGGCACGGGAGGTGAGGGCGATGAAAGATCACATAGATCTCGAGTCCTTTCAGTCCCAGCCAAAGAAGCTGCCGCCCAAGGACCTCAAGGAAATCGCCGGGAGCTTCTGGCTCGCCGCCTCGGTGTTTAGCAAGAAGTGGCAGAAATGGAGGCGGAAACAGAAGCTCAAGAAGCAGGAGGCCGCTGGCAGCGAGGCGGCGGCAGCGGCAATGCCCCTACCGGAGAAGTCCTCCAAGCCCTCATTCCTCCGGCGGAGTCGCTTCCACCGAGGCGAAACCGGCTCGGAGTTCGCCGGTGGCCGGCGTTCGTGCGACACTGACCCAAGATTCTCCCTTGACGCCGGCCGCATGTCCGTCGACGATGTGGGCTTCTCCTGGGACGAGCCCCGCGCGTCGTGGGACGGCTACCTGTTCGGCGCCGGCACCGGCATTGGCCCTGGCCGCGCGCCCCTGCCGCTCTCCCGCCTCCCGCCCATCCTCTCCGCGCTCGAGGACTCTCCTGCCGGTATCGTGGAGCGCTCCGACGGTCAAATCCCCGTGGAGGATGACTCCCAGCCCGAGCCCGACGCCGATGCCAACATCCCCGGCGGCTCGGCGCAGACGCGAGATTACTACATGGACTCGTCAAGCCGGAGGCGCCGGAGCCTGGACCGGTACAACTCCGTGCGCAGGTCCTTCGAAGTTACCGACCCAAAGCCAGTGGCCGTACCGGCTGCCGTTACCAATGGCAAAGTTTCCCCCCTAGTCGGCAGCTCGGAGTTTTACCACTTCCACCACGCCGAAGACCTGCTCGACCATCATCGTTTCAGCACCAACTCTCTCGTCGAAGACTTCTCCGCCAGCCTGGACGCCACCTTCCATGACCCCTCGAAGAAGCCGCGGCGGTGGCGCAAGGCGTGGAGCCTCTGGGGCCTCATCCACCGCAGGGCCGCCGGGCGCACGAACGGCGCGTCCGACGTCACCGACCGCGCGTTCTCGGAGCCGTGGCCGGAGCTGCGCGTCCGCGGGTACAACGGCAGGATGCAGAGGTGCAACAGCAACGCGAGCGCGCGCAGCTCGTTCAGCAGCAACAGCGGTGGCCTGGGCAGCTCGAGGCGCAGCTGCGTGGACGCCTACGGCAACGTCAAGCGGCGGCGAGAGGAATGCGCGCTGGACCGCAACCGCAGCGCGCGGTACTCGCCGGGGCACGCCGACAACGGCATGCTGCGGTTTTACCTCACGCCGATGCGGAGCGCCAGCGGCCGGCAGACCGGTGTCTTGCCAGCCAAAGGCGGCCGGCAACTGAGGTCACAATCGTTCGCGCGGACCATGCTCGGGCTGTACTGACGACGGCGAGTTGCAGGTCAAGCTGTTCCTTTCTGTAGTCAAGTGCTTAGATCTTCAGGAGTGTGGGCAAATGGTATAACCATAAATCTTTACATCCTTGTGTAGTGCAGTGTTCTTTTTGTTCATTTGGAGGTTGGATAAAATGAAGTTTAATCTCATAAAACTTTTGTGCTGTAGTTCTCTGACTCTATCCCGCCACCCATCGCTAGGACGGTGTAGCCGCTGTTTACCTTGCAATGCTCGATGCAGTACTAGGTGAAACGAAATGAAGCAAGGCAGCAACAAACAAGTTTGCAATTTTTTACTGTATTCTAGTGTCCCAGATGGTATCGCTTGCATGTCAAGTCTGAAACCCGAGGGAGGATGGGTCCCACTCCTTCCTTGTTCCTACCATGCTTGTCTTCGGCTCTAGGATCGTGGCGAATTCCTTGACGAAGAGACAAAAAAGTCGTAGTGGCGATAGTGCGTCGTCATGCCATGCGGGGCGGCAGCTCAGCAGTTGAAACGTTGGTCTCCTACTCGGCCCCGGCCACTACACTAGCCTGCGCACCTGATGGACCGGTCCTTTCAGGGACAGTAGCGGCTGCCGCCGCCTCGGAAACCGTTAAAGGCGGCCTCCTCATATTCTGTTGGTCCCTAGGCGCACTCGCTGCCGCTGGGCCTCACTCGCCGTGCCGGGCCACCGATACCCCCTCGCGTCCGGTTGCCGCGCGCTCCATGCCGCTCACGCGCTAGCTGCGCCGTGCGCGCGGAGCCTGGCGCCGGCGCCGCGGGCGCGTTGTGTTGCTACCCTTTCCGCCTGCCAGCCCCGCGCGGCGCGCCGATCCACTTGGTCGGTCGGTTGGCTTGGCTTGCGGTTGTGCGGGGTGGTCGGGCTCGCGGGCGTGCGACGGGGAGCGAAACGCGGCGCGTGCAGGCGCGGTTGTTGGGTTCCGATCGGGAGCAGTGGGATCCGAGAGGCAGGCAGATTCTGATTCGGGGTCGGGGAGGATGGACGTGTGGCCATGCGCGCGCCGGGTTTTAGTAATCGGCGCGGCGCCGGATCTAGGCCGACGTGAGACTATCTTATGCTATGCATCTACGGGCATGTGGACGAGAAAATTAAGAAAACCTACATGTGCACAAAACTTCTTCGAACCGATTACTGCCCCACCCATCACAAAAATCTGTCGTTCAGTTAATTCGTATCACAATTTTTTCAACAGGCGCCATGAACGAGCACGCCAGCGATTCATCGTGAGCAATGGTGCCGTGAGTTTTCCTATGTAGGCAAGGTTGTCGAGGAAGTTCGCGGATTGCTTTTCGCCATGGACTGCAACCTTAGTGCTCTATCAAAAAGGCTCAACGTGTTATGATGAGCAGGGGCGGGTTGGAACCGTCAAAGCGATTAGAAAAAAATGCTTTGAGGCAATTGCATTGAGCCATCGGCAATCGCCAGATAATCTTACGGTTGGCTCCAGGGGCGGCTGCCTTGGGTCGTCGGACGCATGCACATAGCGTGCTTGGAGTCTACTCCGCTAACACCCCCACCCCCGCGGTTGTAACGGGAGCGGGGTGGACATTCAAACTAAAGTAAAACTCGTTGAAGATCGCCGTCGAAAGACCCATGGTAAAAATATATGTATAGTGAGAGCTGGTTGGCACATGAAGAACACGAACTTCACTGAGGGCGACACGTTCCCCAACAAAGTGTAGGATGATCTCGACATGTTTCGTCTGCTAATGTTGGATGGGATTTGTCAAGAGATAAACCGCACTTATGTTGTCATAGAAGATGACGATGGCATGTCAAAGTGGATGGTTGTCGGTAGATGAACACCGCAAGCGGGGATCCTGAGGGACCCCCTTTGAGATTCGATCGGGGGTTGATTCTGGATCTACCTCGTACGTGGGATTAATACGAGTGTATGGGATCTAGGCGGGACGAATGATCGTCAACTAGTAGGAGCAAATGCACAAGGGATTTAGACAGGTTCGGACCGCACAGAGCGTAATACCCTACTCCTGTGTGTCTGGTGTGTTATTAATGCTCTTGGAATGTCTTTCTCTGGATCTCTGTGTTACAAGGTTTTTTTGTCTAAGTCTTGAGTTTCGTCTGAACTTGTTCAACCTCTAACTTAGCCTCAACCTCTTGAACCTCAACTTCCAACTTCCTGAACCTATCTTACTACGAAGTGCTCCCCCCCCCCCTCCTTTTATCCTACTGGGAGGGAGGCTCGGCGTGTCCAGAACAGGGGCACAAGTTTCTGTAAGTCATAAATGGAAAGCAACCATTATGGGTATATAGTTTGATGTTACAGGGGTCGAAAATGCGCCCTTCGGTCGGTCCCGTCACTCATTACGCCCCAACTTTAGCAAGTGCAGGGGGGCCACCGGCCAGCCGCTGAATATCCCCGCATGCCCGTCCGGTCATATTAGATCTGACACGGTCTGACGCGGCAGGGCGATAAGCGATACACCTCGAGCCCATCGACGATATCTTCAAGCCGTTTTCCTTTATAGGCCCCGCAGGGTGACGTGCGATGGGACCCATCGCATTAATTGTCCCCACACCTTCCTGCCAGGCGGTGGCAGGGACTGACGTACTCAGTATGACAGACGTGGGGGGGAGGGAGTGGTTGGATGTAACCAGCCACGCTCCCCCTTAAATGCAGCATCAGGCTTCCCATCGATTGGCACCTCACCATGGAGCCCTCATGGGGTCCACCGGCAAGGGGCTTCTTAGGTCCTCGGAGAACTCTAGGTACTCGGAGACCAACTGTTCTTAGCCCCGAGCACCCCCTCCCGGGCCTGGTTCTTCTCGGGTCCTCGGGAAATTCTGGGTACTCGGGGACCAACTATTCTGGCCCCGAGCACCCCCTCCCGGACTTGGCTCTTCTCGGGTCCTCGGGGAACTCTGGGTACTCGGGGGCCAACTATTCTTGGCCCCGAGCACCCCCTCCCGGACTTGGCTCTTCTTGGGTCCTCGGGGAACTCTGGGTACTCGGGGGCCAACTGTTCTTGGCCCTGAGCACCCCCTCCCGGGTTTGATTTTTCTCGGGCCCTTAGGGGGATGGTCCCCGAGGAATGGCACCACGTGGCACTGTGCTGTCCTGGCCTCGGGACTCGGGAACCCCCAGTTCCTATATCACCGACAACGGTGTAGTTCCGCATGGCGAAGCCAACAGGACTCAGCAACTGCATTAGCGACGGCACGGTACTCTGCTTCAGCACTAGAGCGAGAAACCGTCTGTTATCGCTTGGAGGACCATGAGATAAGGTTGTCAACGAGGAATACACTGTAGCCTGAGATGGACTTTCAAGTGTCAGGACAGCCGGCCCAATCAGCGTCAGTATAGGCGATGAGTGAAGTCGGTGTAGTGCGATGTAGCTGCAAACCATTGTCGATGGTGCCCCTGAGACAACAAAGAATCTGTTTGAGCAAGTTGGTGTGCGAGTCGTGCATGTGAAGGCAAGCTTGTTGTATAGCGTAGGCGATGTCCGGACGTGTGAAGGTCAAGTACTAAAGGGCTCCAGTGATGCTTCTGTAGTCGGTGGGATTGGCGATAGGGCCACCTGCAGATAAAAACTTAGAGTTGGTGTCGACGTGCGTACTGCACAGCTTGCAGTTCATCATGTCAGCACGTGCGAGGATATCCTTAATGTACTGGTGTTGGCTGAGGAAGAAGCCAGTGGCGATGCATGTGAAGAAGAAGCCAAGGAAGAAATGCAGATCACCAAGGTCCGTAAGCTAGAACTCGCGGTGAAGGGAGTCGATGACGCGCTGATGCAGGGCCGGTGAAGAGGCGGTGAGGACAATGTCGTTGACATACAATTGTAGGTAGGTGAGGTCGCGGTTGCAGCTGTAGATGAACAGCAAGGGGTAGGCCTTGGACGCCGAGAAGACTAGGGAGGCAAGGTACATCGCAAAGCGACTGAATCAAGCCCGGGGCACCTGCTTGTGGCCATAGAGAGATCGGTTGAGGCGGCACACATTTGTGCTGTGCTCAGGGTCGACGAAGCCAGAGGATTGCTGACACTACAATGTCTCAACCAGCATGCCATTGAGGAAGGTGTTGTTGACGTCGAGCTAGTGAACCGCTCACTCGTTGGCGAGAGTAATGGTGAGGACAATGCACACGGTGGCCGGTTTGACGACAAGGTTGAACGTCTCCTCGAAGTTGACACTAGGTCGTTGAGAGAACTTGCGGAGGATCCATCGCACCTTGCTTCGATCCAAGGAGCCATCAGGCTACAACTTGTATGAATATTCCATTTGCCTGAAATAATATTAGCATCACAGGGTCGGGGAACAAGTTCCCACATAATGTTAGTGCGTAAAGTGGCATATTCATGTTCCATAGCGCAACACTAGTTGTCTTCGTTAAGTGCAGCGTGATAGGTACACGAAATCGACGATGGAACTCTACATGCAAGTTCAACCGATCCACCAGCTGCCAGAATCCGTGCTTCCCATGGGCCATCATGTCGTGCTCATTGAGAGTTGGGGGTACAAGCACGCCTGTTAACGATGGTGGTGTGAGCTATGAAGCAGGAGGAATAAGGGCATGCTGATGCGGTTGTGCATGGGCAATCGGTGGCACATTGGGCAATGCCGACTACTGGACTAGCGCGGAAGGCATAGAAATGGGTAGTAGGGGCATAGCAGGCAGCTGCGTGATGAGCTTGGTGTGAGGCAGGACAGGAGGCTAGGAACTCGAGGAGCCCAGCAGGGTCAAGGGAATGTCCCGGCTAGAGGGAGGTGACGCCGGTGAGGCTGAGCTAAAAGCTCGACCCATAGGTGTCGGAACCATGTTTGGAGCATGAGCATCTACAGATAAAAAATCAAAGTCGCATGGCAAGGGCGGGTTAGGTTGCTCAGAAAAAGGAAATGAATTTCCATCAAATACAACATGGCGATTGATGATAATGCAATTTGTGCTAAGATCCAAGCAAAGATAACCTTTGTGATATGCAGGGTACCCAAGATGCATGCATCACCTACACACCATGAGACAAGCAAACATGTTTTTTCAACTCCAAACCACCACAAGTTAGTCCAAATCAAAATTCACAATTGAACTCCTAACTCGTAGAAACCGTGTGCATCAGATGGTCTGATGTGTTCACCATCTAAATACTGGAACATCTAGTAAGTGTAGCTTCATTTTGCACACTAAAAATTTGCTCTTTGCAGAAAATACTCCTGTGCATCTTTCCAGTGTGTTGGGCTCCAGTCACCGGAATATCCGATGCATACAACCTTACCAGACTTGCCTTCTGCAGTCTCTCTGCAAGAATTGCTCCGGTGAAGCCTCCGGTGTTCAGTGACATAATCCCCAGATCATCTGGTCAGTTTAACAGCACAGAACTTCATTTTTTAGCCTCTCTGCAAGAATTGGTCTGGTGTACCTTTCGGTGTTCACAAACTGAAGAGCCGAACTATCCGATGTATCACTCTGAATTTGACGCCAAAACTTATCTTATGAAGAAAATACTCCGGCGTCACCTTGCCCCATACATCAGACCATCTAGTGCGCAATATATGTTTTGCTTCCAACTAAAAACCGGTGAAGCCTCCGGTGTTCAGTGACATAATCCCCAGATCATCCGGTCAATTTAACAGCACAGAACTTCATTTTGTAGCCTCTCTGCAAGAATTGGTCTGGTGTACCTTTCGGTGTTCACAAACTGAAGAGCCGAACTATCCGATGTATCACTCTGAATTTGACGCCAAAACTTATCTTATGAAGAAAATACTCCGGCGTCACCTTGCCCCACACATCAGACCATCCAGTGAAGCTGAATGACTATTTGCCGGGCCAACTTTGCCCTGGTTAAAGTTGACCTCGGCACAATCCAGTGCGCAATATATGTTTTGCTTCCAACTAAAAATGCTCCGATGCACTTCACAACCCGAACGTCGGGCCATCTAGGGACTTAAAAATTCTAGGCATTGAATAATCCAGTGAGGCAAAAACTTCTAGACTCAGATAAAATTTGCCAATTCCATTATTTAACTCGAGTTAATCAAAAACAAGAATGAGCATCAACAAATATATACTAACCAAATTCAACTCAACTTGATCGTTGTCAATAGCTCATCAAAATCAAAACAAGTAATATCTCAACTTGATTTCCGTAATAAGATAGACTTAATTGGGCATCGGATGTACGTGATGATGGGTGAAGTGGTAGGGCCAGGCGCCAGGCCCAGGGCCCAGCGTTCCTGCTCTCGTTGTTAAGTCGCTCGCATTCATGGCGTTTCAGACTGCCCGCGCAGTGAAGGCGAACAGAACATACGAGAGCGAATATGATGATGCGAGCTCACGTCGTGGTAGCACCATCGCAGGGCCGCAACAGCAACGCCTGGCAACTTGTCATCTCGTCTCCTGCTGCTGGAGCCTGCAATGCGTCTGATGGAACTTCTCCTATCATGCATGGAGCCACATCTTGACGCACTACCCAGATATCAGAGAGGCGACGTCTCATGGAGTTTTACAGTTACCCAACTGACTGGGACAAGAGTTGAGTTGGCCACTCGTCTGTGACCATGCATGCATTGGCATTGCAGCGCTCGGAGACGCTACGCATCATGTCCGACGTGCATGCTCAGGGTTCTACTTGTTCGTGAAAGAAATGCACGGAGGGCGCTGTACTGTTTCTCCTTTTCAACCCATGCGTTACCATGGGTGTTTACTACTATTACCAGTGTTACACTCGGAGTACTTGGATTCCATGGACAGCTGCAATGATAGCCAGATGATAGTACTGCTTCAACGCTGGAGACAGTGCACAGGTTCGTCTGAAACTTTGGAGGCTCAAGATTTATGTCGCGTTACTGCGTGTTCAAGATTAATTTGTTCGCAGTACAGTCTCACTGAACTCGCCATTTAATTATTCTCCAATGTGCATCACATGATGGACTTGAAGATAATCATCCACATTAGGGGTGCATCTTTTTGTACATGAGTGGGTTCGTCGAGCTTGTTAACACCTCATATACCCGCCAAATTCAAACAACAGTAGAACACGATTTGCATCATAACCACACGCACCACGAATCATACGCGATTTGCTTCTCGCGATAGGGGAAAAACTAAAGCTGAATGACTATTTGCCGGGCCAACTTTGCCCTGGTTAAAGTTGACCCCGGCACAATCCAGGGGGAGCACGAAATCGTTCTCCCAACCGTTTTCTTGCCTTGCTTGCAAGATTGTCTCCTTCGTGCCAAGATCCATGCATGTAACATCGACATGACAGATTGATCATGGCTCAGATGAGCCAGTGAAAAAAAAAATGTGCAAGTTCGGCTCCATGTTAGGACGCGCTTTCTCCTTCTCCATCTCCTTACAAGGGGGAGAATGTTAGGACACTTGCCAGGATTCCCTTCGAAGCCACGCAAGGTTGAATTCATGAACGAGAGATCAGAGTGACAGAGGTTTTCCAATCATTTCAGCGGACATACGTGGCTTGTGATTGCTCAATGCTCACCAATGATTTTTTTTCGATGTAACGCATTTTACAGCGCCCAGATCGAATCAAAGCAGCCCAGGCCATCTCAACCCAAGTCTTTTTCATAGCCATTTCTTTTCTTTGGAGTGTGCGCAAAGAGGAAACCATGTGCCCTTGTTGATTAATTGGGCTTTCAGAAAACTGGGCTTTAAGAAAGAGTCGTCAAAAATCTCATGGGCTTTTTAAGGGGAAATGGCCAGGCTAGGCAAATGGTTTCGATACAATTTAACGTCTCGTTTTCTCATCACGCGGATCCATTTGACTCGACTTATTTCAGTACCCATCTAAAACGAGGGAGACTTATTTCAGTACTAAGACATCGGTGGGTTTTTTTCATTACATGATAACACATTCACACAACACTAGGTACATACATTATACTTATACGTACGTGGATGCTCCTATCACATAGCTACAGATAATGCTGTTAAAAACACTCACATGTATTTAAATCGTGAACATCAAGATTTAAACTTGATGAGTGAAATCATACCATCACCCTCCATCACGCCATCAAGAGTTGGTTACCTAAGACATTAGTGAACTAATCATCAGATTGTACTTCTACTATTTCTTTTTTCCGGTCATCACAGAAGATGGACTGTACAAACGTTTCTAATTTCTCGCTGTTCAACGCACAGGTTTGTGGACCGAAACAGAAAACGACCAAGTAATATACGCAAACTTTGTCGATTGTTGAAACTTTGTCCTGTGAAGATGTTGTGCGTAATTTGTTTCCTTAACGGAGCCGACCCGTTCGCCATCTTCAGTGGTTATGTCCAGTCGCATCTGCTAGCGATGCGCTTTATAAATGAAACCCAATAACTGTTCACGGTCCCGTACAGGCTTTGGATGTTGAAGCGCCAAGTTACACAATACGAGCCAACCAAATGGAATCATGGCAGAATGAGTAACATCAGTTGAAGACCATTGTTCTTCTTTTTTCCTTCTTTTCGGTTCATCCGACTTGACACCAGCGGCACGCGTAAACCAACCCTTTGATCAGAAAGCAAGGTTAATGAACGTCTTACTCGAATAATCTTATTCCTTTGTCTTAAAAAAATGAACATGTAACTTACCGCTTACGGTCTTACCTTTTCGCAGATCGAGGCGAACTTGGACGGGTGGAACGAACTGGGTGCTTCATATTTGTGCATTTGGCGAAACTTATCACCCCATCTCAGTCACGTACTTGAACTACACTTGCCCTGTGTGGCAACATAGAAGATCAGGTGACGAGCTGCCAATTCCCAGAGTGCGGGTCGGCATATGCCAGAAGAAGAGAAGGCGTGCCTGTTATGACACCCTCACGACTGACATCTGTTTTGGGCGCGACCACAGTTGCTTGCCGCAGTGTTGGCACCAACAAATGGCATGCCTGTCAAGGGCCGCCAACCAAGAACCAGCCCCGGACTCCAGTCCATCATCTCCACCCCAAGACGGCCAGACCAGCCATCCCCTGGCTTGGCACGCCGCTGATCACACACGACACGACAACCGCGCACGCACCACCCCGGCATCTCCCCACTCAGAAATGTCAACAAAGTGAAGATCGTCGCTACGCTAGGCTCACAGCCATCCTCAGCGCAAGTTCGTTCTCTCCCCGGGAATTCCAGGATCGGAAAAGCTGTCGGACCCAACACAAAACTTCCATTAGATATGCAAGCGTATCTTTTATCAAGATTATTTATTTATGTTAAAATTTATATTAAAAATAAATAAAATTAATAGATTAGTATTAGGTAAAAGAAATAGATGACTGAGATAAACATAAGTGAATAAAAACGTTGTATTTCATAGAAGGAAATTTTATGAAATCCGATGTCACAGAAAGATATCTTCTTGTGCATGATAAATATCCCTCTCCTTTCTTTTAATTACACATATCAGCCTTTAAATAAAAAGAATAGCATGCATCAGCATCTCGTAAGTACTAAGCGTCTATTTCCTTCCGCATTTCGCCGTGCCCACCGGACGGCGACACTGCGCCCCCGCAATCCTTGACCATTTCCGAGGCCCGCCAAATCCGACACCACTAACAACTACCAAACCCATAACCCCCTTAAACATGGGTGCTTAGTCTCAACAGCTGACAAACCGGCCCCGCTCTCTCCTCCGTAGCTAGCTCGCTCGCTCGCTCTGATCCGCCACCTACCGCCGGTCCGCCCCCGTTACCAACTTCCTCCGGTCCGCCCCGAGTTCCAAGTTAACCCACCAACCGTCTCATCGATGAATCGCGCTGCTCGCTCCCTCGTTGCCATGGGGGTGCGCCATCCGACCTCCATGCCCCTCTGAGCTCGTTCTTGGAGCGTCTCAGGCTCAGCTTATCCCACGCGCGGGTCATTGGATCACGGCCATGGCGTCGGTCAGGTCATGCGTGTCCGTGAAGCCGACCGTGAGCCCAGTCAAGTACAGATCCACGAGGGTCGGGGCGGCCACCTTGGGGGCGAAAGGAAGGCTGCAGATATCTTCTTCTTCTACTACCTTGGCGTTAGGCGCCGATGGTTGCAGGGATGCTGGTTGTGCCAGTAGCAGCGGGAGGGGCGACGTCAATGGTGCTGTCGGTTTGCTCGGCGATGGTGGGAGGATCAGGAGGGGCCAGAGGGAGGTCGTCGCCATGTGCAGCGCGAGCTTTGACGGGGTCCGGCCCTGCGCCCCCGCCGCCGCCGTGGCGAGCGCCGTGCCGCCCGCCTCAGCTTCGGCGTTCCCGGAGCGGGCAAAGGTGGTGACTCTGGTAGCGGCCATTATGCTGCTCTGCAACGCCGACCGGGTGGTCATGTCCGTCGCCGTCGTGCCGCTGGCCGCGCAGCACGGCTGGTCCAGCTCCTTCGTGGGCATCGTCCAGGTAATGCACGGCTGATTCAGTACTCTCCTTTTCATCTGTGCATTGGCAGAAAGCAAAAGCAAAGTAAAACTCCTTTCGCTAAGAAATTAAGCAGCTAATTAACTCTCTGTCACTGAAGAACAAACTGTCCCAAACCATTAGTTCATAGCTTAACAAAGTCAACGATGCATCAACGTCAGACGCGACGAGAGAGCTACTGAAGCTTTACATTTTAGAAGCACGCGGAGCTGCAATGATGGGAGATGGCCAGGCTACCAGCCTCTTACAGACTACAGTCTTACCGTGAGTCGCCCAGAGCAAGCACCAAGTTACCAACAGATCACCAGCACACCGATAAATTTGAGAATGGAAGTTGATGTTTGCTTTCACTGTCGCTCACGAGTCATGACTCATGATGCATCCATCTCATTACAATATACTTTGTTGGATACTAGCCTCCAGAAACAGATATATTTTGACAGGGTTCATGTCAGATAATTGGGCTAGTTGAAATGTCCAAGTTAGTTTTACCTGGTGATAAGGACCAGAAAGATTGCATCCCAAGTTTCCGCTCACACCGAAATACAATTCAATGATTAGAAGTCACTCAACAAAAACCTGCATGCCGTGTACCCATTAATGCTCAAATGCATATTTTTACTGGTTGAAGAATCGAATCAATAAGCCAATATGCTGTACCTAGCCTCGAACGAATACTACTTGTTCTCTTGCTATTAAACTGGTTGGCTTGAGGTTGAATCTTATCCACTTCTGCAGTCATCATTTTTGTGGGGATATGTTTTCTCATCCATGGTTGGAGGAGCTTTGGCAGACCGATATGGCGGGAAGAAGGTGATGGCAGGTGCTGCTGCACTCTGGTCCTTGGCTACTTTCCTCACTCCTTGGGCTGCCTCCCGCTCCACCATCATGTTGCTTGCTATGCGTGCACTCTTTGGCCTTGCAGAAGGTGTGGCATTTCCGACAATGAGCACCTTCTTACCTAAGTGAGTAACTTATTTCACCCATTGAATTTGCTCATAATTGGCATATAAGTAGTTTTACTTTAACCAACATCAATCTCTCAAGCCTGAAATGGCTGCACAAAAAAGAAAAGAATGTTAAGATTAAACACGGTCTTATTAGCTGTGATTAACACTTAGGTAATTAGAATAATTTTCTGAACTGTACATACAAGTATTCTTCATCTGATTACCACACTTCCTGGTATTTCAGCCTATGTCCCTTTTTATAGACATCAATTCTAGCTGTTACATAATCTAGAAAATGAAACAATTGCCACCAATTTGATGTCACCAAACAAGTTTGGGATTTTTCAATCTAATTTTGAACATGAAACAGGTGGTTCCCAACACATGAACGTGCCACTGCTGTCGGCATTTCCATGGGAGGATTCCATCTTGGAAATGTCATAAGCTTCCTAACAACGCCGATCATCATGTCACACATAGGCCTCACGGGAACATTTGCCTTCTTTGCATCGCTTGGTTACCTGTGGCTCTCAGTATGGCTGTTCAACGTAGTAAGTGATCCTCTTGACAGCCGTACCATAAGCAAATCTGAGCTGCAATTAATTCTAGCTGGAAGAAGTGGATCAAAAGTCCGAGGCAGCAAATTCCCATCCCTAAGGGAATTGTTCTCAAAGATTGAGTTCTTAGCCATCATTGTAGCCAATGTGGTGAACAACTGGGTAAGGCTGATAGACTAGCAAAATTAGAATTTGGTCATATTGTACAAATTTTAACATTTTCAAATTCAAAATACCATGCAGGGCTATTTTGTCCTACTGTCATGGATGCCTGTATACTTCAAAACGGTACGTTATCAAAGACCTTCTAACTAATATTACTGACAACTCTAAGCTTTTTCTAACAAAAATCCTAAAACAGGTTTATAATGTCAATCTCAAACAAGCAGCATGGTTCAGCGCCATACCTTGGGCAGTCATGGCTGTGTCCGGTTATGTTGCAGGAGCTTCTGCAGATTTCCTGATCAAATCTGGTTTCTCCACTGCACTAGTTCGTAAAATTATGCAGGTAAAAGCGTCGTCTGAGATTAGCCTTGGCCTTGCACAGCTCACAGAATAGGCTGATAACTCGCACAACCTGGAACACAAGACTCATCACAATTCTGGTTTCTCTGCAGTCCATTGGTTTTATGGGGCCGGGTGTGTCATTGCTATGCTTAAGATTTGCCCAAACTCCATCAGTTGCTGCGGCTCTCATGACCATTGCCCTGAGCTTGAGTTCCTTCAGTCAAGCTGGATACTTTTGTAACGTACAGGTAGAGTCTCCTGCATATCCTGATCATACCACCTAAACTCCAATGACCTCCTTTTTCCTTTCTGTGGTGCTGCTTCTATAACAACTACACTGTGACAAGTCTGAACGAATGCATTTTACTTGATCTTTCACACAGGACATTGCTCCCAAATATGCTGGATCTTTGCACGGTATGTCCCTCATTTGAGCATTTGTACACTTGACAGGATTTAACGATCCAGTAATTACCAATGCCGCAATGCAGTCTTGACCCTGTACCTGACATCTCTTCTGCTGCGTGCACAGGACTGACGAACGGCATCGGGACAGTGGCCGCCATAGTTAGCACCATCGGAACTGGCTACTTCGTCCAGTGGCTAGGGTCCTTCCAGGCCTTCCTCACCCTCACGGCAGCGCTGTACTTCAGCGCCACCATCTTCTACAACACCTACGCGACGGGCGACCTGATTTTTGACTGAGATAAAAAAAAATTTAAGATTCTTTTGTGCACATTCTCAAAGTGTACCAGTACTCATTTGTATCTCATCTGGAATGGAATAAAATAGACATTGATGGTTTCCTTCGTGACAAACAACGTGCAACCGCGGTTGCTCGTGAGGAAACCACAGAGAAATACTGGGAAAAGGACGGAGGTTCGGACCTGCTGTTCGACGAAATTACCGTGCGGAGGCAGTGCGATTGCGGTGAGCTCACCGCGCCTGCAGTTTGTGGGTTCGGCGCCGCGGCGGGGAGGGCGACGAGGCAGGCAGCCGATTCCTCGCGGAGCGGATGCGGGAGGCAGGTAGATAGCGCGGTTGATCTCGCCTTCTGGCCAGAAGCGCACGATTCGGCCGTGGATGTGTGGATGAGCAGCCGCGGGCTTCTGTGGGCCACCGAAAGTTCCCGACTCAATGATTTGTATGGCACGTATCATTAACACATACCTCCGATCTTCTCAGGCAAATTTGGGATTTTAGACAACAGACACCACCGTATTTGAGAAAATAGATAACATGTTGACGTATTTACAAATTTAGCATCCGTATTCGGAACCTCAAACACCGAAAACTGACTTTCGGTAACTCAGAATCCGAAAACAGTCCGGTCCTATAATTTTCGGCAACTCAGTTACCGAATACGGCACTGTTCACCGTATTCGGCAACTCAGTTGCCGAAAACACTGTAAACAGTGCCGTATTCGGCAACTGAGTTACCGAATACGGCCTCTGCATGCATGCGCCGGCGCCCGGAAGCTACAGTAAACAGCTAGCAAGCAAAAGTGTATAAAAGTGCATGTTTTTTATTTAATTCACGATTTTTTTTGAAAATACAAAAATAATCCAAAAATTCTAAATGTTTTCATGATCAAACTAGAGATCACCAGCAACCCATTTTAATTAGTTTGGTCCAAAAAGCCTGAGCCAATATTTAATTAGAATTCTCCAAATAAGTCAACTTTTATAAATTCTAGCAATATTTAATGCCTCAAATGATTTCTAAAAATCTATAAAAATTCACTAATATTGTTATAATGTGATATACTAATTTATAAAAATATTTCCATCCCTATGTTATTTGGTGAAAAAGTGAGTTCCTTTGTAATGCTTCGTTTATATGCATTTTTATCATTTCATGTGATATTCTCTTTTTAATTCAATTTGAATAAAAATAATGCAACAAAAAAATGCATATAAATAGAGCATTACAAAGGCTTTAATATTAATATGAGAACCAAAGTTTTGTGCATGTTTGAATTTTTTATTCAAATTGAATTAAAAAGATAATTTGGCATGAAATGATAAAAAATATATATAAATGGAGCATTACAAAGGCTTAATATTAATATGAGAACCAAAATTTTGTGCATGTTGCATTATTTTTATTCAAATTGAATTAAAAAGAGAATATCACATGAAATGATAAAAATGCATATAAACGAAGTATTACAAAGGAACTCATTTTTTCACCAAATAACATAGGGATGGAAATATTTTTATAAATTAGTATATCACATTATAACAATATTAGTGAATTTTTCTAGATTTTTAGAAATTATTTGAGGCATTAAATATTGCTAGAATTTATAAAAGTTGACTTATTTGGAGAATTCTAATTAAATATTGGCTCAGGCTTTTTGGACCAAACTAATTAAAATGGGTTGCTGGTGATCTCTAGTTGGATCATGAAAACATTTAGAATTTTTGGACTATTTTTGTATTTTCAAAAAAAATCGTGAATTAAATAAAAACATGCACTTTTATACACTTTTGCTTGCTAGCTTTTTACTGTAGCTTCCGGGCGCCGGCGCATGCATGCAGAGGCCGTATTCGGTAACTCAGTTACCGAATACGGCACTGTTCACCGTATTCGGCAACTCAGTTGCCGAAAATTGTGGGACCGGGCTGTTTTCGGATTCTGAGTTACCGAAAGTCAGTTTTCGGCGTTTGAGGTTCCGAATACGGATGCTAAATTTGTAAATACGTTAAGATGTTGTCTATTTTCTCAAATACGACGGTGTCTGTTGTCTAAAATCCCAAATTTGCCATCTTCTCTCAGTTGAAGAGAACTCTGAGCGGAGGCGACTCCGAGGTGAACAGCGATCGGCCGGTCCCCTAGCTCCTACGGTCTTGCCGGTCTCGATGGAGGAGAGTTTATTTTTTTTATCCAGTCGTTAGGTTAGTATGCAGTCTCTGGGTGGATTTTGTTATAAATTTAATGGTGCTTTTGTCTCTACGATTTCTCTTCTCAGAGGATCCGGAGAGGGTTTTTTTTCCCTTTGACTTGTCGACTTGTTATGTTGATTTCTGTGGTATGGTTGTTTCTATATTTTTTTTTTAAGAATGAGGTGTATCTTACCTCGTTTGATAGGATTGTCCGATTCGTTCAACGGTTTAATAGCGGTTCGTGTTACTGATGATGGCTAAAAAACTTGATTGATCTTTTCTGATCCTATCTCATGAGTGGTGGACGGATCGACGCCGATTTCTCTGATCCAGCTTAGTAGCAGTAATCGGAGATACTGCAGGGTGTTGCGGACTGGGACATATGTGCGTATTGCTATCTAATCTTTAGATTTCTGGTTGTTTCGATAATGATCGAATAAAATCATCTCATTTTAAAAAACATATCATTGACACAAAAAACATTAAATGAATTTTTAGGGACACAAAAAGAATTTACTTTCGTTTATGAGAAGAGTTGGGATGAGATCAACCTAGGAACTTTTTTATTTTTATAATTATTATATAAAAAATATAAAAATAGATGTCTGTTTTGAAAAATCACATATTCTTGGAATATTGCATTTTTGCAATTCATTGTATTTCGAATTGTTTAGAATTCCAACCCGGAGTATTATATGGAACCTCATAAAATTCAAGAAAAAATAGGGACATTTTCAACCAACACAACCTAATTACCTAGATTCGTTTAGATTATTGTCACCCGATGTGACATATTTAAAATTTAAAAAAATTATGTTTCATTGCTGTTAAGATTAAAAACACTATTAGAATAATAATGAAAAATTCTAAAAAATATATAGTGTGAAGGATGTTATAATCTAGCTCTCAAATTTATCTTTTTTTTTTCTGATTGTACAGATTCTATTTTCATCTAATTTTTTTTTGGAAAACTAGAACATAGTATTCTCTACAACATATATTTTTTTAAAAAAAATACAACTATCTCGATGACGTTTTGAATTTTGAGAGCAATGGAATAGGCATGTGCCTGTCCGAACGCCTATTGTTCGATTTTTTTTAAAAAATATCTATTTTTGTAATATTCGATTTAAGAAATATAAAAATTAAAAAAATCGTGGACTCGGCATGGGCTCTGGGCTGTGGCAATCCGGCCTAGGAGAAGGCGGTTGTCTAGAGCCGCGGGCCAGTTATGGGCTGAGGCGGCAGACCAGAATCGTAAGCGATTCCAGGTTGACGAGCCTGAATGCCTGGTGGCCGGCGGCCCGCGAAGCGGAGACACAAGTTGCACATATGCAGTTTGTCTCAAAAAATAAAAGTTGCACATATGTATCATCTTTCACAGTATGCCCAGCTCACTAGCTCAGGATCGTCACTAATTGGCACACTTGGTGATCAAACCACTCACATTCATTCAGGGTACAGGTTTATGGCAACAAGGTATAAACCTTCCGACCTTTGTTTGTCTTCCACTGCTAGGCTTGTTCGAAACGACTGATAACACCTCACACAGCACCAAAGGATTGGCAAACAATCCACAAAGCATCATGTGCTCCTTATTATTTTGAAACGACTGATAACCCCTCACACAGCACCAAACGATTGGCAAACAATCCACAAAGCACCCGAAGGAAGCCCGGCCTGGACTCAAGAGTCACTCCTGCTAGGCTTGTTCGAAGCTGGAATGACCTGCAAATTTACAAAGTCGGTAAGGAGTTAACAAGATGGCTTGCTCGCCAATATTTTAGCTGCTTGTCATACTGTCTCGGAAGATGGTATCCAATCATTTGTTGCAGGATTGCTCGTGCAACGAACAAGGCTGGAAGATGAGTAGCCGTTGGTCGTCACACTGAAGGCACTGCCATTGGGTCTCTCCACTTTGATAAAGCCCGTACCAGTCTGCAAAGAAATATTACTGAGTTGAACATATCCACAGAGCGATTTTACAGAATGCACACTGATTAAATTACAACATTAAAATGAATAATTCAACTGTCCACCATTAGGGCCGTCTAGAACGGTCATAATACATAGTTTGTTGGGAACCATGCATAATTGCATAGTGCTCTTGGTCTGGTGGTACGAAGCATCATGAAAGACCTAGATATTGGAACTTCTGAGTTCATAACAAGTACCCAAAGCTCCTTTTGATATCTCAGTTCTACTATGCTAGCATCTGAGAATGATTATAGTTCTTTACCTAAGAGCCTCTGGTAGACTAGTACAACTTAAGGCTAGAAAATGTTTGATGACCAAGAGTTGCTATGTGAGTTTTAGAACATTTGAGGCCACTAATAGCACACTAATACATAAAGCAAACCTGACTATGGAAAAGAGATTGTAACTGTTGCCCTTGTCAATATAATTGGACACAATAGGTGTCGAGGAACAAACATGTTGATACTTGAAAGTAGAAAACCATGTACCAACTAGACAAGCGCACCGATGGTGCCCGTCTGCACGAAGGTTACAAAATTAGTGACTTTTCCCATTAGTAAAACTGTGTTTACTAGTGCAACAGAAACAACCAATGTTGAGACTCTGGCCTCGACCTTTGGCTTACAATACAGCTGCTGGCTAGGTTTCACATACTGCACATAACAATATGACAATGTTCTTTATACTCCTGTTCTAAAACTCTTCTGTCAATGAAATACTACAAGCTCTCCTGCTATACTTCCAAAAAAAGTCAGTGGAAAGTAAATCTTAAGAGCCCATTCACGTTTTATTGTTAACGCTACTTTCACAGTAATCCTGGTATTCAGATTCATTTGGCTGAACCACAGCACTTTTCAAGTAAACTGCTACTGCCTCCGGTAGCCCTGCTGAAAGAGGACTGGAAAACCAAGAAAAAATGATAACTGATTCTAGCTCTCTGGCTACTGTAGTAATTTTTGACAATTAATTCAACAATAATTCAATGTTTTTTTTCCCAAAGAACATGCTATAGCGTTCAAGCTTGCTTAAGGTTCTCGTGTGAACAAACTTTTTTTCTAGGATGCAGTTATGATTGGAGTATTTCATTCAAGAATTCAAAAGCTAGCTACCAATAGACGGCAGACGCCATTAACATGACAAGATCAAACTAACAACAATAAGTTACGATTGATAGACTAATCCACCTAAGAAAGATCCTGAAACAGAAAATCCTTACTCACAATAAACCATAAATTGCATCTACGAAATTGACCAACTTAGTGCCATGAAAATACCGATAGCAGCACATGTCATATCTACAATGTATAAATTTGGTAAGCAGAACATCTCCTAAACAGTACACAGGTACACTACAAAGCTTACCGTGTGATGCTGCTTGTCGATGCAGTTGAGGCCATCGTAGTACTGTGTTTCCACGTACTCCTCCCCGCCGTCAACATTCCCTGCTCCGTTCAACACCAACTCCTACACACAACAGAGTCACCGCGCTCACATCGATCGATTCAACAGGCAAACACCAAGCAAGAACTCGAGTTCCAAGGAGGAGAAAAAAAAGGCGCTGACTTGGGGCTTCGCCTCGAGGTCGCGGAGTTTGCGGAGCTCCGGCAGGTCGTGGCCCCAGTCGGCGGCGTCGGCCTCCACGGCATCCTCCGACGGGTCGCTGCGCGGCGGCTTGGCCGGGCGCCTGGGCGCGACGCTGTCGAAGTAGCCCCGCACCTCGGCCTCCACCCGCGCCGCCTCCTCCGGCGGCAGGTGCGGGTCGCTGCGCGCCGGCCGCGCCGTCGTCGTCGTCATGGCGGCTTCGCTCCTCTCCTCGTCTCTCTCGGCTCTGGCTCGGTCCACGACTGGGTTGGTGGCGGAGCCGCGGGTTTACGGGCGAAACGCGGCGGTTTCGAGAAGAGTGGTTTCGGCGTGCGGATGGCAGCGGGGCCCGGCGGACTGGGTGGGCAGGTGGCGATGCCGCCGTGCCGTGATGGTGGCGTTTGATGGCGAAAGCGAGGAGGATTAGATGGAGTAGGTGTGAGAAGAAAATTTACGACGCTCTACATCTCACGCCTTCTTTTTCTGAGCTAACGCTATTAACTAAGAAAAAAAGGCATGTGATATAAATTTTTTTTATAAGATCAGATCTTATAAAATTTCGTTAATAAGTATGAATCGATGAGCTGAGATGATCCTAATCCGTCGCTGCTCTCGTCCAAACTCGTGATATCTGATGGCGACGCGGCACCATGGCCTGATGGTTCCTATAATGAGTAGTCACATATTTTCCGGGTCGTTAGGTCGAGTACAAATTGAAAAACACTACCCATACTCTCAAAATAGGATGGCATTTCCAGAACGAGAAAAACAGCACGGTTCCACATTCCCCTTATCTATAGGGTGAACAATATTTTTTCGCGTCGCTCTCCTCAAATAGATTTATTGTCTCTTTCTGCAGAGCGTCGTTCGCCGCTTGGTAATAACGTAACATAGTAGTGAGATAGAATTTAAACGGGTTACGAATTAGTGACAGTAGTCTGGAAACACGTTATCCTTTTGCTACCTTGCCATGAACAGGATACCAAATTGTGCATTCCCATAATCCTCGAGAAAAATAGTTGACATTCTGGCACTGCTCCGTGCACTGCTCCTGGCTTGTTCGTTCCGCGGAATCTCGAAAGAAGAGTCAGCAATGGAGCGCCTCCAGCAACACATGCTCATTGCTGGGAACGAGGCCACAAGGGTGAGGTCAATGCACATGGTTTCATCTGTTCGAGTCAAAATCTATGTGACTAGGGATTGTGTTCAAACTCGAAAGGTATATTTTCTTTAAATCCTGTATATAAAATCGGATACTTCCAACATTAAATTTTTGGTGGGGATTGTTGTATTTTTATGGAAATTTTAATGCGAGAAATCTCTTTTTGGCCTCGAGTTCTGCTGCTTGGCCCAGCCCTTTCTTGTTTTCGGCCCAAGCCTGTATGCTCTCTGTATTTATACCGGCTGCTAGGGTTTTGGAAAAATCAGAGGAAAAAGAAAAAGGGGAAGGGATAAGGGAGCTCGGGCGATGGGTGCTGGCGGCAGCTGCCTTCTCTCCGAGTCCTGCGGGATTTGCTCGGCTGGAGGTGTGCCTGCTGCCGTTGGAGGCCAGATCCGAATGGAATCGCTCGGTTGATGGGGGCGCGGCTGGATCGGAGGGGTTCTGATCCCTGGGATGTTCGTGCTCATTTGACCCCTATATCTATCTCCTCCTTTCTCCTATAGGGTGGCAGAGAAGAGATTGACTCACATATTTTGTTTTTTCTTCCATATTTTGCTTCTCGACTGTGCACTGGAGTTGAGCTCGAGCTACTGTCGGGCTGTGGCCGGTGCGGCTGGTGCTGGGAAGTGAGAATTTGGTGGTATTCAGAGCTGCAGTGCCGAGGTTTGCCCACACGTGCCGTCGCAGTGTGGTAGGGCTTTGTATCTCCGATCTCCTCTCCCTCCGGCAACGGCGGGTGATAGGTTTTCTGGGACAGCGGCTGAAGAGCCGTGCCTAGCCTCTGTTATTCATGCTTTTGATTGCATCTCTCTGTGAGTATACATTTTCTTCTTCTTTGATCTGATCAGAGGCTTGGGATTTTAGTTCAATGATGATTATTTGCATTGAAAATTGTAGAGTAGTCTAAGTAAAGTAGCTTCAGACTTGTATATGATTTCTTAATTCAGTGCTGCTGCTTACTTAGACCATTATTGTTGCTATATCTGGTATATGGTCTCTGATATGTTGATTCAGATCATCCTTATGGCTATAATTGGTCCATGGTCCCTCTGAAATGCTAGTTCAGTATATTGGTGGAGATGGTACTGTTATGTAGATGGTATGATCTGATTGAATCTCTTCTGGAGGTCTGATTTTGATACTTTCAGCATCACTGTTTGTGTCTGTCCAGACTTTGAATTTACTGATATACATGTTCTGAAGCTAGTTGAGGCTTAGACTAAACTCAATTTGGTGATATGCAATTTTGCAATGTTTAGGGAGCAGGTTCTATGAGACATAGAGCCAAGTGTTGCAAAATAAATCTGAGAACAATGTTATACTTTAATTCTTGTCCTCCCTGTTCAGTTTCAGCAGCTAAAGTTCACATGATCAGTACTTGTTTATCTGTTATATTGCAGTCCTACTTTGTGCTATCATGTGTATTGGAGTCCTGTTGCTTATCTATAGCTCTTTCCTTTATGAAATATTGATATATATGCTCATATATTCGCACTATACTCAACAGTGATCAGGTTTGTCGATCCCCAGATTTGACGACGACGGGTATGTAGCCACAAGCTTGAGCCCGTGAAGGGAAATTGGTATCTACAACTCAATGCATTTAATCCTCGAGTGTCCAGGCTGGTCAGGCAGCTATGAGGAGCGCCAACTGTTCTATCGAAGGGCACGCAAGACGACCCTACGTGATGTTTTCGTCATGGTCTTTTGACACCTTTTGGCGTCAAGGTCCAGCACCCCCGACAACAGCATCAGCTGTGTGAACTCCTCTTCGGACTCGGTCTGTCTTAGATAGTTGTGTTCTCATCATATTCTTATACGTCAGATTGCTTTTAGCTTTCATCAAATTCTATTGTTTTATATTTTATAGATGTGCAGCTACTTTAGTGTTTGTCAGGAACTTCTTCTAGCTGTGCTTTATTTGGCTGTGGTGTTTAATATATAAATCCTCTGTTTATCAATAAAAAGAAGAGATGGAGTATATCCAAATGCTTCTTACAGTTGCTGTTGTGGATGTGCTACAAAAGAGCAGCAGAAGCCGAGCAGAGCGGGACGGAAAGCCACAACCCACGAGCCTCAGGGAGCTTGACCAAAATGGCCTTTCAGGCCTGTGTGCTTCTAGATGGGCCGCGAGAAAATTGTTCCGGACGCAATGGGCTGAGCTTTGCGCCTCAGCCTATCTGTGAGATTTGGTGGTGCAAAGGCCGCTCGATCCATTACGAAAAGTTCGCAAAGCTCAGCCCATCGGTAGCGGGATGATATCCGCGCTCTTCCTCGGCTTCGGCCCAAAAGAAAAGTAGCCGGTGCATTCTAGCAAAATGGGCCCATTTATATTCGCGTTGTCAGTTTAGGCCCAGATTTGGATCGCGATGATTCCGGACATGGGTCCTCGCTAGCCGTTAAATGAAAGCACAAAATTTATTTTACCTTTCTTAACTATTGCCTAAGTCTATTTTTCTTCTATAACCGTAAATCAGATATTGTTGCTCCCTTAACTATCTAAACCGGATTATTTTTCCTCTTTGTGTGGTTTTACACCCAGTTTTGTCCTAGGTAGCACTGACGTGGCATCCAAACGTTTTAATTTTTCTAACATGACATCCACATAGACAACATACTCATCACCTTCTATGTTTCCCTTTCCCTTTGTTCTAGCAGTGACACTAGAAAAGGTTGGGGTGACGGCAAGTGCGCGGGTGCTCCTCGTTGAGCCCCATTCCGCGTGGAGCTCCCCTTTGATGTCGAGCTCCCCATATGTGAGGTCCCGTTCACGACGAGCTCACCCTCCGCACTGAGATCCCATCCACGGTGAGGTAACCCTCCGCATCGAGCTCCCATCCATGGTGAACCCGCCCTCAGCTCTGAGCTCCCCTCCGTGGTAAGGTCGCCCTCCACGCTGAGCTCCCCTCCGCTCCCAATCTCCCCCACGCGTCGAACTCCTATCCACGCCCTCCGCTGCCGACCTCTCCACACCAGTGATGACCCCAACGGCAAGTGTGCAGGTGCTGCGTTGATCCTCCTCGCCGAGCTCCATTCCGTGTGAAGCTCCCCCTCGATGGCGAGGGCCAGGGCTCGCACGCCACGGTTCACTGCTCCATCACCTCCTCTGGTCCCCCGCCGCCTAAGGGGGTCAGGTACACATCAACCACAAGCGGCTCCTCAGGGGGACTACTCCGGTAGGTGCTCCGCGGTGGGCGTGCGACGACAATGTGTGGTACGGTACCTCGTCCTCGTCTCCATAGTGGGAGCGGTAGGCACCTCATCATCATCTCCATCGTGGTTCCATCTTCACAGGCGGTGACCGGAGTGGAGGGACAAGCTTATCGGAGTTGAAGGTTGCGATGGTTCTCCACGAGAATGCATTGGGAGCCGTTGTTCCTGGACTTGGTGCTATCGGGGAGGTTTAGTGAGGTTTGGGGAAGCTCTCTAGGGGTGTGGTTCTACTAGTGGCTATCGATGGAGAAGATGGGTGACGAATGCACTGGACTGATGGGGGCTTGGAGAGAGGAACAAGAGGACTAGAAAATCTAGAAAGACGCTGAGGATGCTCATCGTGCTCTCTGGGGGATTTGGGGTGGTTAGAGTTGAGCTGGCGAAGGTGAGGAGGAGCTGGGTGGTGGCGACAATGGTGGAGCTGGGCGGTGGCGATAATGGTGGAGCTGGATGCTAAGTGCCTTCCCAAGGGTTCTGAGCTGCTGTGAGAGGCTTGGGAGTGAGAGGAGAGCTTGCTAATGCTGTTGGAGTGGAATAAGGGAAGAAAAGCTCACTAGAGGCGGTGAATTACCACGGTCTCCTTGACCTCGCCATGGATCCGGTACCTGCGAGCCTCCCCTGAGCTGTCTGACCTCAAGGCATGTGTGGCGGAGGTTGGCGCGGCACTGGCCTTTGTCAGCACCCCGATCTCGGGTTCCCCTATGCCTTATGTATCAGTCATTTGATCAAGTAGCTAATATGCATATAATTTAACAGAATGAATCAAATACATACTTCGAATAATAAGGTAAAATAATTAACTAAACGGCGCAAAAAATGGTCTGGTGGACAAGGATCCAGAGCAGACAAGCCAAGCAAAAAGCTTACAGTATGGCGGAGCAAAATGAACGATGCAACCCAATGCCACAGACAACTCAGGTGCAGACGCGATATTAGATTTCTTCTCCTTAACTTCATTTGGTTGAGTTTGATCTTCATCTCAACAATACGAAAACAGTAAGACTAAGTAGGTAAGGTACTGAACAAGTCCTATACAACTTCAAGGGGTTGATAGATGTATAATGGATATTTCAAGGATAAGGCTTTACAGTATAGTTTTAAGCGTAAAGCATATTTTATGCAGGTATCCAGTTATATTCTCTACTGTTAATCTTTTGAAACAAAGGTAACCTGGTAACAAAGCTTTTGAAACAATTTAAAATAAGGTAACTTGGTAACAAAGCTTTTGAAACAATTTAAAACAAGGTAACTTGGTAACAAAGCTTTTGAAATAGTTTAAAGCAAGGTAACTTAGTAACAAACCTTTTAAAACAGTTTTAAATCCAGAAAATAGTAACAAGTTATATTTGGAAGTTTTCGGTCATGTGAGGGGCTACACCATACTCCGCAATCCCTATCATCACATCTGGTGTACCTCTAGTAACACACAGCTCCTGACAGATTGAGCCAGTAACCTCATCACACGAACATCTAGTCTACACACTCACATATCAAGACACACGTACTCAGAGTCTAATCAAGCATGACCATGCATTTGCATGTCAATGACCGTGGACATGGCTATTCGAATAGGTTTACACTCTGCAGAGGTTGTACATTGTACCTATATGATATGCTCAGCCTCCATCCGTTGCAGGCGAAGGAGCGAATCATACCGAAACACTTCAATCACCATTCCCACTGGGCTTTTCTACGTGATCTAGCAAGTGCTCTAGGTCTGCGAAGGGATGTCAGGGTACCACGGGTTTGGTTCAATGACACCCTTCCAGAGGATGGTTCAATAACACCCTTGTAGGGTTGTCAAGGTACCAACTTGTAGACGCTTGACTCACCGTTGCTCTCAACCTGCTAGTATGATGCCCAGTTTGGTCGGGAGAAAGAAAAGTCAAGTCATGTCCATTCAGGATGTATGGTTGCACGTGAGTGGCTAAGCATAATGGTGCAAGATTCAGTACTTAAACGACCGAGGTAGGCATCTTCCATTGGCACTGAGTATCACCTCAAGCCTCCAACGTATGAGATAGCCTTCAATTTTCAGAGGACTATCCCGCTTGCCCCCACCAAAACACTTTTCACCCATTTTTATACATCTCCCACCATATCCCACACAACATCAATGATTTCATAACCATCACGGAATTCACAACCATCAAGGATTCATGGTATATGAGTCAATTTGATAAACATTGAAGTAATATCTCCTAAAAGATGTATTTTCAAAAGCGACATCCCCGGGGAGACGTATTCAATCCTAAGCATGCTACATATCAAGATGCCATCCAACGTTAATATAGATAACGACAGAAAAATCCTTGGGTGATATGTATTTGCGACGATAACATTTAAGGCGTGGCAAGTGTTGATAGTATTAACTACTACAATCAGTTTGTAAAAGCCAATACATAGCACATGTGATAATAAATCCAGTTTTAAGTTGATCATGTAGATTATTTGAGAATATAGGTTCAATATGATCAAGGAGATAGTACTTGCCTTCACGAAGATCAATTCATGACTGGTCTTGTCATTTGAGTCTTCCGAGTTCTTCATTATCTGGCCTCGCCTTCAGTTCCTTTCTCACTTTCTTGCTTAGATCCTTGACTTTGAGCATACGCAGATTAACAACGAAAAGTGAACAACGACTAAGTAACGAAACACCAGACCAAAACCAAATGAAACACCAAAGCGAAAGAAGAACGATAGGAAAAATTGACAAAAGCTAACCTAGCGGAAGGACAAACGACAACACTTAGCTAAGCGAAACTGATATACGAGACTAACGAGATTATCTAGCAAAACTAGATCAAGTTATTAGACTAATTATTTCATTAATGTAAAGGAAAGCTTAAACAAGTTACTATCAACCAAGTGAGCGTCTGTTAACTTAGCTACCAGAAAAGCGACAGCTAGGGTTTCTACATGTAGGTGAGTCCACGAGTACAGATATAACGTATGTGTGATACTTACATCTATATGTATGTGAGCATGTATACATATATACGTAAATATAACTCTAAATGATTATAAGTGCTTAAGTGTTGAATTAACATTCTAATATATAACACTAAATAAGGTTATCTAGTAGTAAATCTTAATTACCTAGTGTCATTTAATTGTCACACTAATTAAGCTATAAACTATAGCTATGGTAAAAGCATGCAGGTAATTAATTAACTAGGTTAAAATATTCTGTAAATCTAATTATTTAATTAATTATTAAAATGATATTTGTCGGATAATGAACTCTTCAAGCGGGGATCCCGAGGGACCCCCTTTGAGATTCGGCTAGGGGGATGATTCTGAATCTACCTCGTACATGAATTTAATGCGAGTATATGAGATGTAGGCGGGATGGACGATCGACTGCTAACGGGAGTAAATGCTCGAGGGATTTTAGACAGGTTCGGGCCGCACGGAGCGTAATACCCTACTCCTATGTGTATGCTATAAATGCTCTAGGAGTGCCTTTCTCTGGATCTCTTGTGTTACAACGATTTTTGTTTAAGTCTAGAGCTTCAGTCTTCAAGTGCCGATCTCTCTGAGCTTCTGCTTGGTTTCGTGCTTCGTGTATCCTGACTTCGTTAGCTTGTCGAACTTCTCTGAGTCTCTGCTTCTTCGGGGTGCACTCCCCCTTTTATATCCCGTCGGGGAGGCTTGGCGTGCCCCATAAAGGAGGGCACGAGTCCCCATGAGCCATAAATGGAAAGCAACTATCATGGGGCTGCAGTTTGATATTACAGGGGGTTGAAAATGTGTCCTTGACCGGTCCTGTCGCCTATCATACCACCTTTTGGCGGGTGCATCAGGGGGGGCCCACCGAGCAGCCACCGAGCAACCCTGCGTGCCCGCCTGGTCAGAGCAGGCCTGACACAGAAGGGCGGAAGACGATATGCCTCGAGCCTAGCGACGATATCTCCAAGCCGCGTCGAATGACGCGCGATGGGACCCGTCGCATTAAATGTCCCCACGCCTCCCTGCCAGGCGGTGGCAGGGATTGACAGCAGGCGTGGGGGAGTGGTTGAAAGTGACAGGCCACGCTCCTTCTTAAATGCAGCATCGGGCCTCTCACCAGTTGACACCTCACCGCTGAGCCCTTATGGGGTCCACCAGCAAGGGGCTTCTCAGGTCCTCGGGGAACTCGGGGACCACTGTTCATGGTCCCGAGCGCCCTCTCCCGGAACTGTGTCTTCTTAGGTCCTCGGAGAACTCGGGTACTCGAGGACCACTGTTCATGGCCCCGAGCACCTCTCCCGGAACTGGGTCTTCTCAGACCTCAGGGAGATAGTCCCCGAGGGATGGCGCCACGTGGTATTCTGCTATCCTAGCCTCGGGAGTCGGGGACCCCTGGTTCCCATATCACCGACAGTATTCAATTAATTAATTACCAATATTAAATTATTATATCATATTCTAATGACTGAAATTATTTAACAGCTACACTGGTTAACTTATTACATTAATAAAACTAAAGCTAATATGTAACTTAAAGCATGAAATAACAATCTACTTCTAAACATTTAATTAAATAATTAATTCTTTAGTTAATTCTAAAAATGATTCTTGAATTAACATAAGGATTAAACCTACACTTAAGCTAGATTAACATAAGCAACTAATCTATGATTATAACCTAAACATGATTATTGAATTAACTAACTCGACTTTAATTATTAAAAGATAAAATCTAAATCTAGACAGACGCCATGATACGAAAATGAACACCGAATGAGAAATAAACATAGCTTAAAAATTATAAGAATTGGCCCAAGAGATAGATAATAATTTTAGAGGAATATTGGCAAAATAATTGCCGAAATCGGAGTTAAAACGGAGGAGTTATGGCTGTGGAAGATTTACCGTAAATGGGATTTTTGGAGAAGGAAAAAGGGACACTATTCTGTAGACTTGGTCTATGGATCTGTGAATCGGAGTGAGCTGCGAGGGTGGTTCAAAGTGAGTGGTGCTGTCTGTGGGCTTGGTCCACGGATCATGGACAGGGGGCAGTTCGGGTGGATGGTCCACCGTGGACCAGCTGGTTCAAGGGCCAACCTAACGTGTGGGGTCCACATGTTGGGATAAGGCTGGCCGACTTTTGTGGGCGTAAGGCGCTCAAAGAGAGAGGGAGAGAGGAGTCGGAGAGGTGACCGGCGACGCGAGAGGGAGAGAGGGTGTCGGGGAGGTGAAGATCAGAGGGAGGGAGCTGGAAGGAGGGAAGTGGTTGGCCGGGGCAAAGGACTCATCGGCTATGATGGCCTCAAGCCAGGGGGGGGGGGGTCTCAGGCTGGCGACGTAGAGAGGGGGCTAAGGTGGTGGGCGAGAGAGGCACGTCAGAGATCTCTCCGATTGGGGAAGAAGGGGGGCCGACGATGGCTCAGCGTGCTGGCCAGAGCGAGACTCGGGCGGCCAGGTCTCACCGAGGAGAATGGGGCACCAGGGAAGAGGGAGCTCGTCGACGATGGGGCTTCTCGGCTGGGAAGAACACAAGGCATTTAGATGCTTGCGCGGGACGACACGGCGGTGCTGGGAGCACAGCGTGGTGGGAGGAAGGAGAACGGGGTGCGCGATAGAGCATCGGTGTGGCTATGCGCGCTGCATCGATGCGCATGATAGCAAAGGGCGTGGCACAGCGACCCTGTGCTGCAGCACGACTCGCCGGCAACGAGCACGACCGAGCGGTGGGCGGCACGAGCCAGGGCGATGCGCGGTGCTAACGGAGGGTAAGGAAAGGAGCAGAGGACGGGGAGACGAGGTGCTCACCGAGGACAGGTGGCACAAGCGACGTTAGCAGGAGGCAACACAATGTGGTGGAGTTGCAGTGGTGACTCCACGGTGGATGGTGACACAGGGGCGCGGTGCAGCGCGATGGCACGAGACCGGCTGGCTGGGCTAGTCGAGCGGCACGACGACAGGACAACGGTGCAGGTTAGCGACTTCAGAACGACGGGAGCACACGCGAGCGGCTGCTTGTGTGCGTGTGGTGCATGTGAGGGAGAGGAGAAAAATGACTCCGCGCTGCTGCTGCTACTGTTGTGCTTGTGCTGTGTGTGCGCTTATGTGTATGCCTATATGTGTATGTATGGTGTGCGACATGTGAAATCTTGCAGGTGAAGGAAAGGGAGGAGGAGAGCAAATGGATTTTGCCTCCTGATGAAAAGATCAACGAGGGAGTGAGAGGAAGGATAGAGGATAGCAGTTGTGAACTCTTTTGCTACTACAACTAGTGTGATCCATTTTGACTGCTCAGTGAGAAAGATTAGGGAGAGGAAGGCCGGTGCTGTGTATACTTGTGTGGGTGTGATCTTTCGCAGGTGAAGATCAGAGAGTGAGAGAGATGAGAGAGATTGAGATGTTTATGTAACAAACCAATTTGATGTATTTGAATTGTAAATGGAATGCGCGATAATTCGAATAAAGGTATTCGAATTTGAACTAGATTGTATGATGATTCGATGAATGACTTGAAATTGTAATTGGATTCGTAAGGATTCAATTTGAATAAATTGAATTGAATTGGATAGGATTTGGATTGAATGTATTTGAATTTAGGATTTGAAAATGAGATTGATTCAAAAATAATGTTTGAAGCTAGATTAGAAATTAAGCATGGCATTAATTCAATTAAGGGTATTTGAATTAGGAAAAAGATTCAAAGGTGAAGCCTCGGGATTTGAGAGAGCTTTGAATTCAAAAGAGTTGAATTCAATTTAGATTTCAGCTGAATTAAATCTAAAAAATAGATTTGAAATTGAGAGACCTTTAATTCCAAATCTTCACTCAAAGAACCATAAGAATAATTAAACCAAAATGCATACGATCAATTTATTGCAATGATTAATTTAGAAATTAATTTAGTGATATATGAAATACTTAGATAAAATAATATATTTGAATACACACATAAAAGTATATACATATTCAAATATATATTTCCTTAATTTTATACTGGTTTAATAATTAGAATTTTTTAATTTAGAGTGAATTTTGCTATTTTGTAAAATACTAAAACTCAAGATGTTACAGCCTTTATGGCCGCCTTGGCGAACTTAGAGAGGCCCTGGTACCAGGGGTGGTCCTCGTCGGTGGCCTGGAGGTAGAAGCATGGCGGTATGAGCTGCACGAGGGTGTCGAAGAAGAGGGCGTGGCCCTAGATGCCATCAAAGCCGGCCGTGGACAGGAGGTCGATGGGCATGGTGGGTGTGAGGGATTCGTGGCCGACCGCTGATGCTCCCCTCCCCACCGATGATGGCGTGGCCACACCGCCGTCCGACGTAGGCCTGTATCTTTTTTTTAATTTAGTGACTAGAATATCTATGTGTACAAAACATGGTACAAAATCATGTGAGGAGGAAAAGATCCAGTTAGATGGTTGAGAGAGCAACAATATCTAGTTTCACGGATAAGGAAGGAAAAATAAGACTCAAGCAATAGTTGAGGAAGGTAAAATAAAATTATTTGCAAATGAAACCGAGGAGAAAAATAGAAGAGCAATTTTTGCCAAAGAGCCCTTGCACAGGGCATCCCGTTTCGTTCCTTGTCCTCACCGCGCATGCTTCCCAGCGTTGTTCCGGCCATGAGCGCGGCGGCGAACCGGACCCGTCTCGTGGCATGGCCTTGCGTGAGCAGCCACCATGCCTATCAATAATCCATAGGTGGGGCGCTACTTCTGCTTTCCACTAGGGCACCTGCAATCCTGCGATGCTCCGTCGCCCCTCCCTAGATGCGCACCTTTCCACCACACCTTCTCCCAGCCTCCGTTTCACCGCTTGATTCCCCTACTGGGAGGACCTCAGGTGGTCTAGTACTCTATTCACTCTGGTTGTAAATGTAAGTCGTTTTAATCTTCTCAATTATTCTCTAAATATAAGTTATTCTCAAACTTCTATGCATTTTTTTCTCTTTTATTCTCGTCTTACCCTTGTTTAATAAATGTTACCACTCTCACAATTGAATGCATTATCTTTTCCAATGCAGAATAAATAAAGGGTAACAAGATCATTTGATCTACTTTCTTAATCCTTATGTATAAGTCTAAAACGATCTATATTTGTAATCAGAAGGAGTAGTTTTCTTGAAGGCATTTACACATCTTCAGGCATGTTGGTGATTGATCTCTCTGCAAGACTGCAACAATTGTAAATCCGGAAATCGGGCGTTAGTAAAAGAAGAATTTCGATACCTATCTTGAACCTGTCATTACAGGTGAACGCCTGAACCTTTCCATCTTTTTTCTTGTGAAAACTGGAAAGGCTTTGCATAACACAGCGTTTTTGTACTTTCTGAAAACGGCTCATGCTTTTGTGTTCATAACACCACTTGTACAGTTGAACCTAAAATCCTGAACGAGAGAAGACACCTTGAATTATTATCATGATTTTGTATTTCTCGTCTTGAGTTGCGACATTTTACTATTACCTGGCTCAGAAACATGCTTGGTACACCCAGATTTGTAGAAATTGTATCGGACTGAGGGTTTATTTGTTTGGACTTATGTTTTTTGTTTTTTTTTAAAAAAACTATGCTTTTGACTGGTTTAAAAAACTACTTTTAGAAATAGATTATTGACTTATACGATAGATATTTGATTTTTCAACACATAGCTTCTAAAAAAACGTCTCCTATGAGCTTTTCAGCTTTCTTTTATTTTCCTCGTAAACATGCTTCTGATTTCGCTATAAATCACTTATCCAAAATCCTATTTATTTTAGTTTCTGATTTTTAACAACAATAAAAATAAAAATAGAAGTAAGAAACCAACCTAGCCTAATAGCTCACTTACGCTGAAGATGACACTTCACCGTCTCAATCTAGCTGATGTAGCATGGAGGAAACAAGGACACTCAACTGTAACTACAGGGTTCAGCGATTATGGAGGCTACATGTATTCATGATAATTATACTTCTCGGTATCAATTGGTCAGACATATCTAAGATGCTGGTAGGTACAAGGTACAGGCCAACACATCTATATTTCATATCTACAGGACATGAGCGCTTGCCCCTTGGATTGTTACTCACAGACATATAAGACTGTGTCCAACGATTTTTCTTCAGGGGCTAAAATTTCTTCACGATGGGATTTTCGTTTCCTTCAGCGTTCCAACGGTTTTCCTTTACGGTTCTCGTCGCGAAAAGATTCTCAGGGTCATTCCCTCCAGGCCGAGATTCTCTCTCCTTTCTCTTCGCGATTTCTCGCGAAAGGAAGCTGTTGGAGATGAGAGGAAATAAAGGGAATAAGAACGGGAAAGTGAATCGGGAAGAGAACGAAATGAAAGGAATATGGTTGGAGACAGTCTAAAAATACCGGTAGGTAAAAACCAACACCGACATCATCATGTCGACAAGACATGAAACCCCCTTCCCGATGGCACAAATCAAATATTAAAACGGTATCGTAACCATGATCCATCATCATTCCAAAATATCATGTCGCTATTTTCTGATAAGAACATCCAGTGAAACGTCAGGAGCGGGAACCGAAGGCTGAAAGGGAGCGCTCAGCTCCAGTGCCGAGTATTCCTACGGTCCATGCATGTTTCTATCAGTAACCGACCTACAAAATGCTCAGCTGAGATCACTGAGCTTGAAAATTCTTAACGCTGATTGTTTACATCTTGCTTGCTGGTTGGGGGAAATCTGTGACATTTCGCATTCTCGCACAACAACAAGCGGTCACCAGGGTCCCAAAATTCGTTTGGGCAACGAAAACTGTTACCCACCAATTTTCTGAAATTTATGAAAACTGAAAATTTTGATCAAAATTTGATGAGAATTCGGATAAATTCACTTGGTCAAATATATAAATTGGAGACAAAAACTGACCGAATTGAGTTAGCAAAAGCCGGTCGAATTTCACCAAAAACCGAGCGGATTATCCGATTTACCGATCACATTTTCCGTATTGAATGCATTTTGAATGAATTAGTCAAAAACGGTCAAATTTCCTGATTTAGCGAGCGTATTTCTCAAATTCAGCAAAGTTCAACCAAAAAAACAAAAAAATAGCTCAATTGTAAAATCAATAACTAATTCATCTGAACTTCAAATCAAGTGATACAAATATTTTTGGTTTCCTTGTAACATGATCTACATGATAAAATTATTTATAATCATAGAAAGTTAAATATTTTCTATGAGAAAATGTATTTGCTAAACCTATTTAAATGCATAGTTAATTCTTTGCCAATCCAAAAATCATGAAACCAATTTTTTAGTCTTCTTACATGATCCTATATCTTTTAAAAATGCATGAACTTATGAAATAGTTATTGTAACATGCATGATTGTGTAAATGTGTTGCACCTAGATTAATTCATAACTAACCCATCACACCTCCAAAATTAGTGAAACAACTTTTATTAGTTTACTATACTATGATTTATGTAGAAAAAAATAATGGTAGACCTGAAAATGTTAATTACAATGCTATTTCTTAACATGCTCACTTTATGCTTATGAACTTTGTAAAAATCATGGAGAAATTAATAAAACTCTAAATGAAGTGAAACTAATTTTATAGTTCCTCTTAAGATACACCATACACACAAAAAATATTTGTTTGTATGTTAATACTTTCCTTAACGTGAACCCTACTAAATGAGTTGCATGCTTTTTAAAGCACTCCTTTTCCTTTCCTTCCAAACTTCCTCTCCATGAAATATGATGCAAAGGACATTATTTTTATTTTTTTTCACATAAGGTCTTAGAATTGTCTCTAGTAATTTTAGAATTTTTTTTTGTGATTTTTTGAATTCAAATTCGAAAACCAGCCGAATTCAAAATTCAGTGCGGACCGAATTGACTGGTTTTCACGAATATCGACCGGTTTTCAACGAATTTTCAAACCTTGGTCATCATCGGTGGGAAACTTGTGTAACCTTTTAGCTCACGCAGTCCATGCCTGGGCATCTTCAGTTGAGTGTGAAAAGGCAATTGGTATGCCATCTCTGGTTGGTGCAGAGTGAAATGAATCATGCTGAGACACTTTATCCCCTTGCCAATCATGGGTGATCGGTGAATGCGCTCGTAGCACATCGCTCCGTTTGTTGGTGTGCGAAGGACTGGTCAGATGTAGTCGTACTCATCGGATGATCCAGTGATGGATATTGTACTCATCGGAATAACTCACCGGATCATTTCGTGCAGAGAGTAGATTTTGCATTGCACAGAGGAAGCTCCACTCATCAGATGTTCCGGTGCTCAGAGGTTGTGCACACCAAAACATCAGGTGTTCACAAAATTTCTGAGACATGCTTTGACTTGAGCATTTTGAGTTTGGCTAACCTGGAGATGGTATGGGGTTTAGATAAACATGTTTGTTTGTCTCATGGTGTGCAAGTGATGGATGCAACTTGACGATCGACGGTGGGATGATCGAGGTCGAGTGGCGTGCTTGGTGCCAGACTCTAGGAGGCTAGGCAGAGTCGAGAGTGATCCTCGTTGTGCACCTAGAGGTCAAGCAAAGCTTGGAAGGAAGGATGAAAATGGTGTGTTGACAAATTCAAGCGAAGGGGATACCAATGCAAGTGATAAGGTGGCCCAAAGGATCGAGAGTGGAAGAGACTTGCCGGTGGTCAAGATCGCAAGATAGAGTATACGCGTGGATATCGAGATGCTTACTTGAGGTCAAAGCAAGTAGCTATGAGTCATGCTTTAAGAAGCGTGAGAGGCGGTTTCGCGGTTTGGCCATAAAAATGTGGAAGGGTGAAGTGCACGTTGCATCATCGCGAAGCTAGCATCAAGGCAAAGCTAAGTCGTGAAGTTGGTGTGACCATTTGATGGAAGGACCAAAATATGGACCAAAATACCCCCGTGGTAGGTACAAGGCCATTGTAAGTGAGGGGGAAACTTGGCATCCAAGGAAACTCGTGAGGCCTATAAATAGAGAGGTATGACTTATGCTTGAGAACTAGGGTTTTAGAGAAGATGAGAGGATAGGCTTAGCCTTTGTAATATGTTAGAGGTTTTGTGAGAGAAAATACTTTGTAATCTACCTAAAATAGCGTTGACCTCTTGTTGAAATGAAGTGCAAGTTTCTTCCTGTGTTCGAGCTCATCTTCTTCTAGTTTCGTTCTATTGGCTCCGTGTTTTATTGCAAGTTTTTTCTTTCGGATACGATTTTCGCTTTGGTTTTTGGGCTGAAATTTCTGCTCCTTGTGAAGTCATTCTCCTTGTTGTTAGAGGCATAAAATTCGCACACTTATGTGTATAAGTGGGTATTAAATTCCCTTACCTCTATTCCATTAACTTGTGGGGTTTTCTCTCTAGGTAGCTCGTATTGATTCAAAGTTGCAAGATTTTGTGAACAAAGACATAATGAATAGTCTTGAATAAAACATATGGGTCATATACCATCCATGGAGTTATGTTGCCATAGAACTTCCCTTCTTAAATAGTCCCTCTAGTTTTTTTTACTTCCGCTAAGGTTTTGAGGTGCGTTTTCGTGATCAAATAGGAGAAGGCCATCAGTTTCGAAATAAATTTGTTAAGGCGCCTATTCATCCCCCCCCCCTCCAGTCGCCAATCTCGGTCCTACATATTTCTTGATCGTCCCAGGTTGAAACCTTGCCGGCCAACTCATGTTCTGCAGTTTCGAGAGAAGGTCAGGCATCCATTGGTGGTGCCTTGCCTGGTTCCAGTGTCCTCGAGAGTCTTTCTCACGGAGATTGGAGATCGGTCCCGATTTGATCAATGTCTAGATGTTCCCTGATTAGGTCAATGTGGGGGTAGACAAAGCCTCTTCAGAAGCCCAATGGTGCCTTCACCAGTTATTGATGACTTGTCGCAAGTCATTGACCAGATGACCTTTGACTGGCGAGGTTCGACAATAGTTGTTTGCCTGATTATGATCCCAAGAACTTTATTCCTGGGGTTACGCCACTCTAAGTCTCATGCAAGACATGGACGATAGTGCTCTGAGAGACTTACCACTAGTCAGTTGCCGCTACACATGGAGTAATCAACAATCCAATTAAACATTTGTCCGCCTGGATTATACCTTCTACAATTCAAAGTGGGATATTCTATTCTCAAAGGTCGTTTTACATCCACTCTCCTCACTAGTGTTCGACCACTGTCCACTCCTCCTCACCTTCGGAGCAGACATCAAATCTCCATGATGTTTTTGCATTGAAAACTTCTCGATCCCTGTGGATGGATTCAAAGAGGTAGTTCAACAAGCCTAGTCTGCCCCTACATGATTTGCAAGATCTTACAAAATCCTGGAGGCTAAGATACGTCACAAATCCAAGGCCTTACAATCTTGGCACTCATGGTACTTCAGATATTTCAAGCTGCAATTCACCCTCGCCTAAGAGCTCATTAAGTTGTTTGACGTGGCACAGGAAGAACACATCTTGACATCACATGAACGTGAGTTACGCGCATACATGAAAACATGGATGCTCGACTTGGCGGTGTTGGAGTGTATTCGACAATGTCGGTGTTCATACCTCCTCTCACGTAAGGCATGCGACACCAACTCAAAATTCTTTCACCTCTGTGCCAATGGTTGTTGTAGGAAAAACTTTAGCCACTCGCTCCAAACACCATCGAGCATTGTTGTTGTCAACGATTGGTGAATGATCGATCTAACAAACTTGTTAAAGAAATAGATGATGCTTGAAGTAGACGAATCACAAGGAACATACATGGGTTTTTAGACAAGTTCGGGCCTCCTTGAGGATAATAACCCTACTTCATGTTTATTTCGTATCGATCTAAACCTATTACAAGAGGGTGCAACTAGTATAGATGGATCTAAACCTAGCCAGTGACTTCCTCATTAGCTTCTGTTGGCTTGTATTGGCTTCTAACGTATTTATGTGTGTTAAACTTTCTAGACACATATAAGCCGCACTTGTTTTTGTCCGTTAAAACCAAGTGTGACACAAAGCGATCTCATTGCACTCCCTGTATACAACATGAAAACACACAGACTCCCAATGTTCATCTGGAAATGCCTTGAGAAAATCAAGCGCTCCTGGTTACGGGCAGTCACTGAGGAGGACAAAGCAAGATGTAAAACTGAATGGGATTGTGTATGCCATCCAACAAAATTCAGAGGCCTTGGTGTCTTGAACCTAGGGAAATTAGGACGGATACTTAGGCTACATTGGATATGGTTCTCCTGGAAGACACCTGATAAGCCATGGGTGGGGCTGGAACTACCATGCGACAACACCGACAAGTAGTTGTTCCATGCCCTCACGGCAGTGACGATGGGCAACGGGAACACTGCAGACTTCTGGTGTAGCTCCTGGTTGCATGGCCCATCATCTAGGAACATCGTGCCACAACTCTTCACCGCCTTACGACCACACTGACGAATTGTCCATGCAACACTCACTGGAAATACATGGATCAACGACATTCGGGACACCATCACGCCATACCTACTTCTAGATTATGTCTGACTGGTGTGCTCTACAAGGAGTTATATTATCCAATGAGTCAGACACCATCAAGTGGAACCGGACAACCACAGGACAATACTTATCCCAATTAGTCTACATTGCACAGTTCACCGGCATCACCTCCGTCAACTATGAGCCACATAAAATTTTGGCCTGGTTGCTAGTCTAGAATAGAATTTACACATCAGATCACCTGCTGCGCTGAGGTTGGCCCAACTCCTATTTTTACCCGTTATGCATGCACAACATAGAGACAATGGACCACCTCTTCCTCATATGCCAGTACTCCGCCAGAATTTGGGTCATGGTGGCCTCTTGATCCAGCCTCCCTAGTATGAGCAACTAACTCCACCCGCCCTTTACGCAATGGTGGAGGTAATGTGTACCTTTGTAGCAAAAACATCACTACGAAAACTTCAAAGCGTCTTACTACTCTCGGTTTGGCACTTATGGAAGGAACGAAACCGACACATCTTTTAAGGGCAATCAGCCAATGAACTCGCCCTCCTCATAGAAGAGTACGCTTTTTTGGTCTTGATCGGCACTAAGGTCTCTTAGACAGGGAGCTTGGCTCCCACCCTTGTACAATTTTCTTAGTTATGTTTGTTAGATAGATAGGTATACAGCTATTTTTCTCTTCTTTTCATTTTGTTTTAAGTCATCTGGTAGCTCTTTGCTCCTACTAATGAGTGAATAAGCAACTCTTCTGCTTTTCGAAAAAAAAAAATTGTCAACCAACGGGTTGCAGGACTCGTGGTGTCTCTATAATTGGCAATTCAGCTGGCTGAATTATTTAGGCGCCACTCGCCGTGTTGATACTCCACTGCACTGATAAGTACTTCTGCGATGGTACATAACAGGAAACTTGATTGCGCACGAGAAGTCTGAGCCAAGTGTGATGTGAGCATATGTCAACGTCTGGGTATGTATGTCCTCATCGATATGGATCGGCTCAATGCTCATTTATTTAATCATTCAGAAGGGTCAGAAAAGAAGCAAATCATTCCTTGTCGCACTTACTGGACCTGATCAAGAACACCGCTGACGCAAACATATCCACGAACTTTTCTACTCTTAATTTTTTGCTACGGTGGCTATATAAGTGTTCAAAAAGGAACTTAATGATAGTGCTACGTGTGTAATTTTTCATATGAAGGATTCTGACATCCACTAATAGTTGAGCCTGGGAGCAAGAGCGCAGTTCAAAAGTCCATTTGTCTGTCAGTGTTAAGTACAAAAATTTGCATGACACGGGTAGGACATGAAATGCTAGTTGGGTCCATTTTGCTTAAGGAGCAACGTGATAGTGTTTTGTTGGAACAATTACTTCCAGCCACTGTAAACTGCCCATATCCTTGATATGCTATTAGAAAATGGTTAATCCTGTAGATATCATGATTTTCAAACTTGATAACCGGAAATACCACTACCGTCAGATCTGTTAGATTGGACCGTTAGTCAAACTTAAAAATATTGATCCTACCATTGACTATTTTTCTTCCTCATTCTGAACCAGCCCGACACCAACCGAGAGAGAGGGGGGGAGGCAGGGAGGGCTCAGCCACCGTCGAGCTCGGCCTCTCCACAATGACGGGCAGCATTGACGCGTTCGAGAAGGCGGCAGCTACTGCTATGGTGCCAACTTCGAGATAACCACGCGTGTTCCTCAACATGCAGCAATCGGCAAACCACCCTGGCGTGGTGCGCGGAGGAGTTCCTCATGCAGGCAAGGCTCCGCACGTTGCTGAGGGCCGTGGTCGTACTGGTTCGCAACTCTATGTGGGGTTTGCGGCGGCAATCGAGGAGCGGGCGCGGGTGTCATAGTCGGAGAGGGAGAGGGACACGGGTGCATTCGTGAGGCACATGGCGCGGTGGGTGCTGAGCACTCGGCCACCACGGGAGATCGTGTACGAGAACATGACGCTGATGTTCACGGCGCTGGCCATGTCGCCAATTTGAGTATTGCATGGCAGCACGACACATGGCTGATCGTCTCCCTCCCCTCCATTTTCCCCACGTCCAAGCTCCCCTTCGTCCTCCACTGCAACCGAGCGCCATCACCGGATCCACCATGCCCGAGCCTACATCCATCGAGCCAAGCGCAGATCCGCCTAGGCTGAACCTCAAGGAGCGCAGAGGGAGTTCGCTTGAAGAGTCACATAGCGATTCTCGTTGTTTCCCTTCGAATCGAGCTATGCACCACCTTCTTCCTCGGTGCCCGCAAGCTATCTTTGCCACTCACTGTCGACGCGCTACTCCGAAGCTTCCCCCGACCAACCGAACCCACGGTGAGCTTCGCAGGGTCACCCTCCACCTTCCACACGCCATCTTGGCTTTAGCCCGATGCCGGTGAAGCCGTCCGTGTAGGCTGAGCACCGCCGGGCCAGGCCTCTTGCTGCCAATCATGCTCCAACTGGGCCCGTTGGTCGAGACCTTCCCATAATCTTTCGTTATCGCATGCTGAGGCTATTGGTACCCCCGGCCGACCGAACTACCATGTCGTTCATTGCTAGCGAGGTTGTCGGTGCCAAACGCAGACGTGCGGTTGTGCACGAGCATTTAGGGGTGGTTGGTGTAGACATCAATGTCGTGCATGAAGCTGGAGGCATTGTGGGGCTCGCCAGAGATTATGGGGCAGAGGTAGTGGTTGATGAGGTTGTTGACGCCGTCGACAACGACGGCGGTGGCCCTTGACGTCAGTGGCCCTGACCGTTGGGAACCGCATGATCGTGTCCCATGGCGTGGCAGCGCAGTAGTTGGCAACGATAAGACTGCGGTGCGGAGGAAGGTGAATGCATGCCGGGGCTGTCGGATGCAAGGGAGCATCTAGCTGCTGAAGCTGGAATGGGGAGGGGTATATTGGTCTTTTTTTTTAATGCACTTCACAGTTTGACTAGCGGTAGTTAGTAAAAAATGGCATTGGAGATAAAATTTAAGAATGGTGGTATGTTCGGGAATAGCCGATTTCCAGTGGCATATTCGGGATTAAACAACTTTCTAATGGCATAAAAAAAATTGGCCCTATTTTTTTTTTTTTTTTGAGAGGCCAGACGCCCTGCGTAGTGGCGCATTGCACATAGGCAATCAAGTGGATCTTTCCCGGTGAGTGTGTATGGACTACAGAGAAAGAGAGGCTCAGAGGTGCAGCGTGCCCCGCCTCCATCGTCCCGGCGCACGCGACCCGTCTCGCCAGAAATCGACCTGTGGCCCAACGGAGAGTGACCCATATTACTTGACTGGACCCAACGACCCACCATATCTGTCTGGTGTATCCCATTAGGCATTAGGCTTTATTTAAGCTTCCACGCGTGCACTTGTATTGTTTGTGTCGGTTGTCGAAGATGATTCGTGATCGCCACACCAAATAATTGAGGCCTATTTGAATCGCATGAATTGTACATCATTCTTCTGAGACCCAAAATCTTAGCTTGTGTTGTGTCCACATCGGTTCATCTAGATAGTGTTTAGTTGGAGAGCGAGGTAGGACGGGATAATTCTATTTATGTATTTAGAGATGGGATAGGATGGTTCGGAATCAGATGTTTGTTTGGTGGGTGAGATGGAACGACTCCATTTTAGATTTCGGGCCTACCGTCAGTGACCCGTCCCAAGTGGGATGACTGCGTTCAGATTTTTTTTAACAGATTTATCCCGAATCTTTGAAGAATATTATCTGATTTAGAACCATCCCATCCTACTGAACTCCAACCAAACAACTCAAAAATAGAATGGATCCGCTCCGTCCCACCCCGCCCCACGAACCAAACCACGTCCTAAGATTTCAATCAAGTAATCTCCAAGCCGGAGGAAGTTTGTACAAGACCGGAGAGAATCAGATGGTGTTGAACCCTCGCTGATGTATTAGACTGTAGGAGTATTTGTGCTCAGTTTGAGCCTGTGCTGTAACCGATATAAACACAGTATTGTAAATGGTTTTGGTCCCATTTGCAATGCAATGGTAACGGGTTCTCTTCCCTACAACTAGGGTGAAAATGGGCCAATTTTTTTTCCTTCCGCAGTTTCACCCGATCTTTTGAACCATTTTAGATGCTAATTAGATCTCAGATATCCGATATTCATAAGAAATCTCGAATATCAGATCTGATCTTAGATAGTTATATCGGATATCGAATTCATGTGTAGGGAACAAAGTATCTGTCGGATATCAGTATCCAAGAATAATAGCGGGTATATTGAAAACTATCTAGCAACTATTTCAGACCATCTTCTAGAGCTTATAATTTTTTCATACGGGTAGAATTGAGACGATCTTTATATAAAAACTATAGCTCTCAAAGAGATCTACAAGTTGTAGTTGATATTTTTTATTTGAAGTTATAAATATATAAAAATAATTAATAAAAATTTCAACCAGCATATTAGTCACTCGTAACTTCTCTAATTTCTCTATAACATAACTCGTGTTTCTCTAATTTCTCTATAACATAACTCGTGTTATAGGAGTATATTGTTGATTTACTTGTTAGACTTCTAATGTAATTGAGTTTTGAATACATGAAATGGTCGAACAATCATAGCATATACGATATATATGGTCGTTGTTTTTACTCAATATTCGAATAAATATTCGTAACCAACATTGTTTGCATCTAATTCGTTATATATTCGATCTGTATTTGTAACCAAGACTATTCACATCTGTATTTGTATCCGATATCATTCATGTCCAGTTCCGCCTTCCATGAAAAATGTGCCATAGAATATAAATCATCGACATCCCTATGTATCCGATCATATTATTCTACTACATACCACTTTTAAAGAAAATTGAGCTTGCGTGGGGGTTCTTCCTTCCCCTGAAATTCCTGAGGATCTGCATGCCCTGAACTCGTCTGGTTCGTGGAAGACGGGTTACATAGTTCAGCCCTGATCAGGGGATCTGCATGCCGCATCCCCTACGATGATTAATCGGTACGTGTCGATGTCCGATGGATCGTTCAATTAGTTGACGGTATTATTGCAACTTTCGGGCCCCTTGTGCCAGTACTTTGTCCCTTACGACAACCTCAATCAAGGCCACCGAACAAACCTGCACGACTGCACCACATGAAACCAATGCCATCTCTACACGACTACGCGGATCCCTCTAAACTTAACGCCGAGCAACAAAAAAATTGAAATTTTCGCCGCCGATTTAGGAACCCGATGGATTTGAGCTGAGCAGCTGGTGTCACTTTTACCACCCGGTACACGGAACCGGTCGGCGTGAAGCTGAGAGCTACGCCAGTTTTGTCCGTGCCGCGCGGCGGAGCAGATAGAACAAGGGCGGCGTCATGATGGGAGGAGACTGAACATCGGGGAAGGAACCCTGAGAAATGCCGGATGCTGCCGACTGGTCAGCAGCATACGATGATATCCATGGCGCGTGGCGGCGCCGCGGCAGCTCTGGAAATTAGACAAGGGAGGACCTCGTGGCGTGTAGTGTTTAGGTCACCTAATGGTAGATGTCTTTGTATTCGATAGTAAAAATGTAAGAGGGCTATACTGTAAATGACACTTGATATAAACAGAGACATTGCTCCCAAAAAAATCCCCTTTCTCCTCCTACCTTCAAGCACCAAAATATTCAATCAAATGTACATAGTATTTTGCTATATAGTATCAGAGCTCATGAGCCCATCCAATCCTAGTTCTGGCCGGTGGTGATTTGGCTGCTGCTGGCGGCAGTGACGGTGCTGTACGCGTGGAGCCGACGGCCATTTGTACGGGTGCGACGAGCTGCCGATGCAGGACATCGTGGCTGGGCTTCGTCCAGGCGACGTGTGGTGAGTTCGGAGTGGTGTGGTGTCGAGGTGTGAGGTGTAACCACGCTCCATACAGAGTTAGAGCTGGAGGCACATTGGCTGTTGAAAGTTGGGAGTTGGGACGAGTTGGTTTGATTAGCAAGTGGAGCAGAGGGTGTGGAGTCTTGCTGCAGATCTGTAGTACTGAAGGTGAAATAGAGAAATGGGTGACAAGTCTGGTTCTTCAGCTGTGGTTACTGTAGGTGAACTTGCAGTTGTACTGCAAGCTATGGATGAGAAGTACAAGTCTTTGTTTGATGCGATCAGCAAATAAGGAGAAAATTCAAGGTCAGAGATTGAGATCAAACAAGATGTTCGTCCTCTACAGATGCCTCACGTGAAATTGGAGGGGTCTGAGAGCTATGCAAGCAAGGCAGAACCTGCAGAGACCATTTTGGTTTCAAGGAAGCTTGAAGGCTACATATTTGGCACAATTAAGAAGCCTACAGAAGAAAACTCCAAAGAAGGCCAGAAGTGGAAGATGACAAATGCTTTGGTAAGAGCTTGGTTACTAAGCTCAGTATCACCCCAAATTGCTAAGCAAGCTGAGAGGATTAAGGAGGCCTATGAAATTTGGAGACTTCTGAAAGGTACTTATTCAGGAGTTGGAAATGAGATGGTGGCATGTAGAATTTAAAGGGAGTTGCATGACTTGAGTCAAGGTGAGAAGACAGTGGTCGAGTATGTGTCCGAACTGAAGCATTGATGGAGTGACCTTGATTACTATGACCCCATTGGCATGGAGTGTGGCAAATGTGTTGAGGTGTATAACAAATGGACAGAGAGAGGTGTTAGAGATTTTCTGAATGGGCTCAATCAAATGTTTGAGAAAATAAGAGCAGCACTTTATGGCAGTGGAGAGCTACCTAGCTTAGAGCAAGCAATTTCTGCAATTATCAGTGAAGAGACCCGCTTGAAGTCATTGGGAGCTGGATCTACTACACAGGATATAGCACAAAGGCATTCAGCTCTCCTTGTTACAGAAACTGCAAGTCACCAAAAATCAGGAACAACTCCCTATGACAGAAAATGTTTTGAATGTGGCCAACCAAGGCACATGAGGGCATCTTGCCCTGAGCTAATTGGAGGAGGTCGGGGACTAGGTCAAAATTGGCGTAGCGGTGGTCGAGGACGTGGTTTTGACGTTCGTGGTGGTGGTCGTGGACGGGGTACACGACTGGCAGGAAGGGCAAATGCTTCAGCTACTATTGGAGAGGCATCTCAGACCGTGAGTGTTGACTGTTGATGATTTGGAGAAATGGTGTCAATTCTAGGGAGTGTATACGGGTGATCAGCCATCTACCGAGGCATCTGCTGCATCTGCTAGCTTTTGTGGTAACATTTCCCACCTTGTTAATCACAACAACAGTGCACAAAATGGAGCACTGATTTCCACTGATGCACCCTGGCTGATAGATATGTGTCTGGCTCCTACAAAGATTTTTCTAACTATATTCATGATTCGAAAAAGCAAAGTGTAACACTTGTTGATGGCTCTACTCACCATATTATGGGTTCAAGAATAGTCGTGTGCAGTCCTAACATTTCTCTATCATCTGTGTTGCATGTTCCCTCATTCCTAGTTAATCTCTTATCCATTAGTTGCATCACAAACGACCTTAACTGTGCTGCTGTCTTTTTCCCATCTTGGTGTTTGTTTCTGGAGCTTGGGACTCGAAGAAGGCTTAAGACGTGGAGCATGCGTGATGGGTTGTACTACTTAGGTCCTGTTTGTTTCAGTTCAGGATTATAATAAGCGGTTTATAGATGGTGAATTATAATAAGTTGGATTATGATAAGCTGTGAGCTGTTTGACAAGTTAGATTATTGGAGTCTGGATTATTAGCAAAAGTCTGTAATACCCTCAATAGGGGGTGAGAGATTCGGATGTAGGGTGGGAGGAGTAGCATTGGTGGGTAATTTTTTTTAAATTTGATGGGTAGTACAGTAGAAAGTCAAAATAAGCTGAAATAAGCTCATTTTCACAGCTTATGGGATTATTATAATCTGAGTTTCAGTTTATAGTAATCTGGACAAATAAGCTAACTGTTTGTTTCAGTTCAGAACAAATAAGTTAGCTAATTATAATTCTAAGCTGAAACAAATAGTGCCTTAGATAAAGACATATCACCTGCAATAGATGTTGTTTTGTCTCATTCTCCTTTGGATGAGTTCTTACTACAACATCGTTGACTAGGACATATGTCTTTTGCTACATTATTGGGTCAGCTCTATCCTACTCTCTGTAGTAAAATTAGGAAGGAAAATCTAGTATGTGATGCTTGCGAGTATGGAAAGCACACACGGAGTTCTAATCCGACAATAGAAGTACCGAACCGCTTCAAACTATACACTCTGATGTATAGGGTCCTAGTGGAGTATTATCAATTAATGGATATCGATATTTTGTTACTTTTATTGACCGTTGCACTAGAACTACTTGGGTTTATGTGTTGAGAAACAAAAGTGGTGTTTTTTAATGCTTTAGAGATTTTCATAATATGGTTATGATCCAGCATGGTGCTTGTGTGAAAATATTTCGTACTGATAATGGTATCGAGTATGTGAACAATAAGTTTGATGAGTACTTGTCAGATTTTGGAATTATTCATCAAACAACTTATTCAGGTACTTCAGAGCAGAATGATTTAGCTGAAAGAAAGAATAGGCATCTATTGGAAGTTACTCGTTGTCTGATGATGGCCATGAATGTCTCCAAGTTCTTATGGAGTGAGGTTGTGATGACAATATCTTATTTGATAATTAGAATGCCATTGAGGGTACTTAATTATAAGGCACCAATAGAGTGTTTAACTGGTAATACAACGTATGTGGTTCCACCAAAGGTGTTTGGATGTGTATGCTTTGTGCGAGATCATAGGCCATTAGTTGGGAAGCTAGATCCAAGAGCACTAAAATATGTGTTTGTTGGTTATTATGGAAAATAGAAAGGTTAAAAGTGCTGGTTCCTATCAAAGAAGAGGATGTTTGTAAGCATGGACGTGACATTTAGCTACATGATAAAAGTATTTATACTCATAAAAAAGTTAAATATTTTCTATGAGAAAATGTATTTTCTAAAACTAGTTAAATGCATAGTTAATTTTTTGCTAATCCAAAAATTATGAAACCAATTTTGTTAGTCTTCTTACATGATCCTATGTCTTTTAAAAATACATGAACTCATGAAATAGTTATTGTAACATGCAGGATTGTGTAAATGTGTTGCAACTAGATCAATTCATAACTAACCTATCACACCTGCAAAATTAGTGAAATCACTTTTATTTGTTTATTTATAATATGTTTTATGTAGAAAAAATAATGGTAGAGATGAAAAGGTTAATTACAGTGATGTTTCTTAACATGTTCACTTTATGCTTGTGAACTTTGTAAAATCATGGGGAAATTAAAAATCATGGGGAAATTAATAAAACTATAAACGAAGTGAAATAAATTTTAAAGTTTCTCTTAAGATACGCCTACATAAGAAAAATATGTGTTTGCATGTTAAGTTTTTCCTTAATGTGATGTGCCAAATTATCATGTTCATACGACCTATTTTAATATTTTTCTTTTTTTTCAAACTTTATCCATATAAAATATGATGCAAACGACATTATTTTTGAAAAAAAAAATTCACATAAGGTCTTAGAACTGTCTCTAGTATTTTTAAAAATTTTGTGATTTTTTATTTTTTGAATTCAAATTTCAAAATTCGCTCACTCTAGGAATTCGATGCGGCTCGAATTGATCAAATTTCAGTCGATATTCATCGCATTTGTGAACCCTGGCTGAACTCGCTATGAAAATTACAATGTGCCAAAATAATTACATTCCTTTTTTTAGAGGTGGCCTTGTGATACCCATATAACGGAACAAGGATTATTGTTTGATCCGGCTAAATGCACAGGGTAGGAGGCAAATAGTGCATGCACAGGGTTGCTAATATTTCAGAAAAGCCATGTTCAACACTAAAATAGTTGTACTCCTCATAGCTCGATTTGACAAACCCACAAACGGACAAACTGCAATCCCTTTTATCTGCCACCCTTGTCGCGTAACTGCAACCTGAACGGCAAAACCCAACCATTCCAATCCTGGCCTTTCTGAGGCTCCAGTCCCGTCTGGTTTGTTTCTGGGAGCACGTGACGCGCCTTAACCTCTTTCTCTCTTTTTTTTTCTCCCACCCAGACCTCAAGTGAAGTGCAAGCATCTTCATTCGGTCTTGGTAATAACTGTCCATCCGATCGTGACGGCCAGCGAAAGAGTACAGTAGTTCGTAAGGAACGGGAACCAGACATATCCGAACACGAACGGATCCAGGTCGTCCCACGTAAAACTTTCCAAACGTCTCAACTAGGGCTCGTAATGGGTGGAGTCTGATCTGGTGGAGCAAAACTATGCTTGCCCTGAAATCCGACATATGTACCGATTTACTAATCTAGCGGAATCTCAAACTCAAATCTGAATTCGTTGGGCGTCCGTCGGGTTTCAGGTGCTCGTTAGGTTATCCCATGTAGGCGGCAGTGGCAGGAGAAGGACCGGGCAGTGATGGCCAGCAACGGGGCGTGGCAACATCAGCTGGGCGATGGGGTGAGGTAGTTGCGATCGGGCGACAAGGTAGGGCCATGGCAGCCTGGCAACGGTGGTGAGGCGATGGGCCGATGGATCTGCGGCTGGAGGAGGCCAAGCAACGGGGAGGTCGGGTTGCGGTTGTCGGGCAGCGGGGAGGTGACGGTGGCGGCATGGAGGATGGGCGGCGGCAACTGAGCAGTAAGGAAGCGACGTTGGCGATGGGGAGGCGGCGGCCAGTAGCTCAAATCGCTCGATACGGCTGACGGGCTGAGCATGGGAGGCGGCATGCATGAATGTGTGAAGTGAGTTTCATGTGTTGACAGGCTGAGCATGTGCATGAATGAGTTGAGTTGGGTTAGGCCTAGTTATGGCAAATCTACATATTGGAATGGATTTCGGTTGACTCGTGAGCATCCGTAGGTGAAACTGAAAACCCGAACCTGGTCCAATTCATTTTTGGTATTCGACCTGTCAGATCTATATGCAAAAATTTAGACCTGTCGAGTGTAAAACTCATGGGTACTCGGACCTATGGATCCAATTACCAACCCTAGTCTCAACGGATCTAACAAAATGTTTCCATACATGCGAGTCACGTTCTGTACTGTGTAAAGGTGCATGTCCGATAGCTTATATGTCACTACACTCCAGAACATGGAAATTCCAATAGGACATGTAGACACATGATTTATCGGATCGTTTATTTGTGTTGATATTTGTGCTGGAGGAATAGTTAAAAAATCATAATATATATGAGAGAATTAATAGATAGATAAGAATCAGATAAGAGAAATAGACTGTTGAGATAGCCCATACACGTGCAAGAGTATGGGGAGTTGCATTTCACTTGCACACCAACTCTAACCGAGAACACGATCCGAGCTATAGCTATTTTTCTTTTCCAACCCGCATGTAGGCCGATCGGAGCCGTACGTTGCCCCGATCGGATGGATGACCATATCATGTTTCGTTCTTACACTTTTTTCTGAAAGGACGGCAAGAGCACTGTCGATTTTTTTATAAAAAAAGATAATTAACCTAATTTATAAAGAAAATTGTGTTTGAAAATTTCATAACTGTGCGGTTTAAAAGAAAGCCGGTAAACAACCTCAAGACGACAATACGACCTTAACTCAAACAGAACGACGTCCACACCAAATGGCACAACCAAATAATAGACAAGTCTAATTCAACTCAACTCGCATATAACCAACCAAACAATTGACTCCCACACAACTCGATCGACAGATTACTACTCTCACACCACACCTCTCTATCACACAAGTCAGCAATGTATCGTTTTAGAGGAACGCACATTAGAACAAAATGCTATTGTGAAGAGTCAATTAAGAATGAAGAGCTACATAAAAGTAAAACCTAGTAAAGAAGCCGATAGTTCAAACCAAATCTGACGAAGCCGCCACTAAGCTGAACACTTCCGTGGCGTGATAACTGGACCTGCAGTCGCCGTTCTTACACTTTTTCGCACTTGCGTCATGCGTAACGTGGTCGGAGCCGAGCGTGCGGCGCGTCACGCACGCCAACTCCGACTCGCATGCGGAGTGACGCTGGCGCTGAACCTTCCGTGCTTCCGCAGCCGAGAACCATAAAAAAACACGTACGCGGTCGCCAGGTTCGTGACGTGAGTTCTACCTCGCGCCGTCGCGCGGAAGCCTTCCCTGGCATACCGAGGGAGGCGCACGTACGCGGGGCACGGCGGGACGATCTGACGCGAGAGCACAGCGCCGCGGGCTGTAAGCAAGCAAGCGCGCTTGGGCACGGCGCCGAGTGCAGCCACGGAGGGGCGCGCACCTCCACGCTCGCGCGCGGCGGTTGGCACAGCTAAAGGGCAGAGCATGGAGGGTGGTCGAGCAGAAGCAAACCACCGCCTGTTTCAGTTGTTCTTTCCCGGTCTTTTCTCCCCTTCAGTCCTTCACCCGCCTCCCTCTAGTCTCCCGCGGGGGGTCCTATTCTTAGGCGCCGCGCCGAGCAAAGACCGCGCGGTTAATTGAGCGAGGCCGTCGGTCGCGCACGTCCCCAGGCTCCCCCCCCCCCCCCCCCGGCAGGCTATGGCCGCGGCCGCGACGGCAACCACCTGCTCGTCCTCCTCCACCAGCCCCATCCACTCGGCAGGCCCGCACCGCAGGCGCCAGCACAACGACATCGAGCGCGACGCGCCGCACGACGACTACTGCTGCGGCGGCGCAGACCACCACGCCTGCGCACACGACAACGAGGAGGGCGGCCTCCACGGGCACGGCGTCGCCACGCCCTGCAGCGGGAGGGCGCTGTTGTTGGCGCGGAGGAAGCGCGCGTGGGGCGCCGCTGGCGGCGCGCCGGGCCGGACCTGGATGAGGGCCGTCGTGCTGTGCCTCCTCAGCCTCGTCGCTGTCGTCGGGTTCTTGGGCTCCCATCGGGGCGACAGCGCCGGTCGCGGCGGCACGGGCGAGGGTGGCGGCTGCGCCGACGATGGCGGGAGGATCGTGCATAGGGTGGAGGTGGCCGACGCCGACGTGATGGGCTGGACCGATGAGAACTTGACGGCTCTCCCGCGCCGCCCGCCCGACCCGCCGGTACGTACGTGCACCTCTCCCGCGGTCCCGCCGTTGATCACTCGCGGCCAAGTCGTTTTATTACAGAGATCATTAAGTTAACTAACTACTCGTGCAACCATTTTTTTGGCAATAACCACTCGTGCACGTACTTGAAAAGTGGACATTTATCGATGCATTGTTGCATTTAGAAAACGAAAAAGATCATCTTTTGGATCGAGTGGCCATTTAGATTAGCTTCAGACAGTAAGTGAAACTTAAACGTAAGGTCAGGACCAAACGGCAGAAAATTGAGATCCAGAAAAGTTCTGGGGGAAGCTTAAAACTCGCTGCTGTATTTCCATTTCTGACGAAATGAGTGAAGCACTGTAAAGTCTAAACAGAAAGCACCGGTGCTTTGATCGAGAAAAATGAAAAGGGAGAAGCCTTTTGGTTAATTGTTCGTCGCGGGATGGAGTATACATATGGGAGAAATGATTGGTGATAAGGACAATGATTCCTCCGGTATTTGTTGCTAGCGTGAGTCACTGGAACCAAAGAACAAAGCACATGACGTGAGTTCAAGAGACTAGAAGCGATGTAGCTGCTTATCTCAATTTTTTTCTATGACAATGTTTTTCTTGTTCTTCGCAGTTTTTTTTGTCTTTATATGCGAGAAACATCACTGTTTTTCCTTTTTCTGGTCACTTTTGAGCTATTGAAATCCAGTTGTCACTCACAATGCCATGTTAGGAGTGGCTTGGGTTGGTGCCCTCGAGGTTGCTTTCCACTGTAATTGTCAATCAAGCGCACTTCAAGTGAGAAAAAAAATGTTTAATTAATTAACAATTGATATTTTTGCCGATCAATAACATTTAGACACTTAACTTTTGTACAGAAATTATCATTTTTCAAAACTTATGCTAATTTTTTTTGCGAAAGTTCTTTACTTTGTTAGCTAAAATTGGTGTGCTACACAGTGTTACACGGACACGGGTGCGGGTGACGAAATCTGACTCGGGTGCGGGTGTCTAACTTGACAAATTTTAAAAAAACAGGACTCGGAGATTCATCATATATATAACTCCTATTTAACTCCTAGCACGCTAAATAAGTATTCAAAGCGTTGAAATAATAGTAAATTTACTTCACAACCGGAAAAACCAGAAAAACTATCCCACAATAGGAAAAGGTAGTAATTTTACTCCTTCTACCAGAAAAAATAGGAAAGTTGGTCATCCTACTGGCCTTTAAAAAACGGTTGTTTCCTTCTCTCCCCTCTGATCCCCTACAAACAGCTGCAAATCTCCGGATCCGATTTTGTACCTAATGCCGGTGAGGGCGATTTGAGAGGGTTGTGAATCCCTCTGTCTTGCTGCGCTCTCTCCCCGACGTTCAATGATGAGCCGAGATGTTATCCATCGGTGCAAGTGCTCTCTTCAGTCTCTATCATCGACCCAATCGATGTACTTAGTGGTGGTGCCATGGCAGGTGCATGCGCTGCTTGGCCGTGTTATGCTCCTAAACCTCGGCGGGCATTGCCATGGCGGCACCACCCATGATTCTTGCAGTGCTTGCCGGGCCAAGCTTCGTCACGGTGGTCGTCATACCCTCATCATCTCCTTTCAATCCAAGCGTTGGATTTGTTTTGTGTATAATTTTAATCTTGAGTTAATGCGATGTGTTAAGGGAATATTTTTGAAATCTTTTCTGGTACAGAAAGAGATCTGTTGAATCATATTTTGTGATATTTTTTCACATTTGTTTGGTTCAATTTTGAGTGGATAGATCATTCAGTTCATATTCTCCCCGTATTTTTAATCTTCATGTTCTTTACTCAACCGAAAACCATAATGGTCAGAACCAAAAAATCTACAAGTAAAAGACAAACAGGAAATGATAATTGTTAGAACCGGAAAAGTATCGAGGAAATGCTGAAATATTTCTGTTGCACACGAAAATCATCCTTTACACAACCGAAAAATGATAAAAATAATCATCAAAACACAGAAACAAATTATTTCACCCATCACATATATGATTACTTTATCATTTTACCTATTTTTCCTTTTCTTGATTAATTAGAGATTATTTCCCTAATTACGTGATTAATTTTCTTTTTTAGTGAGAAAATCTCACAGGCTATTATTCGTTTCCTTGATTGGCTAAGATTGTTTCCTGATTACATGATTAGTTTTCTTGTTTAGAGAGAATCTTACATGTTGTCCCTTTACTTAATTAGCTGAAGAATGTTTCCTAATTATGTGATTAGTTTCGAGAGGAAATCTTACATGTTTTATAATGCATGTTTTCCTATTTTACAACGTGTGTTTCCGGCTTTCCGGTTTCTTGATAGTTGTTTTTCTGTTTATAATGTGTGTTTTTTTTATACCATATGTTTTCAGGTTTTTCCGGTTTCTTAATAGGTGTTTTCCAGTTTTTAATAGATTATTTCCTTTTTTTCCACATGTGGGCATGTTTGCTCGCTCTGGTGGGTTCTGATTAGTCTGGGCATGGCACGTGGAATAATATTTAACGCGCAACGTGTTAAATATATATGTGTGTGTGCACGTGTATGTATATGTGTGTGTATATATATAATTTTATAAAATAGAAATAGAAATTTAAATTAGAGAAAATATGATGTGCAACTAATTTTGCATTGCAGCTACTACTTTTTCACATTCATAACTGATCTACATAATCCACAAGCAAATGCATCATATGTTTAATAAGAAAAACAAAAGAAAATAAGAATAAAGAATTAGATTATCTATTAGGCTCCTATTTTCTAGCTTATCCATCCCATCTACACATATTGCTTGCCCTACCTAACCCCTCTCGAGTCTCGACTGCACCTAGCTGCCGCCACCTCTTCTCCCACTCGCCGCTTCCCTCTTCTTCCACGCAGAGCCTCTCCGTCTCCACCTTCCCACATGCCCTCTCCTCTCGCGACTGCCCCGCTGCTCGCTGATGCGTCGGCGCGCTCCCGTGGTCAAATCCTAGCCCCGATCCTGATGGCCGCATCCCGTGCGGGGGCATGGGGCCGCGGCGCCAGTCATCGGCGTGCTACTCGACGGCTCTGTCACCCTGTGCCTCCACCTCGTCGGGCTCCGTTACGTCGCATCTCGCCTCGATGTGCTACAGGAGCTCGAGGCCATGGCGATGGCGTGTCCGTCAACCATCTCCGTTGTCAGCCGCCTCCCTAGTCGCTCGTTCTCTCCTCTATCTTGGACTCGTCGGAGACGAGTTCGGTGCGTGATACACTACGTCCGGTGCGTGTTGACGTGGGGATACATGTCGATGTGGCAAAAAAAATTCAGACTCATGAGTCCGTGTTACACTCTCAGTAAAAAGGTTTCGCTAAAAAAAACTCAGTACAAAGGTGTGCAAATCATCTTAGAAAATCAGAAGTTGAATATTGTACGACAACGACATCATTATGCAAAATTGACTTTTCCAACGGGGTCTACCATCTGATGTTGTGATTTTGCAAGATCCATCTTATAAACTACCATGATCCTGTGTACCCCCCAAAGAAAATGTGTATCTCCTGGCGACCTGGCCTGGTAGGGAGTAGGGACAACAAGCTTCGGTTTAGGAAAGTCCTGGGACTCTGGCAGAGCCTGTCTGAATGCAATCTTGTGTTTATGTTCAGCCAAAAAATTACCCTGACGATTCATGGAAGCAAGGCATTCATTCAGATGCTGCTACGCTATGCTCAGCTTGACTTCATTTTTGTTTCAGAACTAGATCGGCTTGACTTTACTGATGCTTCCTTTAAAACATGGACAGATTCCTGAGATATGGATGAAACTAGACAGTGAGGGTTACAGCCAGTGCATTGAACGGCCAAGAAATCACCGCAGTAATTTCCTTGTGTCCATCTTTCGCTTCGTTCTCTTCAATCTTCAGCTCCAGCTGCATTTCTCAGTTAGGGCATGCTTACTGCAGGGACTAACAATGCAACTGTCGGTTACCTAATCGTCGATGCAAACGGTGGGCTAAACCAGATGAGAATGGGAGTATGCATAAACCTCTGTCAACCCTTGAAGCATTGCAATGCCTTTCAGCTAACTCATATTTATTCCTTCACGATTATTCTTACAGATAAGTGATATGGTTGCAGTGGCGAAGATTATGAACGCGTCGCTGGTGATCCCTACTCTGGATCACCAGTCATTCTGGACTGATCCAAGGTCTGCAACTCTGTATCTTGCTCCCGGCTCTTCATCATCCTGAAGAAAATGGCAAGTAGAGTGACCATTAGTCTTTTTGATATAGTGATTTCAAAGATATATTCGACGTCGATCGCTTCAAGGAAACATTGAAGGAAGACATTGTGATTGTGGATTCCCTTCCACCAGCTTATAGAAGTGTGAAACCCTACGTGAGAGCACCCACCTCCTGGTCCAGGGTACGAGTCAACCACCTCGTTGACTGTACTAGATTGCATGCAGCAGCTTAGAGAAATTCAGGCGTGTGATTGTGTGAATACTGAATAGGCTGATGGATCGTCAGCTCCGTTTTTGCAGGCTTCCTACTACAGAGACTTCGCGAGGATATTGAAGAAGTTCAAGGTAGTGAGATTTACACACACTGATTCACGGATCGTGAACAACGGCCTTGCTCCTTCTCTGCAAAGACTCCGTTGCCGCGCAAATTACAAGGCCCTTAAGTACAGGAAAGAGATCGAAGCGCTCGGCAACACCCTGGTTGATAGGCTGAGAAAAGGATCGGACCATTACATCGCGCTTCACTTGAGGTAATCATTTCTGTCAGAAACGTTCAGTGATCAACGGCACCATTTCTGTCAGAAACGTTCAGTGATCAACGGCACCATTTCTGTCAGAAAAAAATGTGCTTTTGCAGATCAGCAAGTAATCTTCCATTTGCCTTTGTTATCAACTGACAGATACGAGAAGGACATGCTGTCCTTCACCGGCTGCAACCACAACCTGACGCTCCACGATGCGGCGGAGCTGACGGACATGCGGCTCAAGGTGCGGCACTGGAAGGAGAAGGAGATCAACAGCGAGGAGAAGCGGCTGCAGGGCGGGTGCCCCATGACCCCCCGCGAGGCCGCCGTGTTCCTCAAGGCCATTGGCTACCCTTCCACCACGAAGATCTACATCGTGGCGGGCGAGATCTACGGCGTGCGCAGCATGGAGGCGCTGAAGGCCGAGTACCCGAACATCTACACGCACTACAGCCTCGCCACGGTGGACGAGCTGGAGCCACTCGAGCTATACCAGAACAGGCTCGCCGCCGTGGATTACATCGTGGCCCTGCAGAGCGATGTGTTCGTGTACACCTACGACGGGAACATGGCCAGAGCGGTGCAGGGTCACAGAAGATTCGAAGGGTTCAGAAAAACCATAAACCCTGACAGGTGTATCTCTAGTTGACTCGCATCACAACATCTTTTTATCTCCTCGTTCCGATAGTATGCTGGTTCCGTGGTTCGCGCTTTTATGCCTTGTTCGGAACACATAAATTTAACAGAATTTTGGTAGGAGATAGTATACTCTCACAAGAATCCCGTGAAACTTACGTGTTTCAGACTTGCCCTTGGATCTTGATTCTAGGACCTGACCTTCTTTCTGTTCTGTAGGCTGAAGTTTGTGGAGCTTATTGACAAGCTTGATGAAGGTTCCATGACCTGGACTGAGTTTCAGAGTGCAGTGAGAAAGCACCATGAGAATAGACTCGGAGGTCCGTATGCCAGATTACCTGGTGAAAATCCAAGGCAGGAGGAATACTTCTACTCAAATCCTATCCCCGGGTGCCTCTGTAAAAGGGTTCAGAGGAGTAAGTGAAATATGGATTCACCTCGAAGGGATACGATTCAGTCTTGAAACACACTGCCAGCTTCAGCAGCTGTGACTTGGATGGAGATGAAGCATCCCCCAAATGGCAGGGATCACCAGATAGAGAGGAGTCCTAGCAAACTGACAGAGACCAGCAGTTTTGATTATTTCCTAGGCTGACAAGTGACAATACATGCAACTGAGGCCTTGAGAGGGCAGGGGGCAAGAAGTGAGAAGTGCGTTGTCGAGAAATGTTCGATTCAAGGGAAGATGGAAGGAGCAAGAAGATTCTGATGTACTCGAAACAGTTATAGGATAAGTCTGAATGAAAAATGCTTCCCAATGGCTGCTTGTAGTTAGTTCATACAGTGTCTCATGTTCTTGGTATTTCTGATTAATTCGTTTTAGAAGTACACCATACCTCTGGATGGAATGATGGATTCATAAGAATAGTGTATAATGCCTTGTTTGCAGGCTGTAGAACGAGATGTTACAGTAAACAATCAACAACAGATACTTTTTCTAGCTTAGTTCAGGCAATTTAGCTGATAAATTTTCCCATAATTTTTTTTTCTTCTAACTCGTTCAGAAAATTTTAGCTGCTATGGTGAACATTCGAATACAAAATTACAAACCCAACCAATCTGCTTGCCTAAGAAATTTTACGCGCGTTCGAATTGCTACCAAAATTTTGGCAAGCCTGTGTCTCCAAGAATTCGGCAAGGCTACTCGGTCCATTCCTTGTAAAACATTTTAAGTTATTAGTGACCAAAACCTTAAACTGTTTTTTTGTCTAAAAAGCTAAATTTGAATAGGAAAGTTGAGGCACAAACTTCATCTTTCATATTTCCAAAAGGTCATGGTTCGAAAAAAATATTTCGACTAGTTTGGATAAACTACGGTGGAGCCATCTTTTCTACTCGGTGAAACCCATCCACGACGGACCACTCACCAACGGACCATGATGCCGTTCCTTTCCCAACTATGGTAGGCTCTCCGCCCTCCGTGGCTCCGCGCCGAGCACGTTGAAGGTAGTCAAAAAATTATGTAGACCTTGTTTAATTCATATTCAAATTGGGTACGCACGTTGAGGATAATCACTATATAAAAAATATAGTGTAGATCCCGTATTAGTACTAGGGTACTATCTTGTGTATGGCTAATATAAGATATAAATTAAGGTAATCACCTGAAAAGGTGTAGACATTTGTTCCAAATTTGATATTGGATAGACACGTTGAGGATAGTTACTATCTGTTGGTGGACACAGTGTAGATCTCGTAGTAGTACTAGGGTACTACCTTGTGTATGACCAATATGCAAAGGTTTGGAACATGGTGTTATATCAAGTGCACGAGGTAATCACTGAATGTGCATTATTTAATTCTGCTTGAAATAATATATTTTTTTTTTTGCGAGAAATAGAATTTCAATTGCAAAAATAATGAAGTTGTGAACATAATGGTATGACAGGGAATGCACAAGGGCAAACACATGGGACATAACAAATTTTCAGATAAAACAGGGTCTGAAATATTAATTTACAATATAAAATAGTACTGAACACAATTACAATTAAAGACAAGGGCTAAAAACTTAATTTGATAGTATTGTAAAACAATATATATTGGACATGACTATAATTATGAAGAAACACAAGTTTTTTTTATAAATAGTCAATCCACGAGCTTATGGATCGGGACAACCTGGGATCCAGCCCATTTGGCCTTTTGGCCCAAAGCCTAGTCGGGCTCCCCCTCACCCCACACCATATAAAAGAGCGAGAGGGGGGGGGGGGGGGGTTAGGGTTGAACCCTTACCGCACATCCCCACACACATTGTGCGCCTCATGGGCCACCACCGGCTGCTTGGATGGAAAACGTGTCGCCGGTGAGGGGCTGAAGCCTAGACGGCCTAGAAGGAGGGTGTGTCACCGGAGATGGGCCAGAGTCGAGCCGGTCGGGATGGAGGCCACATCACCGGAGAGGGGTCGGAACCAAGCCGGCCGGGATGGAGGCCACATCACCGGAGAGGGGTCGGAACCAAGCCCGCCGGGATGGAGGCCACGCCGACAGAGATGAGAGGGGCCCGTGTAGTTGACGATGAGAAGCTGGTCTTTCAACGTTGAGAAGTCGGAAAGGCAAGACATGGGCGCCGAGATCCACCGCCTTCTTCATGGCGCCGGTGGGGTCACCAGCGTTGGGGGTGCAACGCTCACTTCCCCTTCACACGTGCGCATGAAAGGGCCCAAAAGCCCCCTTCGCCATGAATGTGTGAGTGTTGGGGCGCACTTAGGCGTCATCGGAGGGGAATTTGCGGGCCACAGGAGCCCACAACCTCGGGCGAAGACCTAGACGGCTGTTGGCCACTGCTGTTGCGAAGCGGTGAAGACGGTGGTACGACGTTATAGCAGAGGAAGAAGAGGTCGATGACGTCACTACTACTGCATGGGCGTTGATGTCGGGGACAGCATGTGGAGGAGGAATAGTTGGGGAGGGCATCCGTGGGTTGTACTCCTCTGGGTCCTCCTTTGATGAGCAATCTATCATCGCTGCCGCTGGTGTGCTATTGAAGAAGGGGGAAACACCGATGTGGGTTGCCACGATGGGCCAAAGGCAATCGCCGTAGAGGTTGCGGCCACCGCAGAGAAGGACTCCATGCTAGTGGTCGGGGCTGCTGTGGTCCTTACTCTAAAGGAGAAGGGCGGCAAGGGCAGCATAACCGGTGCCGAAGAGGGCGGTGGTCAAACCACGGTGGCTATCGCAGGGTGTTGCAGCGTGTGCGGTTGAACGCACTGGGTCGCTGGTGTGGCCAGGACAACACCGAGCAATGCCATGGCACGAACGACGACAGAAACGGTGATTGCGTGGACGATGCAGCAAGACAACGACGAAGAAGTACGAAGATGCAAGTATGTCATGAATATGGAAAAATGGATTTGCTATGGAGTGCTTACCATCTGGGAGAGACCTTCGTGTCTCTTTGTTCTTGATTTTCCTCTCTGTTCTCGATTGTTATGGTCGATCAGTGATAGAATTAGTGGCTAATAACGTAATGTATGAAGAGATGGAACAATAGATTGAGAGATTAAAAGGAATGAAAAACTTGTATTATTGATCAACAATGTTTACATATCAATATCTATATCCTAACGGTGGAAGGAATGACGCCCTCTCAGGGGCTCTGCTACTGTAGCAGTGGGCCCAAGTACGTATATGTACATACATATACATATACATATATATACACACGCGTATATATACATGTATATATATGTATACATGTATACCTATATGTATATATACATACATATAGGTATACATGTATACATATATATACATATATACATATATATGTAATTTTCTTTTCAAAAAAAATCTAGAAAAATATCGAAATGAATATTAGTTACATTAATAAATTAGCTGAAAAAAATCTAAAATGCAAAGAAAAATATTGAAAATTAAAAAAATATGAAACAAATTTTTTTAGGTTAGTATTACTTTCACCTACATGTTAAAACTATGTGCATGCATAAAAGTACTATTGTTTTCTCTATAATTAATTTAATGTGTTTAACATTAATAATTTTATAAATAAATATTGAAATGTACAAAATTTGTAAACTTAATTTTTTAGTCTTCTTTTGTCATGCTCTACACAGCAAAATAAAAATGGGCGCGGCGTACGCGCGCCAATCAGACTAGTTTATATTGAGTGAAGGGATGGCAAGCCACTCATTGGGGAGGTTGGTTTTCCCCAATGGGTGTCCTTTCACCATGTAACTGCTAGTTACATGGTTAACTGCTAATGATAGTTAATTGATCACATGATTATCAAGTTTAAGGATGTCTGTTCCTAACAATCAGTAGTGTGGTGCACTGGTGCTAGACAATCGGTGTATTTAGTTATCCGAAACTCTATAAAGCTGGTTCGGTAGATATGTATAATATCAGTGAGGAACATGTTTTGTTGCTCGTTTTCACTGTTCTAGTTTGGCCCGATGGATGCAAATATTTAGCTTCATCCTAGCTCGAGAGTGAAGCTGTAGTCTAGCTCGACAGATGTATGCTATTTATCTACTCACATAGACGGTCCTACTCGTTGGTGTTATAAAATTATCTTCATGGGAATAATCAACCACAATCTTAACTTTTATATTCATTCATACGATCTCAGATTCAGTCAACCAAACAAAAACTCAACTCAACCTGTCTAGGCAGATACAACTAACCAAACACTTTATTTTCAATAAATATAACTTCACCTAATCTATTTATACAATACAACTCTATAAAATCGCATTCTGCCGAACAAAACAAAGCTTTGAGCATTAGAAAGGGTCTTAATTCGCTTGGGTCCTATCCTCCTTCTCTACAAGCCCATAGCGACCTTAATTTGGCCCAATACGAAAACCCAAAAGGCCCATGTTGAATTTCTATCCAAGCACAAGCCGCGTCGACCTTATAAAGGTAGAGGTCCACAAGGCCGCCATGACCAATACCGCCGTTAGGATTAGGACTCGACATGCTCGACGCCGGCGGCGGTCCTGGAGCTAGACGGCATGTGGTCGTCCTCGATCCCGCTAGCTGCTCAGCAACCGCGCCACCACCTCCTCGAGCTCATTTCCGCGGCCGACGCTCAAAGCCATCACCACCGGCCCACCGCTTCCACCCCTCGTCGTGACTCTCGAGCTGTTTCCTCGAGACCATCGTGGTTGCCGTAGCTCCTCCATCGCTGGAATATGTCCTGTCACCGGCGGACGGTCCTCCATCCCCTTCTGGGAAACGGACGGAATCCGTAGCTCTGGCCTACCTTTTCGTTTTAGTCAGCTGCCGTGGGATTTCGATTTCTGGCCCACCTTTTGTGCAGTGGGATTTCGATTTTTGAGCTTGACGTTTGTTTGCTGAGAGCATCCGTGATGTTACATCCATCTATACTCATCCTTGCACTTTGAGCTACGCGGTGAAGAAACCATTGGGGAATGTAGTCTGAGATGCTCTCGTTTTTTTCTTCCTCCTTTCCTTTTTTTTTTTGTTCTCCCGTTTCGTGTATTTCTGGTACTTCTAAGTCCTGGATCGATGATGCAACTGATATCTGCGTTATCCTTCTGCAACCTGTAAGGTGCTGAAGAAGACATTACTTGCTGAGATCCCAGGAACGCTATACCCTGCTTGATTTGAAGCAATCTGTGAAAGGAAAATTACAACTTGCTTGGCCTCGTTATACAGAGAAACAAATCAAGCACACGTAGTGGCGTAAATTCTAGGACACTCGCTGTTTGGGTGACCAGCTATTCAGATGGTGCCATAGTGGTCTAGAATCTGCCCCTTGTGGCACAACTGCATTTTGACTTCCCAGTGAAGAAACCATTGGGGTAAGTATTCTGAGGTGCTCCTTTTGGTTCATAGTTTCGTGTTTGCCAAAACATGGCATATGACTTCGACGAGTGCATCAACCAGCATAAATCAAATGAAGAGACGGAATTCACTGGATTAGAGGTTTCCATGCCATGAGCTGAATTTTCTGCCATGACACAGTATGTCGAACATTTCCTTCCCTTTCGCTACGATGATGCTATGAACCGCATGAGGGGAACATTGTTCTTGCTTTGCTGAGCGCTTAGTTTGTACTACAATTGTTCCCTGTTCTTCAAACTGTTTTGAAATTGCCCATTTAGGCACTGTGCAACTGGCCCACATTCACAAGGAAAGAGTTTTTTTAAATAATATTATTTTTATTGAAAAATTGCAAATTTAAGTCAAAATCTGATATTTGTAAAAATAGGTACCTGTAGGTGTTGATAGGTTGTGTATCCTACAGACTATTTAAAGATAAATTATAGTTTTTTATATAATTTAGTTGAATATTTTTTATTTGAATCTGCCTTAAATGTGATTAAAAGTTTTAGATCTAGTTTTTTAGTTACATATTCCTTCTGCGAGATCAATGCTAAGATCTACCACAAGGAAATATAGCAAGATCTACCACGCCAACCGTTTTGCGAGACTCGTTTCTTCGGAATTTTTCTGCAAGATCAACGCACTGCACTTCCTTCAAAAAAAAAAAAAGGATGACTTATTCTATTATGACCTAATCTGTTAAAAAATAATATTAAAGCAACATGACTTTAAAGATCGAATATGAACTTCAAAAACATTGTACGTGGCTTAGCATTCGAAAACACATAACTTGTAAAAAAAAAGAGATAATCATCGGGCAAATAAACTCTTCAGGTTGATTATTCAGAGAAGGTAACTTAAGACTCTTTTATATATTTATGTATGAATTTTATACTTTTAGCAACAGGAAGAATAAATTTTTAAAGTGAAAAGATTGCAACTTAAAGGCAAAAACGAAAAATAACATGAAAATAGGAAAACTTGTAAGGAAGACAAAGAAACTAAAATAAATAGACTAGAAGGAAGGAGATAAACACGAGCATATGTAAGAAAATAATCTTCCTTAAGCACAGAGATCAGCTCTATTTTTTAATACATTATAAAGTTATTTTTCTCACAAAAGCTTTAACATATTATAAAGATTAAATCTATCATCTTATCTCCTTCAAAATATATCACTAACTCCCAAATGGTTGGCTCAAGGGTTGCAACCAGCCCTTCTCTACTTATAGGTCTAGGGAGGTTGCTTAATTTAAACTTTTTTATCTCAAAATACATTTTGTTTACAATGGTCTCCTACCTACTACGAGAGTATTTTGGTCTGAATTTTAATTCGTCCATCGAATGACTATGACAACTTTACAACTTAGCTTCTCGTGACGCTAGTTTCGCGATGATACTACGTGCACTCCACCATTCCGTGGTTTTGAGGCCAAACCGCGAAACCCCCTCACACATTTCTCAAAACGTGACTCACAGCTGCTTGACTTGACCTTAAGCAAGCATTTCGATGTCGACGCGCGTACTCCGTCTCGCGATCTTGACCACCGACAAGTCTCTCCCGCCCGATCCCTCCGGTTGCCTTGTCATTTACATCGGCATCCCCTCGCATGACTTTGTCAATACGTCGTTTTCATCCTTCCATCCATGCATTGCTTAACCTTCGTGTGCATAGTTAGGATCACCTTTGACTCCACGAGGCTTCCTCGATCGTCTGGCACTAAACACTCCGTTTGGTCCCGATCTTCCCACCGTCGGCCGCCAAGTTGCATCCATCATCTGCACACCATGAGACAAGCAAACATGTTTCTCAAAATCTCCAAACCATCACAAGTTAGTCCATAATCATAGCTCTTAGCTCAAAGCACATCCCAGAAGAGATCGTGAACATCGGATGGTCCGATATGCACACCTCTTGAGCACCGGACCATCCGACGTGTGCAATCCTTTTGACCCTCAGTATTGCAATGCTCTCTGCAAGAAATGCTTTGGCATTGTCTTCACCCCATCGTTGGAACATCCGACGTGTTCATCTTCGCCAGAGCACAGTTTTGCATCCTCTCTGCACGAATTGCTTCGGCGAAGCATCCGACATGTGTACCAAGCATCGCTAGATCATCCGGTGTGTGAAAGCCACCAGACCCATATTCCAGCCTCTCTATGAGAAATGCTTCGGTGTTCACAAGGTCCATTGCCGAAACATCCAACGTGTACTTCTATTTTTGCCTCAGAATAAAAAATGCTCTGCCGTGTACTCTACCTGAACTTCGGACCTTCCGACGCATTTAATCTGCCAAGCGGCAGATCATCCGACATATTAAAATTCCCTAGACTTAGAGACAAACATGCAAATTCCAAATCTTTTGCCACTTTGGTTAGACAAGATCATCATTACAGTACATATACGTGTCTAAGCAATCTTAAGAACACCAAACCAAAGCAACAACTTGTCAAACACTCATCACACACATACCAATGCTCATCCTAACTTGGTTACTCACGATGCGTGTTGGAGCGCATGCCCAAGAGCGCGCACCGGTGCCAGACGTCGGCGGTGGGCTTGTTAGCCGCGCTAGGTCTCCCCGTCTCCAGCAAAGTCGTGGCTGAGGATAGGTGCCTCGTCCGGGCACTATGCTCCCCGGCGTGCCGTGACGGGTGCCCTAACATCGTCGACCTCTACGCTACCCTCGCCGCCGGTGAAGGTACCCTGATCATACGAGCTAACATCGTGCCAGCTTCTTGCTTCTTCTCAGTGCGGATGATTAAAACGGTCTAAAATGTCATGGATGCAGGTATCTCTGCTAGTGTTGTGCGATGCGCAAAAGAACACCGGCAACCGCCGCATGATGGTTGGGATGTCGCCGCTTGGTGCTCCGGTCGGGGCTCCGGTTGCTGCGTCTGCCCCCATGTGAATGACACACTCATATACAGCTCTGATTTGTACAATTGTACTTGAACATATATGCACAGTTACACACAGTACGTGTTTGGATGAGACCGCTATGTATCCATACAGTTGGGGTTGATCATCATGCCAATATATGATATCTGGGGGAGTTGATTAGTCGATCATTATTCGATCTCAGTGTTCAATGTGTCTGTCAATCTTATGTAACGGAGCACATTCTATTGTTGTTTTAGTATCATAAAGTGTGTTCGTGCATTGCATATGTTGTTCAATGCGGCGGCGTGTCGGTGTGTGCCTCAAGTTCTCGGTGTTGCATTACTGTGATTGGCAGCAGCAGAGCAAAAGACAGAGGAATGCAGGAAGAAAGGAAGCTTAGAGATGAATCTTTAGGTGTTCAAATGAGGTTTGTGTTCTTCGATGGTCTCTTCCATTCCACGTCGAGTCAGTTTATAAACCACCAAACATTTGGCAACACACACACACACACACACACACACACACACACACACACACACACACACACACACACACACACACACACACACACACTCGACACCACCTGATGCTAGTTAACCCACTCCAGTCTAGTAACCCGCACGCTAGGACGCCTTGCTCGAGTTGGTCTTCCTATGTCCACAGATGGATCATCTTGCATCATAACAATCCCCCCTTCTTGAAGGTTGCTTGTTCCCAAGCAGGCGTGTGTGAGAAACGCTGCTTCAGAGCTTCAAGATCTTCCCAAGATGCAAGCTCTTCTGACAAACCAGACCACTAAATCAACGCTTGAACAATTGAATTCCCACCTCGCGTTATCAGACACCAGTCCAGAACCTGCAGAGGCACTTGCAAACTAGGATGTGCATTAGGTAGGGAAGCGATCACCTTGTGTTTAGCACCAAAAACTTGCTTGAGCTGCAATACATGAAAGACAGGGTGGATCGACGCATCATCAGGAAGATCAAGCTTATAAGCCACTGAATCGACTCAAGCTAGCACACGGTAAGGCCTGTAAAACTTAAAGGTCGGCTTGTGGTTAGCACGAGTGACGATCGAGGACTGAACATATGGCTATAGCTTCAAGAAAACCAAATCACCAACTACAAATTGACGCTCGGACCTGTGCTTATCTGCATGCAATTTCATACATTGTTGAGCTCGAAGAAGATGTTGACGAACAAGCTGCATCATGAGCTCCCAGTCTTGTAGCCGTTCATTCAATTCTGGCGTAGCACACACAGTTGAATCATCAATGCCAAAATGGCACAGCTGGTTACCATACAACACTTTTAACAGCGAGCGCCTGAGAGCTGAGTGATGGCATGTGTTATACCAGAACTCAACGAGGGAAAGCCAAGCACTCCAAACGCTCGGACTAGCATGCACGCACAATGCAAATAGGTTTCCAAGCATTGGTTAGTGTGTTCTGTTTGACCGTCGATTTGGGGGTGATAGGAGGTACTCATATGAAGATGCGTACCTGTGAGCCAAAACATCTCTTGCCAAAACACGCTCATGAAGATTCAGTCACGATCAGATATAATCGATGATGGCATTCCATGTAACTTGTAGATATTGTCCAGGAAGAGCCTTGCAACCTTGGCCACTATAAACGAATGCAACAATGGCAGGAAATGAGCATATTGGGATAGCTTGTCGACAACGACCAAAATACAATTGGTAGATCCTGACCTGGATAATCCCTCAATAAAGTCCATGGAGATCATGTTCCAAGCTTTGTCAGGAATGGGAACTAGTTGAAGAAGCCTAGGATATCGAGATCGATCCGGTTTTGCCTATTGACAGACCTGACAACTTGCCACGTACTGTTGCACATCTATTTCATGCCTTCCCATTAGAAAAGGTGCTTAATCCTTCGGTAGGTCACGGGAAAAAATGAATGGCCTCTGATTGTGCTATCATGTAAGGCATTCAACACCTTGGCATGTACAGCTTTGTTCTTGCCAAGCCATACCCTTCCTTTATGACGAATCAGTCCAGATTAAGTTGGAACTTAATGTTGGCATCAGATTTCATAGCCAATTCAGTTAACAGTTGATGTGCATCAGAATCAATGCTATACCCATGAATGACTTCATCCAACCAGAGGGGAGTGTAGCTAGAAATCGACAATAGAACCTCTGATTATTGTGTCTTAGGATGCCTAGACAATGCATCGACGACCTTATTGTCGATGCCCTTCTTATATATAATGTGGTACTACAATCGTAGTAATTTTGTGAACACCTTTTGCTGCCAAGAAGTACTCAAACGATGCTCAGTTAAATGGGATAAGCTCCTTTGATCAGTATAAATCATAAATTTAGCATGTTGCAAATACGAATGCCACTTATCAATGGCAATAAGGATAGCCAAATACTCCTTTTCATAGGTCGACAGTCCACTGGTGCGAGGTCCCAAAGCCTTGCTGACAAACGCCAAAGGATGGCCATCCTGCAACAACATGCCTCCCACGCCATGATCCGAAGCATCAGTTTCAATAGCAAATGGGTTGGTGAAATTCGGGAGACATAAGACTAGTGTAGTGCATAAGGCATCCTTCAGAACTTGAAATGCCACTTGGTGCTCATCAGTCCATATATAGACTATCTTTCTAGAGCAGATTGAATAAGGGCCAATTAAGAACTTCGAAATTCCACATGAACTTCCTGTAATATCGAGCTAGGCCAAGGAAGCTTCACAATTACTTTTTTGTTGCAGGTTGTGGCCATGATGTAATCACTTCAATTTTGGTAACATCGGTAGCAACGCTCTTGTTGCTGATAACATGGCCCAAATAGGCAATTTCCTATTTTGCAAAATAATACTTGCTAAGCTTGATTTTCCACTGATCAACAATGTCAGAACCTGTTCCAGATGGTGCATATGATTCTCCCAGGTTGGATTGTAGGTGAGTGTATCGTCAAAGAACACAAGCACACACCAACGCATGAGAGGTCCTAAAGTCACATTCATGGCTCCCTAGAATGTAGCTAGAGATCATGTCAAACTAAATGCCATAACCTTAAATTTGAAATGGTCGTTATGTTTCTAAAATGCCATCTTGTGTTCTTCACCCGGAGCCAATTGAATTTGATGATACTCAACTCTTAAGTCCGGAATAGAAAATCAGCTAGCATTGGAAAGTTCATTGAGGAGTTCATCCATAATTGGTACTGGGTACTTGACCTTCATAGTCAGTGCATTGAGGTGTCGGTAGTCAACACAAAGCCGCCAGACCCCATCCTTCTTCTTTACCAAAACCACATATGACAAAAATGAACTGGAACTCGGTTGGATCACACCACGTTCTAGCATTTATGCAACTTGCTTCTCAATTTCAGTTTTGAGTGCCAGGGCATACCTGTAAGGTTTGACATTAACCGGCCGAGCTGTAGGAATGAGGTTTATCTTATGGTCACATTGTCTGATAGGTGGTAATCCTTGAGGTGATAAGAAAACATCAGAATACTTGTTCAACAAGTGTTGAACTTCAACTGGCAAGGCTTGTATCAACTCCTATTCACTGGCTGACAAATCTTGAACACTAAAAACTTGAATCATAGTACATGCAGGAACATCACTCAGCATACCTTGCAATGTGACATGGCTGCCCTTGTAGAAAATCTGAATATTTGAGAACCCAATTAATCTTCATGGGGCTATAGTGCTCCAACCAGTCCATACCCACGACAAGATCATAAGACTGCAGTGGCAAAATTTTCAGAGTAGACTGAAACTCATAACCATCAAGTGTCCATTTAGCTTGCACCATCTCTTGATCACAGACCAGAACTTGGCCATTAGACACTTGGACTCTAATAGGTTTGATCATCTTTGATACCCCCTGCAATTGTTGTGCTACACTACTGCTAAGGAAAGACTGTGAGATTCCTGAATTAATCAACACAAGCAGTTCAGAACCTTGCATCTGACTTTTCATCTTCAAAGTCTTGGTAGAACATGATTCACTCACAGCTTCCTTGGATATGGCCATCAATGTACCTTCAACTTGTTCATGATCTGTAGAACATTCCTCCTCTTCACAAATGAACAGGTCCCATACTTCCTCTACGGCATGCAGAGATATAGTGGTTCCACATTGATGGTCTTTACTCAACTTTTCAGCACAACACTGGCAAAGACCCCGAGCTCTTTCGATAAGCACGGAGCCAATTTGTCTTCAGCTGAAGGTGTCTTGGCTGATTCCAAACCCCTTCTATCATGATTGAATGTAGCAGTGCCAGCTTTTTCCAATTTCGATGGTGGTGGCAATGGATAAGGCCCCTTCTACATGGCTTGTTACTGAACAATGATTCAATGCACTTGAACTCTTTGCGTCGGCATGCGTCAGTTATCTTCTCCTGCAAAAGGGCCAAAGTACAAGAATAATCCAGGTTTGTAGGCCTTTATACAACAACAACAGATCTGATATCATCTTATAGACCATCTAAGAAATGCATGGCATAGTATAAAGGATTTAACACTACCTGGTAAGCATCCAACTGATCTACCAGCTGTGAAAACTTATCGACATGCTCATGGATTGTTCCCATTTGCTTAATATGAAACAATTGCCTAATGAGAGACTCATGTTGTTCACGCCCAAATCGTTCTCTAATCATGCAGCACAAATACTCCCACTCAGCAAGAATCAAACAGTGTTCCACTGACTGCAGCCACCTCGCTGCAGGTCTCGTAAATACATCATCGCTACTCAAATCCATAGTGATGGCTCAACCAAATACATATCGAAATAATTCTCACAACATGACTGCCATAGTCTCGAAATCTCGCCATCGAACTACGTGAAGTTCATCTTAGGTAACTCCCCCCCCCCACTGTGATCTATCCAAGTAGCGTGTGCTTCGCAGAACACGACAAGCTAACTCATGATTCATGGGCATGCAAGGTGTAGAGATGAATTCAAAGGTACCTTTGAGCGGGAGGTGAGTTAGGCCAGAGATCAACCCAAACCTGTTCTCCCAGTGAAGCTGTTCGACATGGTGCTCCACTGGGCCATCGGGGTGTACTTCGACAGGTGAGCACGTGGACACCCATCTAGGGTTCAGCAACAGACCAGGCGTGTCTGTTGATTGCTAAAGCACGATCCGCTCCACATGTTTGTTGAGTTTACCAACCTCCAACTTGATTTCATCGACGACGATCTCGATGTACGGCTTCCATGTCTCGATCACCGCGGTTGCCACCTCCAACGCCACAAATGCTCATCCTTCTTCTGTTTGTGCTCGCGGAAGTGCTGCTCCCACCAGAGATCGAACTCGGAGAAGCGCTTGTTCACCTCTTCGATGACCGCCTTGGACACAACATCCATGACGCCAAGCTTGCGTTGGAGACGGGTGAAATGCTCATGTTGCTCCAGGATTTGGTGGCTCTAGATACCAATTATTAGCGATGTTGTCGGATGGCAACAAGCTGACAACTTTGATCGGTGGAAGCAGGGAAGAAGACAGAGGAATGGAGGAAGGAAGCAAGCTCAGAGATGAATGTTTAGGTGTTCAAATGAGGTTTGTTTTCTTCGATGATCTCTTCCTCTCCACGCCAGGTCGGTTTGTAAACTACCGAACAGCTGGCAACAGACACACGCACTCAACACCACCTGACGCTAGTTAACCCACTCCGATCCAATAACATGCACGCTAGGATGCCTTGCTCGAGTCGGTTTTCCTGTGTCCACAGCTGGATCATCTTGCATCGTAACACGATCAAATCCCAACCACTAGCCCAGAACACAATCCTCCACTAGTGATCATGCCCTTTCACACGTTCCTCTCGCTCTAACGTCGCTGCCCGCCCCGTCGACTCGTGTAAGATGGACTACATGGAGTATACTATAGTGATCGTTGGTCAGTTTTTTTTTTAAGGATGATCACTGGTCAGTAATGTACAAGACTAACCCCATCTGGCCATCATAGACAATGATTCATGTTTCAATATAACTTAGGACAGGAAGTTCACAAATACATCAGAGGAAAAACTACCAACAGACTGATAGTATTGTGTTACTGAGATGTAAATGGATTTATTTTGTGAGCTTAAAAGTTTTGCAAACTTAAGTTCATTCCCAACCTTGCTTTCCTTTTGTCGTCATCTAGTTTTTTATTGGCATCTCATCTAATCTAACTACTCATCTGCTGAAACATTGTCTCATGGTTGGCTTTGACTTGATATAAAAAAGAAATCAGCTAGCTTTTACTCCCTGCAGCTTAGCTTTCTGTACACACAGTAGGAGCTGTACATTGCATAAGACCGGTCCGGTCGGTAGCTTAGCTTTATACATGGCAGAGGCGATGCTCATCTTATTCCAGGACAACTGAAACACTACAAGCGACAACTGTAACTTGCCTTGCTCAAAACATAAGCTGCTGCACTATGTTTTTGAAAGTTGAGCTACTCCTTTCTCCACTGCACATATCGCCAAACCTGATGCAGCAACCACTCATACTTCAAAACTTTGTCCTGATACACATGGTTTATAGTAGCCCTAACATTCATGCAGGAATTAATCCTCTGCTCAAACAGGTTAAGCAAAGCTCTGACACTGTAAATTAGGAGAAAGTATACGCCACTTCATGGCACTTGCAAGCCTGCAAGCTCTAGATGCATACAGCTAGAGGATGCCGTGTGATCGTGCCCCGGCCTGGATCCGCCGTCAGTGAAGTTCAATGCAGGTCCCGGCTCTGGCGTTAATAAGCCACCGTAACCCGCTTCGCCATCATGGTACGAACCTGCGTAACAAATTAACAATCCTTCTCACGATTCTTGTCGCCCCGGCTGCCTCTCTATTTCGAAGTGTTGCTCCTGTTTGATCTTCCATGGCATCATGTTCATAAACACGAGCTGCAGTTGTGCATGCTGCTGTATTTCTCATCATGCATGTTGATGCAGTTAAGTTGGATTAGACGGAAACGGAACCTCATTTGACCTCCTGACATCACTGCATGTGGTGTCCTTGAAACACAGCTCTCTTACCTACATCCATCAGGGACATTACTTGCATTAGTGATCAATTCGCAGATCTGCATACTCTTATCAATTTACTGCATTGCATAATTGCTCGCATTTTTTTTAACTGCGCTGCATGAGTGACAGAATCATAGCCATCTTGTTTTTTATATATAAAAAAGGGACTAAGTGCCTAGCCATTTTTGTGATCCAATCAATTGAGCAATACTGCCATCACTAAATGAGCTGCAAGTGCTGCATCAGTGATGTGGTGGTGCACAACCTTCTTTTTGTTAACTATCCTGCCATCTTTGCTTGTCTATTTATGGAGGCGCAGGAGGTTTTATTTTCCATCGCTCGTGGCCCTAGATCTGACGGTGCAGATCGCACGGCCTGGAGTAATATCCGTGGTCAGATTCTACGAGCTTTCGGGATATCCCTTTCTCCTGTGCTTCATGTACACTGGTACCGCCACATCTATGATTTATGAACATCCTCGCCTGTGTAGCTGTGTTCCTTGCCTTCAGTTCTGGGGTCCATTTGGCTGTCTGCAATGGATCGCTAGAGGATGTACGCAATGGAGTGTCTAGTGTTTGATTCACTGCATTCTGTGAGGCTGTGATGCTCATGATTTTCTCTATGGGATGATGCTCATGAATTATTTTGCTTTCTTTGGTCACACATATTTTTCAAAAAAAATATTTATGCTGAAGAAATTAGCTGCAGGGTGCGAGACCAGAATTTCTATTTGGCGCGTGCCCGCGTGCAGCCGAAGTCGTGGACAACAGGCTTGTCGTGGCATGCGGATTATGCAGGGTGGATTGCGGGGCGAGAGACATAAGTGAATTTTTTTTATAAAGTTTGTGTTGGAATTTTGTTTGAATTTTTTTGCTGATATTTCTATTGAAAAAGTTTGTGCTAAAAAAATTTTCTCGATAATTTTTTCTCAAAAACTTCTTCTTGATAACTTTTCTCGGTAACTTTTTTCGATAACTTTTCTCGATAAATTTTTTGGAAAAGTTTTTTGGAAAACTTTCCAAAAAAAGAAAGTTGTGGGAGGAAAAAACTTTCCCAAAAAGGTAAGTTCGCTGGCTGTAGAAAAAGCTGATGGGTTCGCTCCATGCGCGCGCGTGAATTAGATGGGTCTGTGCGAGACGCACCAAACACGAAACAAAGAGGATTAGGGTATGGTAACCAACCAAACGACTACCACTTGTATTTAATTTCACCGCATCTTAGGTGTCGTAACCAAAATCGGCTCGAATATAGTTACTTTCATCTAGTTAACGCACAGTATATCTGCTTCTGTTGGACTAACGAGGACTGAAAAGTGGGTCTCAAGCTTCCAAAAGCAAATTGGTTAGAAAGAAAGGTTTAAGTAGTTGCATTGATTAGAGGCAGGTTGAGACTAATTGATGTTAATTATCATGCTAGTAGTACAGTATGTCCTGATTCTTTGTTAATGCCAAAGTGGGAGGGTTGACACCTAATCCTTGGTCAGTATTTCTCAGGGCAAAGACAGGTAATAGCAGGTTGCTTTAGGTGAACAAAGGTCACACGCCTCCCATCTTGGCAGCATCTTTCTATAAACATGGCATGTGTTCTAGAAGCAAGCTCCAGGTTCAGTTCCTCCCTATGGTCACTGGCTGGTGGGCCATGCGTCCGTCCGTCGGCCCCATGGAAACTACACGAACCATGAGATATTGTGTGCTTTTTTTTTTTTGGAAATGAGAGATTTTATTAACTCTCAACGTTATATTAAGATAATATAATCGTACAAGAGTTTTCTCTCAACCTAATAGGATATACGAAGGATTGGTGTTGCATATAGTATGTGGCAGTTGACACTGCATTTCGGCGATTTCAACCTCGATTATTATGCTAGATTCCTGCTATGGACCTTTGTTCTTCTTTACCAATTGTGACGTTGTGCTCACCGGCTTCATGTCATGGAGCAGTTGTTCTGGTTTTTCACAAGCGTCTTGAAGCTAACTGTTCCCAAGAATCCCAACCCGCACAGCGGTGTTGAAGTAGAACAGCCTAACTCATCGTATTTCCACGCTTTCTTTTTTTTAAGGGATGGATTTATATTAATAAAGTAGCACGGTACATCACCATTTTGCAACAGAGACCCTAGGAAAAATAAAAATTACATTAAAATCCTTGTGGGTCATCTCCAACAAAGAGCTTTTTTTCTTCGATCGCCGCCCCCGCAAACGACCACCGACACCAGAAGCAACTCCATTGCCGCCCCGACGAAAGGCTCCAAACCTTATAAATTGCCGCATCATCCAACACCCTAGCTCCACTAGGACGCATCTAGACCACTGAACGAACATCAGTCGCCTCGCCGGACGTTGCAGGGAGCGAGAACTGGCGTCACGACCTTCAAGCAAGAGGAGTGGCCCAGAAAGAGCTCTGCGATGGCTCACCAAAGAAACTTCAATGAAAACAGCCCAGAAAACCTTTTCACTGTTAGGGACAGAGTCACCGGCTCGAAAACGCAATCCAAACATGGAGCTAGACACAACTCCATCTCCTTCGCAAAGAAACCAAGCAAATCAAACCTCTTTTGATCATCCCCAGAGTGCGTGCAAAGAAGCCACCATGGGAGACCTCAAAAACATCCCTGAAACCACACTGCAAGGGGCCACCAAAGCACCGACAAAGAAAGCAGCACCCAGCAGATCCTCACCGAGGAAGAACTGGAGAAAGCAAAAGATCCATGTCAAACACAACACCATGGACTATCCAAGCACCTAAAGCTACCTAAAACTATGGAACTACCCTGCTAAATCTACCTAAACTTACTACTAAGGAGCTAAAAAAGGACTACCACCCTTATCCACGCCGCCAACAAGCCAGAGACGGAAGTAAGGGGCCCGATCTGGCTTCAAATCCTTGATCTCCTGGCAAATCGGCTCTCCGCACTGTAGCGAGGGAAAGTTCCTTACGATATGAAAATATTCCTCAGCCTCCTTAGGTTTGATTACACAAAACGGTATTTCCACGCTTTCGGTTAAGCTATGTCTAGGATTCCACGTAGAAATTTGTCGAGGATAATCCTTGATCTTTGTTTGGGATGCGTATGTTAGATCTAGCTGTGTATGTGCAGCTCAAGACATCGGGGTTTATCCAGGATCAGACTCCCCTCCAGGTAATAGCCCTACAGCATGTGTATTCTTCTTCTTATGGTCTAAGTCAGTTACAGATGATGTTCTTGCCCAGCCTTCTACTTGTTGGGCAAAAAAACCTCTTCTCCTCTACAAGTCTGATACTCCTCCCTTTATATATCAGAGGGAGAGAGGACTTATACGTGAGTCAAGACATAGACTCAGGTCTAACTAGAGCTTCTCATCTAGGCCCATCGTTACTAAGAGCAGACGTATCACATTTGCTCTAGGGCGCCACAGAGCTTGTCCCATCGCTCCACCGCCTGCGTCATCCCGGTCGTCCGGATTGTCCTGTCCCGTCCCCACGCGCCACCTGCGCACCTGCAAAAAAACTTCTGCCACGCCTGTCAGGCCGTCCTGTAGTGATTAATGCTACGGAATGGGTCACAGCCGCTCTGCGCCGATCACACCGTGGACGACCAAAAAGAGGATCTGGGGAAGGGAACTACTCAAGTAAAAAAATATTTATTGTGATTAGATTGTTTGGACACATACCTACCCCGCGACCAGAGGAGATTGGTCGCGGGGTTTGCTCCTGTGATATGGGGACTGGTCGCGGAGCTCGGTCGGAGAGTCTGGTTGCGTGGTTGCTGACTGGTCGTACGGAAGAAACATGTTTTCGGACAAAACATGGTATGCGGTACCTGCTAATATCTTACCAGCGTGGATCCACTCGCGAGAGAACCCCACTTTTCTTTACACCAACTTCAATTTATAGAGAACCTTTACAGTACACCATGATACTAGATGGTGGAGAGTATCATTGTTGTGATCCAACCGTCCATTTTAGTAGGTATTATTATAATTATCTTGGTACTCTTAGGGGTAATTACGTCATTGATTGACCGGACTTTGGACCTTCGCCACCCATCATCGACCGGCCGACGGAGGGTGAAAACCCTAATAAATGAAATGAACAGAATAAGTGAAAGCTTATCCGAAGAATAAACTAACATTTTGATCTTTCCTAATTAAACATATAATTTACAAGTTTATCATGTTTTTTTTCCAATCCTACCCTTATGATACCCATGATACTCTTTAATGATACCCATGATACTGGTGGGCGATAGAGTATCATTGGGCCAATCTAAACCACCGGATGAAGAAAATGAACGACATGCACTCATTTAGGTGTACCGTAAAAGTCTTCAATTTATAAGAATTTGTTTCGAGCAAGTCCCCGCGATGTCTCAAGTATCTGCTACCAAGAAGCTGAAGCTTCGTGTGAAAAAACAAAACAAAAACTGAAGCTTCTCATCCCAAACTTTTCGTCCTAACTCACCTGCTTGTAAGCCTAACATATCGAACAAAGCCTCCTAAAGACCTAAATCATTGGCGTGGCCATACTTAGCAGCAACAACCCTGCCAAAGTTATGCTAAGTCCGTTATCAAGCCAGATCTACAAGAGTCAATGGCCTGACAGCAACATACCACCAGCAACGTCATTTGTCTTGTGATTAGGAACGTAAATTAGTCTTGTTCAGAAACAACACAATTAACCGGCCAATGCAAGCTAACACGCGTGGTATCGATCCTTCCTTCCCCGTCTTTTCCCGTGGGATATTGACCGTCCGGTCGGAGCCAGTTGCTGCAACGCAAAGCCTGCAGCAGATGAATCATGGCTGCCTGCCTTTCCTGCATACATCGGCATCAACGATGTGCAGCGCCAGAGTAAACGGTGGCAAGAACTGGCAAGCGATGCAACTCCGGCGGACACAATGATTTACCGAGTAAGATCATGACTGGGCACTTCACGTGGCGTGCATTTCCCTCCGGTCATTCAAACCATATGAATTTACGGGATCCTTACATACATTTTATACAAAACAGCATAATTTCTGCAGAAACTTAGAGGGAAAGAAAAATCATCTTCTCAAACGTGCAGAACGTTCGTGCAGGTACTCTGTGGCTGAACCTTGTCCATAAACTGCTAGAAAAAGCAACAGTTTAGATCGATCAATCGCTATGACAAGATAGCTGCATGAGTTGCTTGGCGTCTGCCATAGGCTCCAATGGTCCATGCCTGCGTGCCAGATTTTTCATCGTTTCTTACATGGGAGTGGGGCTTTTTATTCGAATGTTTCAGTGAAAATGATTCAGAGCGTGCCGAGAATAGCTCATGTCAAATCATGTCGAGTTCAGGGATCCATGATCCATGCCTCTGGAAGATGGAATGGTGCTCGACTGCTCGTCACAGCATTCACAGAGCAGGTGTGTGCTCTGATTGGTGAAGCGCGGTAGGTTTGAGACTGTGCACGCAGAGTACGTGTTCAATCACTCAGATTTGACAGGCAGGAAAGAGAATGCACGTTGTGCCTTCTTTTCCCATAGGGCACCATTAGTGTATGAAAAATGAGATCTTAAGGCCTAGCTAGCATTGTTCGATGTTCACCTTATACAGAAGAGATGTTGACCTTAAGAAAATAAGGCTAAGATCAACCCTCGAGCTTGAGACTCGGCCACAAGGAATAAATAAACAAACAAAAATAGCTGCAAGTCGTTGTTCCCATCCGCAAAGGCTTGCCGCCCCCATCACCAAGGCTCCCACCTCATGTTCCAACAGAGTCGATGAAAATACATCGACACAAGGAACTCGAGGACAACCTGGTCAATAGAAGCTCAAATCTGTTGCCGGAGGAATCGAGGGAGGTGGATCCGGTGATGGTGAAGCGTGGTCTGCAGATCCGGTAATGGTAGAGGTGCCCATGGTGGTGGGTCTCGGAAGCGCCACATATGACAGTGGCATCCTTGTCAAGAGTCACCACATTGCCGCTTAGGGAGAGAAAGAGAGGCAGAGCGTGGAGGGGAGATGGATCGATTTGAGGCGACAGGAGGGAGCTCGGGCGAAGGGAGGGTGAAGGTGGATTGATTTTATTGGAGGGGGAGGACATGGTCGCTGCTTGTAAGAAAGAACGAATCTGGTTCTGGAAAGAATGTGGAGTGGTGAGGGAGAAAAAAGGTTATTGGATTTTTTAATTAGAAGTGGACTCCGTCTTAAAGCACAACTGGTCTCTATACATAACAGCAACTCACACTTAATCACGTCACTATTTCTTAAAGCCCATATAAACCTTTTATATAAGTGATGCACATGCAGACCTTTTATACAAGTGATGCTCGTGTAGACCTTATACACTATTTCTTAAGCTAGGTAAAAGCATCTTTATTACTATATGTTGGAATTAATCTCGGCTCTATCCTAACGTGTCATAACCGAATATGATCGAGAGTTCAGGGGGAGTCCGTCTCCACCCACGCCCTAATCAGGGGCACAGCCAACCCTTTTGGTTGCAGTCATATTCCACCATCGCTATATAAAAGAGGGCTAAGGCCGGTCTTGAGATTGATCGATATCACGAGATTAATGCACACCGCTACAGAATTAAGCCCTAGACCGATCACAAGGAGCGCTACAGTGGAGCGAAGACCGCCGCCACGCCATCACCATCTGCAACTGCATCACGCCGGCACTGCACCAACTCATCTGCATCAACGGACTTCACTGCGACACCTCTACCAATGTGAACACCTGCATCTCGATCTACCCTGAGGCACTGATCGCATATAATGGCCGCACAAGGATCTGATATGTCCACATGCTTCCGCTCTAGGTGATCATGCGCTAGGACTACTGAATTACACCAATTACGCCAATTTGACTAGAGTAGTAAAATTTGTACGGTGAGAATAGGCTACGATGTAAAGCTATAATGTTCTCTCAAAGCTGTCGATGTATCTCATATCTAATGTAAATAAAGGATGCCGTGCTGAAATCATGCAATGATCCGTGCAGAATGTATTCTTGATAGGGTTTGGTACCGCTCATGCACACAGTAACTTCTTTTCCATGACCCAATAAGCGTAGCATCCTTGTCTGACCTAACAATAGATCTTCGTTCTTTTTTATTTGTCATTTATGATACCGATATAGTCTTTAATAAGCACGTTTGATTATTACTTTTGATAACCATCTTTTGGTAAAAGTTGATAAAAATTAGATGATGTCAAAGTATTTTTTATGATAAAATTATTACTATCATTTTTATATGACAAATCCTAATAGTTTTGTGTATTAGCGGTCAAAGTTTTTAAAATTTAACTACACGTATTCTATAACAACATCTATTTAAAACTAATGATTGAAAACTTGTTTGACTATAGTCCATCAATCGTGACCTTCCATTTGCTGATATGAAGACTCTCCTTGTTTCTTCGACTTTTTGACCTCCACCTCACCTCACGAGTCACAATTCTAGCAATGCCTGATGCTGTCCAATCGTGCTTCTTCTATAGTCTCCGTCACACCCTCCTCCTATAGTCTCTGACAGTGTTCTAGTCACCAAATTTGCAGTCACCACCCCTGTTGGGACATGCATCATCTGATTTTACTTCACAAAGTCACCGAAACGCAAAGTAATATGAGTCTAAATGAACAGTATCCTGCCATTAATTACTGTACAATTTACTGTAGCGATCTTACTGTTTATAGAGGTACTGTAGCAGATAATGTGGTACATCCGTTCCCGCTTTAACGATTAAAAATACTAATATTATGATACTGTTCATCCTCCGACTTTACTACAGATGATACGATTCTCCCGGCTGTGCTAACTCTGTATCGCCTTACCTCCTGTCACTGGAACCGCCCAGCCATTGCTCCATAGCCTCTCGCGCCCGATGGCACCCTGCCTCAGTGCACACCGCGGCCATGGGGCCGGTCTATTGCCCCTGGCATCCCTCTAGGCGCAGGGACCTGAGAAACCCCATCGGGAACCAAAGCCCTACCGGTGAACAACCATTGATTATCAGCCTCGCCAATTTCATTCGATTGACGGCTAGCATGTGTGCAATAGTAAACCCATGCTCCCGGTGTGCAATTCAGTATGAGTACTCGAATCAACAAATTTAGTACGCCCCCGAAAGCCCCTAAATTCAGGAGAATAGCCAACATTATAAACATTTGGTCCTTTTTCTGAACTATGGAAATATTTGGCCCTAGTATTGCTGCATCATTGACGATATAGTTTTGCAGATAGATAGACAGATAGACAGATGTACAAGTTTCACTCTATCACTTATTGTACACTCATTTTCGTATTGTTTTATCTCTAGAAAGAATTTTCTCGATGATGCGTAAACGCAAAGCATTTCTCTTTTAATAAATCACGCCACACCTGCAAGCAATGGACACAGTATATATAATAACATTTTTGAACTTATTATACATGACAATTTGACATAAAGAAGAACATGATATAACAAAAGAAGGGGAAAACTAATAAAAAGAGACTGCCCCCTCGCCAACTCCACTGTATCCACCCATCATCCACAGATTCACAGGAAGCAGTCTTGCGCCGCACTTTTGTCCACGAGTCACCCATGGCAATGGCCATAAGATGAGCTGAGAGCCAAACTCCCAGCTCTCTCTCCATCCCTTTCTCTTCCCGACAAGCACAGGGCTCGTCTTTCTCTTTCTCACTCCTCTTTTTTCCTCAAGCCATTCTCTCTCCCCCGGCTTCTCTTGTCCTTGCGGTGATGGACCAAGAAACCTCACGGGAACCCCAACCCTTGAGCCGTCCAGTGCCGCATTAGTGGGTTCCATCCCTCTTTGGATCGCTTCTCGCGATCGCATTGCCTGCGTTTCTTTATTTTGTCCGTGTTGATTGGTTCTTGATTCTTGGAGGAGGCGTGCGGCGGCAGCGTTTTTATTGGTAAATTTCTGCTCTTTATGGGTTGGGGTTTGATCTTGGAAACCGCTAGATTGATCTGTTGTGTTTGTTATTATAAATTTTTTTGTAAGCTCCCGTTCATTGATGTTTAGGTCGGAGTAGATATTTCAGTTTGAGGAGGAATGGTGGGCGGCGGAGAGCAGTCGGCGATCGACCCCGAGGCCGAGGACCTCGAGCGCGGCGAGCGGCGGCGCGATGCGGGTGAGTTCGCGGAGGCCGGCGACGAGGAGGAGGACGAGGAAAGCAGCCAATACTTCTCGGACGCGGAGGACCGGTCGTGGCCATCGCACTCGCGCCACAACTCCGCCGCCTACGAGGACTACATCTCACCGTGCGCGTCGGCCCGCGCGAGCTCCGTTGACGCCGACGCCGACGCCGACGGCGAGGCCGCCGGGGAGCACTGCAGGAAGTCGTCCTGCGTGTCGGAGTGCTCGCTGGACGACGTCGACCTGGAAGCCGGGCTGGCCGAGATCATAAAGGCCAGCCCCGAGAAGGCCGAGCAGAACTGCCGCATTTGCCACCTCGGCCTCGAGAGCGCGGCGGCCGAGTCCGGCGTCGGCATAACGCTCGGCTGCTCCTGCAAGGGCGACCTGTCCTACGCCCACAAGCAGTGCGCCGACACCTGGTTCAAGATCAGGGGCAACAAGTAAGTTCTTGCTCATAGAACTCGATGGTTCAGTCCAATTCAGTCATTTCACTGAGAGCCATGCGCAAACTCGTCATGTCAACCCGTATAGAATTGGTGATTTAACTTCAATTCACCCATTGGATTTGGCATTACACACAAATACAACACAAGATTTTCAGGGTTTACTCTAGGCAGATATAGGTTTATCTGAAAGAAAACGCATTTGGGGTGTGCATGAACACATGGTTGAGGAATCTTAACAAGTGGAGGTTGTTTTCTCTCTTTAGATGGGTAAAGGTAAAAGGGCGTAGATGGGAAGGAAAAGGCAAAGCAAATGATCTATTAATAGGCTTGTAGGAATCCCGAATATTGAGATTGTTGGAGAGGATAAAGTTAGTACTTGTTCTTTCAGTCTGCTTTTTCTCGCAGATTCTATGCATTATCTATTTGCTCTCCTGGAGTGTTGTGTTGGCCAAGTTTGTTCTTGATAGATTGAAGTGGTCCGATGTGAGCATATGTGAATGTGACATGAGTTTTTGTTTGGTGATGTAGGGGTAGTGTGGTTGTGTCACTTTCCACTACTAAAGGTGTTTGCTTTCATGAAATTGTAGTCAGCAATCATGAAATGCTGCACTTAAGTCTCAGTGCTAAGTGTTTCCATTATTAGGAAGGAGATGCAGATATTTCTAGAGAAGAGTGACTTTGTTAGCACAGATTGGAATTCTCTATTGTGTACTAGTGTACAATGTTAAGACTTAAGACGATACCGAGCAATATGCACTATTAAGGCAGCTGAGTTGATAGAGCTTTGTATTACAAAAGGATATGTAGCTATTTCTTTTTCTTGCAAAGAAGAATGACCACTTTAATTGGTATTGGGGCTTAGGAGTCACAAATTAATTGTAATAAGGGTATTTCCCAAGCAATTCAGCTTGGGCTGTTAAAGTTCTCACTATATTATAAACCTTAAATAGGATAAGATGTGGGTTTCGTAAGTTAGTTCAAACTTCAAACACATACTGGCAGTCAGTTCAAACCTGTAGTCTTAATTAGAAATAAAAACATTGGCAGTGAATCTTATTCACGGTGTTAAGAAAATAAGTTAAAGGAACCTGCTATGCGTTTTGAATAGCATATCATGAACCGCATTAGCAGCGCATTTCCCCGTGCTCCTATACGCCATTGTCATTCAAAGAGGCATTTGCACTCCATGCACTGTGCTAAGCACTGAAGCTGGCTAGAACTCACTAGAACTTTCTTTTTCAATTTAAGTTTTGCAAATTTAGAATTGATTTACCTGCTGGATAAATTATTTTATCATGTGATGTCAAATACACAGAACTCGCTGGATTAATGATCTTTTCAATCCAATTGTCAGACCAGTAAATGTAACAATGAGTCTTTAAACAACCTCTATGTTGCAACTATGTTGAAAGGAATAGAATGAATGATGGTTCCTGTGTTTATTTATTATTCATGTAAACCGCACTCTGTCAAAATTTGTGCATCCTGATTTTACAACTCAGAAATTAAGCAAACGTAGAGATAATTCAGGCAGAGATGCTTAGGCCTGCTGAGTGAAACATAGAACACGTACCATTTGTGCGTGTATATGGAGCATTGATCTGTTTGAGGGAATCAGGCTTATTCCTTACTGATTATCAGGATGGTTTCAGCTCTTATACTTGCTACCACAGCTCAAAGTCCTTGCTTTTAGAATCCTTGCATGATATCAAACTATGGTTTCTTTCCCTTTTTACATCCTTAGAGACATCTTTTTACGGGAAAATCTTTGGTGCAAACAAGCAAATGGGTGCAAACAGCAAATGTCGTCCATCTAATCCCCATCCGAAGGCTACGGTCCATCCACCTATGAAGGGGTTGATTTGTAGAAAAAAACCCATGCGGCTACAGAATATTGCGAAATAACCCCTCCACTGGTGGGATGGTAGGATCAACCGCAGCCTTTGGATGGGGATCAGATGGACGGCATTCACTGTTTGCACGTTTGCACACATTTGCTAGTTTGCACCAAAGATTTTCTCTCTTTTTATTACCTTCTGTTGTGCATAAAGAAAAAGTTGCAATGGCCCTCTGTATTCAAATATTGTCATCACATGCAAAGCTATCTATGTTTATTGCATTTTGCAATTTCAATGTGTATAAACTAAAAGATTTCACTTTTTCTTTGCTTAGAATCTGTGAAATATGTAGCTCAACTGCATGCAATGTTTTTAGCGACCCGGAGTTCAGTGACCAGTGGAGTGAAACAAACAACATAGCTGCTGTGCAAGCACCACCAGCTGAAACTCGGAGGTTTTGGCAAGGGCATCGGTTCCTCAACTTCCTTCTTGCTTGCATGTTGTTTGCCTTTGTCATCTCTTGGCTCTTTCACTTCAACGTCCCGGGCTGAGTTTTGAGCGCACATGGTCCTCAATAAAAGCTCCAAAGTTGTTACTCCAAACATGTGGGTAAGATCTAGCAAATCTGAAGAACAGACTGGTGAAGTAAAGTTGGAAATGGTATAAAAGAAGTACATGGTGGTCGCATGATGATCTTGCATTTGTCTGTTGTGAATGCTTTTCCTTTGGCAAAGATTAAAGATGATGATCCCGTAAGAAAGGAAACTCGAGGAGCATTTTCTGCCTGCTCCGAAAATTGATTGAGGTGAAAGCAGAGAATGGACGATCTGTTCCTCGAAAGTTAATGTTATGATGGCTTGAAGATCAGGGTTGTTTTAGTCTAGTCGTTTTCTTGCTTTCCAACCATTTACCATTTTGCCTGCTGATTTGGTGTGATTGTGTGCAGGTTCCTTTATGCGTATCCTCTGTTCAAATGATTATGATCCTGTTAAGGGTCAGCGGATTATTGTCCTTAGTAAGAGAAAATTTACTGTCAAGTGATTGCTGAAGCATGTTGCTGAAACGAATAAAGATAATACTGCGAAATGCTTGAGCTTTTGTGCACATAGAACTGAGTTTTGTATATCTGTTCATCAGTTGATAGTCGGATGCTTGGATGTGCTTCAGAATCCCGCCCTAGGAGCGTGCAGATAACTGCGCTGCCGGGACACGCAATAAATTGCACGATACTCGGGAGCGTACAAATAACTGATCTCATTCACGGAGTACGTTTCTGCTTGTAGGCCCAATTATAAATGAACGATCGAGACGTTGTAGGTAAACGCAGCTTGAAACCTTGATGTACCTACCGATGTGTTTGATTTCTAAGTTTACAGGTGTGAAAAGGCCTACTGTATTACTGTAGCGCAATGATTTTTTCTTCAGGGCTGCATAAGATCTGATACTGTCTACACTGCCTTTGGTGCAAGGGCGAATCTCATGCCTTCCTAATCCAATGGTTACAGGAAAAATTCATGGCATCATAGCGCTTTGAATACCTGTAAGTACAGCAAAAAAATTCACATTTACTTAAACCGTACTCCAGAGGATCTGGTTCCGACTTGTGATTCTTTGTTCGAGGCCTTGAGCTGGACCTAAATGTTTTCACGTTGCATCGGTAAAAGCAGTAATCGAGGTTAGACATGAGTGTTCTTGGCTCTACTACGAAAATATCCGAATTTAGACGATCCTTGTTGTTCACTTTGATGCATCCTGCGTAGCATTGAACCCGCATTTGGTACTGCAAGTGCAAAGCAATAATACAAACGACGAACCCTAGTTAGCTGATGTTTCTTGCACAAACTGTAGCAAGCATCGTAAATATCGGTGTGCTGTATGATGTAGCTGCTCTATGGCGCTCTACTGCATAGGATCAATGTGGCACCACGGAGTTTTGTCAGTTTCGAACGCTTTTGCAGGTTGTATGTTACACGCTACCGTCTAACAGTTCACACCACATGCGCTTGGGCCTGGCGCCTGCGCCCGCGGCCATCCGTCGCCGTATACGGGGCGTAACAGACGCATGTGATTTGCAGTTTGCACACGGCGCACGACTGAACGTGCCATCGCGTGGACTGCTCAGGCTCAGCCTAGCATGCAACAAGCATGAAAGCGTTGGCTCGAAGCAACAAGCCAACAGCTATACTCGTCACAAACTACAATCAGTGAGTCGGCGACTAATGGATACGAACGAGCGAATCAACCACTAGTTTCAGTCGATCAATATGTACATCAAGACCAAATTCCAGTGCCATCCTGAACGAGGCCATTGCAATGGGTAATTCAAAACTGTACCGCGAAGGAAGATCCGAGAGGCGCCGCGAGATTCGGGAGTCTTGCATCACGCAAAAGGATCGAGGGGGAAGGAGATCCATGTGATCGTTCAATGGTGTGGCTGGAGTCTTGGATGGCTTCAGTTCGACATGCAGGTAGACCCGGTAGTTTTTCTTCCCCCGGAGGATTCTCCTCCGGGCGCGAAGGACAAACTCCCGGTGAAAAGCAGATGCCGCGCTCATGTACCATTGGCAGTGGCCTCGGAGAGCGCGTGATTGATGTCTTCGCCGTGCCTCCCGTTCATCTGCGCCCGCTGTCGCTGAAAGTCAGAAACAGACATGCCAGTGAAAGTGCAAAATAGCGAGGCGCGATAGGACACTACGCACCGGCAATGCCTAGATGCAAGGGCCACAAACGAGCTTTGGTAGTAAGTAAATCAATAGATACCCCCACGAGGTTCTGTCGTAATCAAACTAAGTTCAACCATATTTTTTTCCCATAAAAAAAAACTAAGTTCAGCCATCAACACTGAGACTCTAATGACTACTTTATGCAGTTTCAGAGAGCATAAAGAGGGTTGGCAAATATTTTAGTAGGTGGTAAACAAGTCATCATAAAACTGGTAAAGAGAGTTTATATATGTTAGTAAAAGCTCTAAATTACCCGATCAGTGGGATCCCCATGGTTCCCGTTCAGCAACTTATGGAACTCATCCTTCAGTTTGTTGTCTCTCTCCTCCTTCAACCTAATATCCTTTTCTTTGGTACTCAATGGAAGCAAAGGTAGCCCACTCGTCCGATCCGGCATTTCTGCAGAAATGTCAGCAACGCCTGTTACAAAGTGCCTAGCATGGAACACCTCATAGGTAAGTACCAATGTGACATAAAAACAGTACCTGGGAGCTTGTTGTCTACAAAGAATACGACTAAGTTTACAGTATACCTGCAGCGGGGGGGGGGGGGGGGGGAAGTCAACAGAAAGGCAGTGGCCAATAACAGATAAGTGGGACAGAAATTTAACATACCATGCAACAACAACATCGACAGTGTAGTGCTTGCGAGAAGCAATTATCAGAAGACTCTGAATTATAGCCATCAACCAAGCAAGGAGCTTAATAAACCTGAAATACAATGTCCGCCAATTCAGTTTCAGTTCAGGAACAACCACAGGGTGCCAATCAGAACTTGATAAGATTCAAGCAAAAAAATAACAGAACAGCATCATTACCTTTTTGAACCATATTTATGGTATGTTCGAACGAAAACGAGAGTGAAAATCATGTGAGATGAAAATATCAAATCACCGCAGCCAAAAAGTACTCCACGAGGAACTGCAAAGAGCAATTCAAAGTTCTGGATAGTCAGGAAGAAATCATTATGGAATCTGCCAAATCAACAAAAGATAGACTTACAGTTAATCAGGAGCACTTCAAGTACACTATTGGGTGGTGGAAGGGTTGCCAATTTTGAGCCCTACAAAGACAACGCTATATGACTTCACATACGACTGAATGTCATGTTTTCACAGGCTATGCAGAACACATCATAGTAATAATAAAAAAATCTTACCTCACGACAGTGATAATTTGGACCCGGGAGCTGTGTTGAATAGAATGTAATAATCCTTAAAACCTGTGAAGCCTGGACAAAAAGTATACAGTTAGTGCTTCTCAGGGCATGTGCATAGATTAAAAGACCAGGAAAGACTGAACTCACAACTAAAAAGGCGAGGACCCTGCGCCAGATTAGCACGGTATAGAAACGTTTGCTGTGATAAATAAAAGGATGAAAAGTCCACTGCACGAAAAGATAATGTCATGTTGTGAGATCAAGCTAGATAAGCAGCTGCCTGAAAGAAAGGAAGAATTATAGATCTCATAATATAAAAAACATGTTGAACACCTTTTCCTCTTATGATAAAAGCAGTTAATGTTTGTGTTTTTTCAGCAAACGCTTTTTGTTTTCATGTAAAACGTTCTAGGTTTTGTCGGTATTAAAGATGTCAAACTCAAGAAATAAAATATTAATAGCAAGAAATTCCAATGTGGTTTACAACAATTTATAATCAAGATGCCTTTGATCCATTGGATACAACACACAAGTTCCGTAACATCACAATAGTGCACAAAATCAATGGAGCATGATTAGGTTTCATTTAAAGCAAACATGACAATAATTAACTGTGTATTTCTTATGCAAAACTAGATCAGTCTCAGAGCTAAATTTTAGGCTCATACAGCATGTCCCCAGTTTTCGGCTTTTCAGTTCATATTTAGTACCATTATCTTACCCTACAGGGGAGAAAGAACAAATACGAGAATACATGCATATAAGGAGGGTAACAGACTGACAGGAGTCAAGCAGCTGAGTAGAAAATTAAAAGAATAACCTACCAACACAAATGAGATGAAGATGGAAGAAAATAAGCTCTCACTAAGATAACCTTTGGCTTGCCCAAGCTCCTAAAAAGTTGCAACAGTGCCAAACGGCTGTAGTGAGTTTAGATCAACTACACTCTAATCAATAAAAATAGATATAAGTAATTCACTTACTGGAAGGGCCATAAATCCCAAGTCCTGGAGCAGTGGTCCAGGTCGATGCAAATAATGCACTCCTCGAGCAGCCAATCCATGAATATACTATTTATAGGCAAAATTATTGTATATGAATCATAGCTGAATAAGTAAACCTACATAACTAAATAGTAAGTACATCAAAAAAAATGGGAAGAATGGGAAATTTTCGTCACTTTTACGGAAAGAAAACCTGCAGAGTAGAAGGGGAGAAATAACATTATCAACTGAGAATTGTTGCTCACAAAAGCCATAACCTGCTATTGGGATATAATAAGAATTATGCTTTTTCTCACCATGCCAGCCATTTTAACTTTGATCATGGATCGTGAAAGAGCAGCAGTCACAAATGACAGTATACAGAGTAAACTGGAAATATTATGTTCAATAATTTGTGAGACAGTAATCACTAAATCCCAGAATCATCAATCAACTAATGTGCAGGAATTTAGGCATGAAAGATTGGAGTGGTAGGAGGTAGATGGATGTTTAATCAGGCTCAATGAAGACACAACGATAGGCTTCAGGTTATGAAATATTTATGCAAATTATTATCACAGCAACACAACTTGATGACACAAAAGGAGATTTTGAGGAAAGCATTCAGATAAGAAGGCCAACATACAGAGAGAATATTTTTCCATGCACAAGTTAATGGCCAAATTAATTTTTAAGTGGCAAAAGAAAAACTAAATTAATGTTGACAAGTAAAAAAAATAGGACAGACATGGCATGTTTCGTAAAGGAAGACAAGCACAGTTATGTCAATGCACGGAAAGTACCAATGCAGTCGTAACGTAACAATTCGACTCCACAACATGACATATATCACGAAAATGCTGCTCAAGCCTGAAAGATTTGAATAAAATGCTTACCTGCACTATTTTTTCTCATACTATTTCCCAATGAACTATTCATCCCATGTAACATGAAATATACCACGCAAAGACTGCTCAAGCCTGACAACATTTGAATAAAGTGCTTACCCGCACAAATCTTCTAGTACCATTGACCAATGAATTACTCATGCATGGATGTATATGCTACTATTCCTCAGAAGTGGATCAGACTTTAGCAACTATTATTAAAACTAAAAAGGCAATACGCTTCCACGATATCTTTCCTTCAAGGAGAAATGTGCGGCACAGAGCAATATTCACATCAAGTTTCGCTCTGTTGTTGTGTCCTCGTCAACAACACAAACTTACAGCATGCAGGCGAATTTACACTAGAAAACACTCGTACATAAACTTAACAATACAGCTGATTGGTTCAATTAGACACGCCTATGGCTCTAAAAAATAAAACACTACTGATACAAGATGATCAGAGAACTCAGAAACAAAGCCCCTCAAACCCAAAATCACAATCATAAACAATTACATGATGCAGGAGAAGTTGCTAAAGGGGAAAAATTAATAGTATCTTAAATAGCCATATTAACATAACGTAATTCTGCAACGCGCACCACTAGCAATAACAGAGCACGAACGGAATTAATAATTCCACGGGGACGACCAGAAACTATGGCAATAAACCAGTAAGCTCACCTGGCAAATCAGTCCGGCGAGGAGCAGCCGCCACTTCTCGCGCAGTAGCGGCAGCTCCGCCGATATCTCTGCGGTCACCTTCCTCCATACCTACACACCCAACAAAAACCTCATAAATCGCCACAGCTCGATCAGCAAAAAAACTCACCAAGTAGTACTAGCAAAGTCGCCGAATCGAATCGAAGCGAAACCTTGGAAGCCTCCCGCGCTATGTACATCGTCATGGCCGCGGCCCGCGCAACAACCCCTGCTCCCACGCCGGCTCCCGCAGCAGCAGCTCCTACTAGGCGGAGACGCGATCACGTCCATGCTCCGATCCGCACATCACGCCTCGAGCCTCCGCATCCCCCGGGCGGGATCGTCGGCTGCACGGAGCGGAGAACGGCGCGAAGCAGAGCGAGAGAGACGGGGAGCAGGCCCACCAATTTGGCCCCCGCTCCTCGGGGCGCGGAGCGGGGAGTAAACGGCTAGAGGCCGCTCTCGGGGTTGCCTCGACTCTCGCGTGCGGCGGCAGAGGCGATCTCTTGCGAGCGACGAGGCCGGCTGCGTGGGGCTTCGGAGTTGGGAGTTGAGGAGGGAGAGAGAGAGGGGGGGGGGGGAGGCCACGAGGGTGGGAGCGGAGGGCAGATTTGTGAAGAGACATGCGACTTGAGGGGGTTTGTGGAAAAAGGCGACGATGATCGTGGGGCTTCTTCCTAACTGGCCCGTTTTGGCTCGGGGCAGTTGGAAGGGAAAATTGATTATACTTTGATCAATTATTTTTAATAAAATGTTTGAAGTTGATTTTTTATTATATGTTTATAGAGATTAGTTTGTAACAAAATTTCGTATTAGATAAGAAGATAAATACTAAACTTTATTATAAACTAGTCTCAGTTTATGTAGAACGTATAATCAAAAGATGATCCTCTCTCTCTCTATATATATATATATATTATCAAATATTTATCACCTTTGGGCATATAAACAAATTTTCCCAGTTGGGAATCGTGAAGCCCTGAGGCTCTATGCATGTGTGCTGGTGTTTTTCTAGCCAAGCAGCCATGTGCTCAACACAAAGCTCCCTCCCACAACCCTAATCTAGTCTGGTGTGAGGAATAAATCTGTGTCATAGATTCTAAGCTTGGTGCTTGAGCCTCATATTTATGTAACGAAAGTTTGCAATCCATCAACATCATGCGCGAGTAGAGTATGGAGTAACTTTGCTAGTACAGTCAGTGTAGTGGCATTTGATAGTCTGTCAAGTTCGATATATTCCATGTAGTTGCGCCAACAAATCCAACGTTTCAGATCAACAAAAGGTTCTAATACTTGTATAAGAAATCCAGGTACTCACTAACATAATCTGATGTGTCCACTTAGCAGCACAATAGGGAAACTGGGATTTCGTTACGTCTTTTAAGCCCGGCGAGCTGATCGAAAACCAGGAAAAGAATTGAGCAAACATCGCACTTGGGACTTGGGAGTGACGAGGATTCAGACGCAAACTTCCCTAGTGGCGCGGGCAGTTGGCTGGGGCCCCGGCCCTCGCACCGTAGTAGAGGTCCAGAACTCCAGATCGTGGGAATGCCATGCCAAATCCTCTTGACTTGTCAGAGGCGAATAGTATGAACAGTAGTCTGACATCGAACACAAGAGAAAAGACGGTGTTGTATCAAATATTATAATAATATTACTGTTTATATACTCCCTTTGATTGTAAATGTAGATCGTTTTAGACTTATACACAAGAATTAAAAAAGTAAATCAAATGATCTTGTTGTCCTTTATTTATTCTGTATTAAAAAAGATAACTCATTTATTTAGGAGAGTGGTAGTATTTATTAAACAAGGGTAAAACAGGAAAAAAAAAAAGAAAAAAACTATAGAAGTACAAGAATAACTTATATTTAAAAAATAGTTGATGATGTTAAAACGATCTACATTGGAGTATTACTGTAGCATGGGATTCCATGCATCTGCGCGGTGCCCGCGGCGCCATGCCATTGCGATTTATTTTTCTTGCCGCGAGTCAGCAGTGCATCTGCATGCACATGGAGCGATGCAGATACCGACGGGTAAGCACCGCACCATGTGGCCTGGAAATAGTGAACAGCGATACAGCTTCCGGCACATGTACATCCACGCCGGAAACGGCAATAGCACTACGCATACAAAAGAAACTGTCAATGCGGCTTGCAAACTGCATTCCTAAAATATCTTGCATAGAAATCCTTTTTATAAGACTGAGTATAGAAACCCTTTTGTTCAAATGAGACAGAAAATGATGACAGGTGCAGTAGCATGCATCAGTACACAGGATCTGCTGCTTAACATGCGTGCTGCTTCCATGGGTCTACGGTATGGTGTCTGAGTGTTGGATGGACTTAACGAACTAAGTGTGGTTTTTTCGGGGTGAGGCTTTTAGCTTTTACAATCCGTTGTAACGAATGGATAGTTTCTATAATTTGTTTGTTGGATAGTAGAAATTTAAAAAGTTATTTTTCTTCAGTTGTTTACAGATTATAAAAGTTTATTTTATTGAACTGTCTATTAAAGTTTTCTATAATCTACAATCTAAAAGTTTTACGTAATTTAACTTTTACAATCTATAATCTACAAACTGTTTTTCAGAATCTCCAACTGAAACAAACATGTCTAAAAAGCTAAGGCAGGTCTACCGGGTGGTCCATGTTTTTTGCTTGAGTGTAAGTTTTGCCTGGGGAAGGGAATTTCCATCTGCTTTCTAGCTGGAGTACGTACGTATAAAACTTTGATCTTGCACAATAATGCTTAAGATGGTTCCTAAAAGGAATAATTGAGATATCAGGATGTGTTCTGGTACTCCATCAGTTCAGTAGTTTGATCAACTCGGAATGCCAGAGATTAACCACGTGATATTGGAATTGAAAAGTTGTGAAGGAGAGGCCGAAAGTCAACTGTGATACCATCCCAACCGCTCCCCGGCCGTCTCATAAGTCAGATCAGTACCGTCCGTGTGATAGAAGTCATCGATCTTGACTTCTTGAGCGAGAGCCGTGCTGAAATGACCTATTTTTGCAGCGTGTAAGCGTAAGAATTCCAATATATTTCTTGTCGTTTGGAATCAACAATAGGCTTTGTTTTGTTTTTAGAAAAGTTCATATACTTGGTCGGCAAGAAGCCGAGAAGATTAGGCTAACTCCAGCAGGTACTCTAAATTTTCATCCTCAAAAATACTATTACAGCATCCCTATCACTATTACAGCCTCCCCCATTCCATTCATCTCCAGCAGAACCCTTATATCTGGATCTCTATTTTCTCTTTCATGTTTTTTAATGTTTTGTTGGTAACCGCCATAACCGCCGGTGCATGATTCTTTTTTTTAATTTTCGGGGTCATGTTACGCAAATGAATGGTACGTCGAAAATTTGTGCAGACATTCATTAGGTTTTATAATTCGTGAAATTAGGTATGATATTTTGACGGGCTTGTTGCGGAAGACAACGTGGCTTGCAGGGGAAGGTGTTGGAGTAGTGGCTTCTCGTGGAAGAGAGGGTGCTTGCTTCCCCTAGAAGATTGTTTGAGGCACTCTAAGAAGGAGGCAGGAGGATGGTTGCAAATGCAAGGTAGCTAAATGGATCATCGACAAGCTTGGAAGGAATACTTGAGGGAGTTGTGTTTCCCGTCCAACGACTCGTCCGATGAAGAAGATGATTTGTTCATGGAGGGTATGAGAGCTTGGCAAGCCGACCTGGAGGAATCAGAGAGGCGACCATGGGGGGGCTCAGTCCCAGGTCGAAAGCGTATCAACCGCTATCGGCACGAGGGCCATATGAGGTTGTTCAACGACTACTTTGCCGATCCTCCTGTGTACCCCGACTACATATTCCGGCGCAGGTATTGTTACATTCTCAACTGTTAAAGTGTTTAAAAAGGGTGTGTTGTTCATAAACATGTGTGTTGTTGCAAGTTCCGGATGAAACGCGACCTGTTTATGAAGATAGTTGCAGCTATTGAAGAGAAGGACCCATGGTTCGTGCAGCGGAGAAACGCAGCTGGAGAGCTCGGGCTGTCAGCATTGCAAAAAGTGACTGCGGCATTTCGTATGCTAGCATACGATGCGCCGGCTGATTCTCTCGATGAGTGCCTTCGTCTTGGTGAGAGCACCATCATTGAGAGTATGCGTCGTTTCGTCAATGCTGTTGTGCAGGCATTCGGCGATGAGTACCTTCGTTCTCCTAATGAGGAGGACACTGCGAGGTTGCTCGCCATCAACTCGCGCAGAGGCTTCCCCGGTATGTTAGGAAGCGTTGATTGTATGCATTGGAGGTGGAAGAACTGCCCTACGGCGTGGGCGGGGTCTTACACGGGGCATGTTAACGCTCCAACTATCATTCTTGAGGCGGTCGCGTCGCAGGACCTGTGGATCTGGCATGCATTTTTTGGCATGCCTGGTTCGCTAAACGACATCAATGTCCTCCACCGATCACATCTCCTCGACGACTTAGCCGCCGGACAGGCACCGAAGGTTAATTACACAATCAATGGTCAGGACTACACAATGGGTTACTACCTTGCTGACGGAATTTACCCGGAATGGGCCACGTTTGTGAAGCCCATTCCGGCTCCTGTCGGCCGCAAGCGGCAACACTTTGTCGTGCAACAAGCGGCAGCCCGCAAGGACGTGGAGCGCGCCTTTGGAGTACTCCAGTCGCGGTTTCCTATTGTTCGCGGGGCAACACGGTTGTGGGACGAGGAAACCTTGTCCACCATCATGACCGCATGCATAATCATGCACAACATGATTATTGAAGACGAGTGCGAAGACGGCGATGTGGACTACGTGTACGAGGGAGCAGGTGAAGACGTGCAGGCTTCTCACGACGTGACGCCACCATTGATGGTCTTGAGCCAACGGTACAATGCAATTCGATGCAAGCAGGCACATGTTAATCTCCGGGAAGACCTTGTCGAACACATTTGGCAGTTACACGGAGGCGACGTGTAGCGGCATGGTACTAATTGGACCAAACTATGTTTCTGCATTCGCTGCCTTGTGCAATCGGTATGGAGCTGCACGTTTAGTGCATTGTACTGTGCTTCGTACTGATAGTGTGTCAAACTATCTTTGTTGTAATGTGGTAGTTCCTGATTGTCAATGAACTATGTTTCGTATGGTACTCATTCTGCAAATTCTAAATTCGACAAATAACCTGAAATTTGGAGGACACAATCTGAAAATTGACACCAGAACCTAAAATTTTAGGAACCAAGCTGCAATTGCAGAACTCAAAATCAGGCTTCAGAACAGAAGGCAAAAAAAAAATCAGCACATCCTCAAAATTTCAGACTACACCAAGACCATGTAGCTTCAAAAATTCAGCTAACGTACAGGTGGACAACCGATTATCAGTTTTGAATCTGAAATATCAGCACACGCGCTGCCATTGCAGAACTCATCTTCATAATTCATCAATGTCAGATCTGAAATTGACATACAGGTGCCTGCAATGTTTGGAACCTCAAATTACAGAACACAAATGTACATACACCTGCAATTTTAGTTTGCAAAGTGACATCCAAGTTCAGAACATACAGGTGCTTGCAATGTTTGGAACCTCAAATTACAGAACACAAACTGACATACAGCAGCAAATTTAGTTTGGAACCTCAAATTTCAGAACACAAACTGACATCCAAGTTCAGAACACATGATTACATAACAAACTGCATACAAACTGCATACAAACTGGAAATTAGTCCGAACCAACAAAACATTGTTTAAATCAGAACTTCAAATTTCAGAACGTAGAACCCGATGAGGCGCGCCTAGCAGCAATGATACTCTGACGAAGACTTTTGTAATACTCTTTTTGGTCATCGTCCATTTGCGATAAATCCATGTTCATTATCCTCATTTCCTCCTTCACCTTCTCTAGTTGCATTCGCTCCTCCTCGAGGCGAAGGCGCTGCCGCTCTACATACATCATCTCCGCGAACCTCTCGGCCCTTTCCTTCTCGAACTTTTCCTTCATACTAAATTGCCTGTCGAATACTTCCTTCATTGGTGCCGACGCCGAGTTGGAAGCAGTCAATGAACCACGCCCTATTTCCTTCGACCGGCTCCGGCCAACAGGTCTCTTAGCTCGGACCGTGCCTTCGCTACCTGTTTCTTGTGCAATTCCCTCAGGCTATGATGGTGGCATGTTCTGAGTCAATGAAGGGCTGCCATCTCCTGCTGCGCTGGAAGTCTTTTGCTTCTTCCTGGAAGCCTCTGACTGCCACTTCGGATGGTGTCGCAATTCACGCCAACAAGGAAGCAACGTGAACTCTTTATGTTCAACTGCCTGGAACATTTTGCAAGCCTCAACAACCTGCACAACAAGGCACCATTATAGTACAGGACGAGTGCAACATCATTTACAAGAGAAATGTGACGGTGGCATACAACATCGTACCGTCTCCCCCTCCGTGGTACCGCTGCGTCTACTACGCATTGCACGCGCGTAGTGGCCGCAAAACTTTTGTACCATCCCATTAATGAATGCCCACCTCCCTTGCAACGACTTCTTGTTGCGCGTGGACGGGAAGTCTTTGTGCTCGTGGAAGTAAGACTCGATCCGCTGCCAAAACGCGCCCAAACTTTGGTTCGAACCCACCACCGGATCCATGCTAATGTTGAGCCAGGCAGAAACAAGTAGGAGGTCTTCCTTCATCGTGTAGCTCTGCCCACGGCCTCCACCAGCAGGTATATCTGTTTGTGCATCGTCATTCTGCACCACGGGCTCTGGGGCCTGTGAGCCACTCAATCCTTCTTGGGTCAGTGGTACTACATCATCCCATGGAATAGCATCGTCGTCCCCTCTCAGAAAATCTATGTACTCCATAGAATCCCTGCATACTTTGGTATAAGCGCATGCACCATACATATATAGAACAATAGCAGCATGTAGCATTCCATATTAGAGAGGGTACATAACATGTTTGAAACAAGATTCAAATAAGTTTACAGCACACAGTTCTACGTTAATCGGCCTATAGTAGCCTCTAGGCAGCATAGCATCCTATAGCCTCCATGATCGGTCTGACTCAATGGAGTACTCTTCGACGGACTCAGCACATAACACGGTCTCTGAGCTCCACTCGTCGGACAGTACATCGTCTTCTGCACTGCCCGGTCCAACCGATGCTTCATCGAAGCCGGGTACGCTAATGTTGTCTTCAGGGCCTGAGTGGTCGCCTTCTCTAGCTCTGATCAAAGCATCTTCTACCTGAAACACAAGTTGTTCCAAGTCCTGAGCTATGCTCTCTACCTCAAGTAGGGCCCAATTCATATCCATGGCCGCAGGGCAGCTGTCGGTTGTCAAATTGTTGACGGCAATCTTCTTCAACGCTTGTGCAGCCTCCTGGACATTGTCCTGGAGCGTTGACAGAAGGGCCGACAGCTCTGGAGCGTCCATCTATAATGAGGCCAATCATCAACACGCATACTATCCAATATTCCAAAAGACATTCCACCCAAACCCATACTATGGAACCATCTCACCTACACATAGGATTAACCTAACAGGGCCTACCTCAATGCCTACCAATGTATGTACTTCATGTGTTGGCAACTACCACTTGTTTTGGTTCCTAATTGTGGTTCATCATTCCATTCCTACTGCAATGAGATGACAGGGTACCTAAAGAATGCCCAAAGTTCTGTACAGTTCAACACTTCCCAATTCTAGATCAGTTCCATTACAATTCATTCCTACCAATTTATAAAGTTCCCTCTACTCCATTAAGGCTTGCAGTACCACACCCTATTTCGGTTCATCAGTTACCTACACCAAGTCCAGCGCTGAAACTAACATTGCCCTAACTACACAAGTGAACATTGCCCTAACCTCCCAAAACAGGTGCAGGACAAACGACCATATCCCATTGCAGAGCCATGAACAACAGGATATAGCACAAAGGGTTAACCCGAATTGAGTTCATGTATTACAAAGCAGTACCACTACACCTTCACCCTAAACATTGAGTATGAAAATTCACCTCCTAAAACAGATGAAGCACAAACAAACATATCCCATGGAAGTGCCATGGTCAGTCGAAATTACAACTACACCTTCACCCTAATTGTGTTCATCTTTTCCATTCATCAATGCATGTACAGGAAGCTCACAACCATGGCAATGAACATACAAAATCGGTATGGATTGCACACAATTCGTTCAACATACTAGCTTACTGTCTCCTTCATCTCAAAATCGTCCCACTGCCTTCTCCCGTGCATCTATGCACGAGCAGCAGCCCTTCGCCCCATCGTCCCCTACGCTGCAGCAATTACATCCCCCTGCACGATCTTCACAACAAGGCCCTACGACCTCATGCCGGCGACCACCACAGTCGCCTTCATTCGACTCAAAAGGCATGACCACAGATGCAATTGTACCCCCACTCCTACGTACCATAGGAGCAAATTCTCCAAACAACCCCCATCAATCGGACTCCCCGCCGTGGTCGGATGCGCCGTACTCCGACCTCCCCACACCCCACCCTATCCACCCCCTCCGCCCACCGCCTCCGAACTCCTGCCCACCGCCTATGCACCTCTACCGCAACCGACACCCTCCCCACCCCGCCTTCCGGCAACAAGTAGCGACGAGGACGTACCAGGGACCCCCTGCGACCGCCGCGGAGCACACCGAAGGGGGAGATCCAGGGATCTGGCTCGCCAGATCCGCCGCCGGCCAGTCTTCCGAACCCGGGGACGCGTCCTCTTTGCCCGCGCCGCCTGCTTCTTCTCGCCTGCGTCGCCCGCCGACGCCGCCCGCCTCCCCTCTGCACTCCCCCTCCAGCCCCGCTTCCTTCCCACCGCGGGAGAGCCGCGCGCCGCACAACTGCCCTCGCCCACAGTGATGCAGCCACCGCATTCGTCCGCAGTTTTGCCGACGCTTTGCTTCTCCCCGCATCGCTGTTCAACCCGAAACGGGCTCTGCTGGAGACGGTAGCCGCACGCCAAACGGCCCGTATCCGACGTGGATTCCGCTCCCGGTCCGGATACGGGGTCCGCTAGAGTCGGCCTTAGACGAAGGGTACAGTGCTCATGGTAAAAAACTACTGACCCGTAGTGAATGGGCACAAAACATTGAAACGATGTCCTTTAGATATTCAACTGTTAGAGATTTACCTTTTTTTATTCCTCTAGTTAAATTATAGACATTTTGCCAAATATAATTTTAAGATTTAGTAACAAGCGGATATTTGGATGTAATAGGAAACTGTTGTGTGTATCTGGGATGTTATGTCATTTTATTACCAAGATATAGCCAACACATATACAGATATAACTTTTCCGTCTCTAAGAGGCATTTAGAAGAAGGGGCAAAAGAACAAAAGGAAACACGAGGTCAAACGATGATGCCATCTGCCGCCGTCAGCAATCCTCAACTAGCATTCCGCGTCAAAGAGGGATGATGGTTGATCCAAGTGATGAGCAAAAACTATACCATGTCCCATCAGATGGCATTCTCTTCTCACCTGAACAATTTTCTAATCCCAAGACCTGTTCGTGCGTGCAGTACTACCATGATAAGCGGAGCAGGTGGCCCATTGATGTTATTATTTCACCGAATCCAGGTATTGCTTCCGTTGTTTTAGGCGGCTACGAGCATATGACGATTCACATTTGACGTGCATGGTTCATCTTCTGCCTAGGAAATCATAAGTTGCAGTTCATTTATAAATTTGCTGGTCAAGCTATTCCCATGCTACGGTATATGCGCCATAGCTTGATAAACAGTCAGCCAATCAGTCGCAACATTGCTTGTGCGGTGCTGATGAACTGCATATAGTTCATCCATCTCAAACATTGGCTTCCTTTATAGACTGCACCAGATGGCCCCCTCTTGGGCCAGCTGGGCCGTGGAATTGATTAGGCAGCAAGGCTCGATAGATAGCATTCTAACTTTGGATAAGTGGACTCTTGAAAAGCGAGCCTACTATTCAGAATCGAGCCCTCCCTGTAAGAGGCCTTGTAATCCTCTGTTGCAGGGCTAGGCCGAAAAAAACAAATTACGAGTGCTAAACGCCCAAAAGCTCTAGCAGCCGTGTAAGGCCCCTATTTATTTTTTATTTTGATTATAAATTCTAACTAAAAAACAAAAACAAAGGATCATAATATAAAAACTGATCCTCATAATTCACAAATCAGTAAAAAATCTTATAATCCACAATATAGTGAAAAGAGCTTCTACAAATTTTACAGGCTGAATTGAATTCTTATAATCTAAACTAAAATAAATAGACCCTAACACAGAGCAGAGCCCATACACAGTCCGTTTAGGCATTTACTGATCGAGTAATCCGCAGGCGCCACACATCAAAAGCTCTTCCCGCCTGGCTTGCCACGCACCGACTATCCAGCATCGAGCTGCTCTGCCCCACTCTGGCCCTTGCCAATAGCAATCGCAGGCGCCACACATCAAAAGCGTGCACAGGCGACGTCCGCTTTCCGTCCATCGCTTCGCGCACATACATACGCGTACAGCAATCGGCAACGAGCGACGCATGCTGTGCCATGCGCTCCGGGCCGAGGGGAGGGACTCGAGATAGCCGAGGCGTGAAGCAGACGCATTCCCGCCGGACGATCACCGCGCGCCGGCCGCGTACGTGCGCCCGAAGCAAAACATGCGTTGTGGGGCGCGTTTTCCCTCTCGTCTCGTGCGCGCCCTCGATCGATTATGGCCGGGAGACATGCCGTCGGCGCGAAAACCGCCATCACCGCTCGTTGTTTCCACTACAGCACTAGCTGAGCTAGCTACCTGCCTCAATCGAGCAGGTCTGGGTCCCGGCGTGGGGCTGAATTTCGTGGAGTGCGGCGATAGAGTTACGCATCCATCCGCTTCAGATGGCCGTAGTAGCATGAGTGATGGAGTGTTCAATGAATATAAGTCGGTGATAGGTGCGTTCCGTTGGCACGTCAGACCGCACGGAAGATTGATGGAGCCCGTGAGCACACCCAAGAGCCAGCTTGCAGAGCCGACAGCAACCATTGCTGACATGTAGGTACGGGAATTGCTAAACAGCACCGCCTCCTCCATGAGCAGCCGACGCTAAGCGTCGGCGTGGCTTGCCATGTTCCGCAACAGCAATCCAACTTGTCATCTCACTAAATTTTCCTAGCAGCTTGTCATTTTACGCTCACGGCTCACTGGCAGGTGGGCCACCGGGAGCTACAGTAATCAACAGGGCCAGGCTGTCAACCACCATCCAAGGCTTAAAATCAAATCATCCTTACACATATAGCTAGGCCCTACTCCTATTTTTTTAACACCAATCACAATCCAAGAGTGCTGCGTAAGGGAATCCCTGGTACAATTAGCTGTCCTCTTAAGAACATGCATGTACTGACCAAGTGGGGAGAAGAAAAAAAAAAGAACTACTACTGTACTACACTTATATGACCATCCGGTAGGTTTTCGCGGAATTGCGGTTACCAAATGGAGCAAGGTGGGCCTTGCAGGGTCCTAAAATGTGAAGGCAGCACTGCAGCAGAGTAAATTAACTGGTTGTCTTGCTAGACTCTAGCTGTTCTTTGTTGCTGTCCCGGCGCTGCCATCTCGGTCCCCTCGGCGCGGCCAGGTGGGTGTGGCTGTCTCGTGGAAAAAACGGCCACTCTCCCGCGCGCTGGTGTCTGGTCCAACAGATAGCAACAGCCCGGCAAACCGCTAGCGGGTGATGAACTGTCATGCCGAGATCGGAGATCCAGGGGCAGACAGATACCTAGGAACCACCACCTCCTTCACTTTGTCAGCGTTGCGGCGCGTGCTCTGCTCATGTTCTACGCGCCGTCTCGATTCACTTGCACTGTACTGTAGTCTGTAGTAGGAGCGGTGACGACCGCAGTGCAGGGCTGACCTGGAGATATCCTTTGTAACATGAGCAGGTGGTGATAAGAGACGAAGAACTGCCAAGAGGAGCCGGAGAAAATTTCTCATTGACATCACTAAGCTCTCCCTCTGGCAATTGCTTGCCGGTGGTGTGCAATGGGCAAGGAGCAAGCTCCTACGGGTGACGATGACTCCGTAATGAAAATTTGCACCGGTCAATTTGGTTGCTGACAAGTGAACTTGTGCCCATGCAAGTCAAGGCGGCATTTGCCAGGTAGGTGTGATTTTGTTGCGTTGCACACGTACGCTGTCGCCAAACGGCATCCCGTTTTGCAACACCTCGGTGGTTGGTGCCATCCTACCATTCGATGCTTAGATCGTTCAGATCGGCAGAGTGCTTGGTTGCCATGGTTGGTAAACTACGCCGAGCATAAGAGAAACGTCCGAACCGAAAAATCGAAATGTCTCTGTCGGTAGGCAAATTCGCAGGGAAAAACGTCGGGCGGTCTCAAGTGCGTGCTGAGGCAAGCGGAGACCCTTCAACTGCACGCAACTGGTGGCAAAGGGTGCTGCAGAAAGGGGTCCTAGCCTCCTAGCCCACACCGTCCTGGGATTTAAGGAGGTACGTAATCCTGAAAGAATCGGATCAAGAAAGTTTAACCTAAACTAGCAAGTGTGGCTAGTCTCATGATAATATTTTATCACGATAATTTTTTATTAAAGATTAGTATTTTTATTATTAAATTTATTTTATTTGAACTATATTTTGATATTTTGTTTCAGCCTCCACTTGCCATCTTGTCCCCCTATCATTCAGATCAGCGATGCTAAGTGAGGCAGGCTTTGCAAAATGACGCAAGCGTCAGCTTGGTTTATGGAATGGATGGCTGTCCCGGCCATGTGGCGTTAACAAAGAGCAAATGATTAGGACCAGTTAGCTTATCAAACTATACGGTAATGACGAAAGGTTTGACAACATATCGCACATAAAATACTATACAGGGACCGTCTAGTGTTTTCTTTCTTAGAAAGAAAATGAAAACAAACTTGGGTGGATACATTGAACCGGGCTGCACCCTTCGTTCCTTGCATCCATTCCCCCCAGAAGCTCCTATTGGGCCCTACGTGACTCACCAAAAGTTTGCGTATGTACTGAATATGAATGACACAATGCGACAGGACGGATAGTCTAGATTACTCGCTTTCCGTATGGATCACAAAACATCTACTGCTCATAACTCGATGGCGGGAAGGCGTACAAAGGAATTACAAGGGGGACCACGGCGGGAACGAAATATTTAGCGCTTGAAAATGGCAGGGGTTGAGGCGTCGAGTTGCAGCCCAACCCAACGCGCTACCGCTTGCCATGCACCGAGCATAGCAGGACAACGAACCCAGACCGGCCGGTGGTGGCCCTCCCAACCCAACACAGTGAACACACCACCGCCTCCTCACCCCAGCCTTCGCTCCCGCGGGACGACCCAACGTGAGGGCTACATGGACGATCGGGCGCGGGTTGCTCTCGCTCGGCAACCAACCAGCTCGTTGGTGAGGTGCGTGCAACCAGCCCACCTTTCCAGCGATGACGACGCCCCAACCCCGCCACACCGCTCGATCATCCGCTCGGCATCTCATGTTCCGCACCACCACCACCACCACCACCCTACAGCCCGTATCTGTAAGGTTTTTTTAGGCCGTCCGTACCTGTAAGTTCAGTGCTCCTCTCCTTTTGAAACATTCGCAGGCCACAACCGCGACACCGCCCACAGTTCAGCACACCGACGCCGTGCGTACCACACCCCAAACGCGCCAGCGAAACTGCTACCCCTCGCGAACGAGCTGATGCAGCAAACCACAAAGCTGCATGTGATTTGAGATCCAGATTAGCGTTTCTGGCAGTACCCCTCTCGGACGTACTAAAGGTGAATTATGGGTAATAATACTATGACGAGTATAAAATTGTAAGTGGGATACCGTGCAGTTTACCCTACCGGAAAAGGGACAGGATCATCGTAACAAGGACCGAGGACAGAGAGAGAAGGGAGGCCACTTTTGAGTTTTGAGCTCGCTTGGCGGAACCCGAGGCGGGCCGCTTTCTCTTGGAAACACGCCTTTCCCGGCGACGCAAGGTAAAAAATCCAAACAAAAGCAATCGACTGCAACGCACAAATCCAAGCCAGAAAAAGAAAAGCGGCGAGAGACCATCTTGACGGTTTGACCGGGTCACAGGCCAAGGACGCATGCAAACGCAACGGGAGCAGAGACACAACCTGCCAGAGCAGATCAACTGCATGCAGAACAGGACAAGAGGTAGCCATCGGCCACACAAGCTTTCACCAATCACCCTCATCAGCAGCCGAAGCCGCAGGCACGGAGTCGGCAGAGTCCGCATGCGTCCGAGAAGCCATTAAAACGGCAGAGCTCTGCTCCGCTCTTCCACCCGATGGGGCCAACGGCCGGAGCCACCCGTTCTCCAGCTAAACCGCGCTGGACCGACCGAACAAGCCACAGGTTTGGGCGCGCCCACCCAGAGACGTCGTTCTCAGGGATCCAGTCTGTGTGGACTAGGAAGAGATGCAGATCCCATGACCCACACCACTGGCCAGATTCTAAGGTGGTTAGGCACCGGACGAACATTTGTTGCCTCACCTCACATGCATAATAATGGATTATTGAGGAATAGAAGGGGGGACAGAGTTGATTAAGACATGATGCACCGTATTAGGAAATAAAATTCCATTATATTAAGGTCCCATGATGCCATGGAACAAGTAGTACACAAAATATATAAAAATCGCCCCACCTTTGCTGCTGCTGCAGCCAAGCAACTGCCTACTTCACTCCTAATGACCCTTGTAACAAAAGTCAGGGGACACAGTAACTGCTAGCTAATACAAGAAAAACACCAATAAATCCTTCGATCATACTCTAGCATACATAACTACATAAGTAACATAACAAAGGCCCTTATTCATGGAGCCCACGGCAAAGCTTCTTTTGCAAGTAAAAAAGGCTGCAAAAAATAGGGTAGAGAGAGACCTTAGCTGGGTCTGTGCTGGAACTCCTTGGCTAGCACCCAAAACAAGTAAAGCCATGAATGGGGAAATGGCCTCTTATTTTCTGTCTCCAAGGTGACCCCCATCCGATCCTTTTTCTCATCATCAACTTTCTTGCTTTGCGGCAGCAAACACCTCTCTCGAACCACTTATTATTATTTCTCCTCCAAACCACCAAACTGAGACATGGATTTCTTCGTCCCCGCCCATCTCCACCGCTTTTCCGTCCACAAGCCAAAAAAACCAATATACCACAGAATCCAGAAAGAAAGACCTAACACTGAAGCTACTACAACTGCCTCCTAACTCTGTTGCTAACACACTACCTAACACAAATTACTATTACTAATTCTCATTATTAAGATTAGACTAAACTGAAGAAAAACAGATAAAGGATGTCGCCGGAATCTGGGTGGCTCCCTTCCTCTGCTCTAGCCGGTGACTGAACTTAAGAACCATGGCAGAGTGCCTGCGCAGGAACGGCGGCAGCGGCAGCACGCCGCTTCTGGCTCGCCAGCATGGCGTTGCTCCGGCTAATCAAGGCATCTGCAACAACAGAGCTCATAATTAGCTCACCTTTCCATTGTCGAGAAGAGAATGCAAATAAAATCTGCAGTTCAAGGTGCACACCGTGATCAAGAACGAAGCCGCCGGGGTAGCAAGGCTGGGCGCCGAGGTCCTCCAGGTTCAGATTCAAGGCTTGCACGACGCGGGCTGGGACAAGCACCGTCGAGCAGCCTGCATGTGGAGGGTAAATATCCCAAACGAGAAGAATGATTAGCCGGAGAAGAACAGATTAGGAATCCTGAAGCCAAGGCCAAACAAGCTGTCACGCACGACGCACCTGGCTTTTTCCTTGGCTCCGCTGGGGCGCCAGCCGGGCGGGGCAGGAAAACGCCGGTCCCAGTGCGCTCGCTCTTGGCGCCGGGCGGGGATAGGAACACCGCGCGCATGCCGGCTGCAGCGGGAGCCGGCGCGTGGCGCTGTTGGGGCTTCTGTAGTGGCGGCCACGCCGATCGGTTCAGCCCAAGCGGTTCAGCGGCGGACCCGCCGGCTTTGGCCACGGCACTCTGGCGCGCGCTCCACGCCGCGGCCGCGGCCAGTTGACGCTCTCTCTGCAGCTTGAGCAGCTGTTGTTGTTTGAGGAGATGAAACTGCAGAGCAATCCAAGAACCAAAAAACTATGTCAGGCGAGACAACCGGAACAAATGCAACGATACAACTAAAGAATCTTGGCGAGAACAATGCACCTGAGCGGCCTGCATCTGGCGCTGCGTGACCAGGTGGGCGAACGGGTGGTAGTACCGGCCAGCAGGGACCTTGGCAGCCGGCGCGGCAACCGCCACAGGCGGCGGCGGGGACTGCTTCATCGCTGGCGGCACGAAGCCACCATACGGGTTACCAGGCAACGGGATGCTGTCGGCCACCGCTCGCATGCGCGCCACCTGGCCGGCTGCCTCGTAGAGTAGCTCCCACGGGTCGGCCGGCTGCTGCTCCAACGGCGACGAAGGCGGCGAGGTACCCTTGGACGCCCCGCCGTTGGGGCTCTCCTGCCCTGACTTCGGCAGGCCGCACAGCGTCGACTGCGGCGACCCCACAGTCACCTCCGCCTGCAGCACAAGAACGTACAATTAGAAATTCCGGATCGCGCAGCCAAAAAAAGAAAGAATGGACCCAAGAACTCAAGCATCCAAAGAACCACCATGAAACCAACCTTGGACAGGGGCGTGCGGGCGTCATCGTCGCCGACGAGCCCCGCAAGGCGGCGCGACAGGCCCGTCAAGCAGTCTTCCTCGTCACTCTCGCTCCTAGCGGCCACCGCCGCCTTCTCCTCCTCGGAGAAGAAGTCGTCGTCAAGAAACTCTTCCGGCAGCCAGAAATCTTCGACGCCATTCGACCGTTCCTCCGCCATTTCTTCCACACTCCAAGAAACCTCCTCACACCCTTGGAGAACAAAGCAGCAACCCGAGTCCAGCGTGCGAACAGCAACCACTGCAAACTCCCCCGCTCCAAAGCAGAAGGCGAGCGAAGCGGAGAGAAGCGGGCAAGAGATGGGGAGTGACGGACGGACGGAAGGAAATGGGGAGTGAGGGGAATGTCGATGGACGACGCCACGACGGGGATATTAAAACGTCCCGGCTCGACGCCTGGGGGTTTATAAAAGAGGTCGCCGAGGAGAGAGAGAGAAACCAGGCAACGGATTTAATTCAACCGGAAAATTATTTTCGTTTTTTACTCCATCCCATCAAAATACTTCCTCCATCTAAAAATAATACGCATATTTTTTACTCGGTATTTAAAGCTCGATTTTAACTAAAGTTTTTTAAAAAATATATCATTTATAGCTGCTAAATATATATAATATAAAATTATTTTGAATTATGAACTTAGTTATATAATGTTATACATAATATATTCTTATATTTTGATTAATTATTAGGTCAAAGTATAATTTAAATTTTCTAAAAAGAAATATATATATTATTTCTAAATGGATGTAGTAGATGACATTTAGAGTTGAGCACAAATAAGTAGCAAGGTAAAACATAATATTATCATCTTACTATTAATTGCATGATAAATGAGACTTCCAGGTCTGTTTGGATGCAAAAAAAAATTGGAGTTTCGGAAAAATATTATGGTTTTGAAAAATTTAGAAGTGTTTGGATGTAATAAATCTGGTAGTTTTGAAAACAATAGTGGTGCCAAAACTGTGATTTGGAGTTTTAGAAATTCCATACATGATCTTTTTTTTCTAAGCCTAGTATCGCATGGCTCTGATTTACAAAACTGTAGTTGCCCAATATCATAGTTTTTCAAAAGTTCGACATCGAAACAAGGCCTCATTGAGAAAGTTTACTTACCAGAGAGATAAGATTAGATAATTTAGATTAAATTACATTAAAATTATAAATCATTATATATTTTAAATATTATAGAAGATGCTAAAACGCGACATAGCTAGTAACTTTTTCTATCGGGCCAGCCGGCCAGGCGAAACCAGACTCGAGTGAACGAACGCGCCGCCGTAGTAGCGCCCCAAATGCCTCCCGCTCGTCCACTGCGCGTATTTCGCAAAAGCGGCTGGCCGGACGGCTAGAGTAGAGTAGGAGTAGTTATTGTGGGGTTGGATGGGTACGTAGTACGTGCGTGTGAATTCTTTTTTAGGTGAGTTTTTGGATTTTTGTGACCGTGATGCGTCATGTCAATGCCACTGCACCCACTCCGCCCCCATTGTCAAATGGTGGATGTATTTTAGGGCTGTCAAATGTTTGTTCAACTAATTTTTGAGAGAAAAGGATACCAACTAGTGTAGACAGCGAGCGGCTGTATTTCTCGACGGCTTTTTCTTAAAAGTCTAAAATTAGATAATATATATGAGTGTAGTTGTTGTAATAAATAATATGTTATTGTATTTATAAATTTAATATTCATATTTAGTGTATCATTTATCGAAAATGAATTTTTGGTACAACTTACATTAAAAAATTTATATTCGGTACACCGTGTACCAAATACATTATTGTATCCTATATTCGGCACATCGTATATCGAATATGATTGAAAACTGGTTTTTCGGCGTACGGTATATCGAAATTTTATTTTTGGTAAATAATATGTTAAATACGGATACTAAATCTATAGATACGATAATATATTATCTATTTCGATAAATATGTTCATGTATATTGTTTAATTTAGGATTTTTGTCCGGATTATTATGTGAAAAATACGAATACAAGCGCGGATCGACCGATCAATGACGCAGGCCGTGGTAAAAAGTAGCAGCGGCGCCGGCAGTCCGGCACCCGACAGTGTCACTTTGGTGCGAGTTAAAGTTGGGCATCGCACGGTCACGAGAGTTGCATCACTGCGCGATTTTCCGAGGGCTTGGGGGGCAGTTTTAATTTTACAGCGCATTAAAGACGTGACCACTTTAAAGGCGGGGCGGGGTACGGCAGTGGAAAAGGACGTGGATGAGCGATGGTCGATGGTGCTGCTGCCGGGTACAACTCACGTAGAACGTAGAAAATGCAACCCAAAAGGAGAGACGGCGCGCCCGGTAACTCGTTTAGACAGGAGTAAGGGCAAGTTTGGTATATTTCTTTCTTATCTAAATTTTTTTATGAGTAATTTATTGGAGTAAGTGATTTTGTGATTAAAAATAATTTTCTATAATTTTTTAAAATAAAATATATGAAGAAACTGATTCTGTATGGGGGAGTGGAAGCTGTTTTTTAGCTCTAGTTTCTAATTAATTTTAAAGAATCATTTTAAAAAATTCCACTTATAAAACTAAAAGTTAAAAACCACTGTACTGTTTAATACAAGTAGAAAGTAAATTAGGAACTCTCAAACAGATCTTTAATTCAGGCAGCGTGAGCCGGGTTAGTTCTACCTGTACTCCCCGGTAGAATGCAACCCCGGTAACCTGGTGAGTATACTCGACTGCCGCGCCGACGATGCCGTGTCTCTGACCGCATGCGGCTGCGCGAGGGGGCCGCCTCGAGGAGTACCCACCGCTTGGTGAGTCGTGAAGGCGGTCAAGTGGGTGGCGTATTTAACTTTCGGATGTCTTGCATGAGTACCTCCGTTTTTCCATTTTTAGGGCCCTCGCATGCATGAGATATTTCTTCCCGGATTCCATGCCCTGGAAACAATTTGAAGTACTGGCTGAATAACCTAACCCAAATTTGAATATCGTGCGCTCGAGTTTTCGAACTTTTGTAAATCTAAATCTAACGCTCATCGATTGTCCAGTACAGTACGTATTCTAGCCTGTCAGACTTGCTGACATGACAAAACAGTTCCTTTGGACTTCACAGGAGGAGGAGCAGCAGCAGGAGGTGTATCATTACTGGAGTAACGCATGCTACGGTAGAGTTCTAGTGCTAGTCCCTGGTTCCCTCCTGCACAACGGATTTGGATAAGAGCGGCGCGGGCGAAACACTTCTGGACCCCACCTGCCGATCTCAACCGTGGGTCCCACCTGCCATCCCCCTCGGGCAAGTCTTCCCGAGCCGGAAGTCCCGGATTCCTGTGAATCTCCGCGCGCCCAGCTGACGCACGACGCCGGAGATTCCCGCAACGACCGCACCCACGTCGCTGTTGCACGGGCCCGGCCGCGCCCCACGCAGTCACACGTCCTCCCCCTCCCCTCTCACGTCCACTCTAACGGCGGCCTTGCCGCGTGGTGGGGGCAGGCCAGGGCAGCAGCTGTGACCGACGCGGCGGGCCCCGCCCATCCCCAGGCCTCGCGGGGACGCCACGGAGGAAATTTCACATCCGGTCTAGGATCATCTTTAATCATATTCTCTTCGTTTTATTCTCTTTCCGATTTTTATTTCCGTTTTTATTCATTTTATTTTCTCTTATCTCCAACAGCTTCCCCTTGAGGGGAATCACAAAATGAAAGGAGAGAGAATCCTGTTCTGGAGAGAATGACTCTGAGAATCCCGTCGTGACGGGAACCGTGAAGGGAAACCGTTGGAACGCTGAAGTGAACGAAAATCCCGTCGTGAAGAGATTCTGATCCTGAAAAAAAACCATTAGAGATGGTCTAATCTTCGTGCGGTTGCGGTTCGTGGTGCCACCGCGGAGATCCATCGTGACCAACCAAAAAGCTAGGCTGCCGTTTGCTTATTTTTATTTTCAGGAGTTGTGTGGTCGACGTGTTGCGGTAAATCGGATGAGGGGTCGAGAGCTGGGACGTGCGCGCAATGTCAGGCGGTGGACGTTCGCCCACCGGAAAACGGCTCCTCTCCGCTTCAAACTTCCACTCACGCATGCCGCGGCAATAGAAAAAAAGATCGCAATTGATTCGCCCCAATTACGTGACTGGCATCGTGTTATCCAATTGCCTTGTGGTAGCATTATTGATGGTGGCGGCGGGCGAAGATGGTGTTACTAGCGAGAGCGACGTGCTATTTCGTTAGGCCAAGAGCGACGTTTGTTATCGTACTTGTCAGTACAAGCTTGGTATGATGTGAGCGTTAAGATTTCCTCGTTAAGTTACACGAAAAATCTGTGCGCATTGGATACCCTTTGGAGTTTGGCCTTTGCCTCCCCATGCCAGGCAAGAGAGACGCGTCTTTTTGAAAAAGCAGGCTTGTGGTTTCGAGTGGCGAAGGACGTGTAGGCCGGGAGCTTTCGGCAGGCCGAGCAATTTAGGTAGCGTTCGGTTTGTGGGACGGGGTGAAACGGAGCAGTTATATTCTGTTTTTGAGCTGTTTGATTAGAGTTTAGTGGGATGGGATGATTCTGAATCAGAGAATATTTTTTAAAAATTCGGAACGAATTTATTTAAAAAAAAGCTGAACGCAGCCACCCCACTTGGGACGGGTCACTGACAGTGGGCTCGAAATCTAAAATGTACTCGTTCTATCCCACCTACCAAACAAATATCTGATTTCAAACCATCTCATTCCATCCCTAAATACATGAATGGAATCATCCCATCCCACCTCACTCTCCAACCAAACACTATCTTAGATAGCCACAGTCCAGAAAAGATGAACATTTAGCAAAGTTGATGGCGAGCTTTGTGCTTGCAGAACTAGCATCATAGCTAAAGATCTTGGAGTGTGATTTTTATAATCTTTAGCTTAAATAAACATGTAGCTTATAGAATTAGATTATAGCCATCTAAATTTCAGATTTTAATAATTCAACAATCTATCTCTCACCCAATTGCCGTAGATTATAAAATGCAAAAAGATCAAAAATACCCATTAGATAAACATGCAATCTAAAACAACGAAGGATATTGTAGACTTTTAACATAAAAAGCAACAATCCAACCTCACTAATCCATGCCAAATAGCTATTAGTTTTTGAACCTCAACTTTTTACAATTTAATTTTTTACAATTCATAATTTAAAAACCACTTTTCATATTCTATAGCTAAAACAAATTGGACCGTAAGAGAGCGAGGATAAATGTGCAAACTAAGACTAGAAAGTTTGAAAATGGTGAGAGGGGTTTGGGCGCTTGTCTCCATGCCGGCATGCATGCTCACGCTGCACGTGGCACATCTGGGCCTCGCTCTTTGTTAATCATCGCTTGCCGCAGTAGTGAAGTCTCGCAACCACACCACAAGGAGAAAGAAACGCATCGTGTTGCTGCTGCTGCGAGTGTTGAGCTCCAGCACTGCTGCTGCCCCTTTGCCGCCTCGTGACCTCGGTGGCGTTTAGACCATGCACGCACAGGTCAGGAAACGCAGAGCCGCCAGTGGCTAAAATATTTTTTATGTTCGTAAAAAGAAAGAGCAAATATATTTTTTTCAAGAAGAGACCAAAATAATTTTTTGGAACTAAAGCTGGGAGCTCTGCTATTTTATTTAAGAACAAGTTACCTCGTATTAAAGGAAAAGAGACAAAACCATATAATGTCCAATTAATTAGGGAAAACAGGGCCTAAACAACAAAACCCTGTGGGCAAACTAACTAACTAAAGTAGTTTCAAAGCACATAAAACGACCAAATCCAATGCACTTGACCAGCTACCTAGCTAAATTAGATCTAGTGTGATCAACCTCGCCGTCGAACACCAATATCACCGGCCAACCAAATGTGCGGAAAAACCTCCTAGGCAACGTCTCTAAGAAGAACACAATGTTAAAGACATTCGCAACGACACATCCAAAGAAGATAACAGTGTTCACAAGCGTCAGCATTGTCGGCACCGTTAGAGCTAGGCAAGCTTTTGCTCGAAGCTCTAGAACTCACCATCGGTGCAGGAGGGAGCCCCATACTCCCGAACAAAACACGCGTAGATCATGATTACTAAAGTCACGTGATTGATGAAACTTAGGTAGATGCTACGCACACATGCCACCCACGAAGCCAACACCAAGCCACATAGCTTCCCGCGGGCCAGAACAGAGGGGAAGAAATCGATTTGGCAAGGGGAGAAGCTGATGCGGTTGTGTGAAAAGGAGGTGAGCGCCAAGGAAAGACCGCAGCCACGAAACAAAACAGGCTGACCCGTAGAGCCCATCATCACAGCACATGTGTTTGCCTCACGAACGCCACTGCACCGTGGATAGGGGCAGGCGAAGGAGGAGGCTACGCTAAGGAAGCAACCACGAGCTGGCAGCCACAAATCCCGTTGGAAGGATCCCATGGATCTTGGTTGTCATTGTGTGGAGCCCTGTAGTTGTCGTCGTGATCGTCGCCACTCGACACAAATCTTGACTACCACCATGAGGATCTTGGTTGTTGTCGCGTATAACCCTCTTTGTTTTTTTTATAAGATGAGGTAGAAAAGGAAGGATCCCTTACTAGAAACCTTCTTCATTTTTTTTAAATATGAAAAAGAAAAAAGAAGAAGAAAAAGTAGAAGAAAGAAGAAAAGTGGGAATCCTGCTAGTTGGCTTTGGATCCGCTACATTGATACCAAATGGACGCTGTATTAAGAAAGTCTTAACACTATCGAACCGGAATGGCCTGTAACATTCTTGCAGCGGCGGTGATGTGACATTTGAATTTGGCTCTTCGTTTTTGTGTAGGAGCAGAGAAACTGAACGGGACGGTTGGCACCTGCCAATGAGGCTGCAGATAAATTTGATTCGGTATTATTTATATCATCGTCATGCAAGCAGGGAGTGATCGTTTGACGAATGGCGGTCGGTCACTCTTTGCCGCGGTAATCTCTGCGCGCGGTTGCCGGTCTCAGGGCCAACTGTCCGCGGTCAAACGCAGCTTAGCGCCTCGCGCCTTGCTTTCCCGCCATTCGGGGAGGGGACGGGAGCTTTCCCGCGCGAATGAAGGCACCTGCTTTGCTGCTGCAGGGGCAGGGGCCCGATGGTCATTTTATTGCTACTCACTAGTCACCGCACCCATCAATGGCAGTACAGTACATGGTATCTCAGACGTTGTTTCTACTGTTCAGGAGTGGTTTACAGTCGCAAGATTGTACAGGCCGAGCCGAAACACACATGTGATCAAATTGGGATCAGATAAAAATCAGGTTTGTTTGTTAGATTTAAGTAGTTTTTTTAATTTAGGGAACTCTACTGAAGAGTAGCTTTCAGCTTTTAATTTTTTGAGTGGAATTTGTGAGAGTATTTCTCTAAAATGAACTAGAAGTTGGAGAGCAGAAAAAAATAGCTTTCACTTATTTACTTCTCGCACATAATCATTTGATCTATATATTTTATTTTCAAAATTATTTTCAGCTACAAAATCACTTACTTAAAAAAAACACTCCTCACAAATGTTTAGATTAAAAATAACTCTACCAAACAGGTCGTCAGTGTTATACGTGCAAGGTCCGTAACATGTGGGTAACTTCGTGTGCAGCACCACAAATCAGATCGTGAAAAATGAGCGATGCCAGAATTTTCCAGTGGCATGCTTTCAGTTGCACCATAGCAAATTCGACGAATCCAGTAGCAAATTTACTCTAGTGGCAGAATGGCGAAAGGCCCAAGTGGTAAACCGACATCACTACTCCAAGAAACGAACTCATATCAAACGTAGTTCCGGATTTTCATCGATGGTACTAATCATATCCTGGTACCACGAATGAACTACTGTGATATTTTAAGCAAGAATCACGAGCTGCTGCTTGAATTTTCTGTAGTTCCTGCCAATGCAATTTAAGGCTCCAAATGTCTTGTTGCAGTATAGCAGGCTCATAAATAAGAGTACTAACATAGTATCGCTTCGTACATGGATGCCCATCCCAATTTGCTGCTCAAAAGAGTTGAATGCGAAACAAAAAATAAAAACTAACCCTAATTCAAAATACGCCCTTATCGTACTCAAACTTTGTCAAACATGAGCACATAGTGCTTCTTGACTGGTCTCTGGGAGGACAGCGCAAATTGTGCCAAACCACAGGTATTTAATTAACATGTTCTTTTGATCAATTCGTGGGTCTGTATGGACTAGAAATAATTTTAGAAAATACGTGCATAATAAAACTTCGTTAAATGCCTATAATTTGAGATTTAGATGTGATTGATGTGCATATACTGACCTGGTTGTATTGTTATATTCCTCTGTTGATTCAGAGTCTGCGAAAGTTATTTTTCTTTTTTTTTCTCACGTTGATAATATTCATTAATATGTGCGTGGACATCTATGTATAATATTTTTTTCCTTTTTTTATTGATCTTCGGACTCCATGAGATAATCGAGAGACCTAAATTAATGTTTAGTGTTACTTTGAGTTCATTTTATTATAATGGTAGATATGAGTTATTTAGAAACATGTATTTGAGTTCTTTTGGTTAGTTTTATACGAGGTTAGATGTAGTTAATTTAGAAGTATGTATTGGGGTATTTTAGATATATTTTTATAATGACAAATGTGAATAATTTAGAAACACGTTAGATCTAATGGTATTGTTGTGAATGATAATTAGAGGCCACCAAATGGATGATATGATATTTTGCTTTTTATAAGAATTTCTAATATATATTTTTTAGCGTGTCTCATGCAAGAATAACATGGAGGATATACAATAAACCTCCAATTAGTAATAGTAGTAAATGATAGTCAACCTTTGGCACTCCACGTTACCTGTGCGTATGTGTCCCTAATTCCCTCCCTCCCCCTCTCCCGAGTATCGTCACAGTAGCCATCAAACGCCACCACCGGCCGGCCGTCCTGATCGTTCGTGGCCGTCGAATGCGTCAACTACTGAGCGCTGAGGTTTCGTAGCCTCGCAATCTTCGCGCCGCAATTTCGCATCGGTTGTGTCGCGGCGACGTAGTACCGTGCTTTACGGCCTTACGGGCCTTGCCACCACTGATCGCATGTCACAATCCTAGGTACGAATCGCCCTCATGTCGCAGGCTAGCCGAACACGTAATGAGTGCACGGGCACGTCGCTAAGATCATCTCGAACTATGTTTTTTTTCATTTTTTTTTCTCATTCTAATTTTTCTCGTTTTTATTTTCTTTATTTTATCTTATCTTCAACAGTTTCTTCTAAAAAGAATCGTAATGGAAAAATAGAGAAAATCCCGTTCTGATGAAAATGACATTAAAAATTACTTCGCGACAGAAACCGTGAAGAAAAACTATTAGAGCGCTGAAAAAAACGAAAATCTGTTATAAAAAAATTTTAGTCCTAAAGAGAAACTGTTGAAATGGTAACAAGCATTGGCGATTGTAACTCCGGAACTCCGGACGATGATTGTGTTCTGGAGCAAGGTCTGCTGAAATACGCCCGATGAAGACAAAGGATTGGTCATGCGCTTTGCCGAAACGACTAGCAGTACTCGTCGAAGTCGCTGCCTCGTACGCGCTACGCAAGTGGAGTTGTACAAAGTACCAGTGGTGCACCGAGAGCACGCCATTGATTGGCTGCGAATGGCATGCGTACGTGCCAATAACTCAACGCTACGTGCTAGTACTCCCGATCGTTGGCTATAAACTCAAACCGATCCTTTTTTTTTGTTTCGAAATGAACTCAGTCTGATTCTTGAGTGCAAGATAAGGATAGCTTTTAAGTTGAGATTTTAAATCATATGATCCCCGGGTTCAGACTATACGGTCACTCGTTCTACGGCCTCTTCTTGAAGGCCGTATTTTCCCCAGAATTCGTAGGAATTGAACCGATTCATACGAAATTTAAAGCAGGGCCTTCATCTTATTCCCGATTTAAACAAGATTGCAGAAGTTATTAGAATTGAGATTTGCGCCTTTGCCGTTCAGTGCAAAATCAAACATCTTGTGCTGTTCTGCCTTTGCGGCTCCTCATAGGCATCTGCTTGGCTCGGCTAGTGCTGCAGCTCCAAAACGTTGGAGCCCACGCCGGTAATGGGAGAAGATCCGGCAGGATATGGCCCCGGCCGGGCGGCAGGAAAGATATCGCATTAAAGGCGGCTGGTGAGGCAAGGAACTGCACGTCGATAAATCCTACGTCACTTTGATCGATCCGAGTGCGACTGCTGCTACTGCAATATATTGCGGCAATGGTGCATGCCACATCTCGGTGTATCTTTTGTATAGCTAATTGCTGGATGTTAGTTAGGATAGATATCTCATGTATCGTGTATTGTCATGTATATCTTATGTACGCATCTATATATATCAACCTCTATCAATAGAAACGTATCGTGCAATTCCTAAATCTATCTTTACTCTTATTATATCAATTTGATCACAATCTCAATCGCATCGGATCATCATCTTCCGTTGCCCTCGTCGATCACATATGCTTCTAGCACCGTGCTTGCCGACGCCTACCCTACCACCGCCATGAGCGACCAAGACGCCACTGTGGCTCTCATCGTGGCCATAGTCATCACCATCCCGCAGCCTGCCCCTCCTCCTCCTACCACTGCGTTAGCCACGATCAATGTGCGCTCACACATCACGTTCACTCTTGCACTCTACCCTCCCAATTACTCCTGATGACGTGAACTTTTTTACACCATTGTGGGCAAGTTTGGCGCTGTCGGAGGGTGAACTCCTCAAACAAGGATCCGGAGGGACTCCCTTTGAGATTTGGCCGGGGGATGATTCTGAATCTGTTTTGCGAGTAAAATAAATGGGCGTGAATGCGATGCAGGTGGAATGGAATGATCGGATGCAGAATGCAGTAAATGCACTGGAGATTTTTAGACAGGTTCGGGCTGCACTGAGCGTAATACCCTACTCCTGTGTGCTATAAATGCTCTGAGAATGTCTCTCAGAGATGTCGATGGTTACAAGAATATTTGTCTAGCCTGGAGCTTCGGGCTCCTTGTTCTTCGGTGATCTCAGCTTCTGTGCTTGTACTGGACCTCTGTCTTCTTCCTCGACTTCCTCCTTGCCTGAGAAAATCCCCTTTCTTTGGGGAGCCCGCCCCGCCTTAAATACGCGCCGGGCGGTAGCGTGCCCAGAAAGGGAGGGTACGAGCTCCAAGGCGCCATAAATAGAAAGCAACCAAAATGGGCTGTTACGCGAATTGACAGGGAGAGTTGAAAACACGCCCCCGTCTGGTCTTGTTCGTCATGATGCCGTTCTGCAACGGGCGCCGCGGAGAGGGCCCACCGGACAACCACTGAACGGCCCGGCGTGCCCGCTCGGTCTTGTACACCTGACACAGCATGGCGGTAGGCGGGGTGCCTTGGACTTCGCGATGCTATCCCGAGGCGCGCCGGATGTCCCGTGATGGGACCCGTGCATTAAATGTTCCCACGCAGTTGGAAGTGACAGGCCACGCGCCCTCTTAAATGCGGCATCGGGCCTTTCACTGGTTGACACCTCACCGCTGGACCTCTGTGGGGGCCACTGGCGAAGGACTTTTTAGGCCGTCAGGGAACCGAGTGCTCGGGGGTCGCTGTTCACAGTCCTGATCACTCTCTCCCGGATATGCCCTTTTTTTGTCCTTGGGGAACCGAGTGCTCGGGGGCCACTGTTCACGGCCCCGAGAACTCTCTCCCGAAATTGGCTGTTCGGGTCCTCGGAGAACCGAGTGCTCGGGGGCCGGTGTTCACGGCCCCGAGCACTCTCTCCCGGAACTAACTTCCTTGGGTCCTCGGGGTACTCGGGTGCTCGGGGGCCATTGTTCGCAGCCCCGAGCACACCCTTCCCGATACTCGATTTTTTTTATCGTCGGGGGACTTGAGTGCTCGGGGGTCACTGTTCACGGCCCCGAGCACTCTCTTCCTAGCGCTTGGTTTTCTCGGGTCATCGGGGAACTCGGGTACTTGGGGACCACTGTTCATGGCCCCGAGCACCCTCTCTCGGGACTTAGTCTTCTCGTACCTCGCGGAGATGATCCCCGCGGGAAGGCGCCACGTGGCAAACTGCCGATCTGGCCTCGGGACTCGGGGACCCCTGGTTCCTGTGTCACCGACAGGCGCGATGCACCATGTTGATGACACGTTGGCACCGAATCCCCCCGCCACCGCCTAGACGTCGATTGATTATGTCGTCCTCTCCCTCATCTATGCCTCCATTTCACAGGAAATCCTCACCATGGTGCTCACCTCGGGCATCACCGTGCATGCCATCTAGTATGTGGTCGAGGGGCTATTTCGCGACAACAAGCCACCGCATACCATCGCCCTTGAGGTTGATTTTTGCAACACAGTGCAAGGCAACATGCCCACGCTTGCTTACTCTCAACGCCTCAAGATCTTGGCAGACACACTCAACGGCAACGGGTAGGCCTCTCCCCCGACACGCTTGTCCTTGATCCAGGCTCTCAATGCCATGGCTTTCCAGGGCTCCTCGCAGTTCACATGGTACATGGACTCCGGGGCGTCCAACCATCTCGCAACAGACAATGGTAACTTGACATCTTTTCACTCTCCATCTTTCACAGCTCACGTCGTTGTTGGTGATAGTTCTGCTCATCCCATCACTGGTTCCGGTGACACCTCCTTTTCCTCTTACACACGTCCTTAATCTCATCGTAATGTTCTTGTTTCTCCTAGTTTAATTGCGAATTTGATTTATGTTTGTAAATTCACTCATGACAATCAATGTTTTGTTGAATTTGATTATTTTGGTCTTTCTATTAAGGATCTTCGCAAAAAGACCGTGATGCTTCGCTGCAATAGCTCCGACGACCTCTACCCAATCATGTTGATTGTCACATCGACTCCTCGTGCCCTAGTCACTCCATCCAATGGTGGCATTCTTGGGCACCGGTGCCTTGGTCACACTGGACATCATACTCTCAAAAGCCTAACCAGTTCCCACAATATTCCATGTACTAACCTCGGTAATGCTCCATGTCATGCATGCCAACTCGGAAAACATGTTCGTCTCCCGTTTCAGTCTTCTTTGTCTTGTACAAATAAAGCTTTTGAGATTGCTCGCTGTGATTTGTGGATATCACCTCATTTGTCTAGATGAATTCACACATTACTCGTGAACTTTTCCTTTGAAATTCAAGCCTGACACCTTTGCCACTCTCAATAACTTCCATGCCTACATCTCCACCCACCATAAATCATCTATTCATTTTCTCTAATGTGATAATGACAAACAATTCGACAATGCCGCCACTCGCTCCTTCTTCCTTGCGCATGACACTCACCTCCATTTTTCCCGTCCTTAAACCTTTGAACAAAACGGCAAAGCGGAGCACATCATTTGCACCACAAACAACATAATTCGCACCCTGCTTTTTCAAGCCGAACTATCTCCACTATATTGGGTAAAAGCACTTCTCACCGCCACATATATTCTCAATCGTATTCCTCGCAAAACCATCAACCTCATAACTCCCTTTGAGGCTTTCTTGGATCATGCTCCCTCTTACTCTCACTTGCACGTTTTTGGATGTCGTTGTTTCCCCAACATGACATCCACCGCACCCCACAAACTTACATCTCATTCTACCGACTGCATTCTCCTTGGTTATCTTTGAAAGTGCATCTAGCCCTTATGTGTGGTTTTGATAATTAATAACAATACATGTGGACTAACAACATTATTGAGAATTGTTAATAGGTTATTCCATAGGTGATGCATGGAGGAAAGATATACATGAGCTCTAGGTAAATAGGAAAATTGGAAGTGTATTAAGGTGAATGAGCTCTTAGTGCTGCTATGTGATGCTCATGAGGAGAAGGAGAAGCTCAATAAGATTGATAATATGCATGAAGGTTAATAAGTTACTTGTGTAGATCAAATAATTTAAGGTATAAAAGTTGTCAATTGAATTTTATGGACTAACCCATGTACTTTGTACTTAAGAATGAGTTAGGGTTATGGTCCATAAGAAGGTATGAGTTGAGTTGAGATATTCTATATCCCAAGAGTGAAGAACAAGATTGAACTCCATATATGATAAAGTGAATTTATTGAAGATATCAAATACAAAGTGGTTTTCTATGGCAAGACGGTAAAGGGAAAGTAAGACTTGACTGCGATGGACCATCCGGTAGTGAAAGCTAAGTAAATGGCTTGGCACCGAAGGACTAAGACGGTGGTGAAGAGCGAGTAAAGACTTTACACCTATATCGTGCAAGGTCATGTGAAGCTACCAGCGATTCACATAAATCACATGAAGAATCAAGAAGAGATGAAGTGATGATGATATAAAAGTTGGCAACCCTCTAAGTTTGAAGGAAAGAAGCGGTACTTGAAGGTATTCAAATGCTCAATGTGATTCAAACGTGTTTTATCTTTGAAATTGAGTATATGTATGCCGCACTATTAAGAGGGATACAACATGAGCTATTTGTCATATCTCGATGCTTAAGAGTTTCTAACCAACCCAAAGTGCGAGTTAGCTTAAGGAGCCCAGTGAGAAAAGTATGAAAGTGTCTGAATTTGGTTTTAGAGTGTTCCTAGTTTGATCCAATATGTTTGAGGTCATGAATTCAGTTAGGATGTGTAGCCCTCTAAATAAGCTTTCATACAGTCCAAAATCATTGAAATCGGACTTTAGATCAAAAGTTATCGCTATTTTTCAGAGGGCCAACTGTGCTAAACTCGGATACTCCAAGTGAGGTTCCGAGCCAAGTGGTATGTTAGGGTCTAAATGTTTTGCTCGGATACTCCGGGTTGACTAGGAGACTCTGGGTTCCGGATCCTCCGAGTTGTACTCCGGTCATGGCTCTCGTTTACGTGTTCTAGTGCCAACTCGAAGACTCCGGGTTGACCCGGATACCCCAGGTCAATACAAAAACTGTGTAATGGCTAGTTTGTTAGGGTTGGGTATAAATATCCTCTCACCCACATTCTTTGTTACTGCTAGTTGGGCACGAAAGAAAAATATTCTAGAGCCAAAAGAACTCCTCCCCACTCCAATCTAGTGCGTGATTTGAGAAGAAAATTGAGTTGAGTTGAGATATTGAAAGATTGAGTGCAAATGAGCTAAAATCTATTTTTGAACACTTGAGTTCATCGACGAGAAGTCCGTGAAGCGTTTGTTACTCTTGGAGCTTAGAGCTCCTAGATGGCTAGACGTCACCGGCGAGCACCCAAGGTTATGGTGTGCCGCAGAAAGTTTGTAAAAGCTTTGATTTCGCCCCTAGAAGGGAAGAAATCAAGAGTGTAAACACAAGCTCAAGTATGATCGAGCTTGGCGAGAAAAATGGTTGAGAAAGACCCAGCTCAAGTGTGACCGAGCTCCTCAACGGAGACGTAGTAACCTCTAGAGGAGGTGTTCGAACTTCGGGAAACAAATCGTGTGTGTCATCTCTTGTTTTTATGTTCTTGTGTTCTTGTTTAATATTTGTGCAGTTTGCTCGATCTATTTGTTCGTGTGCAATTGATTATAGGTTCTCCGTGGATCTACTTGAAATCATCACTTGAAACACACGTGTCGGTGAATCAGGAACCAGGGGTCCCCGAATCCCGAGGCCGGGCCAGCATTCTGCCTCGTGGTGCCTTCCCGCGGGGTTCACCTCCGCGAGGTACGTAAAGACTAAGTCCCGGGAGAGGGCGCTCGGGGTCATAAACAGTGGTCCCCGAGTACCCGGGTTTCCCGATGATCTGCGAAGACCAAGTGACCGGGAAGAGACTGCTCGGGGTCACCGACAGTGGCCCCCGAGCACCAAAGTCCCCCGACGACCAGAAGAGCCGAGTATCGGGAAGGGTGTGCTCAGGGCTGCGAACAGTGGCCCCTGAGCACCCGAGTACACCGAGGACCCAAGGAATGTAGTTTCAGGAGAGAGTGCTCGGGGCTGCGAACAGTGGCCCCCAAACACTCGGTTCCCCGAGGACCCAAACAGTCGACTCCGGGAGAGAGTGCGTGGGGCCGTGCACAGTGCCCCCCGAGCACTCGGTTCCCCGAGGACCAAGAGAGGGCGTTTCCGGGAGAGAGTGCTCGGGGAGGTGAACAGTGACCCCCCGAGCACTCGGTTCCCTGACGGCCCAAGAAGTCCTTCGTCGGTGGCCCCCACAGGGGTCCAGCGGTGAGGTGTCAGCCTGTGAAAGGCCCGATGCCGCATTTAAGAGCGTGCATGGCCTGTCACCTCCAACTGCTCCCGCCACGCTCGGTGTCAGTCCATGCCTTATTCTGGCAGAAGCGCGTGGGGACATTTAATGCACAGGTCCCATCCCGCGTCATCCGGCGCGCCTCGGGATAACATCGCAAGGCCCGAGGCGCCCCGCCTGCCGCCCTGCTGTGGCAGGCGTACAAGACCGAACGGGCACGCCGGGCCGCTCTGCGGCTGCCCGGTGGGCCCTCTCCACGGCGCCCGTTGCCAGCGCCATCATGACAACCGAAGACCGGGCGGGGGCGTGTTTTTAACCCCCCATCACTTCGCGCAAAGGCCACGCTGACTACCTTTCCATTTATGGCGTCTTGGAACTCGTGCCCTCCCTTTCGGGGCACGCTACCGCCGGCGAGTATTTAAGGAAGCCAGCGGCCACGAACAAAGACGACCCAGAACAGAAGAACCGAGGACAACGCTCGAACTCTCAGACACCTCTCAGAGACACTTGCTCAGAGACCGAAGGACATCTTCGTACAAGCATAGAAGCTGAAGAACAAGGAGCCCGAAGCTATAGGATAGACAGACATTCTTGTAACCAGTAACATTCCTGAGAGACATTCTCAGGGTATTTATAGTATCCACACAGGAGTAGGGTATTACGCTCAGTGCGGCCCGAACCTGTCTAAAAATCCCTCCTGTGCATTTACTGCGTTCTGCATTAGATCATTCCACCCCACTTGCCATCGCATTTACATCCATTTATTTCTCCCGCAAATATATTCAGAATCATCCTCCCGGCCAAATCTCAAAAAGGGGTCCTTCATGATCCCTGCGATAGGAGTTCACCCTCCGACAACACGACTTCACTTGGTTTGAGCTAGAACCCATTAGACGTTATTTAATTTCAATTTCGAGTTCGTTCTCTGTTGAACCCAGAGGTTCCGGATTTAACCCAAAAACTCTGGATATTATACAATCAGCTCTGAAACATGGGTATCCGGGTCAATCTGGAGTCTCCAGTGAACAGTTTTTTCAAAAAAATTCAATTAATATTTTCTTGCATATCTTTTGTTAGATTTGAGTAATCTTTGTCACCCTAAGATTGTAACATCCATACTTATTTAGGGTGATTATACACTAGTTGAGCCTAACATATTTAAGATTTTTATTTGTGAAAAATCTGTTAGTTTATTTTTTGTTGCAAGTTTAGACCAACAGAAAACGTGGATGATTTTTTGTAAAAATACCTATTCACCCCCTCTAGACGATGTCATTGTCCTTTCAATCATACCCACCATAAAGGCTATCGCTGCCTCGACCTTCATACAAATCGCGTGATCACCTCTCGTCACGTTGTGTTTGATGAAGACTCTTTCCCCTTCGTGACACGCTCCGCTACGTAGCATTTCGTTTACTCCTTTATGAATAACGATGGCATGCCTCCTTCAGTTTTCCTTGCATGTTCCATTTCCGCGCCACGCATAGCACCGTTAGGACTGTTCGTCTCCAGCGGTGCTTACATGCCGGCTGCACCGCTCCCTCTAGCTCCTGGCTCAGACGAGCCGGTCCTTGCTCCTTCTACGACCGTAACACCTGGAGTCTAGGCCTCTCCATTGGCCTATGGCATGGGCTACATGGTGTTGGGTCCGATCATTACTGCATCAGGCTCGGGTGCTCCACCGCCTGGTTCGAGAGTCCACAGCAACGCGCCTCCTAGTTCAGGAGTCCCAAGTACTGCGGCCTCTACTACACAAGCTCCCGCAGCTCCAGCTATGCCTCCCGCGCCTCCTGTGACATACAACATGCATCCCACGCGCACGCGCAACAAGGACGATTTTCATGTTCCGAAGACCATCTTTGATCTTCAAGCTGTCATTGGCTTGACCACCTCTCCAGTACCGAAGACCTACCATGGAGCTCTTAATGATCCTCATTGGGAAGCTTCCATGCTCGACAAGTTTCATGCCTTGACATCTAACAACACTTGGGAACTTGTTCTTCGGTTGACTCAAGTCAATATTGTTACCAACAAGTGGATCTTTTATCACAAGTTCAACTTTGATGGTTCTCTCTCTCGTTGCAAGGCACGTTGGGTCCTTCGTGGTTTCTCTCAACAGCCTGGCTTGGATTATGACCAGACATTCAGTCTGGTGGTCAAGCCTACCACCATCTGGACTGTTCTCTCTCTTGCTTTGAGCTTCGACTAGCCCATTCATCAACTAGACGTCAAGAATGCTTTCCTCAATGGCACTCCCTCCGATATTGTATATTGCCAACAACCACCTGGATTCATTGATGCAGACAAGCCATATCACGTTTGCCACCTCAACAAGTCATTGTACCGTTTGAAGCAAGCTCCACGTGCCTGGTTTACTCGCTTTCAGTCATTCTTGACGTCTCTCAGCTTCACCAGCTCCAAATGTCATTACTCCTTGTTCAATTATCATCATGGTGGCTCCACTGCACATATTCTACAATATGTTGATGATATTATCTTCACAACCTTCGACAACTCCTTCCTTCAGCGCTTCATTGATGCTCTACGCTGTGAGTTCTCCATGATAGATATTGGCCCTTTGCATTACTTGCTTGATATTTCTACCCGCCACACTGCACATGGAATTTTTCTTTCTCAAGAAAAGTATGTAGCTAAGATTTTGGAACGTGCCAGTATATCCAACTACAACCCATGTGCCACTCCTATTGAAGCTCACTCCAAATTGCTTGCGGTTGTCGGTGCTATTGTTGTCAATCCCACTCTGTACCGCTGTCTGGCTGGAGCTCTTCAGTACTTGACCTTCTCTCGTCCGGATATTTCACATGTTGTACAACATGTGTGCTTATACATGCATGATCTGCATGAGCATCACCTCATCTTAATCGAGTGTATTATGAGGTATCTCAAGGGCACATTACAACATGGTCTCCAACTTACTCATTCAGCTTGTCATGATATTATTGTCTACTCTGACGCTAATTGGGCCGTCTGCCCTGATACAAGTAAATCCATGCTAAGGTATTGTGTCTTTCTTGGCAACAACCTTCTATCATGGTCATCCAAAAGACAACACATTGTCTCGCGTTCCAGTGCGAAAGCGGAGTACCGTGGCGTCGCTAATGCTTTGGCCGAAGCATGTTGGCTTCATCAACTCCTTGTCAATCTTGGTCATCCTCTCAAGCAGGCAACGATGGTGTATTGCGATATCATCTCCATGGTCTACCTCTCCACCAACCCGGTTGAACACCAACGTGCCAAGCATATCGAAATTGATCTTTATTTCGTTCGTGAGAAAGTCACTCTTGGTGCCATCCAGGTCCTGCATGTTCCGACCTCCCTCCAGTATGCAGACATTTTCATCAAGGGATTACCAACAACGATCTTCACCAGCTTCCGCTCCAGTCTCAACGGCTATTCCTCTCCTGGTTGACATTGCGGGGGGGGGGGGGGAGGGGGAGGGCTGTTAGAATCCATATATTGCGACAGTCATGGACGCCATATCTTAGTGTATCTTTTGTATAGCTAACTTCTAGAGGTTAGTTAGGATAGCTATCTTCTGTATCGTGTATTGCCATATATATCTTCTGTACATCGTGTATATATACCAGATTCTATCAATGGAAACGTATCGTGCAATTCCTTAATCTATCTCTACTCTCACTTAGTATTAGTAAGGAATAATTCCTCAAAAGCGTTCAACCTAAATCCCTGATATGTCTTTAGGCCCCATTTGTCAATGGCTGGGATGGATTCACACGTCATAGACACAGATGACATATTAGGAACTTGTGAATATTAACGATGGCATATAAAGAATTGCCCTTATTAGTAACAGTGAGTCAGACGTGATGCAGACGCACGACTGCACGTCATGGGGTAAATCGGACAAGATCCTGGCTAGATTTTGTTTCACTCCAAGGTTGTGTGGTGCGTTGAGCTTTGATTCATGTGGCTGGTTTCGATCGGGTCCCGGGCCGAGGTGAAGAGGAAGTACAATACCTGTCATTATGCCGAACACGTCAGCGTTCTCGAGTCACTCCCAATGTAAATTTTTAGATATTAATTAGATATTCACATGAGAAACATAATGTGTCAAGTAATTTAAAGTAGAGAGAATGAACTTATTTATAATAGTATAAAATAGCTTTTTGAGCGATCTAAATAATTATGAAATAATAAATTACTTTAGAATACTAAAAAACTAACAAGTCATATATATATATATATTAAAAACTTATTTCTTAATATTATTTTCCCCTCCTTTCTCCTCTGTTAGACATCACTTAGGCCTTCTCCAACAGGATCTGCAAATTTGAGGATTCTAGTGCTACAGTACTTTGCGGGGTACTGTAGCACTAGAAATTCGTCTCCAACCGAGTCTGTATTCAGTGATGCGGTACTGCTACAGTGTTAGGGATAGGGGATGCTGTAATAGTATTTTAAGAATGAAAATTTAAGATAGCTGTTGGAGATAGTCTTAAAAGAAAAAAATTCAGGAGTGGCTCAGTGACGTGGAGGAGGAAGAGAACAGAACTTGTCGCGTGTCCCGTCGATCAACGTTACGCGCGCTTCGATGCTCCCACCCGATGTGTTGGGCTCACAATGTTCGTCTCGCCTCTCCTCGCCCTTCCCCAACTCTCTGTACGATGGGCGACCGCAAGCTCGAGGATACGAGGACACCGGACCCGGCGAGCCCCAGCGGCGCGTCCAAGCCGCGGCGACAAGCCAAGGCCCTGCCGCGCTTCATTTCCGCGGTAAGGTGGCTATTCCAGGCGGCGGTGAGACCTCGTCGAGGTCAAGGCGGCGAGTCGGCGTTCCGCGGCGACGATTTCCGGCGACTGTAACACCTGTTAGTTGAGATCGGGCCGGCGAGCTCGTCTGCGCTCGGTGGTGGCGCGCTCGGCGTTGATGGAGACCGGCTGTGCTCGGCGGTGGGTTTTCCTGTGAGATGGTACTGCTTTCATGGCCAGTTAAGTCTTGACGAAGCAAGTCGTATTTCACCATGCCGGAAAGGCGTAGGAACTCCTGCCACCGCCGGCAACTGCGGCGACCAGCACAACGGCGACGGTGGGAGCTTCTCCGATCTGTGGACGAGGAAAGAGTACGATGAGACTGTTGATGGATGAAATGCGGGGCGGGTAGAAGAAATAAAAAATTACCGAAGACAAGCAAAAGACTGCTATTGTTTGGGTTGGCTGCTACGTTGCTGACGTGCCTAGTCTTACAGAGAAGACTTGTATCTATTATTGAACAGGCGATACATTGAAGCTTGTGTAAATGAGGTGATGTTAGTTGTGTAGAAAATAAGTCATTTTATTATGTGAAAGAAAGAGAAATAAAATAGAGAAAATATCATCTATTAATCAACAGATGATCTAAAATATTAGATAATTATTCTTATAGATAGTATTTTCTCTATTGTATGTTATTTATGGATTTAATTTTCTATATGTCATTTAACAATTAAATGTTATTTAAATTACCTATAACTTTATCTATTTATTATATATATATATATAATTGTATTAATATCACTGCATATGCCCTAAGGCTAGTGATCGGCGGCAGCCCTACACTCCACTGGAGCGCATCCCTGCCAGATGGATTCGTATTCTCTAACGTTATAAATTAAAATAACCGAAATGTACAATAATATGAGTCTGAGTGAATAATATCTTGTCATTATTTACTGCAATAAAATATTATGGTGATTCTACTATTTATGGAGTAACTGTAGCAGACAATTTGATATGTCCGTTCCAGATCTAACCGTACAGAAACGCTAATGTCATGATACTGTTTATTCTCTGATATTATTTCGGTAAAATCAGATAATACAAATCCCTGCCGGATTCGAATCCCACCACCGCCACCCACCGTCCCAGGCCAGGCTTCCGTTGGGAGTAGCAGGTGTTTCTTTACGAGTTGCGTGACGGTCCACGGATTCCCTGGCCGTGGTTCGTTTGGCTGGAGCGGCCGGCCGGCCGATCGCGCGATGGCGGCCGCGAGGGACGGCGCATGCACCACGGCTCGTCGCCACTGTGAACCGGACGTGCGTGCCCGCACGGCGCCACGCCGCAACGCGCGCGCGTGCATCGTGCCGGACGTCCATATCGATATCGCCGTCGCGTCACTGCGGAAAGTTCGGTCAGACACGCACCGAAATTGTCACTCCGACGAGACGAAAAAGGGGCTCTGTGCGGCTCGTAATCTCCACGTTACCTTCGGCAAATACTTGCTGCGTGCCATCGATCTCCCTTTTGCTTTAGAGGAGGAACGAGAATCTGAAGGAGAGCACTTCGTAGTTGCCTTTCAGTTTCTGATTCTGGGCTAGATCGTAACCACTAGATCAAAGGTAAGGCCGGAGTACGCCGTGACTCGGATCGGGGAATGACTAGCCGATAGGGTCCCTGACCTATCGAAGTGGTACCTGAGTTCCTGACCGAAAGTTGGTGCCATTCTGATTTTCGTACGAGTACCTGACTCGAAAGTTCGTAGTGCTGTTTCTTACCTGTGATATGTGGGTAAGTTTCCCGTGCAAAACGGTTTTTCTCTGGTTTCTGATGTAAGCAAGTTACTGCATTGATCAGTACTGATTCGGGTATCAGTTTCGGGGGGAAATAATGCACAAGAACACAGGAAATAAGTATAAATAAAACAGTTGAGAAAAACGATATCATCTGCTAGCCCTTTCGTTACTCTATTTCGAAGTGCGATCCAAGTCATGATCTCCAATCCGGCGAGTGCGATCGGACCAAGTAATCCATCGCAGTCGCGTAAACTCGTGTTCTTGTCTTTGATGCCACTCGCACAGCAATTTGGGGGTGGTCCGTTACATCAGTTTCCTCCTTCGGTTGCAACCACGGAGAGAACTTTTGCCCGTGGCGTTTGGCGAGGTGAGTGAATTGAGCAGTTCACGAAAGCCATTCTACTACGACTTTTTCATAACCACCTCGCTTAGTGTGTATTTGGTTATCTACATACGGCTCAACTAGTCATAAGACCTAAGTAATAGGTGTTTGGTTACTTGTATGTTACTCTAAGTCTGGCTCTCGAGATGCAAAAGGCTGGTTATTAAGGTTGGCATTTCTGCAGAGCTAGGCTGGCTAGATGCAGGCCGATGCCCAATTAATAATATCATTAATGTGTGATTAGTACATATTAAGTCATATTAACATATTTTGATGAATATTAAGGCTTATAGGATATAATAAGTAATATAAGCGTATAGTTACACAAAATAAATATTATGATAATATTTGTTTACTTACTTTTATCTTATGCAATATGTCTTGGTGTGAGTAACCAAATAATATCTCTTCTTAGTCAGATTGAATAAATACAAGCAACCAAACAAAATACTAACCAGGCTAACCATGCGGGTACCCAAATAAACCCTTCCTGAATCAACTTGGTAGAAAACTGCTACTATTGGAAGCAACCAAACAAAATACTAACCAGGCTAACCATGCGGGGACCCAAATAAATCCTTCCTGAATCAACTTGGTAGAAAACTGCAACTATTGGCACCATGCTATCGCAATCATTTGCTAAAGAGAGATCGTTACACTGCGTTGGTTAGCAACTAAATGCTACCTCCGTGAGATTACTTGTTTGCCTTGAACTCCTATTTTAGTTTCGTTCTGCCGGTATCTTCTCAACTTCCTCGGCCAGGTGAGCATGAGTGAACCACCGAACCTCCATAGACAGTCCTAGCAGCACTACTACAAATGCTTACTGAACTCCGTGTGTTACGCGTTGGACAAATCAATCCTAACTATTTTGAATCACAAGACACAACAAAGCACACACACTGTTCACGGACAGTGAGACGGTTGTTCCGTGATCACCAGTTCAAATTATTTTCTACTGATGCAATATGATCGCTGGAAAGCAACGTGTGTGCACGCAGACAGAGGAAGGTGAGGTTGGTGCGAGTTCGCTTCCTGCGACCTAACACTGACAAGCGACGACGGTCGAACGAACGCGAGCTCGAATGGTTGGCCGAGATTCAGATGCCGTCGACAGCGAGTCAGCGACGCCGGCGTTCGCAGCAGCAGAATAAACGGAATAAGGTGCAGAAGATCACAATTTATACTCAAGGAAATTCTGTACACGTTCAGCTATGATCGTATAGCTTTTGCTCGTTACAAGAGCAGAAGCAGTATTTGGCACTGCTGCTGAACCCTTTGCAGCTGTAGTTTGGTGATGCCATGCGCCAACAAACCTTAGCAGATGCTAACTTCACAGGCACTGAGGCACACTGTTCCTATCGGCGGTAAGAATGTTCTCAGGCTACAGCTACGTACAAGGTTGACAATCGACAATCATAACTACAGGGACATGTACAACATATACACAAAGGTGACCAGAGGCTGTTGAGCAATTTACATGGAGCCGGCCAGAAGATTACGCGAGAGCTTCATTCCACTCTTTCCGGTCAAGGACACCTGCAATACATTGTATGATGCACCACCAATCAGTGCTGAAACCATTTCAATATATGTCTTTTCACAGTGAGAGTTATATATTTACTCTCTTCCTGAAGAGATATATGCAAGATGCAAGCATGCAACGTAGCATACTTTGATTGGGGAAAGACTCGAAGCATGGAACGTAACAGAAGGATTGAAATGAAGTAAGAGCACATCATATTACAACTCCTACCAAAAGAATATCCTCATCAGTCCCAAAGGATTTGCGAGCCTCATCTAAGCTCTTCATTGTCACCCTTTCACGCTTCCTGAAGAATCAACAAATAGTACACAATTGACGGAAATTTTATAAATAGCTACATGAAATCATTCACATAAAACCTTTTCTTTTTAAAGGGAAACTTGAAGCGGAAAACAGGGCCTTAGGTTTCTGATTCAAAATTTTGCTGCTGTTGTTTGCCAATCATGTACAAATACAAATGGAGGCTGAGATGAGGTATCTGCTCAAAGCAGGAGGAATTTCTCAAGTTACATGAACTTTTGTCGTTTAAAAATGATTAATGATACTCGCCTCTTTTAGTTTTCTATCCCAGAACAGCATTAGCTACTTCTAGTTATAAAAAATAGACTAGCTATTCATATGCTAGGCATGTTAGTTATGCAATTAGCAGAGGGAAAACAAGTCATACACAAACTTTTTAAAAATGCAGATGATTCCTCCCAACATACATGTGTAAGCTGAAAATTTCATATCATTGAAGAGGACAGAATACAAGGTGAATTTTAGGTACCTAGAACTGGCAGGATCCCTTATCTCAAATTCACAAGCATCGGCATCATACCCACATATTATGACATAATGCCCTGCAGAGGGAAACAGTACTCACCAAGGTAAATATATTTACAGAACTATACTCGTAAGCCGTGCTTACAGCCACATAATGAATGTTTGATGCAATACATGCTGTCAATGCCTATACTGAAGCCAGCCCATCAACCAACAGAGCTACTGGACATTTCCAACCGGGGGTGTTCGGGGATGTTTTTCTTTAGGAATTTTCGGTCAGCATCTATTAGACTGTCACTATTGGCAAGCACCTTAAGTTTATGTATTTCTACATGGAGTACCTCTGTCTCAGGATTCCAGCTTTACAAGCACTCCAAGTCAAATATATAGTTATGCAGTGAACATAGGAATGCAAAAAGGACATGGACATTTGATCCCCATATTTCTACCAGGCAAGAAAAATAAGATGTTTGGCATGGACGTGGTATGTGAATTTCACATCATGTTAAGAGGAATTTTTAGCTTTTCTCACAAACAAATCAAGAAGAATGTTAGCTTCTCTTGCTGCATAAATGCGTGTTTGTCAGTATTAAACTACTAAAGCTTATTGATCAGCAAGAATTTTGCACTGCTACAACATGATGACATGAAACAACTGTGGCTCTTGTATTCCAGATAAGCAAATCATGCACATCAAAATACATGACATTATCCTAACAAGAACCTGGAAATTTCTACTTTTTATGTAAAAAAGTAAATATTCCGAAGAGGAGCATAAAGCGACTGACCCATATAATCTGACTCCTCGTTGAGCTGTTGCACATCATGTACATCATTCATCCAAGACGAACTGCATTCCAAATTCCGGTTGTTATTAGATCCTGTCATTGCCTCAACTTTCTAATCAATCTAGGACCACATGTTTTCTCAATTGAACTCTCAAGGATTTTGCAATTGAAGATGAAAGTGAAATAATTCTATTGAATCGAGAAATTGGATTGTACAAGTTGCTTACTCGTACAGAAGAAAAGATCTACATATATACACATGGATACATCTGTGTTAACGTGAACGTCTTTTCGTCTTCTTGCCTTCAAATGCTTATCATCTCACAGAAAATAAATCATCCTAAACCATTTTCAAGAACTAAATCATTTCTGATATACTACCTCCATTCCTTTGTAAATCTGGGAACAGAGGGAATAGTACCAACTATAAATTTAAATTGATCAACTTCAACTGCTTTGTCATCAAATACAACACTCATGAAAAATAAGAATAATCTAACGATCACCAGATAATTGTTAATCAGCAGAACTTGTGGTATTTAAGTGGCATCACAAATTAGATCCATGAGTCAAATTAAACGATTAATCACTACAAAAAAAGAGCAAGTTTGTACCCGCCAAACACTTCTTATTGGAGAAATTGCTTGTGCCATCTCATTCCCCATGGATAGTTTCAATTTCCAATCATAATGAGTTAAAGTAAAACAAGGAGGTACACATCATATAGGCAACAGAAAAAAACACTTACTTTAGCTTTGTTTTGTCCACTAATGCAATAGCAATGCAGTGCCCATATAACAGTAGAAACGCAATATCATACGCACTGATGGATCTGCACTGAGAAAAATCATAAATTGGAAAAAACTTAAAAACCAATATCAGAAGTACATGTAATGCAAAATTTTCATGATGCTAGCTGTTGTGAGCATACCTGAATACTAATTCCTGCATCAAGTGCTTTTCCAAATAGCTCATCCACTCGATCAATGTCTTCTTGCAATTGTTCCTATCAACATTGATCATTTTGGAAACATAAATAAAGTGAACTTCAGAAAATTCTGCGCTAGCACTTGGTCACAATGCATACCCTATAAAAAGTTTCAGCAGAATATTGTGGATTTGCTCCAAGAGTCACAGTAAAGAACAGAAAATTAACTGAAAACTTATTTAACAGATAAGCCAAGTCGACTGTCCAAATGCTGCAAAAAACAGAAATTATTAAGAGTGTTAGTACTTAGTTCATCAAGCTCTTTATATTCTTTAAACAAGTTAAAATCTTAGACAGTTTAATATTCAGTTCAGCTAAATCACAATGTCTACATTCTGAATGAATGTACTTAATGGAAAGGATTTAGTAATCGAAATTGAGCAAGCTGCTATTAGTCTGCATATGCCTAATGTGATTAAAGGGAAAAACATACCATTGCATTATCATGTTATAGTGCAGTGATAAGTGGAATAAAATCCTCTCAGACTAAAACAGCTGATGATCCGCTATACAACAGCAGATTAATTAAAAAAAAACATGTCCACATTTCAAACGCAGTTCTCGTTGTTTAAGTATGATACTACATATATTTTAAAGGAAAGAAACTATTGTGTTTGTCTGCCTTTATAAATTATTAGATTAAACAGGGTTGTTAAAAAAAATCTCTTCGTGATTACCCTGGAACATACATTCTCTTACAATCATCCAACTACCATTCTTTAGCTTTGTGCTTATCCTTTTCTAACGCACTGTACTGAGAACCAAATCAAACTAAAAATACCGCGTCACGATAATCAAACAGATAGCCATTTCTTTAGTACTGCTGTACAGCGAATCGTACTCGAAAGTCTAATATTCCAGCCCAAGAGAGATAACCTTGTAGTGCGGCAGAGCTTCTCGAGATCGGCAATGCCGTCGCAGCAATCAATACCCAGCGTCCTGAGCACCATGAGCACGCAAGCGAGGCCGCAGTCCCAGGTGAAGGCTTGCTGAACGTGAGGAACCTGGCGTCACCGGTAAACGAGCCAAATTTGTCAAACAACAGTAAGCGAAGCCCAAGTATACAGAGTCGTACAATGAGATAACAGTTGGGCGAGAGAGGGAGGCTCACATCGATGTAGTACGATCGGCGTGCTAGAGGAATCTGCCCGTCGGAGGACGGCGAGTCCGGCCCCTGGCCGCCGTTGTCTCCCGCCATATTGAACAGCCTCTCGGAGATGACGCGGAGGGGCCACATGACATCGTCAACCGCCGGCGCGACCCGCACCGCAAGAACCCAGCCAGAACCCCCCCCCCCCCCCCCCCGCTTCTCCGGGAGCAGCTCGGACCGGGCACGGAGTACGGGATTAGGCTAGCGTAGAGTCGGTTGCCAGACACGACAAGGCCCGCGGTTACCAACTGGATGGCAAGGAGCGAAAGGGGAAGAGCATCAGGCGAGTTGAGTGCGTGGCAGATGATTGATGGGATGGGATGGGAGTGGGATCGCGATGGCCGGCGGAATGAATAATTCGCGCGGCCGGCTTAGCAGCGGCCGGGTTTGGCGGTGATTAAAACGGGGAAGGCATGCGCATGGCGCCAGGGCGAGGCGACCGGTGCGAGCGGCGCCTTTAAGGGGACGGGGGCCTTCCGGAAACTGCTGCGTGATGGTGGCTTTTCTTTTCTAGGCGCCTTTCTGCCGGTAGAGGGAAGGAGAGGGGGCGAGTTGGAGGGAAAGCGCGATGGAGGAGCGGAAACGGATAGGCATTGGGTGAGGAGGAAGCATGGCAGTCATGCTCGCGGCGGTTGGTTGCTGGATCCAAGGCGCGCTTGGCATTGACCGAAGCCGCCGAGGTGGCTGGTGGCGGTGGGCCGGGGCTGCTGCTCGTTGCGTGATTCGTTGATCAACAATGTCGGCACGCTGGCCGGCGGCGAGTCGGTAACAGACACTACTAGCACATCGGCCTAGCCATGAGTGGGAGGGGTGATGGTAGAACGGCCCGTGACAGCGTCGTGACCACGCCAATCACTCGCCTCTGTGGGGATCTTCCTCCGTGTCCATTTGCACCCTTCTCCCTCCAATTACGGCCAGCCTCCGAGAGCTCTGCAGCGTACAGGGGTGGGTGGCGCCATGAAAATATCTCGCATTGACACGTCGGTTTCTCTTTCCTCTCTTAGAGATTTGGATGCAGGAGAGCTGTTCGCGACGTGCGTGTTGGGGAAGGGTACGTTCCCTCGTCGCGGTGCCCAGCTGTTTTTGCCGCGGCAGCAGTCGTTGATCGTGGTCCCGGGACTTCGGTGCTCGCGGACTGATATAGGCTTTCGTTGGGGTCAGTTGTGGAATTTTTTGCATTTTAAATCAAAATATTTCAAATATATGTTATTTTGAAAAATTATAAATGTAGACTTCCGTCAAAGGTGATAGGCTACCTGTCGCACTTACAATGGCCAACAGGTTAAAAATAAAAAAATATTACATTCTAATATCTCAAAATTCAAAATATTATTAAAATAGTCATAAAAATAAAAAAAGTTCGTCAGTTGTGATACTTGTGACTGACCGTCCAGTTGTTGGGCCGTGTCAAGGTGGGCCAATGGCTGCTCTCTCAAGAGAAGAAGTGGTTCAATGGCAGCCCAATACGTGGTATCGATATGGGCTAAAGAACGGCACAGCAACCGATCGTCGGAGTTGGGCCTATCTAAGCCCAAACATACGCCGTAAGTGGAGATGGACTACGAAAGACGTTTATTTATTTATATATTTTATTTTTCAATATTTATAAAAATACACATCTATTTTAAAATATTGTACATGTAGGCTAACATCACTAAGTTAAATGGGCAACACTTTGCTATTGTCTTTCCAATGAGCGACATTTTATGAGGCTCACGACACAAAAGCTAGAAATTAAATACCATAACTAACATGACGACCGATATGACGTCCACATTAATGTGTTACACAACCTGTCCTTATGCAACTCACGGTATAATTGTCAGAAATTAAATACTCTGACTGATGTGATATTCACGTTGACGTGCCACACAACCAACATGCGACACCTTTACCACTGCATAGGCCACACAATACGCTCCCACAATGATGCTTTTTGTTTTTTTCATCACATGCATGCATGTGTTTTAAGAGCAGAAAAAGCTAGCATCTTTATTTATCACAATAGGTCTACATTAATCACATATATGTATGTAACATCACCTATGTGTAGATAAAGGTAACACATATTGAACTAGCGACACCTTTTTAGTGGGCCCTAACAAAATCATGTTGCCCTGCCAACAGGTGACAATAAATATGTCACTTATTTGTTAAGTGGTATATTGATGTTAACGTAATATCAATCAGAATATTTAATTTTTGACTATTACACCGTAAACCCATAAAGGTGTTGCTAGTAAGATATCGTTTTTAAAAAATGCAATTATAGGTGTCTAATATTTTGAAATGGTTTTTATCGGGTTTTAAAGCCCACGTCATTGCCGCTTGCAGCACCGGTCCGGTGCAAGTGCACACATCACTGCTGCTCCGGCCATGTGGCTGTCTACCATACTGTAGCTGTTGAACTGACAAACCAACCCCCGGCACGTGTCAGACCAAAATTCACGGGTTTTTCTTATCGCGATGCTTATCTCTTCAGGGAACGCAAGGGATCGAGTAAAACTCCAGCGCACCCACGACTGCATGAAAGCTTGTTCAAAAGAAGCACAAGATTGTATGGAATTGGATAAGCTGTCATTCCACAAGAAACCATGGCGCGTCGCATGCGAAAGACCCGGTGTAAGCAACGTTTTCGTTCACGCAAACCAATTTCTGCAACTTTTGGGCACACGGAAGTCCTTGCTGCCTTTTTCTGCCCCAGAAACAATCTGACCCGGGTCTCAGCCGTTTCACGCGGACAAAGAAACCTCGCGGAAATCGACGGCCGAACTCGTCGTGATTCCCTTCCGGTCGTCGTGAGTCCAGCTCGAGTGCACGGCACAGCCGCAGTTTGCTTCCGAACCAACGCATCCAGCTCTTGAGTCTTGACCACCCTAACGATCTAATCCAACCCACCGACACACCGGTCCGCCGCGCCCGCGCCAACCGTTCGGGCGCACGGCGTCGAAACATCGAGACGCCTCCCTGCCGTGCCGCGGGCGGAGGCCAGCACGGTACCGTGCAAAGATTCCGCGCGCACGAGGCAGCGCCAGACGAGTGCACGCTCCCCCACGGCGCCGTTCCCCGCGCGGTCCAATCCGAAACATGGCGCGCGCCGCGGTGCCTGCGTGGCGCCCTGACCAGGTGCCCCCCCCCCCCAATGTTCTGTTCGCTCGCTCGCCCGGCCGGGACGCGCCGCACCTGCACCGCCCGCATCGTACTGTACTGGTTTCCGTCCAAACGCCCACGCGGTCCCACCCGCCTCTACTCCTTTTTATGCTTCTCTCTCTCTCGCTCGCCTCGCCGCAACGCATCCGATCGAGTTCTGTCTGCCACAACCACACCACCTCACCGTGTCTACTGGAGCAGGTGGGTAGCGACTAGCGAGCGAGGAACCGAAAAGCGCGAGGGGGTTTCGGTCCGATGGCGGGCGCCGGCGAGGACGGGGAGCGCAGGATCGGGGTGGCGATGGACTACTCGGATAGCAGCAAGAAGGCGCTGGACTGGGCCATCGACAACCTGCTCCGCCGGGGGGACACCCTCGTCGTCCTCCACGTCCTGCACCACGGCGGGGAGGAGGCCCAGAACACACTCTGGGCCAAGTCCGGATCCCGTAAGCACTACGACGCGTACATCCCTCCCCTTACCAAAAACGTTCATCTTGCTTGTAGCTCTTCTCGAATTAATGCGATCCCGCGTGTTGGATCCCCGCAGCGCCGATCCCTCTCTCCGAGTTCCGGGAGCCCAAGGTGATGCAGCACTACGGCGTGAAACCCGACGCCGAGGTGCTCGACGCGATCGACACGGCGGCGCGTCAGAAGGAGGTGGGCGCGGTGTTCCTGCTGTACCTTCGTGGTCGTGTTAATCAAGGGTATGGGGATAACTGATTGTTGTCCATTTCCGTGCTGATCAGCTGAAGGTGGTGGCTAAGCTGTACTGGGGAGACGCCAGGGAGAAGCTCTGCGATGCCGTCGAGGAGCTCAAGATCGACACGCTAGTCATGGGTAGCCGCGGCCTTGGCCCGATTCAGAGGTATATTACTATTACTACTACTGTTGAAATTATGCCTTTGTCAAGAACCGAATGAGCTGTACTTGATCGTAGAGCCCGTAATTTCTAGAAGTAATATTGTTTAGATAAGCGATCTGCGTCAGTGGAGTGTCTGGAATAAAATGTTATAATTTGTGAGATTGCTTGAATCGATATTCGATAGGGATAGGCTGCATGCCAAGTCCATGTCTGTGGCGGTGTACTTAAATTCACAACGCTCCTAGTTCATCACGTCGTGTTGAAATGTCATTACAGTGATAACGCTTATCTGAATATCTGATTGTACCTTGCATCGTTGCATCCAATGATATTGCGCTGTGAGTATTTTCTTAGGGCACTAACGATTAGCTGCCTTGCGACTTTTTGAGTATAATACTAACTTATCATTGAGATATCTCCATCGTGATTGCCAATTTTTTTATGTGGCCATGTGGAACTGCATTTGATAGTCAACTACTGCAGTGTATATGTTATTCAAGTCCTAGAACAGTTTGAGAATTGGAATGATGCATATAGGATTGGTTCAACTACTGCAGTGTATATGTTATTCAAGTCCAAAATAAAAAATCACTGCAAGTGGGTAATAATTATATTTGAAATGTTCTGGAACTATCAATTCAGTTCAAAGCTTGACATGTACAACTTGTACTGAACAGATTAGTGTACATAAGCATAGATAAGTACTGAGTCCAAAGCACGGCAGATGATAATGGTTTTAACAATTTAAAATAATTTATTTCCTATTAGCATATAGAATATTGCTGCTCCCTTTACTATTGATTTTATACTTGAACTGAAAAAGGGGCCATAAGCAGTTCATGTTGCCTGCATATAATCTGACCTTGCAGCACCTAATACTCGTTGGTGAAGGCATCCCATGTACCCAATTATTTAAATATCAGAAATCAGAATGGGTTCTCATGATCATATTTATCCGCAACCTTTTACAACAGTTAGTTTAGTCGAAACTCGGACATTTGACGCTTCTATATTCCAACAGTAATGTAAACTTCATTGCATTCCTTTACAAGCAAACTTATATGAACATTACACTCATAACTTGATGAATGCAAAATATGGCCCTTAGCATCCAGTTAGCTTGTTTCATTTTGTTGACGACTTTCTTATCCGGCAATATGTCGCAGGATTCTGCTTGGAAGCGTGACAAACTACGTGCTGTCAAACGCATCATGCCCAGTGACTGTTGTCAAGGGAAAGTAGCGGCCAGGCCGGCCTACCAGTGATGTGATTGAGGATGCAACTTGTGTTGGTTAAGCACTTTGTTCGGTGTTGGTACTGTATTGAATAAAGTATGGATCTTCTCATTTGTCATGTTGTAGCCTTCACGGATGCTTCTGAACGTGTCTCTTTGTGGAATACTCGACGCTGATGTGATCAGTCGTGCGCATCTATTTGTATGCAGATGGAATTTGAGGATTGACATCCTTCTGGCTGTGTGGTTTGACGTAGCAAGTTACTGGTTAGTCTAGTCAGCTTACGGCTTACAACCCAAAGGTCACTGGTTCGTTGTGCGAACTACGGAAGAGGAAGAGCGTAAGCCCCGGCTATGTTAAATGCTCCGATGATCGGTGGTCACTACAGAGGTCTTTAGTGCAGGCTCCAGTACAATGGTACTCATTCCATCCATTTATGCAAGACATTTTAAAATGGAAAAGTCTTGGAGAGTAGATTTTGACTATTAATTTCTCTTATAACATCAAATGTTACAAAATTAACATCATATCAAAAGCACTTTGAAATAGAAAATCTATTGATGTAATTTTTGTACTCTAAATATACATATATTTTGACTAATTGTTGATCAAAATTTACAAAATTTATCTTTTTCAAATAAAAATATGTCTTACATAAATGGACAAGAGAGCACTTCCCTGGCAATTCAGCTATCGTTTCGATGAGTGCCGAAAATTGGCATAGCCCGTGGATTTTGGCTAAGGTAATGAAAAGAGTTCAAGGGACATGTGATGGAGAATAAGAGAGCAAAATTTCTATTGAGTAGGAAAAGACAACGAGTGTCATCCCATAGCAAACCATATTAGGAATTTCAATTTCATTTTACAATTTTTTCGTTCACCAGCGAAAAGATCAAAATTCACGAAATTTCAGTCATTTGTCATCTCTGCTCTATGTCTTACATGTCAGTGAAAGAAAATTCCAAATTTACATATTTCGTTCTCCTCCAAAATTCCTAAAATTTGTAAAATTTTCGTCGAATTTTTAATCCATGAACCATATACTACCACTCTTTCTAAAACTAAACGAGGCTATCGCGAGACTAGCCTTTTCATCAACAACGATATTGGCACCGGAGGAGGAGGATGGCTGCCCTTCTGATCACGAAGATGACGGCAATAGTGGCCACACACCCAATCTGAGGAGGCGGTGTGGGTTACGAGGAACGAGGAAAGGGATGGGATGTGGCACGGTGGCCTCCTCATCCGAGGAGTGGTCGTAGCACGAGGAGATGAGAGCAATTTAGTCTCTAGAAAATCACATGGATGAGAATAGAGTAGCGTGAGCAACATGAGATGCTTAGGGAGTAGGGGAGATTTTAGTGTGATGGGAATACTAAAAGTATGGAAAGAATCTGGTTGAAATGTTAATTAATTCCCATGATGGAGACAACGCTCCACCTTGGCCCTATAAAAATATGGAAAGAATTCAGTAATTAACTACAATATTAATAGTTAAATCAAATGATTTAAAGAGTAACTTTGCATCTCAGTCGTTTGAAGAGAGGTGATGGGGGTCGAGATCTATTTTTCTTGCCAAACTTTTCATTTTTTACATAATTATATATTATAATATAGATATAGATGGCATACAATAAGATTTTGGTGGAAAAGGATTTTTTTAATTATTTCCACTGAAAATTATGAACTTATGAGAAGGGACATTGGTGAGCCTGACGTGTGGATCCCAGCCCTACAGCCATTAGTGACTGAACATTCCTTCGGATGTCTGATTCAACGGCCACCATGAGCCGAGGTGTCCAAAAGTAGCCGGCCAACGCGTGCTGTCCGTCCGATCCCGGAACCATCGGAACAAGCCGCGCGCCGCCCACAAGGCCACAAGGGCCAAGGATCTTGTCGTCCCGCTCCCGCCTCGAAGGAGACCTCAGAATTCTTCCCGCGCGGTCGCACCAAATTCCCCTTCCACCGCCGCCGCCTCGCGCTATTCACCAATCACCGCCCCCACCCGGTCCTAGACCGCTTCCTTGGCTTTCTGAGCGTTCTGGAGTGGCAGATCCGGCCCTCTCCTGCAGCGGCATTCCGTCGAGCACGTCGCGCGCGGCTGTGGGAGGGCGTCGGGGAGGATGTACGGGAGGCGCGCGTCGCAGCTGCTGAGGGAGATCGACTCCTCCGAGGCCGGCCAACTCGCGTCTTTTAACGTAATTGCCGCTTCTCTGTACTCGCTCGCAGTTACTTGTTGGGAATCTGGGTGATTGTTGCCTCTATGTCCTCGGTGTGTGTTCATACCAGGCCGCAATTTTGTTTGATCTGGTTTATTGGGTGTCTGATAGGAGGAATTGACTTTAGAAGCTATATGTTTTACTTCTCACTAGAAACTATGGCTTATGTGCTAGTATAAAGCATAAATCATAAGCACAAATGTTACGATTTGGCTGACAATTCTGTCTTCCAAAGTTATATACAATTTGTGAGTCACTGAGCCAGCATGTTTCTAGACCAAAGAGCATCAAGCTTCTGGTCCCTTCTAATAGTCTTAGCCATGATGGGTTAGCTATATTGTTAGGTTCATAAAATCACTTCGGGCTTCATTACATGTTCATTATCATGTTTGTTTCAACATGTGTATTTTATACGAATGTAAACAATTATGTGTTATGAAATCTTCAGAAGGAAACTAAGGGTAGCAGCTGCAGCATTGTATTCTCTGCCAGTATTGTAAGGCAAAATACCTAAATAAGTGAAAAGTAGTGCTGAAGCGATATGATTTTGGTAGCCACAATTCTTTTTTAGTTTCTTTAATATGTTGATACCTAACTTACAGTCTTTCAAAATGTGCAGAGCGACGTGTTTGATCAGATCATCAGAGAGTGCAATGAGCACAATGCACAGTTTCAGTCATTGATCAGGTAACTTGCATACTACTAGAATGATGATCCTCTTTATCCAACATTGCCCTAATGATAGACATTTCAATTGCCTGATTTACTGATTTCCTTTGGGCTTATGACAGGAAAATGGTGGAGCAAAACTTAGATATCGAAACAACTAGAAACGAGGATCACTATGGTGCAGCTATCCACCATCTTTCCCTGCTCTGTAACAAAAGATGCCTCATGGCTTACATGTACAAATTTAAAATTTCACAGCTGACCAGATTTCCTTTTTCTCTGTTTTATGCTGTGTACTCTAGCTGAAAGCATTGTGTCCGACCAGGTACAACCGAGCAGAAATTATTCAGAGTTTTAGATGGAAAGTTGGTCCTGTGCTTCCTCATGACATACAAGAAAAGCTCCACTTCTCAGAGAAAGAGTATTTCAAGAACCATTCTGCGGCCATTAAGTCATACATATCAGAGATGGATATAGATTTAACAGTGGTATGATGTTTTTTTTTAATATTTCACATGCTTTCTTAGGGATCAGATGCATTCACCAGACTTTCTGTACCTTTTTTTTACAGGACATGGTACCTCCCAAGGATCCTTACATTCAGGTTCGGGTGCTGGAGGACATTGGTGAAGTATCTCTTGGCGACCACTCAGTATCATTAACCAAGAACTCACTCCATTTCCTAAGGCGCACAGATGCTGAACAATTTATATCACAGGTTTGCTATCTGTTTCTTTGTGATCTCCTTCTGTCACTGTCCCTTCAGGTAATAATATGCTACAAGAACTATAATAGGGTCTTATGGAAGAATTTCTGGAGTAGGGACCACATATGATGTTCATTGAATAGGTATTACTCCTCACCTTTTATCTTATTACTTTAGATGTTCTTTCAGTAGTGTAATTGTGCTGTAATGTTTCATACTGGCGAAAGCTTACTTGTCTTAGATCAGATAAGACGTGATGGTTGTTGAATATTTTTCATTTGGTACATATGGCTAGTTCAGTTGTCACTGCTAAGCCAGTAGATATTCACTCTACTGTAGCGATAGCTACCAACTTTGAAGCATTTGTTCTGTATTTACTATACATTTGTGAGCTGACTATGCCCTGCTTCTTTCTCTTCTGTGCTGCTGCCTGATGGAATAAGCACCCTTGTAATGCTTGCAGAGACTATGAGAAACAACGAAAGAACATATGCCATCTTGGGTGTGAAGGTACATGTCACGGTTTCTGAACCGGGGAGCTTCTAACTAGTTGTTAACGATGACCTCTAGATGAATGAGTCAAGTTTCTAACAGCTTTGTTGCTGAGCAATTTTGTGCGTATTGTATTATTTCACAGTAGTACAACTTTGTAAATTGGGCAAGCAATTTTCCTAAAATTCGTTCTCTCTGTTTACATGTGTATTTTCTGTCAGCATTACATCTAAGAAAGCTGATGCTGATAAAATTTTAACGTGTGCATCAACATTTAGGTTTGTTTGACTTAGAACCTAATGTTTTCCTGTGCATGCAGTTTGATTTACTTCCACCCTCTTTGCGCTAAAACTACTGTTCTTTCAGAGTTCGGATTCTAACTTGTTCTAGTCAGAAGCCACAACACTGGCTCATTCCACATTTCCACCTTTGTATCAAATCACAAGTGACCTTCCATCTTCGCCAGGAAGCAAGACTAGCGCAGTACATGCAGGAAAGTTTCTGCTTGCTGGATTTATGTAAAAGTGTACTGAACATCACTTAGTTAAGGTTGGTATCTTCTTTTAGTCACCACAAGTTTCTTAAGATGCTTTTATTCCTGGGAAACATTCAAACGGGCGTGGCTATCTCTGCACTAACTGAAATTTAGAGAACTCTAGCTTGAAGATTGCTAAATTACTTGAGGTAAAAACCATATGACATCAGTATTGTATGTATGTTGCTTTTAATATCCACGAACTTTCAAATTTGAGTTGTATCATTGCCTGATGCTTATTGACGATGCACTTGTTTGAGAATGCAGTACCATGCCATAATTCCTTACCTAACCTCTACCTGTACATACTTCTTTACTGTGCTACCTGAAATGTCCTACCCAGTATATTATGCATACATGCAGAAGTTATATGCCCAAACTGTGCTGTGAAGGTAAAAACATAAAAATGCATGTACCAAGTATAAATATCAGACTGAAACGCCTTTCTCTCTGTTTACAAGAGCTTCATTCGACAATGTCGTTCATATTTACTTTGTATGCCAGTGCATTGCTTTGGCCTTTGAAATGCTCTAATCGTTGAGATTGCCATGCTGTATACTTGTGCGTTATGGTGAAAATAGTTAAAATGTTTGGCAGGCACAACTTGACGTCTTTACTTTCTGTTCAGGTGTATTTATAAATGATGCTTTAATGTGATTATTAGCGGGGGAAAAGAACCTTCACCGTATCATACTCTGCCGTTCCCTTTTCCGGTCCTTGTTTTGTCTACAAGATGCAGCTGAACAAACTTCTTGCAGTGTCGTGTCAAAAAAAGGAAGAATTTCCAGTAGTGTCTTGTACGTCAGCTTTGTTGGCATGAACACAAGCTAGTCCTGAAATATTTAGCCTTTTCGGTTCAGTTCCTGCAATGTTGGCGTTAGGTATTCTTAGAAGCTACGGCCCGATTGGGGTCCATACTGCAATTCAAATATAAAAACTAACTTACCATCCAAAACTTAGGTATTTTGAAATAAGGAGGCAACTTTATTTCATATTCTTTTCCCTCTATTTTTTGGGCTGTGTTGTAGTGCTGTTCTTCGTCGTAACTAATCAGTAGGCCATGGTACTCATGTGGTGGTAGTATTAGTATCTGCTGCCCCCGCGGCACGCAAATTGGAGTGTGGTCACCGGCACATGATCTTTAGATGCTTCTCATGGAATACTGGCATACTGCTGAGTGCTAGATGGCAATCTTACACGTATAATCTTGCATCTAAGCCTTCCAAGTAAAGAATGTCCTTTCTCGTAGACCCTAGTATTAGGCCTACCAATACATGAGGAAAAAAAGAAACAAAGTAGTCCCTGTGGCCGCAGAATAATAGGCCTAGCTCCTACGTCCAGGTTTTTCCGGATCTTATCGAAGGTCGTCACCAAATGACCGGATGGAACACCCGGGTTCGCACAGCCAAGCAGCTTTTCTTGTTTGTCTTGCCTCTCTCCCAGCCCAACGCCACCACAGCGCCACGGAAACCGATGATGAGCCGGATTCCGAGCTAGAGTGGTAGCAGATCGCGAGTCAGCGACCGGCCCTGACCGGCGACGCATCCGTCCTCGGCGGCCACGGGGCGCCGTGCCACGGCGCGCAGAGCGCTGCAGTTTCGAATCTGTGACAGCTGAGAGGTGCCAAGCTAGTGACGAGGCAATGCATGCCATACGCTTTGCCTTGGGCTCGGGCTCTCAAATATGTGCTGGCTTCTCGTGGAGCGCAGGAGCGGTAGATTGACCGGTAGCCCCGTGTCGGCACGCTGTTTTCTACTGCTAGGTGCTAGCACGTACTCTCACAGACACATGGAACATTCTTTAAGGCAGAGGGTCTTCTTCTCTTTGACATTCGAGTCCCTAGCTTGGAGCTCTCGTATGGCGCAACTGTGATTCTTCGCTGCCATGAGATTTTGACCTGCTGAAAAATATAAGATGGTCATGGTGAGTGTCCCTGACGGATAACTGAATGTGGGGGGAAGCACATTGTTTGAGTCGGAACAAGAAAAATCTTGCCTTAACAACACAGCTAAGCTAGCCAGCATTCTGTGGGTGGGTGCTACAAGTTTTGTTATGCAAGGACCGTTGGACCAGTCGGAATATGATTTTGCTTGATCCTATTTAATCTGTACAGATTAACTGTACAAAGATATCGAGCTTTTTTTTGGTTCGCTGTCAAACCTTGCTACTCCATAACTTAGATGCGCTACAATTTCTTAGTCATGTATTTAATTTATTGCCACAACTGTGGCTCACCCTCACATTGTTAATATTGTGGCTCACATGTCATAAACTCAATTCATAACTAAACTTTACAAAAATTATGGTGCACTGTATTTGGCCTAACTTTCACGTGGAAGACTAGTCACTAAGGATATGTTTGGTTTCAATATAATCTTAGCATATTTAAACTTAGTCACGTTATAGGTTTTTAGGCACGTGTTTAGTTAATTGCTATAACTGTTTGATTTTTAAGCACGTGTTTGGTTGATTGCTATAACTGTGATAAATCATACTTTATTAGCTCTCTGACTCGTACGTCATATGCTTAATTTTTTTTTGACTAATTTTGCTACACTTATAACTAAGAATTTGTTAACCCTGATCTTTATGACAAATCACATTTGACTAAACTTAAGCGTAACAAATATAGTTGCAGTCCAAATAAACCTAACCAAGCAGGCCCATCTTCTAGTACAATTTGAGAAGCATCCGCGTACCACTCAAAGGTCAAAGCTGCTAATCTGCTGATGGGATGCGAGTAAAGCTAACACTCCATCCGTTCATATACAGCAGGCGTATTTTTTGTTTGGTTTTCGAAGTTGGATTTCGATTAAGATGTTTTTATAAATATATCATTTATAGCTATAAAATCTATATAGTGTGAAATTATTTTGAATTATGAATCTAGTTATATAATTTTTATACATTAAGATATTCTTATAATTTAATTTAATATTAATTAAAATATAATATTTAACTTTTTAAAATACAGTATACTATTTTTAAACGGAGTAAGTACCGCCCCTACTGCTATCGCATCAAAAGCCACTCACTGCTGGGCCAAAGTGGGCATCATTTCTTTCTTACCGTTGCTTGTGATCGCGACCAAAAATCTCCCAGTCGCGACTCATCGGCACTCTTTGCTTCCGGTAGAAGTGAGTCGCGATCAGTGCAGTTGGTGCGAGATATCCTGATGAGCTGCTCTTGCGGGGACAGAGGTTAGATTTTCCATGCGCCGCAAAAAGGAGATCCTTGCCGCGGCTCCCGAGTCCTACTCCGTTCCTATCCATCCGTTGCAGCCTTTCCGGCTTTCGTTTTTGCCTCGGTGTTTTCGAATTTCGAACCCAGATTTTGAAATCACCCGCTCGTGCTTGGACGTGCTGTACAGGTTTCTTCTACCTACAGTACGCTACTGGACGTGTTTCAAACCGTTCTTTTCAGAAACAAGCTTAATGTTTTGATGTAGAGAACGATTTTAGATGTAAAAAGAATTCAGGCAACTCACCTGATCTCGCAAATACAGTACGACCAGGTGGCAACGCTCCGTTGTGCGCGCGGTCACCGCTGAATATGATACTGCTCGATTGACCGTTTGATCACGTTCAACGCCACTAAACAAACCAAACAATGCAACTAGGATTCATCAAACGGCCCTTTTTCCTCCTCGGAATTCCCATAGCTTGCAGACCCTGCAACCCATTTTTGTACCCGTCTCCCTCCACATGGCCGGCGGCGACAGCGTACAACGGCAAGGTCAGGACCGAGGAGAGAGAAACAAAGCCCGGTCGGCCCATACGTAGAGACGACGCACCAGACGGTCCCAGCGTAGCTGCCACGGCGACCAATCCCTGCAGCCTCTAACCGGTAGCTGCACACTCCTACTGTCTGGTGTCTGCTGATGCTCCCCTCTGAAAAAGACGGGGGTGGGAGAACGGAGAAGCCCACCAAAACAACTCAAAACCCAACGGTCACTCCTCCCCCTTCGCCTCTCTTCTTTTAATCCTTTACGCCTCTCACCGTCGCATGCACCCCCACAAGGATCCAGCCATGCCATGTCCGAGCTGTTCCTCTCGTCGCACGCCACAAGTGTAGTTAGTGATAGTAGCAGCGAGCGGCTTCGTCGGCGTCTCTGCGTGCGTAGTCGCCGCCTCCCTCGCGCGCTTCTTGGCTAACCTGTAGCGTAGTGACAGCAGGAGCGTTTGTCGACCGGGGATGGCGAGAGGTGGTGCCGGAGCGGCTGAGGAGGAGGAGGAGAGGGACGTGAGCGAGGCACTGACCGCGGACTCGGCCGACGACGAGGGCCGCCGCGGGAGCAGCTCCAGCGCCAGCTCCGAGGCCGCCTCCAGCGTGTCCTACTCCCCGCCCGACGAGTGGCAGAAGGTCGCCATCAAGACCTGCGTGCCTGACGTCACAGTCATGGCCGAGCCGGCCGGGAAGGAGAAGCCGCCGCGCGGCGGGGACACTGCCGAGAAGCACAGAGCCTCAGGTAATCCTTGCTTTTTGGAGCGAGCGATTAATTTTGATTCGGAGTGGCCAATCTCACCATCTCGTTCAAATATTGCCAGAGATGGAGATGATGAAGGAGAGGTTCTCGAAGCTGCTGCTGGGTGAGGACATGTCCGGGAGCGGCAAGGGCGTCTGCACCGCGCTCGCCATCTCCAATGCCATAACCAACCTCTGTGGTACCTGACGAGCTGCACTTCCTTTCGACTTGTGTTATCATGGACCAAAATTACTTTAATGGAGTTAACTCTTTTTGCAGCGACGATGTTCGGGCAGCTCTGGAGGCTGGAGCCGCTGCTGCCGGAGAAGAAGGCCATGTGGCGGCAACAGATGGATTGGCTGCTCTGCGTCAGCGACCACATCGTCGAGCTGGTACCCACATGGCAGACGTTCCCGGATGGGACTAGGGTGGAGGTAACTGAAACCTAGCACCAATTAAATGGAGTACAATCTCAAATTAACTTATGCAGCAAATTACACTCTCGAACCAAAGGGAGTACACTCTCAAATTGATGACGAGAACTAATGTTCGTTAGGAAATAAACTATGATATATATGATCAAACAGATGCATGAATATAGGGACGAGCATATGTCCTCATGTCCTGACGATGTAGGACCAGTAATAAAAATCTAACTACAACTCTTTTCCTAACCACCTAATTTAAACCTAAGTCTATCTGAAACCGACTTGGTACACATATCCCAACAGTAGCCGTGTGGTTTCTCACGAGCAAAAGCAGCGTCCGGCGTCCTACCGAAGTGTACTTAAGCGCAAAATCCTTGGTGATTTGAATTTTAGTTGTGCAGGGCCGCAGCAAAGAGCCATTGAATACGTACTTAGCCGTTTGATACCTAATCTAGTGTATTAAAAGGGACAGTTGGGCGCGTGATGCTCTGAGGTCCAAAGAGTAAAGTGCACATCAATGTGTTGTCCGTTTGGTAGGTCACTTTTGCGCGTTTCATCAAAATTCACGAATTCAAATGCTTGTCCATTTTGCTAGCTGCACCTGTTTAACTACCACGAGATGCACTAAAAGATCAAAGCCAGAGTTTCGCTGATTAAATTTTCTTTTTTGTTGCAATAATTGTTTAATGTCTGATTGAATTATGAAATAGTTGCTGGCCGCTTGTAGATTGCAGTACGTGGTTTTATCCCTGAAAAAAAAGATAATTCTGATGCGAGCAGTGTTAACTCAGTAGTTTACCAATTTTCAGATCATGACAAGCAGGCCACGGTCTGATCTGTCCATCAATTTGCCGGCACTTCGGAAGCTAGACCACATGCTCCTCGTGAGTTCGATCGACACCCATGTCAATTCTTCTATTAAACCGAGGAACAATTCGTGACAAACCCTTCGTGTTCAGGAAATCCTGGAGAGCTTCAGAGACTCTGAATTCTGGTACGTGGATCAGGGCATCTGCGCGCCGGACTGCGACGGCTCCGCGCCGTTCCTGAGGACGTTCCACCGCCGCGACGATAAGTGGTGGCTCCCAGTGCCCCGCGTGCCCCCCGGCGGCCTCGGCGAGGCCACGCGGAGGCAGGTCGAGCATAGGCGCGACTGCGCCAACCAGATCTTGAAAGCCGCCATGGCCATCAACAGCAACGCCTTGGCCGAGATGGACGTCCCCGACTCCTACCTCGACTCGCTGCCAAAGGTGTGCATCACTCAGCGATGGCAATGTCTGAATATTCTCACGTACAAATTTGTGCATTTCTTGATGCTGACATGATTCTCTCTTCGATCAACGTTTGATGTCAGAATGGACGTGCGACGCTGGGCGACGTCATATACCGCTACATCACATCGGACCAGTTCTCCCCGGATTGCCTCCTCGACTGCCTCGACCTTTCGTCGGAGTACAAGGCGCTGGAGATCGCCAACCGCGTCGAGGCCTCCGTCTACGTGTGGCGCCCAAGGGACGCCGCGAAACCGGCAAGCCGCGCGGGCGCCAAATCGTCCTGGGGCATTGTGAAGGACATGATAATGGACACGGAGAAGAGAGACCTGCTCGCCGAGCGCGCCGACGGCCTCTTGATATCCCTGAAGCAACGGTTCCCTCGGCTCACACAGACGAGCTTGCACATGAGCAAGATTCAGTACAACAGGGTTTGTGAATCCCTTGCAGATCTTTGTTCGACAAGCATCTTTTTATGCATTGGTGTAGCATTTTTCTGATGGATCGGCGAACATTGTACAGGACGTGGGGAAATCAATCCTTGAGAGCTACTCAAGGGTTCTGGAGAGCCTGGCCTCCAACATCATCGCACGGATCGACGACCTGCTCAACGTCGACGAGCTGAGCAAGCAGTCCGACCACCTCCCCGCCGGCGGCGCGGAGGGTAAGATCGCCTGCAAGATCAACAGCAGCAAGGCCATGGTGCCGTCGCCGTACCCGGTGGTGCCCGCCTCGGGCACGCCGTACGCGAATGCGTACTCCACGCCGAGCTTCTCGCCGGCGCAGCTGTCGAGCCCATCCAAAATCGAGAGGGCCCTGCTGATCGACCGCCGGTCGCACCACGGCAGGGGGACCGGCGCCAAGAGAACGACATCGTCGACGGCTGGCCGCGCGGGCGTGGAGGTCGTCAAGGGGGTGGTGGTCAGCAGCCCCTTGTTCGACGTCCCGATGGCCGCAGCAGAGCTGTGAAGATCCAGGCCAGGCTCTGGGTTCAGATGAGGTCGCCGGACTCCGCCTCTCTGTGTACACTTCACCTCGTATCGGCGTGGTCGTGCGCGCGCGCGCGCCTGATTTGTCGCAGCGTGTTGTACTTAGCATAGGAGGGCGATTTGTCTTGCCGTTTGCCGCCCTCCGTTTGTAGTGTGTGCCTGGCACGGTGTCTTGTAGAAGACTTGTTGCGACTTGCGAGCGCTAAGATAGTTTTTAAATCCGATGTTCATCGGATCAATGCGTGGCGTCGCAGGGCAATGTGTCCTGCCTCGCATCAATCATCCTAGAGTTGCTACAACGCTTGAAGCCCATTAGTCATTTCTCCCTTTCGTATACCAAGTCCACGTGGGCCTCAGCAATCACCTTACCTCCCTCGGCTGAAACCCCAAAAGGCGGAAGGCCCAAGGCCCCTGACCTATTCGCCCGTGCCGGCAATCAGCCCACGGTTTCTCTCCCCGCCACACCGATTTTTTTATTTATATATTTCTATTTTTTAATATTTAAAAAACACGATTATTTTAAAATATAGACTATTATATTTTGTTAGATGGGCATCTTACTGCTGCCCATTCAACGGGTGATATCTTACTGTCACCCGACACTTTATAAGATCCATAATACAACAATTAAAAATGGTTATCGTACCGTACAGTTAACATGTCACGTGACCACGAGCGAAGCCTTTTGCTAGAGCACTCAAAAAGGACAAATACTTTTCCACTGCTAGGTTTTTTCAGTATGCCAAAGTCCAAAAGCACAAGATGTCGCCTGTATGATGCATGCATGTATGCAAAAGTCTAAAAGCTTTCTCGGTATACACGCAACAGCAAAAGTCCATTTTCAGTATAAAAAGATGTTGCCCATTCATTGTTGAATGGACGGTACATTTTCCAGTAGGTTTAGCAAAGGTGTCAGCTCTTACAACGGATGATAATAAAGATGTTGCCTGTTGATCGATGATAAATTGACGTGTACATCACGTCAACAATTTTTTACCATTATACTATGTATCTCACAAGTTGTCGTCTGTTAGATGGACAATAACAAATTGTTACCAATCCAACAGACGTACCCTACCTGTGTAATATTTTAAAATAATTATGTATTTTTGTAAATGTTAAAAAAATGAAAATATATAAATAAAAAAATTCCCGCCGCACCTAGCAAACCAGTATTAGCTATGAAGACCGTGAGTCCGTAACGCACCGCACGCTCGTCGGTGGCGGCGGCGCCAGTCTCGCTGCGGCCGCACACGCCCCCGCGTGGTCTCTCAAGTCAGAGCACCCGCCGCCGACGGCTCCAGCCCGTTGCGCGGACGGGGCGGCGGCAGTGTCAGCGCTCCAGCTCACGCACTTCTGCAGCGCCCAGGCAACCAACTCAGCGAGCCGTCCGTTCTCCACGGTGCGCCATGGTACAGCCGCGTGCGCGGTTGCGCCCAACGGCGGCCGGCAACGCCTCTTCCTAGTTCCTACACGCGTCAGCCTGGTGCCGAGGCGCGCGGGGTTCGGGCGCGCAGCACCACCGAGCTCGTGTCGACCGCGCGCAGGCGAGTTTTGGGTGCCGCCGCCCATGAGCGCGGCCTAACGAAATTCAGCCGCTCGGTTGCTCTGTTATCTTCTTACCAGATGAAATTGCAGGAAAGCAAAATCCTCTCCTCGCAAATGAGCAAGAGTTTTGAAGGAGTCCTATAAACGAAATCCTCTTGAATAAGCATAATAGGAACAAGGCCACAAGGGACAAACGGAATCCACTTGAGTAAACACACGGTACATATAGCAGGTGATCCTGCGAGTTGCTACTCTTTGGCAACTGTTTATGAAACTACTTCCTACTGCTCTAACAGTCCATCAGTGTTGCAACTAAAATCACAGGGACAAACGGAGAAAAGGAAAAATGAGAAGGCACTACCGACATCTGTCCAGGTGAGATGATGCATCTAAATACTGCCTCCACCGACAGAACGGATGTGGTTGCAACTTCCAACTATGATTTCCGATACCTGACGGCTCATGTCAACAGTTCAACACTATAGCGAACCAAGCTCAGCTCCATTCCTTTTATTCCTGCGACAAACAACCGAGTAAAATGTGAATAAATGATGAAGCAGCTAGCCAATGACACGGAATTGTATGTAACACAGGTAGCAGATTAATACCGATCATAGCAAGTACAAGACACCATATGGTTAGGTATTCGGAAATCAGAATAGCTTAAGCACCTATGTGTCACCGTCAGCACTACATTTTATAGATGATCTGAAGTTTTCCAAAATCGCAAAAAATAGAAATGAATACGTACAATCTGCTTAGATATTTTACAATGATCAGTTATACTCCCGATTTCTGTTTCTAGTAATGAAGCGCCTGATAAACTATGATTGTGACTTGTGAGTTAATACAAGGTTCCAAAAGCTTCGGGGAGTAACCATTGTCGCAACCTCCTGTCATGGTAACAATGAGGTGAAATGCCAAAACCTCACATTTGGCCAATTGTATGTACTTCTTAGAAGCAATACCCCTTAAATAAGGGCTTGCGAAAGATTAAAACACCTCCCTGCTACTGCTTTCCCTAAAAAGAAACTACTTCTCAGCCTCTTAAATATAAGATAGCACTAGCTACAACTGTATTATTTCTTCCTATGAGTAGTGATCCAACAATTAATCCCTGCAGCTCCACGGTCCATTCTAATGAGATATCACAATGTACGAAAAAAATCTATTTGTTTCCAAGGCTAAAGGGGAATGTATGAGATGACATGCTATGCTAGGAGGTGATTGATGGTGATCCAACTTGTTCTTGGCTCTAGTTAATCAAAGTTTTCGCTTCATGACAGTGAACTATTTTGTCTTACCGCCATCGTTGTCAGCCTTCACTACTGTGAAATCATGCGCACAGACGATTCGACATCTGACGAATAATTCTTGAGCAGATTTTAGTTAATAAATATTTATTTACAATGGGACTGGGATAATGACACACATAAAGAAAGATATGCTTCGAAGTTCTTAATGTTTGTAAAGGATATCTACACCGAACAGATGATCAAGGGCAGTATGCTCAGAGACAGAAAAACTGAATGATGCTGCCAGCAAGACGTTGCTCAAAATAGGGGTGAAATAAATTGAGTGACGCCAATGATGCAAGCATAACTTACACATCATATGTTTGCAATGGAAAGCACCAACTGAAACAACTGAAACAATCAAATATGAATCACTACGTTTCTGTTGTATACCTTGTTCACAAAAGGAGAGTCCTCGGCAGATTATTCAGTAATACAGTGAACCTGACAACATAATCTAGTCAGTGCACATACATTCATGTACTCAAGATAATATCTATACGTGCAATAATGCCATACCTTGCCACCAATCACCTCTAGTAGCAAGAGAGCCATCCGGATTGTCATCCTTATACTGGATTTGACAATGCAAAATAAACATAAAATGTAACTGATCTAAAAGATCTGTATTATTATAGAACATTGTCTACCTACATTTCTTGGGGGTTCATTGGGCTGCTGTTGTGGAGAGCTGCCATAGAATTCCCGACCGCCGTAATGCACGGAAGAGCCAAAATAAGGGGATTCTGATGACTCATTTGGATAAACATGTTTTCCATCCTTGTATGCGGTGCGGCCTTGGGATTTTCCATCTGGAAGATGCATTAAACTTTATCAGTTAATTCGCCCATGTATCATAATTCGCATATCAAACATGATACGAAACCTATAACAAGGGTCCAGGGAACATAGCTACAATGATCGATGCACCTTTTGCAGCTTGACTGGCCTATAAGAAAGTGGAGTGGCGCACAAGAGCGCACTCACTTGGCCAGAATCCTATAATTTTTATTTCGGCTGAACTCATCCCTCTTTTATCTTGTTCTACTTAATTATAAACTGAACCTTAATTGCATAGCAATATCAAATAGGCATGAGATTCCACAACTACCTGAAGTGCCAACGCCATTCTGCCCTCTGGTGCTCGCCTTGTTCAGCATCACATACAAGTCCGCCTGCTTTGCGTCTCTCGCAGTTCCCTTGCAGATAAAACAAGAACAACAACGTCACAACCATACCCAAACAGGATTTCGTAGAAACCTCTAACTGTTCGATCACAAAAATTACCGCCTAAAAGTTACAGAATCGAACTTATTAGAGAAAACAACATGGAATTATTACTACAAATCAGACAGTAACGGAATTCGCATCACTAGTTCAACAAATGGACGACAAAGATGTCGTGGACTGTCGCGAATAGAGGAGGGTGGGGGGGGGGGGGGGTAAAGGTGACGCGAAGAGGCGGTACCGCAGGCGGCGCGGAGAAGACGGCGCTGAAGTAATCGTTGGCCGGCGGCGGCGCGGCTCTGGCTCCGGCGGGGGCGGGCTGCGACTTCTTCTTGGCCTCCATGTCCACGGGAGATGGAGCCGTGAACAGGCGGAGAAAGATAGGGCACGTGAAGTGGTCGTTGTAGGCGGCGGCGCGGAGGAAACAGTTGGTGGCTCTCGCCTCGTGGCGTCCTGCTCCGGCCTCCACCTGTGACTGCATTTAAGGGCCTCGACGGAGCAGCCCGGTTTTGTTATTTCCAAGATCTTGAGGGGGCCGGTGGGGAAAGTGTATTTTGCTCCCGACCCCATGCCATCGGAGAATTTACAGGGACAGGTCCCGTAGAAGATCATATTTCTCTCTCTCTCTTTCTCTGCAAAGATCGAAGATCAGAATTAAGTAACATTTAATTTTTTGAAAAGTGAATTCAAGTAACATTGGTTTTCTTTTAGAACTTCACTCATATAAAGGCTATTTCAAAGATCTTGAGGGAGATGGATAAGAAAATTCAGCATGCCTTTTTGCTCTCACCCCCTAGACCAGCAGAGAATTCGAGGGGAAATCCCATTGGGATTTAAATTCAAGTAACTTGACTTTATTTTACAACTTTAGCTATAATGAAATATAAATAAGTAAAACTTATCAATCAAAGAAAGGATGGTGTATAACATCTAAATGAGTTATGTAGTTCAAATTGGAAAATAAAAAATGCGAAACAGGGTAGGCATTGACTATTGAATCAAAGCTATTTGCTACTTTGGTAGATACATCCAACAAAGATACTAAATAGCATTGGTAAACGTCACAATAGTGGTAGCGTGGTATAAACACTACCAATACAAGGTAGTGGTCAAAAATAGCGGATTGGAATTTAGCAGCCGCTATAACGCTCGTAAGATTGCTTTAGCGGCCACTATTAGTCATGGTAGCGGTCCATCCTTAACCTCTTTAAATTTTTAATTTTTAATATTAAACTTTCGTTATCTTATTAACTTGTTGTATGTATCAGTTATGCTTCTCAACTCTAAATTAGTTGATTAATATATTTTGTATGATTTTTATTATGGGAGAAAGTCATGACATATACACCATTATATAAAAATAGATATTTTGCAAATACCACTATTGAAACTTAGTGACCGCTATATCACCCACCATGTGCTACCCTGATGTAAATCCACTACAACCCCGCTATTTGCTATTTATTACTTTGCATCCAACAAGAGCAAACTTCACTAAATATTTTGCTCCCTATTCCCCTCAAATTTGAACCTGCTTCTTATTTCTCTTGCTATCACCATCCTCTCCCTTCCAGGGTTCACAAATGCGTGCGAGACTCAAAATTTGAACCCTAGCGCATTTGTCTAATATTGCGAATATCGGTTAAAATTCGAAGAATTCGGTGAGAATGCAACCGAAATTTGTATTTTTTTGAATTTGTATTCAAATTCGACCGATATGCTTCAGTTTTGAAAATGCGACTGAGCTCGAGTTGATGCATATCAGTCGATATTCGCGCATTTCATTCGTATTTGCAAACCCTGCTCCCTTCTTGATTTTCAATTAATCCCCCACCCTCGAACCTTGGATGTGGCTGCAATGTGTGATGAAGGCAGCATTGCGTGTAAGGAGAGAGAAGATGGTGACCATAAGAGGGTGTTGTGATGAAGTTAAAGGCAAGTAGGGAACAATAGAAGGTCAAGGCTAAGAGGAGAGATGGCATAGCTGCGGCTTGACCATGAGACAATGGCAACCGAAGGCAAGAGCTTAACAATGAGGATAATGCGAGTTAAGACCTTTGTGGGGCATTGTTATCTTCAACATTGTCAGCGCCAACTTCATGACCTCTAAAATCCACAACCATTGAGATAACCCTAAAATAAATCATGAAATTTCATAAACTTGCTGGTACACATTATATTGAGAATCTGTTGTAACTCATGAAATATGTTAGAAAATCAATGAAGCTTACCTAGTTGAAACTTCTAGAAATTCAAGCTTAATAAATTATGCAAACAGTATATCGCGTTGTTATAGTTTCATTATACGAGAGCATAATTCCCAAGCAAAGAAGTCATAGTCTAAAAAATGTGCCGTCAAGTGTTGATATTGATTGTATCTATGTTCTAGAATATGTAATTTTGATATATGAAAAATTATACAAGTAAATTAACATAAAAAATATATACTACATACTATCATAAACCTACCGAATACTAAAGTAGTGTGCTAGTGTTGACTCTATTTTTTTGCGGTTAGTGTTTTATTTACTTCATAAGGGGCAAAGGAAATGATAACAATTCAAAGAAAAATAAAGCATCTCTTCGTCATGTAAACTATGTACCGTATACACAAATAATACATACTTATATATCAGTGATACAAGGAGGATGGGGAGGATGTGGGTTTCGATAAATTCATACCTGGGAAACACATTTTTGCTGCATTGCTTTTTGTCCTAATTAACTAAACATGTTTAAGGTGGTTAGTCCGAAACAATAGACTAGAGAACTATCTATTACATTAAGAAGAAGAAGAGCTCGACCGACTAACAAACTACACAAACACTTGTTTTTAAAGAAAACTGAGCTCAAAACCACAACACCGTGGGCGAACTTAGCTAGCTAAACTAGACCAAAAATACCACATCCACCTGATCATCTATCAGCTAAACTAGGCCTCAGGCTAGCTTAAACAAATCCAGTTTTGTTTATACTCAGGGGAGCTTCATTGCATAAAGCTGAATGGCAGATGACCCATAACCCATGAGTGGTTAGAGCTGTGGTGTCTTCTGCCTCATTTTGGAGATCTTTTCCGGCAATCCTTAGGGGAATCGTGTCATTTCTTCGTTAAATTCCCACAGGGGAAAGAATCTTGCATTTTAAACCTACTATCACTTTCGTAGAAAAAATTCATATTCACTTGCATTGTCGACCATGGCTTCATCATGGACACTGACAACTGCACTTGCGAATGCACGTGTTGATTGAATAGGATAGAACCATATCGCTTCGCTTCGATCTCTATAGCATTTTACATTCTTCAACGTATCCAGAAAAAAGAGAAGCTTCCATATCAAAGACAGAAGCTTCGTTCTAGGAGCATCAGCACGCCCATGCCACTGGCCACTAGCGTTTAGCACGCCAGTGGCAAGATGCCCGTTCGTTTCATCTGGAACCAAGACTCACACAAGAAGGCATCAGCAGCTGCAAGTTATCCACCTTCACTGACCACTCCGGCAGCATCGATGCAGTGCCGTGCCGGCGTCTTTGTTCCGGTCCAAAATGCTCGGCAAGATGGCCAACTGGAACCGAGCTATTCACCGGATAAACTCGCTGCACCAGTACCACTACTGAAGATATTATCACAAGTGGCGAAGTGGACCCCCCGGGGTTTGCAGACATGAGACGCGCGCGCCAATAATTAAGCGCGCCGAGCTCGTCCTTATCTCACCACCATTTCCTTTACAGGTCGATCGATCTCATTTATAAGTAAGGGTGTGTTTGATTCACGAGATAAGTAGGGTTAGAGAGGTGATCTTTGATTTTTTTAATAGCAGGAATAGAATCATCCCTCGTAAAGAATATCCCTTCTAAAGAATATTCTCTCAATATATTGGATGAAGCTATCCTTTCAAATTTGTGAGACGAAACCATCCACCTTTACTAATTATATCTATTAGTAAAATGATTAGTGATATTAATATGTTTGTATTACTTATTAAGTATATATTACTATGAGATTAGAATCTGTAAGGGTTAATGTACTAATTAATGATAATTAATGAGCTAATTAGAGTATGATTATAGTTAATTAACATATTTTATTGTTAATTAGTAATGACTATGGTAAAAATAATATTAATAGTGTTAGTGTATTATTAATAATAATTATTTAAAATTAAAAGATATAATTAGCTAATGATTCTCGTCCCCGTTCGTTCTCATAAAAATACAAAGTATCATCCCATCCATCTAAAAAAGAATCATTCAATCCTTAAAAACAACCCCATCCTATTCTGCTTCGTAATCAAACACACCTAAGAGGGGCAGGGTCGAGCTCAGGGCGATGGATGATGTGCCAGTGATGCCTCTTGCCGCGGCCTTTTTTTATCCGCTTGCCGTCAAAGGCGACCGCAGGGTGAGCCCGACGAGTGCAAAAGGCGTGTGCAGATTTGGACCCAGCGAACGATCCGTCTCTATCCTCCCGTGCCGGCGGTTTGACACGAACAGGCGAGGCACGCAGGCCCCACGAGGAAATAAGGAAGGGTGGAGAAGGATCGGATCCGTCGCCCGATCAATATCTGGCTCTATACATAGATCTCGGCTGGTACAAGGATAAGCTACTTTATGCCCCAGCGTGTTATCCTGATATGCTACGCACCCTGCACCCGACGGTCGACGCGCTCGCGCTCGGTGGGTGGGTGGGTGGGTGGGTGGTAGCTGACGGCTGACGCGCGCGCGCGCAAGTGTCGGCGTTAGCGTCACCGGGTGAGCCAAGGATAAGCGAAGCACGGCACGGCACGGCACGGCGCGCCGAATCCGCCGATGTTGGCCGGGCGTCCTGTCCCTTGGCTGCTTGAGGGGGCGAGTTAGCAAAGCTCATCGGCGATTGGTGAGGTGGGCTTGGGGGGACTTCCGGTCAGCAGTGCCCGTCTTTGATGGGTCGACTTCGGCAAGCAGCAGTCAGGATCGAGCTTGGGAACGAACTTTGGAAGCCAGTTGATCAAGAGCCCAAAAGTTTCAGACTCTCGTATTGCTGCCGTGTGTTAGTTATTGATCTCAGCGTGACCCCAAATGATTCATCCGAGTCCTAAGGGGACCAACGGGCCCACCATGCGTTGTGATCGGTGGTGAAACCGTTTTTTTCAATCGCGAGGTGCACACTGCCAAAGTTAAAAAGGGGAAATCGGCCATCTCATTGCAGGATTGATCACTCTCGAGTTTAGTCTAACCCTAATACTCTAAAACCATAAAACTGATCCTAAAAGCACTATCACGATCCGAAAGCCATCACCGACGGCTACTCCGACGATCACCTACACGCATCGACTATATCTACACACGATTTCACCAAAGTACTGTACCCTGTGGCAGCTCTACGTCCATCCGTGAATACCTCAACAGATGGCATCTCCTAAATCCTAATCAAGGTCAGACCCACCTAATTCACATTAAGGTTATTCATGTGATTAGGTTAGAATTAAGTCATACATCGTGGTCCCGAACTGGCGATAGATAGGTTGAACTCTTCGACAAGCTATCGTAGGATGTTCTTCGTGACGCCAGCTGAGCCCTGGGGCTGCTCTCACCCTTCTCGCTCTGAAGTGTCTATTTAGCATAGCTTTAACTCTAAAATTCATACTAAATTTAAAGTTTGTATAATAAAATAAAATAATTTAAACTTTTATTTTTAATCCAAAATAAAAATAAAATAGCTCAACTAAATATCCTCTATCTATTTATAGCTTTATATCCAAAATTTTTTAGAGCTAGATTTGACCGGTTTCAATAAATTTAGGATTTTTTAAGCTAGATTTGATCAGCTTTAATAAATCTTGTCAACACGTTGGTTGTCCTAGTTATGCGTTGCTTCCACAGTTATTCAACCGTGAGGAAACTTGTGGTTCTTCAGGCCTCCGTTTCTATTATTCTCTCTCTAGGTTTTGTGTATTGGTGGACCTTCGCATTGTCTAGCTCGCATGCTAATTTTAAAGCTTTAGCGTGTCAAGTACAGTCAGCTCTTCACTTGCCTGCGGTGTTGTGTTGTGCTGTGCGCGAGTGCTAGCCTGCTGTTTGGTGTTGTGCTAGTGGGCAATTTGCCTCTCTAGCTACGTGATCAAGTGGGGTTTCTTCCTGAGATGTGTTCTCTTGTGCAGGACGGCGTTTATATCTTTTTTCCTCGTTCCTGTTATCTCCTTATTTATTTATATAGTTGGCAGCTCTCTTATCATATTGTTTAAAAACAACTGTGCAAAAGAGAGTGACACGATGAGAAGGTAAAAATAAAATGAACAAAAAAAAAGGAGAGAAGTCAGCATTGGGCCGACTGGGCTTAAAACAGGCCTGATAAAACGGCCGGCTCTCGAAATGCTCTGGGCCTACATTTTTGTTCCTGAGCCTTCATCGAAGAGAGTTTCTTGGGCCATCTCAAATAGATTTTCCTCTCTATGTTCACTGAATTAGTAATGCACAATGCCAGTGTAACACCCTCCACAAAGGCAGAAACATTCACAATCTCAACAATGCACAAGCTTTTACAGAAACACCACTCCTCTGCCATGGGGAAGCAATGTTTGCGTCATCTAATCCATGCAACTTATTAACCTCAAGAAACAGAAGGGGCACCAGTCACCGTAGTATCGTGGCATCGTTGCCTCCAAGAAATGCACAATGTACGAACATAAACACCGAACAAATCCATTCTGCATGAACAGCAGTGCCCTGTGGCCATGACGGAACCGGATATGGTAAATGGCGGAAAGTTCTTGCCTTTGTTACAAAGCTTGCTGGGAGGAAGGTTCTAGAGTGGGAGATATAGAGGAAGAAGAAGTCTAGAGGTAAAAAGATGCACAATAGCATAGGAGGATGAGGAAAAAGGGAGTCGGTTCGGGTCTATTCTGTTCTATCCCCTTTTTCTGATGGTGTTCCCTTTCTTTTGTATCCGTTACTTGTCTCGTCCGGTTGGATTGCCTCGTGGGCCAAGCCCAGTACGTGACATTACTCTCTCCTTAAATTGTGGTTGCTCCCAAGCTACTACCATCACCTCGCCAGGATCCCATTGGATTTGGATTCTCTAATCACCAGCGCATAGGTGCTCGACGTCAGACTTGAGTAGCTCGGCGAACATCTCGGTGTAGATGTGCTCCCGGAATGCGATGACATCACAACCGACGTGCTCCTTGACCTAGAATGCCAGCGACACACACACATTCTTCACGATCGACGGTGTGCTAGTGTCCTCCCATTCCTCGATGCCGTCGTAGTACACCGTGTCCTTCTCATTGAAGCCATTGACGTAGGCGACGATGCTTTCTCCGTAGGTGGACGGCAGCATTCTAGCGAGACAGTACAACATCCGGTTCATGAGTAGGATCCTCTGCGTGCCTGATCTGCCAATGAACTTGTGCGGGCTAAGGAAGACCGCATTATAGCTGTCCATCTTGCCGAACCTCATGTTGATCTCCACGTAGGTCCTGTTGGCATCAAAGTTGATAATGTGGGTGTCGGTGAGCATGCTAGTGACATTGCTGCATGACGGTAAGGCACCCAACATGGGTCGGTCTGCGCACTCGGGTGAGCTCAACACGCGACGGAGCATGGCGAGGTCGATGAGCCCATCGAAGCCCGTGTCGACCACGATGACGTCCACCAGGCTTTGCCGCCATGATAGCAGGTTGAGATGGTGCTCGTAGGGCCCATGAACATGACCCACCACTCCTCTATGATGTCGAAGTACCCAACCAGGCCATTCATGAAGGCGAAACGAGTCACCTCGTAGTCCGTGATGAAGATATCAGACACCTGGTACCTGCCGACATCTCCCATCACGGGAATCTTGGCACCCGCATCCACCCCAGCGCTGATGTTGTTTGGCCACTGGATCCTCGAGTCCTCCTTGGTGATGGGCACTGCGTTGGCAACTTTGCGGAACACATGGGGGTTGATGATAGGAAAGCGGGTTGAGTTGTGAGAAGCAGATAACCGGGAGGGACGTGTGTCCGCAGATGTCGACAACGCAGATGCCGGTCATGCAGATCAGTGTGACAGACTGAGGAAGCTCGCCGTGCGCGTGGAACTTGACCATGAGCCCGTTGAGCGCGGTGATGTCGGCGTCGGCGTCGACACATTTCCTAGAATGGTTGGTGGGTGTCGACGGCGCTTGGTGCGGGGTTGGTGACAGAATCGTGGTGGCATCATATGCCTCCATGAACTCCCTGAAGCGAAACACCCTGCACTTGGGCGAGTTCTCCTGCTCGCTTACCAGCTCCTCTACCTGCGCAATGTGGCACTCCGTCACTGGCATGATTAGCGTTGACACCATCGAGTTGGGAACCACGCGGAGTTCCATGCTCTGCAGTAGCCTATTGGTGACGTTCTCCATTTGGCGCTCGAAGTTGGTGACGAACGCGCCGGGGAAGGGTTGCATGACGATCCAACCGCCCCTGTACTTGGCCCGGAGCTCGCTAACATCGCCATGGGAGAGCACCATGAGAAGATGGCGGTCGTAGTTGGTAGGAGGCCCAGTGTTAGGCTCGGGTCCGTGCATGGCGTGTAGTAGTTCATGTTCATCTGCGTCTCGCCCTCTCCGTTATTAGAGTTGGGCAGCGGAGGAGCATGATGTTGGTGTTCCCAGTCGGAGCAAGCATGATGGCGTGGATGCATATGGCACATGTGTCACCGGAAGAGATGGGGAGACGCTGGAGGATATGGGGATAACGTTTTGGAGATGGCACTGAACATCCCCAGGGTCATCGACGTAGAACTGGTGGTGGACGCACTGAAGAGGTTGGTTGTGCTTGCGGGAGAAGACGCGGAATCAATGGATGTAGAGGACGCTACCGGAGACGAGACGAGTCCTATGATGTTGTTCATTGTGGCCATTATCTTTGTGCGGTGCTCGGCCCTCCTCAAATGAACCTCATCCATCAATTGCATGAGCTACTACTGGAGCTTCTCTTTCCTCACGTCAGACATGGCAGCCCACTCCTCCTCCTAACTCATAGCGGGTGGCTTGTTGGTTGTGATACCAATTGTTACGAACCTTGCTGGGAAGAAGGTTCTAAAGGGGAGATCTAGAGGAAGAAAAAGAAGTCTAGAGATAGAAGATGCACAATAGTAGAGGAAGATGGGGAAAAGGGAGCTAGTTCGGGTCTATTCTCTTCCATCCTTTTTCTGGTGGTGTTCCCTTCTTTTTTATCCATCCCTTGCCTCGTCTGGTTGGTTTGCCTCAGGTCAAGCCCAGTACACGACAACCTTGCAGCCAAGTACGCTCGCCCGCACGCATTTGACGTGCTCCTTCCACCTCCCTGGGTCCGACCGCGACGGGAATGAAGGCCGCATGCATTTATAGCATGCACTCACTACTGGATAAAGACTCATCCTGACCCCTCATCTCTAACGATTCAAGTAGAACCATTTGAGATTACATATTCTCTAATGGTTGGTAAAGAAGCCCGTTTAGGATATGGCTAGAAGCAACGAACTGTTATACGAACAATCATAGATGAGTGAGAACAACAATATTCAAACATATATGCATATCCTATTAAAACAAAAAAGGTTTTGTGATCTGATGGTAGGTGGGCTTACGTAAAGGCTAAAGATCTCGAGTTCAATTCTTGCTAGCACCTAGCAAGTGTGGATTTTAGTTTTATAGATTAGATGCACTCATATCTGAACCGATAGATGAGTTAATCAACCATTATAGATGAGTTTTTTTTAAACCGTTACAGATGACGTTTTCTCTGGTAGCGACGACCCGGCCGTGATCTCACGGTCTCGTGCTCCTGGTCGTGGTCGGCACCGCGCGCGTGCGGTCTGAACCGCGACGATGCGTTTCGGGTCCCCATCGCCCGCCGCGAGGACGCGATCGAGGTGACACGAACACTAGCGGAGGATCTCATCTCATGTCAGGCGACGCTACCCGTCACCACCCACCGCTCCCGCCGGCGCGCGCCACCTGCCATTGTAATGAGATGAGAGCGAGCTCTACTCGATACCAAACCCCCCGCCCAGCTCCCGTCGGTTTCATCGGTCCGGTGACGTCGACCTCGTCCTCGCTCGCCACCGGGTTTTCCCGCGACGTGACCCCGGAGAACGAAAGGAGGGAAAGGGAATTAAAGATGCAGCAGCCCCATCGACCGATCCGTCCGTGTCTACCAGCCTGATCTGCCGGCTGCAAATTGGTTCCGTCCCTCGGCAGGTGAGGCATGCGCATGACATAGATCAGAGAGTAATAATATATGAAAAATGTATATGATCCGTGCTTCGGTGGAAATTGAGCGACGCCTGATCCATGCTGCAAATTGGGTTTGTGAAAGAGCATGCAGCGATCAACTAGATATATATCGTGCTTTTCTACGTTCACGATGGTTAGGCAAGTTGGCTCAAAGTATGTCGCAGCAGCTGGGCATGTGTTGACGTGTAAAAGTGCCGCGCCAAATGATAAGCATATTGTGTGTAAATTCTTGGACTGAAAATCCCAGCCTAAATCGGATGTTACGATCAGACCAATCGAATGTTCCGATCAATATATCCCGCGGGTAGCGTCTAAGTAAACCTTAGTCGTGGTGCCATACCTTTCGTCGTCACCCACACTCGGAAGGAACCTCGTTAGAGAGTAGATGGCCGGTGGCTTGTTTTTGATCGTCGAGATCAAGAACAAGAAGCAATGGAGGTTGAAAAAGAGAACTAAGGAAAAAGAGGTAAAAACGAAAGATAAAGTAAATTGTGTTTGTTCGATTAGATTTTGGATGATCTCAATCGATAATAGCCCTTTATATTTATAGGGAGGAGTGGTCTTACCCCGTTTTAAATTGGAATCTATCAAAACACGTTTTTAAATCTGACTCCATCTCTTCAAAAAATCCAGATCTGTATCAAATTGGATGTTTTGATACTCGCGATCGAATGTTCTGATACATTCCAGAAGGTCTGGTTTTTTCAAACTTATATCTCTCGGCTTGAAAAAAAATTTAATTGGATGTTCTAATCCAATCGAAAGGTTCGATTTTTTAACACAAACCTCTTGGTTTAGACAAAAATATTTAATCGGATATTCCGATATGTTGAAACTCGCAACTTCGAGAATGAACACCGAATGTTTCGGTGGGAACAAAATTTTGAACATCGAAACATTCGAAGAGTCCAAACAGGCTGAAAACCTTGCAAAACTCATTGCACTAACCTATTCTACCCACCGGATATTTGAGTGAAAACATGACCAAAGCACAGGAACATCCGACATTCATAAAAAATCTTAGCAATGCTATTTTTTGCCATCAACACATGCCCCCTTGTTTTTGGTCAAGCTTGCTTACCAAAAACACATCATCTTCCTTTCTATCATTTTTAGGGCGATGATCAAAATATCGGCCATGAATATTCCTTAGAACGATTGTAACTAACACATCGGCCATGTTTCTTTAAGCATCCTGCCACACATTAGGATAATTTTTTTTTCAAGTACCATCTGTTAATAGCTATAGGTAATTTATCTCCTTGCAAGGTTTCTAACATATAAAGATTTCTAGGGATGATACTTACCATTATGTACAGACCTTCCCAACTTGGAGGCTATTTACCGAACTTGTTATCCTTTGATCCGATAGGCAAGATAGTCTTCCACACATGATTCTTAATTTGAAATGACTTTGCTTTTACCTTCTTATTGTAGGCTTTAGCTACTCTCAACTTGTCTTTCTCAATCCCCTTTAAAGCCTCTAACCTTTCATCCGTCACTTCATCAATCATGTCTAGCATTATATCATAATAATCCATGACTGACAAGTTATTTTGCTTGACCAATCTTAAGGCATCAAGATTCACTTCAAAGGGTAATACAATCTCTTGCCTATAAACAAGTTCATACGGTATTACTTTAGTGGCTTCATGTCTAGATATGCGGTGTGCCACAAAGCCTCCGATAGAATTTCATGCCATCTCCTAGGGTGTTCCTCTATCTTTTTATTGATAAGCTTAATTAAAATCTTATTACTAGACTCGGTCTAACCATTAACCTGAGCATAACATGAAGATAAATTGAGAAGTTTAATTTTCAATTACTCAGAAAATTCGCGTATTTGATGTGACATGAATGAAGTAATTTGATCCCGTAGTTAAAGTCTACGGAATACCAAATCTATGAACAATATGCTTCAATATAAAATTAATCACCTCCTTATGCGTCATGTTCTCAAGAGGAGCAACTTCAGCCCATTTGGTAAAGTAATCCGTTGCAACCATGATGAAGCGATTACCCTTAGATGATGGAGGATATATTTGATCGATGCAATTCAAGCGTCATCCTCAGAACGATCATGGTTTGATAATAGTATGCATCATAGCAGCAGGAACAAATTGAATATCACCAAACTTCTGGTATGCCTCACATCCCTTATAATACTTGAAGCAATCATTAAGTATAGTAGGTTAATAAAAATCAGCTTTTTTTAATAACCACTTTATCTTACGATTTGATTTATGTGTGTCATATAAGACCTCATGTACCTCTCCCATAGTAACTCTTGCTTCATCCGAATCCAAGCATTTAAGAAGCAAATCATTCAACAATGTATATTTAAAGGCTTATCACCAAAACTTCATATCAAAACTTTTGCTTGGAACTTTTAAGTAATCAATTAAAGGATTTCTCCAATCCTTATATTCAGCTGCTTCAGCCTTTTCTTCTATTAGAGAAAATTCTTGTTCAGCTATACAATAATCAACACTTTCAAGCATCGACCTTTTAATCATAAAGAATTTACCTCTATTAATCATTTGCTCTAAAATTATCATCTCTAGACACATGATTAATAGCAAAATCATCCAATTTTGCAATGATGTCTAGACATTTATCATGATATCTATTTAGTGTTCCATCAAAATATTGATAATTACCGAAAATTTGCTGCACTACTAGCAATGAATCACTTAAAGCTTTTATATTCTTTACATCCATGAAAACTTAAAATTTCTAACCATAACAAGAGAGATTCATACTAGGCTTTTTTGTTGGTACAAAAATAATCTAGATGACAAGATGTTTCAAAAACATCACCTCCATATGATTTGAAAATAAGATTAACACCTTGTCCAACCCTACCAGCCAAGCCATCAAAATAAAGCTTCCATGGTTTAATAGATATATAGCCAACTTTTAAATCATGCTTATCATCAATAAAATTAGCTACAATTTGACCTTTAATATATTTCAAAGATTCATAAGCCAAATCATACTTTATAAGTGCATAACCCCATTTAGCAATTCTACCACTTAAAATTGGCATTTGCAACATATATTTAACAACATCAGCTTGACATGCTACTACACAAGTACTAGATAGCAAATAATGCCTTAACTTTGTGCAAGCATAATACAACGACAAGCATAAATTTTCAATAAAGATATACCTCATCTCCACTTCCAAAAGATATCAGCTCAAGTAAGTGATTGCATGCTCTTTGCCATCAATTTTTTGTATCAAAACAGTACCAATCACATTCTCTCACGTAGCAACATGTAACCAAAAAGGCAATTTGGCTTTAGACATCCGAAGCACCAGAGGTGTAGACAAATATTTCTTGATTCCATCAAATACAAACTGCTGTTCTGCCGCCAAGTAAATTCGATCTCATTCTTTAACCGAAGTATAGGTGTACAAGCACTAACTTTCACGTACAAGTTCAATATAAATGTCCTCAAGTAATTTACCTTACCCTAGAATTTCTGCATATCCCTTTTACATTTAGGTGCTTGAACCTTTTGTATAACCTCTATTTTAGTAGAATCTATCTCTATGTCTTTCTCATGTATTATAAAATCTAAAAAACTCTCAACTGACACACTAAAAGAACATTTGAGTGGGTTCATTTTCAGACAATACCAACGCATCCTTTCAAAGGCTAAACATAAATCGACTAAATGAGAATAATTGCTATCCAATTTAAACACTATGTCATCAATATACACTTCTAGTATAACACCAAGCAAATCATGAAAATTAAATTCATAACCCTTTGATAAGTAGCATCGACATTTTTCAATCCAAATGTTATGACTACCCATTCAAATAAACTAACAAAACCAGGACATTGAAAAGTCATTTTAGATAAATCCTCTTCAGCCATAAAAATTTGATTATAAGTAGCATGACTATCAATAAAACTAATTATTTTATATCCTGAAGCATCATTAATTAACATGTTGGCTATAGGCATAGGATATTCATATTTAGGTGTAGCTTTATTCAAATCTCTAAAATCGATGCAAATTCAAAACTTACAGCTGCTCTTCTTCTCAACTGGGACGATATTAGAGATCCAATCCCCAAACCTGCATGGCTTAATAAATTCAGTTTTCAACAATCGGTCTATCTCTTCTTTAATCCAATCATAAATGTTAGGATTCAATATCCTAGGTGGTTGTTTATAAGGCATAAACCTTGCTTTAATAGGCAACCGATGTTCTAACAACTCTCGGTTAAGTCCTGACATTTCATGATACTCTCAAGCAAAACAATCAATGTATTCTCTAAACAATTCGATTACTTTAGCCTTATAATCGGCTTCATATTTTTGTTTACAAACTTAAACCTTGCTATAGTACCATTACCTATAACAACCACTTCTATGGATCGGCCTACGAAAATCCTTGACCCAACTTATCTAATTCATCTAAATCCTCAATAGTTTCACAAATATCATTTTTATTTGATTTATATTGCTCTGTACGCTTTTTTAACCATTCTAAATTATTATCTCTATTCATTAATTCATTATCACCTTTACTAAGCTTCTTGCAAATTGAGTATGTTTTCAAATTAACTGCAGCTTCACCATCAATAAGCATTCTTGAAATCGGCTTCCCATTGATATAGCCTTTCATATATAACGGCTTCAAGTGCCGATCCATCTCCTTTGGCTTTAAAAAATAGCTTCTTTTGGCCCCCAATCTAATTGAGCTACTTCACCTTCATCCATAGCACAAAATTATGAAGGTAACATAAAAATCATATTGATATCCATACCTTCGGTTGGTGAAGTATTATTAGTATGCGCTGTGAATCACCATAATCAAGCAATTCCTCATATTCCTTATCATCTTGCATGGTCACGACGTTGTTGTTGATGAAAGAGCTGTTGCTGGAGATGTTATAGTATCTAGCTTTGGTCTCCACATTTGCTTTACGAGTTGCATTTGTTTCACCTCATTGAAGGTATCATCTTGTAAATTTTCAGCTTGTTGCTCCATCGAATCTTAATTGTGTAACCGTTGCAATCTTATTTTCTTTGTGTGAGATAAATCCGAGGGACACCACTTCATCTGTAGGTATTTAGAAAACAACTTGCTACTACTTGCTTCATGATCATTGGGCTTTGAATCAATTTGTACAATATTAGGCACATATTTAGACTTGACCGGATTATCACCAAAGATAATCAATCTTTTGCCAAACTCCTCGGCAACCACTTTCATTGGAACAATTTTAATAATGTCATCATCAGTAGTCCTTTTCTTATCAGCATTAGAATCTAAATTTTGAGTAGAAATACTACTTCCTTTGACCCAGTATACTTTCTTCACAACTCTAGCATGTTGAACATCACTAGACCGATTTGTATGCTCCAATCGGTCATGGATATGGTGTGATATTCTTTAAAACATCAGCCTTTGTGGTGCTACCTATCCTGGATGAAAATGAGAAAATTGCATAGGAAGAGGGTGCATCCATATACCGTTATAACCCTATGTTGGGCAATGAGGGAATGACATAGGAGGGGGCGCCCATGGACATGGTGACAGACCGAGTGGCAGGTAGACATTAGTAGCATGATCCTCCCTTGGTTGATGATGATTGTGTACTCCTTGCCTTGGAGGTGATCTTGGTCGCTTAACCCTACTCTGCCGACTCACATGAGTTGGGACGACCTTGTCTTTCTCATATTTAGACAAGAGTTGATTGAAGGTGGGCTTGAACTTTTCAACCTTGCCATGTCTCTTTGCTTCATTGATCTTCCACTTGTCAACTTCCGGGTTTTTTTGGTTTTAGTATTTTTGGCTTAGCATGGCGATGATGCCCCCTGACAGCTATAGTGTGCACCACAATCTTGATTGATTTTTTGCCTTCGAGAGTTTTCTCAAGTAACACTTCTATTAACATATTTTTATTCTCCTCCGAAGGTTTGAGCCTTTCTTCACCAATAATTACATTTTCCCTTTAGTTGATTCGGCTTGTGTTGAATTAGGATGCTCTTGTCTTGGAGATCAACCACATTAACCGGGAATGGTTGTTTGTCTACTTGCATCTCCGCAAATTTCAATCATCTTTCATTAATGGCTGATTGAATCTGTCGACAAAAAACATCGCAATTGTTAGTAGCATGAGAATAAGAATTATACCATTTACAATAAGCTCTCCTATTTAATTCATCTAATGGCGGAATTACATGACCATAAGACAGCTTAATCTGTTTTTCTTGTAGCAAGTAATCAAAAGTTCTATCACACTTTGTTACATCAAAAGTAAACTGAATTTCTTCTTGCCAATTCTTAGGATGCATCGACTTAAGAGTAGAGCAACCGAATAGTTTAGACTTAGAAGACCAAGCTCATTCAGCCACACATACATCAACATCATCATCGTTTGAATTTTCAGATTCATACTCAAGCATGTGAACATTAGGACGATCGACTCTCATTTTATCACTTGACTTCTAAAAAATTCTAAACTCTTTAGCTCAGCTTTCTTGTGCTAGAGCTCTTTGCAAAACTTGACCAATGTCATGAAAATCATAACCCTCCAGCTTTTCCTTAAGATAATAAGCCAGAATAAGCTAATTCAACCAAATCTTTTTCAAAAAGCATTAAATTAAAACATTGGTTCTTTGTATCTCTAAACCTTCTAATAAAATCAACATGTTCATTGCATTTTTGTTTAACTGATTTTAGTGAAAGCCTCAATTCAGTATCAGTGCTATAAAAATACTTATGAAAATTTTCTTCAAATTGAGACCACACATGTAAAGAATTGGGAGTAAGACATGTAAACTATGTAAAAGCAGTTCTAAATAATGACAAAGAAAATAATCTATTTTTCAGAACATCATTGGATTCTCTTAATTACGTAAGAAATCGACCCACATACTCCCTAGTTGTCCTATTATCCTCCCTAGTGAATTTCACAAAATCTGGTAATTTAAAACCACAAGGGTATGTGATTGCGTCATAATGCTTGGGATATGACTTTTGGTATGCACGAGCTTTTCTTCTAACCTCCACACTGAATTATTCTCTTAGCATAATAGCTACTTGTTCTCGTATAATTTCAACATAATCAGCCACATACCAAATAGGGTTAACTACTAGTTCAGGCTGTGGTGTATGCATATTCGGCACATAAGATGTAATAGGAGGTGGTGTGAAAATTTTTTCCTCAGGTGTCAGCCCATAGGGGATTGCCGACCCTTGCGGTGGTATAGACAGAGTACTATATGCTATGGTTTGGTAATAAGACATTTGCACATTGGGATAGCTTTCAACTCTATGAGCTTGAGCCAAAGTTGAAGCATGGTGACTGACATATGGCATTTGATATGGATTTTTTTTGGTCACATTGGTTTTAATTATATGAGCAGTAATATGACTAAGTGCAACACTACCTATATGATTTTGGCCATCATGAGGATTATTCAAATAAGGATAAGAAGCTCTAGGTAACGTTTTAACAATTGCAGAAGAACTCAAACATTAGCATTGCTTGCAACAAGTTTTTTCAAATTTTGTTCCTCATGTATTTGTAAAACTAAATGCTGAAGCCTATCAACCAATGTATCATCAACTATCTTTTGAACACGTGTTTTGTGGCTAATATCGGAACACATGCCTTTCCAACATAAAACATCACAACAAAGCTTAAGAAAGAGCGAGTGATTAAATTATATTACAAGTTCTGAAGCATTTAACCATTTAAAAATTTACAACAAAAGGAAGCTCAGAGGATAAAGAATAGTTCACCTCATAACCAAAACTAGAAACTACACAGTGAAAAATTAACATCTATGAACCAACAAAAACTAGGTAAAACCATATGCCCTTAGGCTCCACCCAAAAGTCTCGCCCCACGAATAATTTGCACTACTCATTCCCGCCACCTACATCGGTGGGCATGAAGTAGCCAAACACGATCTCCTCCTTACCGGTAGAACCTGAAAGAGCAGCATGGGTATAAAGGTACTCACAAGACTTAATCCATAATGAGTACATATAATAGCCCGACTCCAAGGATTATGCATTGAGCCATTAGCAAGGAGTAGGATACAAGGTTAAGTAAATTCGCATGCGTAAGCAATCTTAACACCTATGTGTGAGCACCTAAACTTAACCATATATAACTTTCTACTCTGCAATTATTGACTTACATATAAACGTAAATGGAACCATCTCGTGAACATAATTGTAAAATGAACCATCTCAAAGGCCATCTCGTCTAGCCATACCACACATCCCATATTCACAACTGTACGACTGTTGCAAATGGACATAAGCATGCTTACGATCGAGAGCGCGGCAATTCGAATTGTTTTTACACCCTGCAGGGGGTACAACTTTATCCACATGACTCGAGGACTATAAGGTTTGAGTGACCACATAGGCCCAACCAAGGGGGTACTCATGCCAACCTTTCCTAATTAGCCATAACCATTTGAATCAGGTATCGCTCGGTGCGGAGCCCACTTAGGTTAACTTTTGGAGCATCCATAAGTGTCTCTACAAGCCTGTCCGCTCACACCATCGATGTGTAAGCTCAAATGATCATAGCTACAGAGGTACTTATCAATATGTGGTTAGATCCAACTACAATAACAGACGATGCTTAAATGATGCAAACGGGTTATGGCATCCAGGTTCCTCTCCCGAACTACATTGAGAAACTCCTTCGGTGTAGAAGATACCCCAAACACCACCCACATCTCACCTCATTCTCACATCTTATACAACCCACATCATTGTCATTGTGTTTGTAAACATCAAGTAGGCCCTAAGCTCGCGAATATTGGTGGTGCCATCGCTTGACTTCTACTGGGTCCTATGCATTGCTAAGCATTCCTAAACATTAATAATATTATTAAGGATACAAGGATATAGATAATCAACAACTCAAGGTAGAGGTAATGCAATTCATCAACATATGTTCTTCCAACCAAAACCCGACAATAGACTCACTACTCATGCAAACATACATAAAGCGTAATTTATCAAGTTATACAATGCGAGATCCAAAGTAGTAGGTTGAGTATGCTTAGATGCTTACCTTGCTGCTCTGGCGGTTGCCTGATACTTCCCACACAACATTCATAGAACTTAGGTAGCTCGGTGGCGCATTCACTCGCTTGGGACATCAGCGTAACACTCTAAACAAATCAAGAATGCACTGCAAAAATAATCAAACGATGGAAAAGTGTGCATATTATGCATGCTTGATAATTAATAGAACATCGTGTTTCAAAAACATTTGCAAAAGACCACATAATGATTAGGGTTCCAAAGTTTGAAACCCCGGACAAGGTAACCTAAGTACATACAACCTTGAAGGGTTGGCGGTCAGACCGGTGTGGAGGTGGCGGTTTGACCATCGGCCTACAAAAGGTTTTGACGCCTTGTCGAAGGATGAACTCCACAAGCGGGGATCCGGAGGGACCCCCTTTGAGATTCGGCCGAGGGGTGATTCTGAATCTACCTCATACGTGAAATAAATGAGAGTAAATGGGATGCAGGTGGGATGAATGATCGGATGCTAGAGGAAGTAAATGCTCAGAGGATTTTAGACAGGTTTGGACCGCACGGAGCGTAATACCCTACTCCTGTGTATATGCTATAAATGCTCTGAAAATGCCTCTCTGAGGATCTCTTGTGTTATAAGGATTTCTGTCTAAGTCTAGAGCTCATGTATCTTGTTCTTCGTTAGCTGTGCTTCTTGAACTTCTGTGTTGGAGCACCTTCCAGACCTTGTGTTCTGAAGCACTTCTCCGACCTTTTTTTTTCTCTGGGGAGCCCGCCCTTTCTTATACCCCGTCGGGGCGACCTAGCGTGTCCAGAAAGGAGGACGCGAGTTCCAAGGCGTCATAAATGGAAAGCAACCATCATGGGCTGCAGCTTGACGTTACCAGGGGGGTTGAAAACGCGCCCCCGTCCGGTCCTGTTGTCATCATCTCACTTTTCAGCGGGTGCAGTAGGGAGGGCCCACCGGGCAGCCACCGAGCAACCCCGCGTGCCCGCTCGATCACAGCGATCCTGACACAGCAGAGCGGCAGGCAATATGCCTCGAGCCCTGCGTCGATATCCCGAGGCGCGCCGGATGACGCGCGATGGGACCCGCCGCATTAAATGTCCCCACACCTCCCTACCAGGCAGTGGCAGGGACTGACAACAGTCGTGGGGAGAGTGGTTAGAAGTGACAGGCCACGCTCCCTCTTAAATGCAGCATCGGACCTCTCACCAATTGACACCTCACCGCTGGGCCCTTGTGGGGTCCACCGGCAAGGGGCTTCTCAAGTCCTCGGGGAACTCTGGGTGCTCGGGGACTACTGTTTATAGCCCTGAGCACTCTATCCCGGATATGCCTTTTCTTGATCCTCAGGGAACTCAGGTACACGGGGACCACTATTCATAGCCCCGAGCGCCCTCTCCAGGAACTGTGTCTGCTCGGGTCATCGGGGAACTCGGGTGCCTTTGGACCACTGCTCATGGCCCCGAGCGCCCTCTCCCGGAAATTGTACTTCTCGGGTCCTCGGGGAACTCGGGTACTCGGGGGTCACTGTTCACGGCCTCGAGCACCCTGTCCCGGAACTTGGTCTTCTCGGACCTCGGGGAAAAGTCCCCGAGGGATGGCGCCACGTGGCACTCTGTTGTCCTGGCCTCGGGACTCAGGGACCCCTGGTTCCCATGTCACCGACACGCCTGGCGGTCAGACTGATGATATGTCGGCGGTTAGACCGCCGTCTGGAGGTCAGACAGGCCCTAGTGGCGGTCTGACTGTGAGACCCTACCGCCGCCACTTTGCAAGGCCACCTGCGAAGGCTCCGACGAAACATTCGACCACAAAGGGTACCAAAATGCTCTATGGGACTAGTGAAGTGCTTGTAAAGTGATTTGGACAATATTCACCGAGCTAAACTCAAAATACCCTATTGATAAGCCCTAGGCTAGGGTTAAGCTTGGGTCTAAACGACATGAGGATAAACTCGGGCTTGGGAATGACAGAGAATCGGTAGAGGGTGCCTCACCTTAGTGTAGGAAAGCTTTCTATTAGAGAGGTTCACTCCAGGGAAGCTCCGATTTGGAGATCGGGCTCCGGGGTGGTGTAGAGGCTTGAGGTGGATGAATTCGTGTGGAAACTTCACCGACGATGATGGTGAAGGGGATGAGCTCGAGGAACTTCTCTTTGTCGATCTCCGGTTGTCGTGGACGTCGAGTTGATCTCTCCCTCTCTCTTGGTGTGGGTGAAGGAGTGAGTGAGTGTGAGTATGTGAGAGAGTGAGTGTGAGAGAGTTGGCCGATTTCCTTAAGTGGAATCTCTGCGCTATGGCGGTCAGACCACGGGATGGGTCGATCATACCGCAGGAAGCCCACATGGCAAGCTCATGTGGTTACCCCCTAGCGGTCAGACCATGGGGAATCCCGGTCAGACCGCTAGATTGTTTTTTTTGCTAAAATTTTCTAATTTTCCATTGTTTATATTTTTCCTCTTCTTCAAAGTATTTATGGCTTCCCTAAGGACTTCTAGACTATCTCAAACTATTTTTGAATCATGTTTAAACTCAAGTTATCAAATAAATATGAATAAACATATTGTCATGATGATTATGAATGCTTAATCACGTGATTAGCATTTTGGAACGTGACATTGTGCCCTGCGTTTGAGGGGGTACGACATACTAGCTGTGGACCCGTCCTGTGCCTCCCACAGTAGGCGCTCGTCTAGTGCCTGTGAGAAACCCATTCGGGCACAGTTGCGAGAGGCACGTTCGGATGCGGAGCATCATGTGTCACGTTCCGGTGCTGTAGCTGAGGTGTGCACGGAGGCTCCAGAGCTTGAGCAGTGCATATCGGGTTCACAACCTTCGCAGCGGATACAACCTCCTCAGACTACGATGACACCTCCGCCTATAGTATCGACTCATCATGAGGACGTAATTGACTAAATGTAACAGGTGCCTAACTGGAGCGACACACATGATTTTGACTGGGCTGCTGCAATGTAGGCCAGCAGCTTTGCTAAGCTCCTAAGCAGACAGTACCCCTAATATTCCGATACACTTGGGGGTTCACAGTGGTACCAACATGGTGAGCCTTAGCACATCAAACTCCATCAGAGCACGTACTACAAACATCCACACTTTCGCATGAGGATGCTTCATCATGGTACATGCAAGGCTGAGTTAGAGAGTCTAGATACACGTTCGATAGGGGTCCCACAGGGCAGGACGATGATGATGAGCAAGGGCACACGTGGTAGGGGCCAGCATACGCCACTAGGATGATGGCCACACACCTATCAGATGCTTACACTCCTGGAGATTACGTGCGGCGTCATCGTCGTTGAGTAACCAGAGCAATTTTCAGTGCACTTGTACTTGTTCATAACACATGTATTATTCACTTTATTGTCGTAGTCATATCTATTATATCTTATTCACTGTATTGTTAACGTAATTAATTTTAATTTATTTAATGTTATTAAATAATTATGACACATAACTTTATTTATTAGTTATTTATTAAGTATTGTTACATATTAATTATGATATTTAATACTTGTTTAATGTTTGTTAAAGAATCAGGGATTCATGCTTTGGTGTAGAGCCAGAACGTTGTAGTCAAGGATCAATACATATATGACAGGATCTTCTAGTACATTCTTTCTATGGACACCTACAATGATCGATATAGCACTAAATGGTTCCTTGCAGGTTTTGAGTAAAGGAAAGATTGATCCTTTCAAGGAGAACAATCTAATCCAAGCTATGTCCAAATTGCCTGGAAGATATTTCTATTCTACGTTGACCGTTCCGCTCCTACATGTAACCACTGATGACCTTATGGCCCTCTTGCACGAGCGGCATCAAATGTATCTTAGGGTGTGTGAACTAGCCGATCATTCTTTTGTGCTAGGTTTCTTTATGAGGAAAATAAGGATGGCGATGCTGCCTGACCAGTATGCATCCCACATCCAGGTTCGTTATTTTCTATTTGGTCACCCTGCTTATCTTTTTTTCCATCGATTCAAATGCTCCTCTTCCGCGTTAGGCGTTCCCAGAAGATACAGAGTTGATCAACAAAGAAATCCCAAACTTCTTGGTGATGCATATGCTCTTCGGCTGGGTGTGATGCCTGGTTCACATAGAAGATTACGAAGATCAGTGAACCTAAGGGGTATAAGGGCGTCCTCTACTATTCAACTAGAAAATGACGAGGCCGGTGATTTTATGCCACCAATGCATCAATGTTCCTGCAGCAATACAGGAGAAGGTTCAAGAAACACTGTAAGAGGACATTCACGCGCCATATTGACATGGCATACAACCAACAAGAAAATAAGACGTGCTCCTACTATGATAGCTCAAGATGACGACGAGGGCGACAATTTCATGCCACAACGACCCCTCCCTCCGAGGCCGCCATTTCCGGAGGACAGTGATAACCCTGAAGATGATGATGGATTTCCTTCTACCCCATTCTCACAACTTTCAATCACCACCTCATAGACGATAACCATCTTACCTTGATAGCTTTAACTACCACAACTGACATTCTTCCACTAATTTATGTCGTTACTTTCCATCGCCATTTTGAGATGATCTAAGTATTGCATAGCTATGCACTATGCATCCCGAGATCAATGATACAAGGAGGAATATTGCCACTACTACATTTTAAATTTTGCATGTTCAAATATGACTAAGTGTTAAGGTTGCCCACAACCTTTCAGACTACATGGTGAATTAGGAATTTTGAAATATATATTTAAATTAGAAAATAATTTCTAATTTTATCAAAAGTTAGCAATCGATAACATTAATGTGCTTAGGCTCAAACCATGAGATATGCTCCTACCTATGTTTTGACTCAACCTTTAGACACGAAGTGATCATACGACGGAGCTTTAAACATAAAATGATAACACCTCAGTCCTGACTCTATTTTTAGACATAAAATGATCACATGACAGAGCTTCCAACATTAAATGACAACACATCTCTCTCACATCTTTAGACACGAGACAACAGAGGCGACAACGAGGCAACGCGACGTGACGCAAAACAACTCCACTATTTTTGGCACATGAGGTGCCAAATACGGCACTGTGGACCATATTCGGCACCTCATGTGCAAAAAATCAAGTGGTTTTTGGCACATGAGGTGCTGAATATGGTCCACAGTGCCGTATTTGTCACCTTGTGTGCCGAAAAAGTGGTGCCAGTTTGTTTTTGGGGTTAAGTGTCAAAAATATATTTAGTTAAATGAGGTGCTGAATACGCATGCTAAAATTATAAATATAGCGATATGTTATCTATTTTAGTAAATTCGATCGAGTATGTTGTCCACTTTTAGATTTTTCTCCGGATCGCATGTTCCTATCAAGACAAAGAATAAGGTTTAGCCTTATCGACGTCACATAGGTCCTCACTAGTGGCGAAGCCACGATATGGCTGGAGAGGGCCTGGCACCCCCAACGACGCTGCTATCTAGCTAATGAAGTTCTAATCAGCATATGCTAACTACTGTTCAGTCTTATTTCCTAGTTTAATTGGCCTCCTCTATATCTAATTTCTAGCTTCGCCCCTATCCTCGCATGTAACTTTTTCAATGCATGTATATGATGCAATTTTTTTTAATTTTTTTTTGCTAGACTTATGAGTCATGATCCTTGTCCCTGTGACTGTGAACGGTGGCGGTGGGGTTCACTGCGTTCGGCTTTGAGTTCGACCAGCACCACAATGGGCTGGCATCGGTGGGGAATGGAGAATGCGGCGGGAGGCGGTGGGGCTTAATGTATGGCATGTATGAGAGTAATCTAGTCTTGTGTATGTGTACAATCTAGAGGTAAGTGTGTTTAGTTATCTGTATATACTATTTCAGTTTGGTTCGGTAGAGATAAATGTACACCCGCAAAGTGTGTTTGATTGTCTGCATGTACTGTTACAGTCTGGTCTGATAAATATAAATGTACGTATGTAGTTTGACCTCAGAGGACCTTTTCTCCGTAGCCCAGCACAACGGATGCAGGCTGTATCTACTCATGCAGCTGAACTAACTTGTCATTGTCACAAAATCATCTTCATGCGAGTACAACTCTTACATCTGCTCAAACAACACTGAATTCGATCAATTAAATAAAAACTTAACTCAATTTATCTAGATAAATATACATATTAAATATTTTTTTAACGAATATGATTCTGCTCACCAAACAATCGCACTTTAAACTACGCGAGAGTTGCGTGCGCCCGTGGCCCATGCCGCCGCGAAGCCAAACCTGCTGCATGGGCCATCATGCACCTCGTAGTTATCAGCAAACGACAGGCAAACGACACGACATGGCCCCGGCCGGAGGAAGCAGCGCGTTGATGGGTCGAAAGCTACGGCCAGCGGCTCAAGGATATGCATCGTCGACACGTCTCCGGCGTAGCACCGCCATACCAATTTATTGTCGCGGGTCGGCGGGTGTCGCTAGCTGTCGTTTCCTGTTCCATCAGCACATGCACACATGCTGGTGCACACAGCGAAGGGTTATAAAACAGTGACATCGGCAGCCAATGCCGGGTCGGCGCCTAACCGAAGACAACACTGCCTGTTCCTGCCACAGAACGCATCAATGGCCGGTTCGTGTCGCGGAGTGAGAGCCGTGGATCATGTTGCAAAACAGTGGCCATACTATTTGCCATGGCCGTGAGCCCGTAGTGAAGTTAGAGCGTCTCCTACGCTGAGTATTCTAGATGTGCCTATAACACTAATTTATATTGATATTTGTAAATTTTTATAAAAAACTAATCCATTTTAACATCAAGATATTTAGATATGTCTGTCACACCCATAATACCCGACTCCGCCCCTGCGGTGAGCTCATGTTCTTCTCTCTTCCATGAATTGGAGAGTTATGGGGGACAGACGAACATGGCTCGAAGCATACATACGGGGGAAGCCAGCTCCGATCAACAGCCGCTGACGTAGACGTACGTACGAGATGTCACCCATGAGGCCATGAGTACACGTGAAGCGCAGGCGCTAGCTGGCTAGCTGCTAGTATTGCGAGGCATGCAGAACCAGATAAAAGTCCTGGGAATGCATGCATGCATGGACAACGGACGCGGGGTTGACCAGGAACAAAAGAAAACGGCGTCAAATCAGCGGTGTAATGGCAAAGCATGAAGAGGACGGGAAGAGATCTTGCGCTTTGTACTTCACGGCACGCCGCTGGTGGAATTTTTATTCTTAGTCTCTTTGAAGCGCCCTGGATCATTGAGTGCTTAAAACCTTTATTATATTAGTCTTTGATCTATCATTAGTAAATAAGAGTCTTATAATAAATAATATCATAGTCATATAACACGAGAAGTGGTGAGAAAGATCCATCATCCTAAAAATACATAAATGATTACTACGATTAACAGAATTCACATTATCATAGAGTATAGTAGGAATAGCACGAGAACACGTTACTCCACAGACACCTCGGGTGCGGATGCGATCGAGACATACTCGTCAGCCTCACCGTCTGCTTTGGTGAAGTCCGAATCATCCTCTAGAAGCACAAACAAGGATGGGTACAAATATACTTAACAAGTCTCAATCTTTGCCCTACGACAGGAGTATAAATACATACATATGATATCGACAAAAAATAAATTGTAAGGTTAACTTTACGGAAATGCTAATTTACGCATGCAAGTTTAATTTTTTACAAGCAAGTTTTATGAAAACATATATCATTATCATTAAATGAAGGGGTTTTTCAGCCATGGTGGAAAGTCACTACAGCCCAAGTTTCAATATTGCTGGACACCCGTCCACAGCAACCCATGACACACGGTTGGATCTATTTTTCCAAAAATGGGCACACCTTACCTACTCACACAACAAGGAAAACACACACAACCCAAGGAAAACACACACAACCCAAGCTAGTTGCCGTGATCGAATCGTAGTTTGTCTATAACCGTGGACATGACTATTCGAATAGTTTTGCCTCTACAGAGCGGTACACTTTACCCACAAGGTGAGTTTAGCAATATACCACCGTCGTAGCAGTGCGACTCAACAAAACTATTACCCACCACAGCATCATCTCATTAGCTGACTACGAGAGCTAACTAGGGGTTCTTGACCTTTAACTAGGCCTCTAACCGAGTCACCAAGCCTGCACCTGCTTGCACATGCTCCATGGTTTCTCATTGCACACCAACCTCCGGACAATCAGTAGACTAGCCGGTACGATTTAGATTAAGCCTTTCCCATACAAGGTCGAGTGGTTGTACTGTATATACTAGGTAAGATGTCACATCAACTCGGTCCTTAAACGAGTCAAGATAAACATCTTCACACGATGCGTGCCACACAGGCAACACTTCAACTCTCAAAGCATTCTCGACGAAAACCTGATTTGCCATAGATCTAACCTGTTCTCATACTGTTATCAACATCTGGTAAGTTATCCCATCCCATAACTCACGCAACACCAAGCACCAAGTTTTACACAGTTCACAAAGCTATATTTGATTAAGCATGGAATAAAGTAGAGATTATCGTGCTAAGCATACTAGTAACAAGGTAATTGTCTTAGCGTAAATAAAGTAGCCAAGATGAAAGTCCTACGGTTACCGAGATTATACTCAGGATGATTACAAAAATGCTGGCTAATCTTTAATAGGACATAACTAGCTCAACAATTTAAATTATGCCAATAAGTAATACTTCATGCAATTAATTGGTGAAAAACAGTTGCTACGGGTCGTGGTGATACAACTGGGTTCAATATAATCGAAGGAAAATAAATTGAGACTTGCCTTCATTTAAGTCCTTGAGGGGGTCCTGCTCGAAGTCTTGCGTTCCCGTCTCCTTCTCCTCCTCCTCCTCCTCCTCCTCAAACTCGCCGGTTTCTAAAATACGGCACATAGACAACAATACCAATACACAAAAAATACAAATAAAATATAAATAAGTTTGAAATAAATATAAATTGGTATGAATAGATAGGATTTGAATTTAGATGAATATTGTTGGAAGAATCGTTAAAATTGGAGTTGAAACAGAGGAGATATGGGCTTCCGAAATTGGTAGGCAATTTAATTCGAGATAATGAAAAGGGGAGAATATCCCATGGAATATTCTCTAAAAATCAAATTTCATAAATAGGAAAATTCTACTGTACTTTGAGGGTCGGTTCTACGGAGACGGGCTTCTTTTGGGCTTGAGGTATTGGGCCAGCCTTTGGGCCGAGGCAGCCCACTCTGACCCGGGCGGGGGTGGTGACGACGGCTTGACAGCGCGGACCCACCCGTCAGGGCTACTCACAGAGAGAGGGTGGGAGACAACTGGGATGACATTGAGGCAGCGGTGCTAGGACCGTGGCGCCAAGGCAGTCACGGCAGGAACTGGTTGTAGGGCTCACCGCCGGCGGCTCCTGGCCTCTGGTTTGACCGAGAAATGGTCCATGATAACCAGCTTGATACGGCGGAGCTAGTGAGGGGCGTATCATCGACGGGCAGTGGCTGGAATAGGACCAGCAACGCGTCGGAGATGGGAGCAGCTTCGGTCGATGGGGGAATCACGCAGAGAGTGGATTTGGCTCGGGATTTTGGGTGTTGGGAGTATTAGTGAGGTACGAGGAAGGTTTCTCCGTGCACAGTTTGGTCAGTGAGGCTTCACCGCCAGCTGGTGATTGAAGGAGGGGCATGGCGGCTATGGTGTCTTAGTGAGAGCTTGGGGGAGAGGGGGGGTAAGGCCAGGGAGAAGGGCCATGAGGGTGGTGTGTAGTGCGGTGAAGCTTGCCGTGAGGTCTATTGACCGGCAGTGGCCTCTAGGTGGCGGATCAATGGTTGTGGCTGTCGGGGTGGAGACACAGTGAGAGCACAAGAGAGGGAGAGAGGTGAGGAGGCCGGAGCTTGCCTTGTGAGCTCGGTGGAAGGCAGTGAAAGGCGAAGGAGCGATTGGCCAGGCTTCAGCGGGGGTCCACAACGAAGCTCCACGTGGTGAATCATCTTGGGAGCGGGGGGGGGGGGGGGGGTTAATGCCAGAGGTGTAGAAGCTTGGATGTGTGCAACATGCAGCGGGAAGAGTCAAGCTCGACAGCCGAGACAATGAGGTATTTACTTCACGCATGTGCTCGGCCGACGATGCTTTGGGTGCGTGCGATGACAGTGGCAAAGGAGTGCCAGTGTGAATGGTGATTCAAGCTTAGGTACAGTGCGGCGATGGTAGGGTTAAGCGGGTGGGTGGCAGACGATGGTTGGCACAGGTGGTGGGATCCAACGGCCAGTGAGCTCGGCGTGGATGTGTGCATGAGCGGGAGTGCGAGCACGAGAGGAAGAAGAAGGCCGGCTCGGGCTGGGCTGCGTGCGAGGGAGAACAGAGAGGAGGGGAGCGGGCCAGGGGAAGGGAAAGGAAGGCGGGGGAGGGGGGGGAGGGTGAGATGGGCCAATCGGGCGCATTGGGTCGGGGAAAGAAAAGGAGATGGGCTGGAGGGTGAGGGAGAGGTTTTGAGTTTTTTATTTTATTTTGGAAGTGATTTGAAATAGGTTTGAACTGAGTTCTTTTTGCAAATATTTTAAAATTTCAAGTTTTGAAAAATTTGATGTTACACTTTTTGAGAATAGTTTTTACAAATAGACTTCTCAGGAACTTAGTCCAAAAATAGACTTTTTCACGGCACCAACATCTTTGACATTGTTTTTCCATTTCATGACACCAAGAAGTCTGTTGCTGTGATTTGCCACGTTGGATATGAAACATGTATCGGCTCGATGATGTGTCAAATATCGGTGTCAAAGGACTTGGCACCATTTTTAAATAGAACGGCGCCACTATCCCTAGCGTCATTCTTAAGACTTAGGTCATGTTTGGCACAGCTGAAGCTTATGTGTTTTGCTGAAAGCTGCTTATGACTTTTGGCTTTTATGAGAAATTTTTAGGTTCTCAGCACACCAAAAGTCAGCAAAGTCACTCTCAACTAACTTATCAGTTTTTAGTTCGTTTCATCATAAGCTAGCTTTTTAGCTTTTCAAAATTCAACAATAAGCCAGACTGTTTGTTTTAGCTTATTGCTGGCTTCTCCTTCTCAGAAGCCAAAAGCTTAAACAAATAAGGCCTTAAAATCGCACCCGATTCTCTCCTTGCCTTATACCATCTCTAACAGTTTCCCTTCATGAGTCCCATTCCTTTCGCGAAGGGCTTCTCATTCTCTTCATCACTCCAATGATTTTCCTTCACGGTTCTTTTCACAAAGGGATTCCAAAGGTCATTCCCTTCACCCCAGGATTCTCTCTCCTTTCCTTTAATTATTCTTTCGAAGGGAAGCTGTTGGAGATGTGAAAAAAAGGGAATTGAAATGAGGAGGAGAATCAGGAAGAAAATGAAATGAAGGAAAAATAGTTGGAGATGGCCTTATCTCCTTATCACTGTCCCCAATCCCCGCCACTAGCTCGTTCCTCCGCCGCTGCCTTGCCCAGACACTGAGTCATTCCTCCGCCGCCGGCCCGACCTCCCTTACACCACCCCGTTCCTTTACCATCGGCCTCGTCCCTTGCCACCAGCCTCCCCGATGCCATCCCGTTCCTCCTCCAGCGCCCTGCTTCCGTCGCCGCCCTCCCCTATCGCCGGTTGGTTCCTCAACACCAGCCTCCCTGTTCCTCCACCAACGCCCTGCCTCCCTCGCAACCCCGTGCCTCCGTTGTCACCCTCCACCGTTGCCGGCCCGCTCCTCAACCCCGGCCCATTCCTCCCTGTGCCGCTAGACCCCTGCAGTAGTCCCGCCGCCGCCGACTCCAGCAGATCGGCTAACCTGAGGAGAATTGCAGGTTTGATTCCTTTGGATCCCAACGCCGCCCATGAATGAATGTCACCTCATTTGATATAATTATGCTGATGATGTTTGCTTAATTTCTTGTGTTCTAAAATTGTAGTGTGATGGTTCAATCATTTCTTACCTTACTTTCCAATATATCAACTTATGCGACGGTTCCAATTTTTCAAAGTAAAAATATCTTTCAGATTTATGTCATTCAGCATTGACAGGAGATTAGTGTAATCTAGAAATGCACGTGGATGACGAGAATGTTGTAATGGAATGATTCAGGCTCTTGCGACAACGGCAATGCTCTCATGCTGCATTGCATCCAATTAATCAACAACCGGTACATCTGTGCATATTCACTACAGTTGAGGCGTAGACAAAAGACTGGACCGCACGACTTGTGGACCACCTGCTTTCTGTTTTTGCTTGCTGAATTGGAGAAGACCATTTTAAATTGAAGCTTTATGTTCTTCAATTTAATTAGCCTTATACATGTATATATTTAATGTATTACTCCCTGGTTTAGTTGGCACTTGACTGAAAGAGCTTACACTACGTGAAAAAAGTTCATAGGTGACGAATAATAACCCTCATGATGACTAAGAACCCATTACCAATGAGGTCATCGATGACGGGTCATACCGTTACCCGTCACCTATGAGCGTCTCCCATTACATGGGTACAGATATAAGTGACGGGTGATACTCTTCATCCGTCACTTATATCCTAACATAAGTGATGTGTAACCTCTTCACCCGTTACTTATGTTTGTCAGCCATGTAATAAGAGGAATACATAAGTGACGGGTAAGTTAGTTACTCGTCACTTATATATATGTTACCCTGTGGGAATGTCATCTTTCTAAGCTGCATCCTGGAGCATAGCCATGATTTACCAGCCGTCTTCTCCTTGCAAACAACAGTAACACATCCAAATCTATATCGATAAACACACATATAAGAACTCGCTTCATCACATAATTGCAAAGGTTACAAAGTTCCAATCAATTAATGACAGTCATAAATGTTTCAAAGTTCCGATCAACTCATATTACATATATAAGACCTCACAACCTAGGGATTCTATAGTGGAACTCGCCGTGTAGGCTAATGACTTCAGCCACCAAGAACTCTGTGATTTGTCGTCGAATCTCCAGGAGTGCATTGACGTAAAAAAAAAAGCGTCAAATTCCTGAATAATTTGACATGTAACCAACGTCATAACTAATTACTGAAATTAGTTACGAATAATCTCATTTTGAACTTACATCGGAGGATTTGATATCCTTCATACGGAGCGTGAGGAGCATGTTCCACGCAACATAGAATCCACAGGTGTTGCCCGGTGGTTGTTTGAGGCACTGCTGGAAAGAAAATTTAGTTTTAGATCAAAAGAAAAAAAATAAGAAGTAGAGAAGATTTGGTATTCTGTTAGGTAGTATTTACCGCGAACCCAGTTTTGTGTGTCAATCTGCAGCCAGCTTTCGCGTCGTAGTCAGGTTGAGTTTGAATGTACTTGTCAAAAGCCCTGCATAAGGATGGATCTATTAGGGAGCATTTGAATGTTAGAAAAGTTAAATATGTAAACCACTCCACCACTAGGCAGCTGCAAGCCGCACACCACTCCACCATGCCGCCAGGCTGCTACCATGGCCCACTATTCTCATTGCCAGTCGTGCCCAGCCGCGCAACCCTCTTGTTGGCATCTGCGTTCCCGACGATCTGTCCAGCCAAATGCCTTGATATTTTGCCAAGATGTGCCACAGGTTGTCCCCTACCATGTCCCCAAATAGTTTGTTCAGAGGAGGACAGATGAAGTCGAGATCTACGTCGCTGCCTGCGATGCTTTGTGTCTGCTCGCGTCCAGGGTGCAAACCAAAGAATTCATCGGTGTTCCCGATGATTCAGAGAAGATCCACCCACACCACCCATGCCACGGTCTGTCCCATCGTCACTTATATGAGATTATAGAAGGGCTCGCTTGGATCGGCAGTGATGCATTGGGAACACGAGTTGGACCTCCAATGCTGCGGTTGCCGTCGGTGCTGCCGTTCGGCACCCTGATGACCACCTCCTTGATCATCACAGAAAGGTGAGGACCAACCCACTCCCCTCTTCCTTTCCCTTATGTTGTCATCCCATGTAATCCCTAGCCAAACCCCCATCCCCATGGATCCATTGCCATGCCACCACAGTCTTTGCCATCGCGAATGGCATCTGTGTTCCCTGACCAATCAAAGTCGAATCACCATGCCCTTTGACCTGCACGTGCCCTTAGATGTTCCTCATTCCCTCACCAACTAGATCGGCTATTAGAGCCCCGACGCCACCGGAATCCACGTCGGTGTTGCCGCTGCCCCTGTCTGGATGAGTTCTGCGCGTGCACTGCCGGTTTAGTCCGCGTTCCCTATTGATCTAGCGACTGTATGGATACATAGACAATATCATGGTGTGTCCCATAAAGCCCTCTATCGGCCCTAGGGCCACTTCTCCATTTGTGTAACGAGGCAGCCGGAATATGGTCGCCAACCGCAGCATGCCGCATCCATCATCTATCTCATCTCCGTTGACCGATCTCCTTCTCAGGAGATGTTATGCTCAAATTTGTGCGATATCATTGTGTTTCCAAGAAAAGGATAACATACAAACGGACAGAGCCAAGCCTTGTAGCTGGTTTATTCCTAGCTATAGTAGACCTACCCCTAGATCATCATGATGGTGGGTAGGCATGTACGACTTGCTTTGGTCGTCTTGCAAGTCCTGTGCCATCCGCTAAGAATTGTCACTCTCGCATGCGAGGCCATCCCGTAGCATTAAATGCTATGGGATGGGTCACTCCATCTCCACGCATGCCCATGACCTTGCTTGCCGAACGGAGGTGGCTGGGAAAGGAAAACATTTGAGTGGACGACACTGGATGTGATTTGACTAGTTATGTGAGTACCTACCGTGCGACCAGCAGGGACTGGTAGTAGGGTTTTATCCTTGACCAGGGGACTGGTCAATGGAGCCCTATTCTGGTTGCAAGGTGAGGCCGAGGTCTTGAGGATATCCATTCGCCAACTGACATTTGGCACTGGGGGCGCCTGCCTGGTGGGGCACCTCCTTACCTATTACACCGACAGTTGCCTGTTAACACAATTGCCTCGTACATACTCTACTATGCCAAGTGGTTTGTAGACTAGCTTTGTCATGCTAATGCTCTAACAGTGAGAAACAAGATGTGGGCACCACGGGCTTCGGTGAGTGGTTCGTAGCTCGTTGCGGTTGTCGGTCGCTCATCTTGGCGGATGTTTCCCCTCGTGCTCGGTTCGCGGGCACCTCAGCACGTTTATGTGATATTTCGGACCTATGTGTAATATGGATGTTATGTAATATTTGGGCACTATTTAGGACTCGGCATGTTTATGTAATAATTTGCACCAATGTGTAATATGGATTCTATGTAATATTACTTGGTTGCCTCCTCTTATTTTTGTTTTTATCTTTGATCATATTTGATGTTTGAGCGTTGCTTATTTATTATGCGCAGTGGGATGGAATATATATTGGACAAGGTCTGCTGGCCTTCTAAAATACCCTATGGCACCATAATGTATGGTATCTGTAGGACCGAGAATGGTGACTAGAGGGGGTGCATAGGTGTCTCATAAATTTCTTTAATAGCCTTCTCCTATTTTATCACCCAACGCACCTTAAAAACCAAAAGCGGAAGCAAAAACTTAAGAAAGACATATTGCAACAAAAGATTCTCAAGGAAAGCTTAGCTCTCGTGGATGTAGATGAACACTAGGTTCCATTGACACTCATCCCACGAGTCATCACTACATAAAGATAGCAACTTGATGGAAAAAACGTTGGCTCCAAAGTAAAGATCGCCAAATGAATAAGTTCTCTGAGTTGATGATCTAGAGGTAAGGGAATTCAATACTCATTTGTGCACATTTGTATGTGAGTTTTATGTCTCTAGCAATAAGAAGAACTTTTCAAGGTGGAAAAATCTCAGCTCATCAACCAAAACGAAAAACTCAACCGAAAAGGAAAAACTCGCAACAAAGCAAGAGACCCAATAGAAGGAAACTAGAATAAGATGAACACAAGCATCGAAGTAAACATGCACTTCATTTCTTATAAAGGTCAGCTCTCTTTTAGGTAGATTACAAAGTATTTTTCTCACAAAAAGCTCTCACCTATGACAAAGGCTAAGCTCTTCTCTTTCCTTTTGTCGGTGTATTCGGAACCAGGGGTCCCTAAGTCCCGAGACCAGGCCGGCCATCCGCCACATGTCACCACCCTGCAAGATAAGAAGAAGCTAAGTCCCGGGAGAAGGTGCTCGGGGCCGCCGCCTTTGGTCCCCGAGCACCCCAGTTCCCCGATGATCCGCAGAGCCCAAATATCGGGAAGGAAGTGCTCGGGAGAGAGTGCTCGGGGCTGCACATGGCAGTCCCCGAGGACTCGGTTCCCCGAAGGTCTCACCCAAGTGCTCGGGAGAGAGTGCTCGGGGCTGCACGTGGCAGCCCCCGAGGACTCGGTTCCCCGAAGGCCTCACCCAAGTGCTCGGGAGAGAGTGCTCGGGGCTGCACGTGGCAGCCCCCGAGGACTCGGTTCCCCGAAGGCCTCACCCAAGTGCTCGGGAGAGAGTGCTCGGGGCTGCACGTGGCAGCCCCCGAGGACTCGGTTCCCCGAAGGTCTCACCCAAGTGCTCGGGAGAGAGTGCTTGGGGCTGCACGTGGCAGCCCCCGAGGACTCGGTTCCCCGAAGGTTCACGCAAGATCGTCCGACGACCCGAAGGGTCCCATCGTCGGGGTGTCAGCCAGTCAAAGGCCTAATGCCGCATTTAATAGGCACGCGCGGCCTGACATCCTGACATTCTCAGCTGCCCACGCCCCAGTGTCAGACCCTGCCATACACTGGCAGGGGGGCGTGGGTCCATTAAATGCACGGGTCCCGTCCCGTTTCATCCGGGTGCCTCGGGATAACGTTGCCAGAATCGAAGCGCTCCGCCTGCCACCCTGCCCTGGCAGAAGAACAAGACAGGGTGGGCGCACCGGGCACCTCTGAGGCTGCCCGGTGGGCCCCCTTAATGGCGCCCGAGGGCATCCACAGTGGCGGGTGGTCGGATGCGCGCCGCATTTTTCCACCGCCCCTGTCACTTCGCCAAGACGGAATGATGACACCTTTCTCCGTGGCACCTTGGCACTGGCACCCCCTCTTTCCCATTCAGGATATGTCGAGGTCGGCGCGCCTATAAAAGGAAAGGATGGAGAACACGTAAAGAAAGAGACCGGAAGAAGGAAAAGAAAGAGGACGCAGACGCTCGAACCAGTTCAAGCCAAGCTAGAACACGAGAGCCTCAAGCTCTCAGTAAGTGGCTCTCTCTTGTAACCAGATACATCCTTGAAGAATTCCCTTCAAGGACAGATATAACACTCACACAGGAGTAGGGTGTTACGCCCCCGTGCGGCCCGAACCTGTCTAAACCCCGGTGCACCCATCTTTCTCGCACTAGGACGATCATCTCCCACCAGCCACTGCATTTATTTCTGTTTCCCGCTTATTTCCCAAAACAAGCTCGTTCAGGATCATCCCCCCGGCCGAATCTCTAAAAGGGGGTCTCTCGGGATCCCTGCGATAGGAGTTCACCCTCCGACACCTTTCCTCTACAACCTAGCACTCAAAGCTCAAATGGCTGGCTCAAGCCTCTTACACAGTCCTAACCCTCTATTTATAGGCTAAGGTGGTAGCTTAGCCCGTAAGCTCATTGTTTCAGAATACCCCTATCTTCGAATAGCTTTCTACCTACCACCGAGGTATTTTAATCTATTTTTCGCTCCATCTATCGAACGACCATGACACCTTCACAACTTAGCTTCACCTCGACGCAAGCTTCGCGATAATACCACGTGTCCTCCATCCTTCCACGGTTTTGAGCCCAAACCATGAAACCGCCTTGCACGTTTCTCAAAGCATGACTTGTTGTCACTTTTCACCTCAAGCAAGCATCCCGATGTTGAGAATGTACTTCGTCTTGCAATCTTTACCACTGGCAAGTCTCTCGCTCATGATCCCTTGGGCCGCCTTGTCGTTTACACCAGCATCCTCTTCACTTGACTTTATCAACATGTCATCTTTATCCTTCCTTTCATGCTTTGCTTGACCTCCATGGCACAGTTAAGATCACCCTTAACTCCACCTGGTCCTCTTGGTAGTTCAGCACCAAGCACCCCGCTTTGCCCCGATCATTCCACCGTCGACCGCCAAATTGCATCCATCATCTGCACATCATGAAACAAATAGACACATATCTCCAAACTATCTCTAATTAGTTCCAAATCGAAATCCTCAGTTGAGGCACATCTCAAAAAAATCGTGAACGCCGGATCACAACTTCTGAGTGCCAGACCAACCATGTTGCAACCTCTTAGCGAGAAATGCTCTGGTAAAGCATCCGATGTTCATCTTCCATCGCCGGACCATCCAATGCATGTAAGTCCACCATAGCCGACTTGCAACGTCTCTCCAAGAAATGCTCTAGCGTATATTGTTGCTCATCGTCGGACCAATCGGCGTGTACTTCAATTTATGCCTTTGAGATGAAAAGCTCGGTGTGAACCTCATCTGAACCCAGACCATCCGGTGTGTACAAAATCCCGAGTGTCGGATCATCCGGCCTGTACAATTTTCTTGAACTCAAAGACAAACACACCAACTCTATTTCTCTTTGCAATTTAGGTTAGCCATGATCAAAATTGCAACAGGCTCGTGCAATCCACAAATCAACAAACCAAAATAACAAAATTATCAATCACTCATCACAAATAAACCAAGACATATTTCAACTTAGTTTCTTAATATCAAATTATTATTTTACGGCGCCACAGGTTGTGGCGCCGTACCCGGTCCTGTGCCCAAACATTCTGGGAACACGAAACCCATGTCGTCGTGCCTACTAAATAAGGCTTCATGGTACTTGGTGTTGTGTAATTTAAATACGACACTACAAATATTGGCACCATGCACCTCCTGGCGACCAAACCTTCTGTGCTATTAGTGGCGTTGTATTTCAATTACACAGTGTCAAGTACCATGGCATAGTGTAATTTAAATACGATACCACAAATAATGGTTCTGTGAACGTTCTCCGATGACCAAACCTTTACGCCGAAGAGATCAATAATGTCATCTTGAAGAAGAACAATGTTGTAGGTAATTGTATCGTGGTCTATTACAGGCTGAGGTTGAGGCACCAATGGAAGAAAGCATCGTCCGGTCTCGAGCAATGGAAGAAAGGAGTATATATCAAACCCGCAGGCGAACGTTGCAGCTATGCATGGACACCACAATGGCACAATGGGGGGGGGGGGGGTACTCACACGCATAGCACTAGATTCCACCTTCTCCTCCTCTGTAATTTTTGGTGGGTTAGGTGGAGGTAGCACCCAACGCTTGAACTGACGATATGGAGTTGTGTGATGATACCAATACGATAATAGATAGATTCTCGGGTCATACATCTCTGAGCCATCAATCCACTAGAAGAAGAAGCATCTCATGTCGTCTTGTCAAATTGTGAAAAATAAATCAACAACCATATAGTTTCATTATTACTATAAAACGCTAACATGCACTTACATGTTTGTCCGCACAAGTGCAGTAAGCACGAGCAGCCGTTGAAGGATCTCTCGACTGTTTAACCTCTGTGGGCACTCTACATTCGCAGTTCGGAATGGGAATAGCGGGAGGCACCAGGGCATCGCAATCTTTGATGATGAGATAGTATTTGTTGTCCCTCGGGCTAGGCTACAGCTCAATGGCATCTTAACGTTGCAAATTCCACTCTAAACTATTAAGATGTAATTAATACGTATAAATCTAACTAAATACAATCTACATATATAAGTGCAGCAAAGCCCATTGAGTAAATACTTGACAGACATACGTTAAACTACTTTAAACACTACATATATAATTTGCCATAACACACCTCGCTAATCCAAAAAAATGACCTACAAACTAAACATTGCAACAAACCCTAGATTCTAAGGGTACCTCCTAATCTCATCACAGAGAAAGTTTGTATTGCAAAAAAAAAAAATGATGAATGGGAGGAGGATTAACTTCCCAATCCTTTTCCACCAAAAAGAATACTTTAGTCCCTTTGGATTTGACAGATTTTAGTAAGGAGAAGAGAGAACGGAGAGAGGAGTGGTGCCAACGTAGAAGAGAGTTCAAACTTGAGTGGGGCAAGTGAGAGGGGAGAAGGTAGAGGGAAAGAAGCAGACCCAGTTAAATACTCTCGTATCACGGTGCCAAGTTATATGATGATGTTCCTTTAACATACAGCGTCAAGACCTTTGACACTGTATTAGGCCACGTCATCCAGGCACTTTCAGTGCACATTCGACATGGCAGAGCACGGCACCAAGGTTGATGTTGCCGTAAAATAAATTTACGTACTACTACAGAACACCACATATGTAACGCCTTATCAGTGTCGGTTCGACAGTAATCGGCACTAAAAACGTATCAGTGCCGGTTCTTAAATTCCGCACGGGAACAACAGCTGAGGAGATAATAACCAGTATTGATACATCAGTGCTGGTTCTAACCATAAACCGACACTAATAATCAGTCTCAGTGCCGGTTCTATTTACGAACTGACACTGATAATTGTTACTGCCACAACTTATCTTAAAAAATTCATAACTTTTTCACACGAAGTCGGATGGGGAAAAACTTTATATGAAAATTATAAATCAGTGAAATCCACAACTTTGTAGTTAAAAACTTTTTAATTTGGGGTCATTTAAATGCCCAAATAATTATAATAAAGTTGCAGTAGTGGTCGATGACAGCTCACATTAAAAAATTCATAACTTTTTACACAAAGTTGGATGGGAAAAAACTTTATATGAAAATTGTTGCTCTCAACAAGATCTACAACTTTGTAGTTGATCACTTTTTTTATTTGAGATCATTTAGATATACAAATAGCTATTCAAACGTTCTGTCAGAAGATATCAAAAGAATTTATTTTGCTACTATACTCACGAATGAACGATAGCTCGGATGGTTAGAGGGTTCATACGTGCGCACAGGAGGTCTTGAGTTCGAGTCTTAGTTGCCGCATGCGAGCGAATATCACATGAGTTTGCGAATATTAGGCGCGGTCGGGTGGACAGCCTCTGGTCGAAAAAAATTAGACATTTTTCGACCCGAAAAATATTGAATTGAGACTGACTATCAATACCGATTGGAGTCACCAACCGGCACTATCAGTACCAAGTAATCAGTGTCGGTTCAGAACCTGTTACTAATAACGATTTTGTACCGACACTGATAAGGTGTTTTTATGTAGTGACTGTACCATTACGTATGACGCTGTAAAAAAAATAATTTCTAGACATCTTTCTTAGGATCCGTTGCATAAACGGTTTTCAAAAAAGAAAAAAAATCCACCTGCCGCTGCATGTCATATACGTGCTACAGTTACCTGTTACCCCAGTCAGTGGAGTGACGTGTGCGAGTTATTACGGTGAAGTGGTTAACGCTTTGCGCTTTAACTGCGACTGCAGTTTCCGGACAACCATGATGATCATCTACACATATACTGGTAGCTTGGAATAGACGTATGACATGAGAAGGCTACATGGAAGAGAAAAAGGCCAGCCACATACATCTTTTTCAGCAGCCAGGCAACAGAAAGAAAGAGCCACAATGAGTAAAAGAGAGATGTCAGACACAGTTCTTCGGAGGGGAGACAAATCAACTATCGACCAAAATCTTGGAACTTTCCACTCGGCGCCTGTAGTCGTCGCCCGCCGCGGTCACTAGCTAGCGCCACCATGTCTGCCTCGCCACGTGCCTGTTTGCCCTTCACTGCTGCCGCCGCTTCGACCCGTCGACCCTACCCATTCCAAATCTCTTTGGCTGGTGGTTGCTTGCTCTCTCCACTAGCAGCGTCGTTCTGTCACCTGCGGCTCCCACCCAATCGTCGCCCTAACATCCCTCGGATCCGTCAAGTGAGCACGGTGGGTAGAAGAAAGCTATTTCCCTCCGGTGGTGACACACAGATATATTGTCTCGACTGAAAATTCGCCGAATAGCTTCATCAGTGAAGTACTGCGCCGCCCACCACACAGCGCCGTGGCGCGTGGAGGGACCGAGCTAATTCACGCGCGTCGCGTCCCCTTTCTTGACAGCCCTCTCTTTTCTTTTTTAGAACTTTTTTCCATCGGCATCTTTCTATTTAAAAAAAATTGAAAAAACTTTTTTTCAAAAATTTTGAGAAAAAATTTAGCTCGAACTTTTAAGAAAAAACATTTAAGGAACAGTTTAGCTTAAACTTCTAAGAAATTTACGTATGGTGCACGAGTTGACTACAAGCGCTCATATACATAATGGTAATTTCGAACGTGGAGGAACCTAGCCAGTAGCATAACAGATATGCGCCGCCCACCATACGGGACCTAGCTGAGGGGCACCGTGGCACATGGAGGGGTTGGCGCTGGTGCGAAGGGGCCGAAGGGCGGGAAGGTGGTGTGGTCGTCGATTCACGACTTCACATGGGTGGGTTAGAGAGATGAGACGTCAAGATGATGAGTAGGTTGGGCTAGCCGATTAGGATGAGTCGATCTATTCAGTGACCTATAGGCACTTATGTTTGTAGCTATAAACTAGTATCTAACTTTATATAATTCGAGTGCTTGACTCGGTAGATATGTAAACGAGATTTAATATTCAAACCCGCAACCGCTAGATACAGAACATGTAGGATCTAAACTCACGTTGAGTGTCATCCCTACCTCCATCCCTGCTCTGCCATCGAAATTTTTTTAGTGCGCATGTGCGCTCCGAGCGCACGACCTGTTGTGCTGGCTGCTGCTTCCCCTTACACGTGTGTAGCCCACTTAAAGACAACCGTATCCCTTCCCCTGTCGCACGATGCAGCTAGCATCCCCTTTCTCTGTGTCACTACCCACACAACTCTGATCCCTTTTCTCTATCGCTATGTCTTCGCTTCATCACGCATTCACGCCATATCCGCGACGACGGTCGTCGAGGGCGTCGCGGCCAGGCGACCGGCGGCTGGCGAACATGCCCTTGCACTCCCTCCACCTCCCCCGCTCCTGCTTTCTCTCCTTATCTCTTTCTCTCACATCAGATCACCTGACGACAGAGGGCATGGCCGGGTGATCGGCTCAGATCCGCCCATCGGCCGGCGGCTGACGAGGGTGCCAGCGCCGTCATGTCCTTGTAGCTTTCTGATCGTGCCGTCGGTTTTGCCATAAATGGATTTGTCTTGTAGTTGTCTGATCGTGCGCACGCTAGCTTGCTCGCGCGGGTGCACGGATTAGCAGAGTCCAAACCTCACTCAACCCCATCGCCAAGCCGTCGATTAAAAACTATTAAAGCCTTTTCTAAAAAAAATATATTAAAGCCTCTTCTGTCGCATGCAGTCCTCCTCATGCACACAATGCCCGTACGCCAATGGACGTGGATCCCCGTCCTGCAGAGACCCACCCATGCACAAACACACAAAGCGACATGGACACGGCAGTACCCCATGGCCTGCCTCGGTGGTCGCGTCGTGGGCTCGACGGGAAACTCGGGAGCCTCTGGTCCTGCACCTCACCTTCTCTCTCAGTGATCTTGGTCGTCCCTAGCGCTCATTGAACCAAAAGATCGCATCGCCGCCGCAGTGCCGATCAGTCCACGGGGTCCGAGCGTGTGTCCGTGCCTGGCTCCCCTCGTGACAGTGTCTGCATACTGTCTCCGAGAGGCCTGGACGCCACTAACTCGTCTGGTCTCTCTCTCCCCTGCCGTGGGCCCAGGACACGAGCGCCAATGGACCGGTGGGGATAAATAGACAAAGAGAGCCCGTTATGCAAGCGCACGTTGCATGCATGCCACAGTGTCGCCCCTGTGAAGCCTGTGAAACTGTGACTATCCGAGCGGCGCACACACTAGGCGCGTACGGAGGTGCGTGCAGAAAAGATTGCATCTAGCACAGCGGCAGCGTCACTAGACATAAATCCTCTGCAGTAGTGCAGAGGCATTAAAAATTATTAACATGGAGGCCAAATGAAAAACGGATCCATATGCAAGTAACTTTCAATCCTTTTGCAGTTCTGGACTGGAGAGGATCCCGGTGCAGCGCCGCAACGTTCGTGGCCGGCCGAGGGATGGACTGGCGCGCGGGCATGATGAGTCTGCCAATCAGCACAGCGCGCACGGTTGTACTTCAGAATGGACATTTATGCGGTGAACGTGGTGCGTATAAATCTCCTCAGGCCCCATCTGCTCTATCAGGACGAAAATTGTTTCAAAGTGCAGTAGCTAGTTGCAACATGGCAATCCGAGTATCCGACCAGTGATTTGGATGTTTGGCGGCGGAGACTGCAGCGGGTCTTCAGAGCAAAATCAAAGTTGACAGTCGATCATTTGCTAATCTGGGAGCGATAAATCTTTTGGCTCAACAGCGCATCGTCATCGAAGACGACAAGCAAATAAAAACCTTCGTCAATCTCCAGCGTACGTGATCATGGATCGGTTTTCGGTCCGTGCTTACACCGGCTAGCTAGTAAATAGTAACTCCATCTACCGCGCGCCGGCCGTCATAATGATCAATCGCTCGAACGGGTAGCACGGCCAGTGCGAAGCAGCTGGGGCTTTATATCGATCGACTGTAGCTACTGTAGCTCGCTAGCTTGACTGATCGTACGGGTTCGCTGCACCCTTGACGACGCCATGAATGAGAGGTAGAGCACACCAATGGCGCACAGTGCAGCTGCCGCTCGGGGCCCTGTTTCGAGCAGCCAGGACGACGACGTACGTACGCTAGCGAGAGCTAGAGACGATGCTACGTTGGCACTACAGGAAAGTCTACAGTAACAACAAAAGCTCACCCACGGAGGACTAGTTCCTTCGTCCAGTCCAGTACCAGTCATCTCTCTCATGGTGTGATGGATGGATGTGACGTTAAATGGAAACAGCAGGCACGTCACCTCCAGACTGCCTAGCTACGCTCGCAGCAAAAGCATCATGGGCTCATGGCATTAGCTGCTGAGCTGAGCTGAGCTGAGCTGAGCTGAGCTCTTCTCCCCTGCACGTATCTGATCCTTTGCTCTACCGTATTCCGTCCGTATAGCTAGCCTTTACCCCCTATGGCGACGTGACACGCGCCCCGTTCGTCCCCGGGCTGACATCCACTCGACCGTAGCGCGTCCCCGTATCCCGGGCAATCTACGTGACAATCCTCCCTCCCGCTGCACTGCTCCCCCGGTTAGACGGGGGGGAGGCAGGAGGTGGCGGCCCGCATGTCGGTGGCTTGCGCGAGGGCCCGGTGGGGTCTCGTGACGGCGACGGGCATGGGCCAGGGCTGTGCAATGTTACGTCGCGTCGGTGGCGGGACCCAGACGGATGCTCCCTTGTTTACTTGGGGGTCCAATTATTAATGTGCCAGCTCCCCCACCGGTTGATGCGGGCGCCTACCATCGGCGAGATTGGGATCTTTAGGGCAGTGTTAATTGCCGAGCGTACGTGTGATTTGTCCATCTAAAAGGCCTTCTCGTTTAAGAATACAAATGTTTTTAAAAAGTAAAACTTTATAAGTTCTGTTGACAATTAATTAAATTATATAAATGTTTAGTACAAATTTATTTCAATAAATTTGTATTTTAAAGCAATTTTAGTATATTATTGATTTTATAGTAATTAACAATATATGTTAATAAAAATTAAAATTCAAAGTTTACTTTTGATGACTTTATTAAGATAAAATATGTCTTATATTTTTAAACGGATGGAGTAATTTATTTGAGTTGGTGAAAGAAAGTTGGGACTGAGGAGTGAAGACCCAGGAAATATCATCGGGAAATGAGTGCTTATTTTTTCTAAGATCTTATCTAGAGTGCAGGATTTTTCTCGATTCTCAGGAGGAATTAAAAGTTTCATGTGATATTATTCTATTTCTGTTAAAAAATAAGTAATTATCCGGACTTGCCAAGAATACCTCTAAATTTCTTGTGTTTGGGCGCACCATAAGAAAGGTGGAGAATAACAGCCGAGGTGTCTGGTGTTTAGATCTCTCCAGTAGTTACTTTAAATTTTCATCTTTAAAAATACTATGACAACATCCCCTATTACTATTACAATATCTATTACTTTTTTATCTTTAACAGGTACCTATTTCTTTTCTTCTACAGTTCTTTTTCTCCATCTGGATCCGCCATCAGGCTCTATGAACAGCACTGCTACAGTGTTGCGCACCGCTACAGTACCCGGCAAAAATACAGCTGCATACTCCCCTCTCCGTAACACTGTGCGGTACTGTAGCACTTGTTGGAGTACCTATTTCTGATGCTACAGTAGTTCGAAAAACACTGTACCACTGGACTGGATTTGCAGATTTGCAGACTCTGCTGAGTTGGCCTTATACAGCAAGACTTTGATCCACGATCTCACAGTGGATGATGAAATGAACAAGGGAGAGATAGGAGAGCATGTTTTTTTTTCCTTTTATTTTGTCAGTGGTATAACCTAGCCTATCAAACCCGCATCGTGCTTGTGAAATTTTAAAAGAAATTTCGCCACTCTAAAGCCTCCTTTGGATTGTAAAATTTTCATAAGAATTTTAGAGCATTTCAATCCTTAGGAATTTTTCCTTAAGGTCCTTTAGAACAAAGGAAAGGGCTTATCAAATTCCTATGAAAAATCATATGGAATTGTTTTTTTCTATAAGAACTAGTTACGTATCCGTACGTTGCAATAGGGGCTAAATATTTTCGTGCTATAATATTTCAAATATAAATCAATAAAGAGCGTTAGCCGACAATATATGTCTATCATGAGTATAAGAATAACTGAAAGGTGAGAGTCATATGGCTGGTGCAAAACTGATAAATATTTTGATTGTGATCTCTTATAAGCAACTATTTCTTGAGAAAAAAATTATTTAGCTTTGTCTAAGTTATGAAAAGGACGTAGCTATAAAGGACCTTCCTGGATAAATCAATTGTCCTCGTGTGTTAAAAAAATAATAGTAGTAGATTGAAAGGTACCTTTATGGTTCGATTCTCAACATATAAGCTCTTAGATGTGCTAAGAACAAAGATACATAAGATGTGTTTATCGATGTCGAAGAATATAAGCTTTTAGATGTGCTAAGAACAAAGATACATAAGATGTGCTTATTGATGTCAAAGAAGGACACAGAGATGCACTCTTGAGAGAACAAAGGCAAATCCAGCCGTTTCCACCTGATACAATCACACCAAACAAACAAATTAGACCTCAATATGCATATGTAACTTTCTCTCATAGATTCAACCACGAGTAGAACATTGACTTGTAACTAATGAAGCATTGCCTGGCAAAGAGGAGACATCATATGGATATTTGTCAAACAATTGCAACAAAATTGTAAGCAGCTGGAACCAAGTCGTTTCTTGTAGCAAATAGATCAAAACTCTTGCCAGTTCACCTTCAATTATAAGCAGATTCAGGTCAATAATCTCTAAAAAAGTAGGGACCGATGCATCAAAGAAAATGTGAAAATATCACTTACGGTGTGACACATAACATGAGAAACCTGAATTTCCAACACATGTTGTTTGATTTAGTTATGATGTAACTACAATTTTTAAAATAATAGTTGCACTCCAAGCATAACTTCAGTGCAAAGAAAGAAGAACCGTACCATTGTGTCTGCTGAGCAGCAGTTATAATTGTAGTGTATCACACTTTTGCGCCATGGTTGATCTTTCCACCTATTGACATTCTTGTCATAGTGGGCTGTAGATGTAAAAAATTTTGAACAAAATTGAACACTCAAGAGGTACATTTTATGTGCAAATTAGTGCTCTTATAGAGCTAGTAAATTAAGTACCTTCTCATAGTAGCATCCATGCTTTTTTCTGATTTATACCAGCAGCAATGGCAATCAAACACTGATAATTCTGGTTAGACTCCTATTGGAACAAAATAACTCGCAATGTGATACATAAATAAGTATTGTTGTGTACTTAGGAAGGTGGGAATAGCTAAAGGTTGTTGAGCTTTGCAATTGGAGCCAACGAAAATCTTGCCCTGGAACTAAAACACTTAAGAATGAGTTAAATGGAGTGTGAGTGTGCACCTCTTGTGAGCCACAATGGCAATTCCATGTTCGAGTACGGCTCCACATCCATACGGGGCAAATAGCCGATCATAGCAATAGTTGTTTCAGAAACCTTAACATTAGCTCTGTCACATATTTAATTTGTTTACATTGGAGATGCAATCAATGTCACAGCAGTACCGTCGTCATATCAAATGATCAAGATTTTGCTTCCAACTGCAGAAATGCATAATTGGATTAGACATTTCCACGCTTGGTAGCACGTCAAGTTGTGGTATATGATTGATTGAAAATTAGGAAATTACACATGAAGATCTACTGGTGCCTTGTTTGTTCAACAAAAAAGGTCATTAAAAAAATCTAAATAAAACGGAGCAGGGGAAGGGCGCCTGTTGTACCTTGGCCTGCTGTAAAGTGGTTGCCGGCGTGAGAAACCTCAAAGGACGAAGCGTGTTTGGCAGCCTGTGTGGGAGACATCGAGGGCCTGAGATGCTCATCGGCGCTGTGGTTGATGGCAAGCGGGGGCCTCCGTGGTGTTGGTGATCCTAGACAGCATGGGGAAGGTCTAATGCAGATGGTCGGAGCCTAGCGACGCATGGGTGGCACGGGCAATGCAGCCGAGGTCGACCGATCTGGAGGAGTGATGCGAGATCCTTCGATCCGCTAATCCACATGGGGCTCTCAAACCGGTGGTGTCAGCGGCAGCGTCTCGTGGACCAGTGGCGACAGCGGCGATGCCTGCGGTTTTCGGAGCCCAGAAAGCCCCCCCCCCCCCAGCTGGAAGCCCTAAAAGGAAGAGTGAAAGGTCAGACCTCCACCTCCACCGGGACATGGCAGATGCGTACAAGAGGATAAGGGTAGGGAGGGGAGACTCACATGCCGCGGTCTGGAGGAGCGCACGGACCGGCTAAGGGTGTGGGCGAGGGAGGCGAGCGTCATGTAATTGGCAGTGACAACAGGAGTGCAATAGCCGGGGGGGAGGAGGACACAGACAAATTGATGCATGGGACAACGCGATAGCAGGAGCGGGGCCATGTCCCAGAGCGAGGAGGGGAGGGGGTTCGTAGGCGTCACAAAGAGAAGGCGGCCCATATATCGGGAGCAAGGGATTTAGGGATGGGCGTGGGACTCAGGTGGACATGGGACTCATTACGTACTTTTTAAGTAGGAGAGATTTTGGAGGAATTATAACATGAGGTCTAATCTCATGGAAATTTTCCTTTGTGTCCATCTCTCATCTGATTCCTGTGTTTTTCCTGCACTTATTCTAAACGGTTATTAATGTAGTTTTTCTGTGTTTTTCTATTCCAGAGGATTAAAGATGCTTAGGCATTTCAATCATACATTTTTCCTATTCATTTGTTTTGAGAATCCTGTGTTCTAAAGAAGCCCTAAAGATTGGCTTCACATATTGCAACTCAAAGATTAATTCTGTCAACGATTTATAAACTATCGATCTAACGAACTTGAAGAAATAGGGGATGCTTTGAGTAGATGAATTACATGAGAACACATGGGGAGTTTTTATATAGGTTCAGGCCACCCTAAGGATAATAATCATATGTCGTGTTTGTCTTATATAGATCTAAGCCTGTTACAACGGGGTATATGGCTAGCCAAGATATATCTAAACATAGTCGATGACTTCCTTACTTAGTTTCTATTGGCTTGTATTTAACTTGTTTGGACTTTTGTCTCTTTGGTTTGGCATGTCCTCTGCAGGCCCCTCTAGCACCGAATATATATGTGGGTGTCGTATGTCCTTTGAACTCCTTATTTCTTTGAGATAAACCTTCCCGGTTACGAGACGCCTTGGGTAGCTACATGTGGTTTCCTTTTATCAAGGGACCCCCTTCCTGAAAATAGAGATATGCCCGGTAATTTCGAGAAACCCTAGGGTAACCAGATATCATAACTATTCATCATCAATCTTCCCGTCATTGCATGAAATGAGGCTTCAACGAGTTAAATATATGGCTAGCAAAGATAAGTTTTTTGTCCAACCACGTCATCGAGTAGGACTCGAGTCCCCGGTAAGGATGAAGCATCTAACCGGGTTTTCTGATCTTCTACTCGGGATCCTGAACTCCTCCCCCAAGAGAATCTTTCGAGAAGATGTTCCATCAAAGTAGGATTTCTATTCGCTTTTCCTTTTGGACTGAAGGAAGTTTATCACTGGTTGATTTCAAAAATTGAAATTTCACAGCGAAGATTTTGGGTAGTGGTGAGAATCATTTTCCCGTTAGAGTACCATGATTACAGTAGTAGCGCGAGGAGCCAAACTCCACAGGGTACGGCGCTAACTGCCCCACATGTGTCAGTCATTAAATGTGACGTGACGATACAGTGGGAGATCACGGCCTCAAGTCATGTCACATTGTTAGCTGAAGCACAGTTTCTGAGTGCCTTTGTTCTGCATCAAGGCAAAGGGAGAGCCCACCTCAGTATCCATTCTTCCATCATCGATTGCTTTCCGTCACATTCATCGTCCTCCTTGCGTCCTTGCTCCCATAAACCCCCCTAAAACCCCTCTTCCCTCAACCCTCCATGGGTAGGAAGAAGATCAAAAAAGAGAGCTCTTCTGCCAACGAGATGGTGAGCGCAATCCCGGAATGGCAAGAATCAGATATCAAAGAGGAGTTTCTAGAGAAGGGTTCTGATCCCTTGCACACCAGCGGTGGGGCAGATGATCCTGAGCCTGAACAACCACAACACAGTGGTCTTCCTTGATTTCTTTCGTTGCGGCTTTGGTATCCCTCCTTCCAATTTTTGCTCAAGGTGCTTGCTTTCTATGGTCTGAAACTCATTCACCTCAATCCCAACTCCATCATCATGCTAAGCGTATTTGTACATTTATACGAGGCCTTTCTTGGTTTCTGTTCATCCCTCGATCTCTTATGGTACTTCTATCTCCTAAAGAGACTTCAAAATAAGGTCGCTGGTGGCGCTAAATTTTGGCTCCGGGAAGGCAAGTCGGTAGAGTACATTTACTTCACCGCCAAGTCCTCTTGGTCGGGTTGGCACAAGAAGTGGTTCTACTACCAACCAGGCCTGCAAGGGCTTATTTACCATGGTTTACGACCGTTGTCGAGGCTCCCCTGGATGGAAGAGCTAGTGATGACCTCCCTTTGTCAGAACCTTATCAGAGAGATCCAACACCTAAAGGAGAGGAATCTGAAGGCTTACAACATTGCTAGAGACTTCATCAAGCATCGCCTAATTCCTTTAAAGTCAAGGATTACTGGCGCTTGGCCATTTCCAGCTGGATTGGATCCGACCCGAGAAGGTGAGATAGGTACTTTTCGATCCCAAGTACTCATACTTAAGGGATCTGCAAGATCAATTATCACGTTATGTTTCTTCTTCTCACAGTGTTTGCATCGGAGGTTGCCAATAAGAGGGTCAAGGTTCTTTTTGAGGTTATGCCCTCTCCTGGTCTCAAAAATGTCCCAGCTCCCATCTTGGAGATGAACTCCAAAGCTCGAGCGAGAATCATGTCGGTAAGTGCCTCTTACCTTCTTGGTTCTTGTTTTCTTTTGGATTAGGTGTACCTGTGGTGACGACTATCACGGGTTTGGATAGCTTTTTGAACGAGGAGGGCCCAATCTGGAGGTCAAAAACACAGGAGCCCCTGCCGAAGACCCGACTGAAGTCGCCATCACAGGGAGCATGGGTCCGAGAAGGAGCGACGATGGCGTGCTGCAAATCGCATCCTTTGTCAATGGCATGGTGCTGGAGGGTGGCGACCTTGCGAGAGTTGATTCACTGTCAGGAGGTGTTAGGCCGCCTATGCCAATTGCTCCAGCTTCCTCCGCTTCTGTCGACCCTATGGTGACTTCAACGGCAACCTCGTCTCTAGTAAGTTGAATTTTTAGTCAGATCTTTTGTGGTTGTGCTTGTTCTTAACTTTTTGTGCATGCTCTAGTCTTCTGCCCAGGACCACGGGAAAATGATTATTCATGTGAGTTCTTCGGGAAGCAAAGGAGACGTCGCTAGGAAGACACTCAAGAGAATAACGCCCCTCCTAATCCCGGTGAAACCTTCATCAGCCAAGAAATGGCTCAGGTATACCGAGAATTAGTTCATGCGATGATTGGAATGTGTGGTTTGAATTCATCTTTCCCGCAAGTTAACCGGAATTCCACCGACAACCCCCAAGCCCCAATCTCCCCAACCTCCAACCCCTACCACCTCTAAAGGAGATGGAAGCAAGCTTGACAAGTCCCTGACATCAGTGGCCACTGGTCAAGGATTGGACATAGCTAGCCCAGAGGTCGCCACAACCCTTCCACAGAAGAGGTACGAGATCTCGCTAGATGCAACTTAGGAGGACATGATCGAAGGGAGGGTAGGCGTTCAACTCCTTCTTTGCGATAAGCGTCTACCTACAGGTTAATAGTCTAATATGTGAATAACTAGTACTGACCTTGATGTTCTTTGTAGTTCATCATGCATCACTTTAACAATACCCGCTACAATGCCAAGAAGGCCAGTGTCTGAGTAGCCAAGGTCGAGATGGAGGCTATCGAGCTACGCCACCAGCTCTCTCAAGTGGTGGCCGAAAAGGAGAAGGTTGACGCTACGCTAGACCACCGGGTGAAGGGTAAGCTCCTAGGATCCCGACAATTTACTCATTCATTTTGCCTTCTTAACATGTCGTCCTGCAGAACTCTCCATGATCCGAGAGGCTATTGTCCAAGAAGGGGCCCAGATGTCAGTCACCCGCCAACAACTCATCATCGTGCTCAATGACTTCCAGTAGGTGCTTGCCGAGGTTAGGATCCAATCAATGGCTTTCGTGGTGAGGATGCTCTTAGGCTTGCTACCTGGGCCACCAAGTTTGTCGAGGCGTTCGGTGGGTTCCAAGGGAAGGTCACTGAACATGTCTTGAGTTAGTCATGGCGAACTCGCCTTTGTGTTGGCCATCCTGAAGATCCACCAAGCGAAATTCAACAAAGCATCCTCCTGGAAGGCTTTGGGAATGAGCCGGAAGAGTCATCAACAGAGGAGGTTGAGGAGGCGATTGGGATAGCTAAGGCCTTCATGGACGAGATGGACCTCTTGCACTCATTGTAGTTTTTATTTTTCCTTTACTTGCAGTATGTGATAAAACACTTGGTAGATTTTGTCATTTTAATTGAGAACTTAAACGCTTTTCACACTCGATGAAAGTACTTCATGTTGTGTTTTCCTACGCTTAATATAAACGATCATTCCTGTAGTTTTTTTTGTGTTTTTCCATTCAAGAGGATTAAAGATGTTTGTGCATTCCAATCCTACATTTTTCCTTTTCATTTGTTTTGAGAATCATGTGTTCAAAAGAAGCCCTAAAATTGGCTTCACAGATTTACAACTCAAAGGTTAACGCTGTCGACGATTTGTGAATCGTTGATCTAACGAACTGTCGGTGTATTAGGAACCAGGGGTCCCTGAATCCCGAGACCGGGCCGGCCATCCGCCACATGTCACCATCCCGCGAGGTCCACCCAGCAGGATAAGAGAAAACTAAGTCCCGGGGGAAGGTGCTCGGGGCCGTAGCCTCTAGGTTCCCGAGCACCCCAGTTCCCCGATGATCCGCAGAGTCCAAGTACCGGGAAGGAAGTGCTCGGGAGGTTTCTCACTTATCCCCGAGTACTGTAGTCCCCCGATGATCCAAACACCGAAGTGCTCGGGAGAGAGTGCTCGGGGCTGCACGTGGCAGCCCCCGAGGACTCGGTTCCCCGAAGGTCTCACCTAAGTGCTCGGGAGAGAGTGCTCGGGGCTGCACGTGGCAGCCCCCGAGGACTCGGTTCCCCGAAGGTTCACGCAAGATCGTCCGACGACCCGAAGGGTCCCATCGTCGGGGTGTCAGCCAGTCAAAGGCCCAATGCCGCATTTAATAGGCACGCGCGGTCTGACATCCTGACATTCTCAGCTGCCCACGCCCCAGTGTCAGACCCTGCCATGCACTGGCAGGGGGGCGTGGGTCCATTAAATGCACGGGTCCCGTCCCGTTTCATCCGGGTGCCTCGGGATAACGTTGCCAGAATCGAAGCGCTCCGCCTGCCACCCTGCCCTGGCAGAAGAACAAGACAGGGTGGGCGCACCGGGCACCTCTGAGGCTGCCCGGTGGGCCCCCTGAATGGCGCCCGATGGCATCCACAGTGGCGGGTGGTCGGATGCGCGCCGCATTTTTCCACCGCCCCTGTCACTTCGCCAAGACGGAATGATGACGCCTTTCTCCGTGGCACCTTGGCACTGGCACCCCCTCTTTCCCATTCAGGATATGTCGAGTTCGGCGCGCCTATAAAAGGAAAGGATGGAGAACACGTAAAAGGGGAGACCATAAGAAGAAAAAGAAAGAGGATGCAGACGCTCGAACCAGCTCAAACCAAGCTAGAACACGAGAGCCTCAAGCTCTCAGTAAGTGGCTCTCTCTTGTAACCAGATACATCCTTGAAGAATTCCCTTCAAGGATAGATATAGCACTCACACAGGAGTAGGGTGTTACGCCCCCGTGCGGCCCGAACCTGTCTAAACTCCGATGCACCCATCTTTCTCGCACTAGGACGATCATCTCCCACCAGCCACTGCATTTATTTCCGTTTCCCGCTTATTTCCCAAAACAAGCTCGTTTAGGATCATCCCCCCGGCCGAATCTCTGAAAGGGGGTCTCTCAGGATCCCTGCGATAGGAGTTCACCCTCCGACAGCTGGTGCGCCAGTTAGGGGAGACTCCGTTCTTCCTCGTCTATGGCGCCGAAGCAGTCCTCCCCTCTGAGCTCACTCTGGGCTCCCCTCGAGTGCATGCATACTCTGAAGGTGAGCAGGAGCGGAGAAGACGCGACGACGTGGACTACCTGGAAGAGCGCCGGCGGCGTGCCGCTGTCCGGGCGGCTCGGTATCAGCAGAGTCTACGGCGGTATCATCTGCGCCATGTCCGGGCCCGGTCTCTCGAGGTGGGGGACCTAGTTCTCCGACGCGTCCAGTCGCGCGAAGGAATGAATAAGCTATCCCCTGTGTGGGAAGGTCCTTTCACCGTGATCGCGGTCCCGCGGGCAGGTTCTTTCAGGTTGGCGATGGAGGAAGGACAGCCACTCCCAAATCCGTGGAACATCGAGCATCTCCGACGCTTCTACCCGTAGATGGTCGTGCTCGCGGCTCAGGTCAGCAAGGCCGGGGGCTTCTCCCCGCCCAAGCAGTCCGAGGGCTTCGCCCCTTGGGTAAGTCGCTGTCGCCCAACCTTGTAAATATTGCACATTCAGTATTTCGATAAGCAATCACTATGTCAACATATTTTTTCTGGATTCCGTATGTTTAATCTGTCTGGTGAGGTGCTCGGTTGTGCGAGAAAAAGTTCGCTCTCTCATTTTCCCCGCTGATAAAAGAATCCCAATCGGTATGCATGCGAGCAGTCGCCGCTGACTTACGTCCGGCATGGTAGGCTGTGGTGTTCGGTGTCGTGGCAGGCTCCCAGGCACTACCAAGTTTCGGGGCGCTCTGGGTAATCCCATCGCTCGAGCCGCTCGAGTAGTCCGGAGCTCGGGCCCCCGGAGCGGGCTGTTGGTGTTCGGTCTGGTCTGTCATGCCCGGGCGCCATCAAACCATAGGACCTCTGGGTTATGCCTCTGCCCGCTCTTGTCCGTTGGTTTGGGTGTTCGAGAGGTCTCGGGTCGAAAACGAGAGCAGTCTATAGCAAGTACCGCACTAACAGAGCGCACCAGACAAAGAAATTCTATATTCTCTCTTAAGTCACAGGCTGGCAATCGCGAGCAGTTCGGCCGCGAGGGCTTCGATGCCTCGGTCTCTGGTCGGCCCCAAGGGTCCTCGGGTGATCCTACCACTTATGCATGGGTGGTCGAGATCACCCGACCCCAGGAGCCTCGTATGCCTCTGGGCACTCGGGCGCTCCGTTGAAAGAATCAAGTCCCCGGGCACCCGAGCTCGGAAGCACACCCCTCCTGGATCGGTTGGCCGGAAGACCGACAGCTGTCCGGTGAGTGGTTATATTCAGACAAGTCTGCTTTAAGTAAATTTATGTCCTCGAGTCACTCTCGGGGGCTCTCGCGCTTTAATCTGTTCGGCGAGGTGGTCTCCTCGCACGCAAAAACCCTACCACGTGTCTACTTTTTTTTCAGAACGACAGAGCGGTTTGTAGAAAGGAGTAGCGCGCGTGCGGTAATGTCTAACCGAAGCCCTTCGTGGTGGTCGTGGTGTTCGGTCCGCTTTTAAGGACCCCGAGCACTACCGAGTCCTCGGGTACCCTGGGTAATCCTATCACTTGAGCTGCTCGAGTAGTCCGGAGCTCAGGCCTCGGGGGCGGGCTGTCAGTGCTCGGTCCGGCCCGTTTTAAAGCCCGGGCACCACCGGACCACGAGGACTCTTGGTCACATTCTCGCCCGCACGCGTCTCCCTTCTACTAACTGAGTGGTCGCAAAGTGAAAAAGTGTTCACTAGGTATGGCGTGTTCCGAGCGGGATCGATCTATCTCCCGGGCAAGGAAGTCTGTGTCTTTGTTTCTTAACTTAGGCAAATGCGGACTCGCGAGAGCTCGAAGACCGCCAACACCACCACAGAGTTGGGGCTTAGGTGCACCAGCTGAATGCCGTACGTCTCCAGCACTTGCAGGAAGAAGGTGGAGAACGGCGGCACCAACCCCGCCGCCACAAAGGAGGTGAAGAGGACGATCCGCCCCGGGACGGTCGTCGCCGGCGTCAGGCTTGCCGGCGTCACCACCACAGCACCTTCTTGCCCCTCCGGCACCAGCAGTTTCCTGATTTTGTCCGCCGCCTCCTCGTTCCTCAGACGAGACTCCGGCAAGATGCTGTCCGAAGCCTTGTCCCGGCATCCTCCTCCAACCCTCGTCATCTCGACAAGATGAAAGGTGTTTTGGTGGTGGAGAGAGAGAGAAGGAAGAATGCTCCGATCGCCTGAGAATTTCCTAAGGGCTTCGGAGCACAAAGAAGGCAGGAGCACAAGTGCGAGAGAGCGTAAAGAGGGGAACGGACCGATCCATTCCCCCTTTTATATCTCAAAGTTCAAAAACTGCCGCCCAAACGGTTCGCTCGGCGAAGCGTCGCCTCGATCGACGCAACTGCCAGGCGAATCTCCCGCCGATCGCGCGATGTCAGCGGCTGCCAGGCGTATTTTCCTCGATCTGCGCGGCGACCGCGCATGCCGCCCGTATGGTCATCATACCCTTCGGAAGTTGTGTGGACACGCGTCCACTCATTTTCCCGTTGGGGCATACTTGAGGTCTGGGTCCGCAAGGGCCACCTCTCGAAAGCTTGCCACATGGCGTCTGCGCCAGCCTCTGCCTCGGCCGCGACGAAGGGCCCATTCGCAGTCTCCGTCCCGTCGCCTACCAATGGACCCGGGGGCTACTGTCGGTGTATTAGGAACCAGGGGTCCCTGAATCCCGAGACCGGGCCGGCCATCCGCCACATGTCACCATCCCGCGAGGTCCACCCTGCAGGATAAGAGAAAACTAAGTCTCGGGGGAAGGTGCTCGGGGCCGTAGCCTCTAGGTTCCCGAGCACCCCAGTTCCCCGATGATCCGCAGAGTCCAAGTACCGGGAAGGAAGTGCTCGGGAGGTTTCTCACTTATCCCCGAGTAGTGTAGTCCCCCGATGATCCAAACACCGAAGTGCTCAGGAGAGAGTGCTCGGAGCTGCACGTGGCAGCCCCCGAGGACTCGGTTCCCCGAAGGTCCCACCGAAGTGCTCGGAAGAGAGTGCTCGGGGCTGCACGTGGCAGCCCCCGAGGACTCGGTTCCCCGAAGGTCTCACCCAAGTGCTCGGGAGAGAGTGCTCGGGGCTGCACGTGGCAGCCCCCGAGGACTCGGTTCCCCGAAGGTCCCACCGAAGTGCTCGGGAGAGAGTGCTCGGGGCTGCACGTGGCAGCCCCCGAGGACTCGGTTACCCGAAGGTCTCACCGAAGTGCTCGGGAGAGAGTGCTCGGGGCTGCACGTGGCAGCCCCCGAGGACTCGGTTCCCCGAAGGTCTCACTGAAGTGCTCGGGAGAGAGGGCTCGGGGCTGCACGTGGCAGCCCCCGAGGACTCGGTTCCCCGAAGGTTCACGCAAGATCGTCCGACGACCCGAAGGGTCCCATCGTCGGGGTGTCAGCCAGTCAAAGGCCCAATGCCGCATTTAATAGGCACGCGCGGTCTGACATCCTGACATTCTCAGCTGCCCACGCCCCAGTGTCAGACCCTGCCATGCACTGGCAGGGGGGCGTGGGTCCATTAAATGCACGGGTCCCGTCCCGTTTCATCCGGGTGCCTCTGGATAACGTTGCCAGAATCGAAGCGCTCCGCCTGCCACCCTGCCCTGGCAGAAGAACAAGACAGGGTGGGAGCACCGGGCACCTCTGAGGCTGCCCGGTGGGCCCCCTTAATGGCGCCCGAGGGCATCCACAGTGGCCGGTGGTCGGATGCGCGCCGCATTTTTTCACCGCCCCTATCACTTCGCCAAGACGGAATGATGACGCCTTTCTCCGTGGCACCTTGGCACTGGCACCCCCACTTTCCCATTCAGGATATGTCGAGGTCGGCGCGCCTATAAAAGGAAAGGATGGAGAACACGTAAAAGGGGAGACCATAAGAAGAAAAAGAAAGAGGACGCAGACGCTCGAACCAGCTCAAGCCAAGCTAGAACACGAGAGCCTCAAGCTCTCAGTAAGTGGCTCTCTCTTGTAACCAGATACATCCTTGAAGAATTCCCTTCAAGGATAGATATAGCACTCACACAGGAGTAGGGTGTTACGCCCCCGTGCGGCCCGAACCTGTCTAAACTCCGGTGCACCCATCTTTCTCGCACTAGGACGATCATCTCCCACCAGCCACTGCATTTATTTCCGTTTCCCGCTTATTTCCCAAAACAAGCTCGTTCAGGATCATCTCCCCGGCCGAATCTCTAAAAGGGGTCTCTCGGGATCCCTGCGATAGGAGTTCACCCTCCGACACGAACTTATTGAGAAAATAGAGAATGCTTTGAGTAAACAAATTGCAGGAGAACACACGGGGAGTTTTTATATATCTGAACATGTTATAAGGGATATATGTATAGTCTAGATGGATCTAAATCGAGTCGCCGAATTTCTTGTTTGGCTTCTATTGGCTTGTATTAGACTTGTTTGGGCTTTTGTCTCTTCGGTTTGGCATGTGCTCCACAGGGTCTCTTGGCTCCGTATATATATATATGGGGTTATCGTATATTCTCTGGTCTTCTCCTTCTTATTTCTTAAAGATAAATATCCCAGTTACGGGACGTCTTGGCTACCTACGAATAGTTTCCTTTCATACAGTGACGTCCTTCCTAAAACTAGAAATATACTTTAGAAATTATGATAAATAATGGGATACCAAATATATTAATTATCTATTATTATGTATCTGGTCTCATCCCAAGCCACGTGAGAAGATGGTTTTGCCCCCCTGCCCTTCGAGACAACCACTTGGCTGGGTCCAACCGACTGGACCGAAACAAAATTGACCGACACCTTCGTTCTCTTCTCTCGCTCCCGTTATCTCGTCTTGTCTCGCCTGTTCAAGACGACAAAGGAGGTGACGGCAGAAGGCAGATGGGGGCGCTGGCGACTTTAGAGCCAACGGTGGAGCTCCAAAAAAGGACGACATAGAAGGCAGCCCAGACCAACAGACTGGCGGTGAAGACATAAATAAAGTGTTTAAGCATTAACAATATTTGTGTCTTTATTTTTTATCTACAATATGAAACATTTACAATTTGTCTCCAGCTCCAGCTATAAAAATTTCTAAAGATGAAGCTTTATCAAATAAGTCTGGCAATAATCCAAATGTCTCTCATTTCCATTTTAATGCTGCTAGACTTTTTGTTAGGCCTATAGTAGGCAGGGAGCTAATCGCAAAAGGAAAAAGATTAGGCAGGCAGATACGCACGATGAACCTTTTTTGTTCGACATCAAATCAAGTTAAAAAAATCAAAAAATCAAATTCTTGTCTAAGGCATGAAGGGGCACGAGGAGAGTGATGGGAAAAGAGCAAAGACGTAGGAGAACCATGAAAGGTTAGTAAGTTCCTCTGGCACGTTATACCTTTTAAAACACATTGGCATGCCGGTAACGGTGGACGTAACTAATAAATTAGTAGAGGGCATTGCCTTTTGTAATTGACGAATTACCATTTCCTTGAAATTTCAAGATGCAGCCTAGCTCGGCATCGCTGATCGTTGGCATGACATACGCACAACAAAGTTTTAGTGATATCATAAGCGCGCAATTCAAGTCTATCTATCCATAAGGCTGGGTCAAAGAAAATTAAATGAATTTACGACATAGCTACCCAAAAGCTATGGAAAGAAAGTTTCAATATGATATGTACCCTACCCATGCAAACTAGGCACGGAATGTATTAATAGATTGCTATAAAATATCTGACTATCAAAAGGCAGCAGAGAATCAAGCCATATCTTGAATGATTAGTGGATGTGGTTGTACTTTTGTTAAAGTAGATAGATGACTTGGTCTTGTAACTAATTAGCTAGCTAATCTCTCCATTACTCCCATTTTTACTACCCACGCTTGTAATTCCTGAATGTGGTTCGCTCTCGATCCGCTATTGTCGGACGAGACTGCTGTAGCTTCGGCAATATAAAGAACAACAAGTTATGATGTGATTGTGTGCAAGAAACAATTATTCTCTTTTGTTTTCTCTTTCATGGCATCAGAGCCATCCTTCACCCACATGTCTAGCTCCCCCAAAACTCCACAAGAGACCACAGCGACACCAAGCATCTATGTCCTCCTCCCGACACTATCATTTGGTCATCTAATAAACATCAAGTTGACCATGGAAAATTACCTGCTCTAGCAGGCACAAATAATTCCCTATCTCTGCAACCAACAACTGTTGAGCTACGCCGATGGCACGAATCACATGCCGTTCAGGATCATCATCGACAAAGATGAGCACAAGCCCAATCTTGAGTACCAGATCTGGGTCCAACACGATCAGCTCGTACTGAGCACTTTGCTATCAACACTTGCGCCTGACGTACTGTCTCAGGTTCTGCTCCTCTACATCCCATGAGGTGTGGAACTACCTTCAACGCATGTACGCGTCTACATCCAAGGCCAAGGTAATGCCGATTCTCAGTCAGCTCTCTACTGTGCAGAAGCAAGATCAGTCCATGGCGAAATATATTCACAAGGTGAAGGGTCTTGCCGATTCCATGGCGGTGGCTGGACAACCAATCAAGGATGATGAACTCTTCTCCTACCTGTTCATAGGGCTCAACTCCGGTTATGACTCGATTGTGACCCCGCACACAACTCGAGTCTACGACCTCACCTTAAATGATGTGTACGCTCATCTCATGGCATTTGAGATGCGCACTGAGCAACACAATGTAGCTACACAGATTGAAGTGTCTGCAAACTCGACCATGATCAGCAGCAGCAGCAACAACAACAACAGAGGTGGTTGTGGACGTGGTGGTAGCGATTGAGGCCGTGAATGATTGAACACAAACTACAACAACAACACTAGTGGCAGCTCCAACAACAACAAGCAGACGTGCCAGATCTGCACACCACTGCCAACTGTTATTACAGGTTTGATCATGCCTACCAGGTTGATGAATCATATGTTGCTGCTACTGCCGCTACATGCTACCATAATGACACCAATTGGTATACGTACACGGGTGCAAAGTGTAGCGAGCATGACCCTTTTAAGGTATGTATGTAAAAGATATTAATGACAATATAATCAACGAAACTAACATGTTTGTCAAGTATATGCTTTAGCAAGTCTTATAGATGCAATACATGAAGAAACCACCGAAGCCTAACTCAAGAAAGATTAAATTGGATGAGTTCAGATAAATTTGCGCTGCTTACTCACCCTACTCCCTTAGACAATGCAATGCTCTGAACTCACTGGATGGTCTGATGCTCAAATTGTTATACACACCAGAGTGTTCTTGGCTCAGAAGAAGCTTTTCAGAAACAACACACTAGATGGTCCGATGTTAAAGTGATATGCATACTGAAGTGTTTAACAGGAGAAGTGCAATTTTTAGAAGAAGAATGATGAACTCACCAGATGGTCCAGTGATCACTAAGATAGCCTCACCGAAGTATTTTGCGGGAGGAATATTTTAGTGCAAAAGATCTGTACACACCGGATGGTCCAATGCTAGGAGGTGTGCATGCCGAATGGTTGCACCGGAGAATTTTCCAGGAGAAGGTCTCAATGGCTAGTTTGGCATGGTTGTACAAGCTAGATGGTCTGGTGTCCTCAAGATCTACACACCGAACAATGAATAGTGTAGAAGAAGTAGCTCTGTTGGCTCAAGTATACATACTGAATAGTTTAGTGATGAAATTCAATGTTAAACCCGTATATCCGGTGTTCATAATGAGTTTGAGTGGAGTTCTAACGACTAGTTCTCTACTGTTATACACACTAGATGATTCGATATTTGTACTATTATTAACGTCTGATCATCCAGTATTCACAGTCTCTTATAATCGTTGGAGCAACGGCTAATGTGCGGGTTTGAGGCTATAAATACCCATCCCCACTCGATCATTTGAGCATGCTGGAATCTAGGGAAGCTCATAGACACTTAAGAAGACATCCAAGCCACTAAAGTGCTTAAAGTGATCATCCAAAACAATTAAGCATATGATTAGGGAGTGATTAGTGCTAATAGGCCTAGAGAGAATTGTTGCTAGGTGTTGCTACCTAGAGAATAGATTAAGGAGTGATCTTATATTGTACTAAATGGTACACTGGCACCTTGAAATCTTGATGACTCGCTGACACCTTAGGCCTTGGTGACTTAAGTTTGTTGATCCTCTGAATTGGTGTGGAGCGGTGGTAAGACTCTTGTATGGAGACGCGGAGACCCTCGCCTTGGTGACTCAAGCTTTAAAGTGAAGACGGTTGCAAGTGACCGGAAGAAAGACTTGTGGTGAGGCTTTGCATTGGTAGCTTGGTAGCCTAACCTACTTGAGGCCTAGGTTGCTAAAGGGCTATGACCGGGTACCGTCCGGGGGCTATAGCCTAGATGGTTGCTCCAACGTGGATCATGGGTGGTGTTTATGCCATCGATACCATGAGACAAAAATTTCATGTGCCGAGTTTGTTCTCCCTATCATATTTACGTTTTCGCATTTAGTTCTTGCAATTTATCATTACATGTTTACCTTCATAGATAGTTTGCTATGATTGGTTATAGGTTATAAACATTTAAACGGTAAAGTAGATACACTAGATAAATCTATAACATATTTAGATAGAAATTGATAGAGGTTGATCTTGTAAAATTTTTGGAGCCGATTAGTTTGAAGTGTCCTAATTTACCATCTCCCTCTCTTAGAACGTTATCGATCCCTTTCACAAATGACCATATCACCAGTGACCCTAATCGTCTCACTGTACGCGAGAAATACACAAACAAGATCAAGTTCAGACTGCAAATGGTTTAGTATGCCCATTGTTCACATTGGTCGCTCTAGCATTTCTACTCCACACAAAGTTCTACATCTAAATAATGTTCTTCATGTACCTAACGTCACAAAAAATCTTCTATTTATCCGCAAATTTGCCACTGACAATAAATGTCGTCTTTGAATTCTATCCCAAATTTTATATTGTCAAGAATTTGGTCAAGAGGACAGTGCACCTTAGAGGCATATGTGAAGGTGGCCTTTATTCCGTGCCAATACAAGCTGTCACTCAATCAAGAACTGCCCTGTCAGAAGTAAGAACAACTACCGAGCAATTGCGTTGCATTCTGGGACATCCATCCTCTCCAATAGTTCACAAAATTTTGTAGCTCAATAGCCTTCCCATTTCTACTTCCACTAACAATAATCTAGTCTGTAGTGCTTGTCAATTTAGAAAGATTCATCAGCTATATTTTTCTTTATCCAATAATTGTAACACCCAAATTTTCAACTTTTTTAAATAATAAAAAATATTCTTTTCTTTAGTTCAGGATGTTAATCTTTGTCTCAGAACCCTAGGTGTAACTTTATTTTATAAATTAAATAATTAGTTTAGGCTATATATATTTTAATGTCGCATTCATGCAGGAATAGAAACATTAGGGTTTTATTGTGTGAAAAATGAATTTTTGAAAATATCGAGGTGCGACGTTTAAAGTTGTGGCAAAGTTTGAAAATTGATTTCATAAAAGAAAAAAAATCTTTTTTCTCCTTTGGGCTGAATCTCTCTTCTTTTCTCTTTTTCCTTGTGGCTCGTTTCTTTCTCCTTCTTGGGCCAAGCCAGCGCCACCCCCCTCCCCCCCCCCCCGCCTCCCACCTAGATTGTGCACGCGCTCCAGCCTAGCTCCGCTCAGCCCGCTCATTCGCCTTAGCCGATTTCCTCCTCTACCGTCGCTTGCGAGCCGCGCCTTCGCCTTCCTTGCACCGACTCTGAGCCGGTCACGTCGCCACCACCTCTCAGAGGCAAAACACAACAAACCCAACCGAACTCAATCTCCCCACACATTTTGCTCCCATATATAAGTCTGCCCCCTGTTTGTTTCCCCGAACCAATCCATCGATCCCATCTAATCCTAGCCATCATCGTCTTTGCCATTGTTGTCCTCACCAAAGATCACGCCACCGCCGCTCCGGAGCTTCCCTGCTCACATCGACTGGTCCTTCGGCTTTGCAAGCTCAAGGGGTTGACCCCTCCTTGTTGCCCACTGGCCACCGGAAAACCACCTTCACCGCTCACCAAGCTTCTCCACCGCCGCATGTCGTCACAAGGCCTCAGTGAGCCTCCTCGTCCTCCAGATCCATCTCAAATGAGTTAACCTTTCGCCCTGCTCTGTTTTCCCCTACTCGTCATCATGCCTCATGCCCAACGACGAGCTTTGCCCGTGCATCGGTGAATCTGCCGTCGTGCCTGACCTCGGCTCCACCGAGAACATCATCTTCGGCGCCCCTAAACCTTCTCAGTCATCCAATCTGAATCAAACGACCGAGATTAGATCTGGGAGATACCCTTTCGCCAACCAATCTAGAGCCGCCACATGTCATGTGTAATCCCAGTCAACCTTGCCACTTCGTCCACCACGTCGGTCGCCACATCATCACCACCTCAACCTTTTCGCCGACATGTCAAACCATATCAGCAACCCATTTACCCAGTCATCTCCTATTTTATTTTAATTCGTGAAAATAGGCAATTTTGCACTTAAGCCCCTAAACTTTTCCATATTTACTAAAAAGCCCCTATCTTTTTAGAGTTTAGTCCCTAAATGTTTCTATATTTATAGAAGGTCCCTCTATTTCTACAAAAAAGGTACCTGACCTTTCTGTTTTATTCAAAATAAGTACTTTTATTTTTCAGATTTTAACCCTAAACTTGTTTTTAGCGTAACTTTCTAGTTCTAGCTCTTATTTAGACGGTTTTCGCGCTCTCGTGTTTGTAGCAGTGTGTACTATCTTTTAGTACATTTTCCATATATGTTAGCTATTGTTTGGTGTACTGTTCTTAAATAGTTTTGTTGTGTGTTTCCTGGTGTGTATCGAGAGCATACGAGGAGCACTTCGAGAATCTCCAGAACCAAGTCTTTGAAGAGTCTGAGCAGCAAGTTGGAAGAGGCAAGTGTCCTTGAATATTTTGATCCCAGTTTCTCAAATACGTTATTTATTTCAAATATGCATGCTGTTAATTCTGAATTCCATTTACTTATAGTATCATGTTCCATATATCCCTTGTTTCCCTAGTTGTCAGTAGTAGCTATATTGGGTAGCTTATACTTAGCTTTGCACAAGGGTATGGTTGGGTTGTTGGTTAAACATGACTAATAAACTATTCAACTAAGAGTTAAGAATTCTGATAATTGTTGTAGCAACATGGAACATAGGGATGCCGAGCAGAAAGTTGGTTGACGATGGTGCGTGAAGCACTATGGATGGTAGTAGTGACTACTCGGTATCTTAATGACCGGTTCATAGAACGAGTAACCCTGATTAGTAGTTCTACCACGAGGATTATATAGATATGGTCTGGCCAATTAATTAGCAGATCCTCAACATAGAATGAGCCAATGGTGGTGTAGTGAAAGGGAAGAGTGATGCTTCTGGAACTACAAGGCGCAAGAGAGAGCTTCTGGGTGGTGTGACTTCACTTTGACTGTGGTGAAAGCTTAACGGGGTTATTCTTGTTGGGAGAATGCTTTGTAATGGTCTTGTAGTGATCTCCAGGCGGCACACCACGGAAGTGTGTTAAGTGTCTTGCAAACACGATAACATGAAAATCAGAACTCGTGAGTAAAGTTGGACGACCTCTGCAGAGTATAAAACTGATATATCAGCCGTGCTCAAGGTTAAGAGCGGCTTGGTCTCTTCACATGATTAATTGGTTTGGTTTGGGGTGGTTTGGTTGGTGAGTTGTTACCTGTGATGGGTAGCATTTGATGGGTTCTTACCTGTGATGGGTAATAGTGGATGTTTCTTGGTTACCTACGATGGGTATCAAGTTGGTTGGTTTAGGAACCTGATGTGGATTTCAGGTGATTGGGAAACATGTGTAGATGTTTCTAGAAATTGTACCTGTAATAGCATAGTTGGTATTTATGCAAATTGTACCTGCAATAGCATGTTCCTTTATTCAAGCTTTCATGTCATTTATTTCCCACACTTGCAGAGTATGAAATGTACTCACACTTGCTATTTTCGTATAAATGTACTTCAAATAGCCACTCAGACAATGAAGGAGAACCAGACTCCTTCACGAACGAAGATAGGGACTTCTAGGCTGGTGGACCCCCAGACGATTGCCTGTGGAAGATGGGAGCTTCGCTGTGTTTGGCTAGTGTGCTTATTTGGTTAAGATCTTGAGGTCCTTTCTATTTATTTAAGTTAAACATTGTAATAATGACACTGTGTATGATACACTGATGAAGTCACAACATGTATGAAACATGATCCGGGTGTGACAAAGGTAGTATCAGAGCCATGTCGATCGTAAGACGCGAGCCTAGCTAGAATGGTCTAGTTTTAAGGTTATCTTGGTCGATAAAATTATTTTCGAATACCTTGTCTTGGCTTTTTAGTGCTTTTCTCTGTTGTTTCTGTTTAAACCCTATTACTAACTTCTTCATGTCCCATTCAAAATTTTGTAAATGGATCGCACCTGTCAAAATGCACGCAAGAGCATTGGTGGTCATCACCCTACTCGACCGTTGACCCCGACCCATGCTATGGCTTTCGCAAGATGGCAGTCGCCTCATGTTCCACGTAGGACTCGTGTCTACCACTATGATGGACGTCATGTTGGATGGTTCCCCGCCAAACTTTGAGAGATACTTCACATTCTAGGATGCGAAAAGGATCCAGACTACACATGATTGAAGATTGAGTACATCGACGCTCCTCCTGAATGGAAAGTCGAAGTAAGGATCCTGAATGGTGATGAGCATCCACCACGACATCTCACCAAGAGCTACTTTTGAGGCTAGAATCCATAACGCCACACGCCAAGCCCTTCTGGTCCTCTGCTACCATCACAGCGACAACCTGATCTTCACTTAGTTCATCCACTACCCTTAGCGTATCAGTGGATACACCACCGTCACCGCTCTTCCCTTCATCGTAGAAGGCACTACCAAGATTGGAGAGAAGAGTACCCTGGCTTTAGAGCTGAGTCGTGAGCTGGACCGTACCGCTGAGGAGTTGTAGTACGTTAGAAGCAAGCTAGCTCAGGCACAGAGTGAGCTACGCAACAAGTGTCACCACCCGGAGTGTTGGGAATCTTCTTCTCCTGACTCCGAGTCTGAGGTGCAGACTTCGTGTTCTCCCCCCTGCCACCTGGCACGTCGCTCCCCAGCATCAGCACCCTAATGCATCTACAGAGTTGTTCATTTAGGAGGTTACTATCGGTGATATGGAAAACTGGGGGTTCCCGAGTCCCGAGGCCAGGACAGCGCAGTGCCACATGGCGTCCTTCCTCGGGGACCATCTAACCGTGGGCCCGAGAAGAGCCAGATCCGGGAGGGGGTGCTCAGGGCCAAGAACAGTTGGTCCCTGAATACCCAGAGCTCCCCAAGGGCTCGAGAAGAGCCAGCTCCGGGAGGAGGTGCTCGGGGCCAAGAATAGTTGGTCCCCGAGTACCCAGAGTTCCCCGAGGACCCGAGAAGAGCCAAATCGGGGAGGGGGTGCTCGGGGCCAAGAACTGTTGGTCCCCGAACACTCAGAGTTCCCCGAGGACCTGAGAAGCCCCTTGCCGGTGGACCCCATAAGGGCTCAACAATGAAGTGTCGATCGGTGGGAGGCCCGATGCTGCATTTAAGGAGGAGCATGACCGATCATATCCAACCACTCCCCCCCACACCTGTCGTACTGAGTACGTCAGTCCCTGCCACCACCTGGCAAGAGGGTGTGGGAACAATTAATGCGATGGGTCCCATCGCATGTCCCCTCGCGGGACCCACAAAGGAAGACGGCTTGGAGATATCTTCGATGGGTTCGAGGCGTATCGCCTATCACCCCATTGCCTCAGACCGTGTCAGACCTACTCTGACCAGACGGGCATGAGAGGATACTCAGTGGCTGGCCGGTGGGCCCCCCTGCACCTGCTAAAGTTGGGGCGTAAAGACCGATGGGACTGTCCGAGGAGCGTATTTTCAACCCCTTGTAACATCAAACTATAGACACATGATGGTTATTTTCTATTTATTGTTTACGAGAACTTGTGCCCTCATTCTGGGCACACTCCCTGGAGGGCCTGCCCCCGGTAGATGAAAGGGGGGGAGCACTTCGTAGAAGAGAGACCGGCACTTGAAGGTGAAGCTAACAAGCTCTCAAGACGACCAAAGTTCAAGACTTGATAGATAGACCAAAAAACCTTGTAACACAGAGATCCAGAGAAAGGCATTCCAAGAGCATTAATAACACACCAGACACACAGGAGTAGGATATTACGCCTCTGTGCGGTCCGAACCTGTCTAAATCTCTTGTGTATTTACTCCTACTAGCCGACGATCTTTCATCCCGCCTAAGTCCCATACGCACGCATTAACCCCACGTACGAGGTAGATCCAGAATCAGCCCCCCGGCTGAATCTCAAAGGGGGTCCCTCAGAATCCCCGCTTGCGGTGTTCATCCACCGACAGTTACCATATAGTTGTTATGAGTCATTATAATCATGTGCTAGTTAGTGAGTTGGTTGCGTTTGGTGGTGTGCTATATGATGATTTGGATCTTTGTCTAAGTGTGTGATGTATTATGAAGATCTCCTTCACGAATGCATCCTTTTAATAGTATTAATATATTAGTTAGTTAGTTTGGAAATTTATCTCTGTCTATCTCTATCTGTTCTTGCTACTGTTGTTCTACTTGTTTCCTTTTTCCCTCATCTTCTCACACCTATGATAGATGGTGAACCCAAGGAATGCAAATCATGTTGGTCGCACCAATGCCAATGCTGATGATGGACAAGGCAACAACAATCCACATCCACCACCGCAGCTTTCCCTTGAGCAGCTTCTAGCAGTACAAACCCAGATTCTACAAGGAGTGTGCTAGATAATGGCCCAAATGCAGCAGAATCCCTCCGTCGCCGCTCCTACACCACCACAACAATCCAGAGATAAGCTTGGAGAATTCCAAAGGACTAAGCCACCAACCTTCTCTTACGCTATTAAACCTATGGATGCTAATGATTGGCTCAAGGTCATTGAGAAGAAGCTTTCAGTTGCCCAGTGCAACAACATGGAGAAAGTCTTATTTGCTTCACACCAACTGATGGGGCCTGTCGCAGACTGGTGGGATGCATGTATCTCTGCTCATGAAGAACCCGATAGCATCAACTAGCAAGAGTTCAAGAATGCCTTTAGTGCTCATCATGTTCCCCAAGGAGCTATCAAGATCAAGAGAAAGGAATTTCTAGCACTCAACCAAGGAGGAATGACCGTGTGTGAGTATGTCACTAGATTCACTCAGCTGTCCAGGTATGCCCCAAAAAATTTGGATACCAAACATTATTTCTTAAAAGGATTAAATGATGGAATGCAGTATTCTCTAGCTTCTCGTGATTTCAAGAGCTTCGAAGCCATTGTAGATCGTGCTCTCATCCTGGAGCACAAGAGAAACAAGATTGAGCGCAAGCACAAGATGGACCACCTAAGACAGTCGAGCAGCAACACCAGGCCCCATTATGACTCATCACACTCTCAATCTATGAATCATTCTTGTCAGTATTACAATCATCCCATGATACAATCAACAAATCAAAGCTCCTCTAGGAATGCAGGATAGTACTAGCACTCCAATTTTTAAGCGCCCCGCACTTCAAATTATCCTCTCAAAGGAGTAACAACACTGGTAACAACACTCGAGTTTCCACCAAGGGAAAAGCCTATTTTTAATGTGGAATGGAGGGATACTTTGCCTACCAATGCCCTCAAAAGTGTCTAAGTCACCCACCCACCGAAGGTGCAAATCAGTAGCAGAATCGCAATGGGAATCAGCCCTAGAGTCAAGCAAAGCAGAATGTTGCTAGAGGCCATGTGAACCATGTGGTAGTTGAGAAAGCATGAGCAGAACTACCCAACACATGATTTAGAGTTAGCTATCGTAGTATATGCACTCAAGATATAGAGACACTACTTGATTGAAAAAAGGTGTGAGATTTATTTAGATCATAAGAGTTTGAAGTATATCTTTACTCAGCCTGATCTCAACCTTAGGCGGCATAGATGGTTAGAGCTTATCAAGGATTATGACTTGGAAATCAATTATCATCCTGTAAAGGCAAATGTACTAGCCAATGCCTTAAGTAGAAAGGTTCATCTCAGTAGGATGTCCGTGCAAGACAGTCAACTCGAGTTATAGAAAGAGTTTGAAAAGCTCAATCTCGGATTAGTAAACAATGCAGAAGCCATGATAATGGAAGTTGATTCAACTCTAGAACAACATATTCTTAAAGGACAACTCAAGGATGAGAAGATTTCAGAAATCAAGCAACATATTAAGGATGGCAAAGCCCTAGGATTTACCGAGGATGAGAATGGTATTGTATGGTTTGAGAAGCGTATCTGTGTCCTAGATATGAAACCCATCAAGGAGACTATACTTCGAGAAGCGCATGAGTCTGCATATTCTATTCACACCGGAAGCACCAAGATGTATAAAGATCTTAAAAATCGATATTGGTGGTACGACATGAAGAGAGATATTGCAGAGTATGTAGCAGTATGTGATATATGTCAGCGAGTCAAAGCCAAACACCAGAGACCCGCTGGATTGCTTCAACCTTTGAAAGTAACAGAGTGAAAATAGGAAAAAATCAGTATGGATTTTATCGTTAGATTGCCCCCAAACTCAATCTAGTTATGATTCTATTTGGGTTATAGTGGATCGATTGATGAAGGCTGCTCATTTCATCCCGGTCAAGACCACATACACAGGACCTAGACTTGCCGAGTTGTGCATCATTTGAAGAGTCTAAACAAGAAGTTGGAAGAGGAAAGTGTCCTTGAATATTTTGATCCCATTTTCTCAAATGCGTTATTTATTTCAAACATGCATGCTGTTAATTCTGAATCTCATTTACTTATAGTATCATGTTCCATATAGCCCTTGTTGCCCTAGTTGTCAATAATGGTTATGTTGGGTAGCTTATGCTTAGCTTTTCACAAGGGTGTGGTTGGGTTGTTGGTTAGACATGACTAATGAACTGTTCAACTAAGAGTTAGGAATTCCGGTAATTGTGTAGCAACATGGAACATAGGGATGTCGAGTAGAAGATTGGTTGATGATGGTGCGTGAAACACTATGGATGGTGGTAGTGACTTCTCGGTATCTTAAGGACCGGTTCGTAAAACAAGTAACCCCGATTAACAGTTCAACCACGAGGCTTATATGGTACGGTCTGGCCAATTATCCTCAACATAGAATGAGTCAATGGTGGTGTAGTAGAACAGAAGAGTGATTCTTTATGGAGCTACAAGCCGCAAGAGGGGGCTTTTGGGCGGTGTGACTCCACTTTGACTGCGGTGAAATTTTAGTAGGCTTAATCTTGTTGGGAGAATGCTTTGTAACAGCCTTGTAGTGATCTCTGGGTGGCACACCATGAAAGTGTGTTAAGTGTCTTGTAAACACTACAACATGGAAATCACAACTCGTGGTAAAGTTGGACGACCTCTGTAGAGTGTAAAACTAATATATATCAGTCGTGCTCAAGGTTAAGAGCAGCGTGGTCCCTTCACATGATTAATTGGTTTTGTTTAGGGTGGTTTTGTTGGTTTTGTTGGTGAGTTGTTACCTATGATGGGTAACATTTGATGGGTCGTTACCTGTGATGGGTAGTAGTGGATGTTTTTTGTTACTTACGATGGGTATTAAGTTAGTTGGTTTGGGAACCTGATGTGAATTTCAGATGATTGGGAAACATGTGTAGATGTTTCTAAAAGTGAAAGTTTAATGATGAATCACCTAGTTAAATAGGATGTATAACTCTTGCGTTAGCATAGTTGGTATTTATGCAAATTGTACCTGTAATAGCATGTTCCTTTATTCAAGCTTGTATGTCATTTATTTTTCACACTTGCGGAGTACAACATGTACTCACACTTGTTATTTCTATACAAATATACTTCAAATCGTTGCTCAGACAATGAAGGAGAACTAGACTACTTCACGGACGAAGATGGGGACTTCTAGGATGGTAGACCCTCGGACGATTGCATATGGAAGATGGGAGATTCGCTGTGTTTTGCTAGTGTGCTTTGGTTAAGACCTTGAGGTCCTTTATATTTATTTAAGTTAAACGTTGTAATAATGACACTGTATATGATACACTAATGAATTTGTTATACGTATGAAACTTGATCATGATATATATGTAGTTTACATATGGTTTTGTTCCGTTTTAAAATCGGGTGTGATAATAATGCATCATCTTCTCCACTGGAACTTGTACATTCAAATTTTTGGGGGCCAGCACATACCTTTGTCAATGGGTTCAAGTAATATGTTAGTTTTGTAGATGATTACGGTAAATTTACGTGGCTTTGTTTGTTAAAGTGCAAAGCTCATGTAGCAAGAATTATCGTTGAATTCCAAAAGCATGTTGAGTTGAAAGTTGGCAAAAGAATTTGTGCTTATAGTCTGATTGGGGTGGAGAATACCAAAAAATGCATGCTCTTCTTGTTGAAAAGGGTATATCTCATAGAGTATCATGTCCACATACATCAGCAAAATGGCTTAGCTGAGAGAGCAAAATGGATTAGCTGAGAGAAAACAAAGACACATAATTGAAGTTGCACTCTCACTCCTTGCTCAAGCCCATATGCCGCTAAAGTTTTGGGATGAGACATTCCAATATGCATAATATATCATAAATAGTTGCCTAGCAAGGTTGCACAATATGCCATCCTAGGAGCTTTTGTTCAAAAATAAACTTGATTACACTCTACTAAAAACCTTTGGATGTGCTTGTTTTTCTAACCTTGGACCCTGCAACCAGCACAAGTTTTAGTTCAGAACAAAACAGTGTGTGTTTATAGGGTATAGAAATCTTCATAAGGGGTATATGTGCCTTGACAGTAAAATAGGCAGAGTGCACATATCCAAAGATGCAATCTTTGATGAATCTCTATTTCCCTTTTCTACCAAAATTTCTTCTGTCTTTGTTAAATTTGAAGAGCAAATTCTCTTGCCAACATATAATCCTATTAGGAGTGACCTTGTGACTAATGACTATGAGTCTATTCAGTCTAACCTTGATTTTTAGCCTGAGTCAAGTCCTATGTAGGATCATGAAGGTGTCGACAACAGTGAGATAACGGCGTGTTAGTCAACTGAATATTCTTTACCTAGTGTTTCTAATACCACTGGACCAGAAATTGGTGATGCATCTGGTGATTGCAATTCTTCATCAGCCCCTACAGATGACTCTTCATCAGTCACTGCTATGGAAGGACAACATCCCATGCACACCAGGCTCAGAAACAATATTATGGTTCCCAAAAGATACATTGATGGCACAATGAGGTATGCAGCTATTGCAACCACTAAAGAACCTGATGATTATAGGGCTACACTGCAGGACAAAAATTGGAAACATGCCATGGATACATGGATATTGAGTATCAGTCATTGCTCAAGAATAGTAATTGGGAACTGTAGCACCAAAGAGAGGTATGAATGTGGTAGACTGCAAGTGAGTGTATAAAGTCAAGAGAAAACCAAATGGATTAGTTGATAGGTTCAAGGCCAGATTAGTGGCAAAGGGGTTCAAATAAAGGTTTGGCATTGACTATGAAAGACCTTTAGCCTTGTGGTCAAATCATCAACAATGAGACTCATATTGTCAATTGGAGTGACAAGGGGATAGACTCTCAAGCAGCTAGATATGCATAATGCATTTTTGCATGGCATTCTTGAGGAGAAAGTGTTCATGAAGCAGCTACCTGGGTATGAAGATTTGAACTATCATAGTCATATTTGCAGATTGAAGAAGGCTATATATGGGCTAAAACAAGCACCAAGGGCATGACACTCTAAACTTAGTAGCTGGCTGCAAGAGCTCGGATTCAAGTCCTCACAGGCAGATACATCTCTGTTCATTTTCAAAAAAGGGACAGTGATTGTATGTGCTCATGTATATGTTAATGATATTATCATTATAGGCTCATCAGATCAGATTGTTGCAAATCTTCTTTATCAGCTGAAACAAGAATTTGCAATCAAAGATCTGGGAAATGTACACTATTTCTTGGGAATTGAAGTGAAACACTCCACCAATGGCATCACACTAACACAGTTCAAATATGCATCTGATCTTCTAAAGAAATATAATATGCAACATTGCAAACCAATGGCCAGTCCTTGTGATATTAGAAAAACCAAGCAGAACAGATGGGGAAGCATTATCACCTGAAGATGCATTCAAGTATTGAAGTATAGTAAAAGCACTTTAGTATCTCACCCTAACTCAACCTGACATAGCATTTACAGTAAATCGAGTCTGTAAGTTCTTGCATTCACCAACTTCAACCCACTAGAGTGCTGTCAAAAGAATTCTAAGGCACATCAAATTCACACTTTCAATTGGTTTGAACCCTAAACATCACCGGGTCTTCATCCGAGCTGGTCAGTGCACTTTCGAATGTTGATTGGGCTGGTTGCCCAGACAACAAAAGGTCCACCAGTGGATTTGCAATGTATTTTGGGAGTAATCTCATGTCATGGAGCTCAAGAAAATAATAGGCGATCTCACGGTCTAGCACTGAGGCAGAGTACAAAAGTCTAGCTCATTGCTAAGGTCATCTGGGTTCAATTGCTTCTAGGTGAACTCAAAATTTTTTCAAAGCCGACCTCATGTTCTTTGGTGCGAAAATTTTGGAGCTGCATACTTTTCAGTCAACCCTATGTTCCACCGATAAAACAAACACATCGAAATCGATTTTCATTTTGTCAGGGAAAGAGTCGCACGCAAAGCCTTGGAGATCATGTTTATCCCGAGTCAAGATCAAGTTCTCGGTTAAAAGACTGAAGAACAATCTCAATCTCGTGGATGTCAGTTGAGATTGTGGGGGCGTGTTAAAATAGATAGATGACTTGGTCTTGTAACTAGTTAGCTAGCTAATCTCTCCACTACTCCCTTTTTACTGCCCACGCTTGTAACGCCTGAACATGGCTTGCTCTTGATCCGCTATTGTTGAATGAGACTGTTGTAGCTTCGGCAATATAAAGAATTGTAAGTTCTGTTGTGATGGTGTGCGGAAAATAATTCTTCTTTTTCATTCTCTCTCTATCCACCACGGGTCAAACCATATGTTTGCTCTATGTATGTCTCAGGCAAGACGGTTTTTTTAGTGGTAGATAATGTACATGTAGACAACAAAGTGTCTGTGGTGATTTTGTCAACCTTTGAGCTTCTTATTTTTCTTTTCAATATGTGCATGTGTGAGTTGATGGTGAAATGTTTATGGTGACTTTGTTAATCTTCAAATTTTCACATTACTGGTCTTTAGTAGACAATGTGTATAGTGATGTAAATGTATACATATACTTACAAGTTTTACCGATATTTTAAAAAACAAAAGACACTATTATGCTAAGAGTACTTTAGTGAAACATGATCGTGTCAACTCAGGTTAATTGTATATAAATACTACATTTTTTACCGTAAATAAACGAACGCATATTATATCCCTATTATACATTGCATTAGAGTTATATATACCAAGTATAACTGTATTACTGAAAATTAGCCTCGAAATCTACCGGGTGACTCGGTGAGTTTGTCCAGTTCCCTGACCAAATCGGGAGAACAGCCGTCGAAAAGCAGCACAGCCACCCAGAACGCCAAGTCCCCGCTATCGGCCAACCCAGCGGCCATAAAACCTGGCGAAGTTGGAGTTTACCCGGCGCCGAAGTACAAAACCCCCTCTCCCTGGTCTCGGCCGCACGCACAGGCACAACCGCGCCCCGCCCCGCCCCCCTCTCGCAGGCTCGCACCACAATCACACGAGCAGACAGGCACCAGGTCCCTTTCTGCCTTTCGCTTTCACTGCTCACCATTTCCCGTCCTTGCGAGCCCTCTCGCCGTCGCGCGCCTCTTTTTCACCTCCCCCCCCCCCTCTCTCTGCCACGAACCTTTGCAGAAAGAAAGGCACACCCCGACCCCGAGAGCCGAACGCCTCCACCACCAACGCCATCACCAGAGCCGCACAAAAGCGCGCGGCCGGGACGCGGGACAAAGCAACGCGGCAGCCTGTACTGCCGACTGCAGTTCCCCTCCCAGCCCCCGGCCAGTGCGGAGCCGCCCGTCGCTCGTGCTCTATTATCTGTCTCTCTCTTTCTCTCCGCCCTTACTCGCTGCGTGTAAGTCGCGCCAGTACGCGTACGGGCGCGACGCTCGTGCGCGGACAGACATGTCCTCAGCGGCGGGCGGCGGATACGGGGGCGGCGGCGAGCACCAGCACCTGCTGCTCGGGCAGGGCGCGGGGCAGCTCTACCACGTGCCGCAGCACAGCCGGCGCGAGAAGCTGCGGTTTCCGCCCGACCCGGCTGACTCGCCCCCGCCCGGCTCGTGGCCACTGCCCCCGCCGTTCTACTCCTACGCGTCCTCGTCGACATCGTCCTACTCGCCACACAGCCCGACGCTGGCGCACCCGCACGCGCAGCTGGTCGCACACGCGCTGCCGGGCGGCGTGGCCCAGATCCCGAGCCAGAACTTCGCGCTCTCGCTGTCCTCGGCGTGCTCGAACCCTCCGCCCGCGCCGCGGAGGCAGCTCGCCGCCGGTGCCGTCACGGGGCCGTACGGCCCCTTCACGGGGTACGCGGCGGTGTTAGGCCGGTCCAGGTTCCTCGGGCCCGCGCAGAAGCTGCTCGAGGAGATCTGCGACGTCGGCGGAGGGCCCGCGCAGGTGGACCGGCGCTGCGACGAGGGGTTGCTCGACATGGATGCTATGGACGCGGTGGAGGACGTGGACCATGACATGGATGGCGGTGATCGAGCACCCGCCGAGGCGGTCACTGTCTCCGGCACCGAGCAGCAGTGGAGGAAGACCAGGCTCATCTCCCTCATGGAAGACGTGAGTTAATTACTAGGATCTCTATTTTGCCTCTTGGTTTCACCATCTTTTGAACAAAACACTTCTTTCGCTTATGTTTCATGTCGTAATTATTTCTTCGTCGTTGAGAAGAATCTAACGAACAACTCATGGTCACATCATGGATGCTACAGCCTGTGTGAATCTTTATTTACTGTGCTTGCACAGCTTATTTCTTGTGCCTGTGATTTGATGATAATAGATATGGATTGTGATTTGAGTTGTTTTGGATATGTTTCTTTGATTATTATATGTATAAAATCAATGTTTGGCACTGTTGATGTTGAGCTGTTGCTGTTATTTTTTTTCACTTGTAAAACTAGCTACTGGTTGAGAAGTACTGGTTTTTTATCAAAGAATAGCACATCAGTTCATGAACATGAAACTGAATGATCTAAATTCCTCAGGATGCTCTAACGTTGTCCCATATAAATTTTCGAAGTAGCTACTTGATAAGATTCCTAGAGTTTTGTCTTCTTTTCAAAGGATGCTATATGTATCAGTGTAAGCTGCTAAAAGATTCTGTTTATCTGGTCACTATTTTTTGTTAGAAAATTTTCTATTGTCCAACGGTTGTAATTTAGCCAAACAAAATATGTAATAACGTCTTTTATTCCTAATTCCTTGATTAGGATGACACATGCTTTGGTGAAGTTTTGTCTATTAAGGGAGAACAAAAATCTTCATACATGTCCTACCCTGAATTTCCTGGGTTATTGGCTGCACTCACTAGTTAGGATTAAATTCTTTCTCGGTCATGCAGGTTTGCAAGCGATACAAACAGTACTACCAGCAGCTACAAGCTGTGATCTCCTCGTTTGAGGCCGTTGCGGGGCTGAGCAATGCGGCCCCGTTTGCTTCTATGGCCCTTCGGACAATGTCGAAGCATTTCAAGTGTCTGAAGAGCATGATTCTAAGCCAACTACGCAACACGAGTAAGATCGCCGCCAATGATGGTATCCGCAAGGAGGATATGGCGAACTTTGCTCTTATGGGAGGTGGCGCAGGCCTCCTTAGGGGAAACAACGCCAATGCGTTCAACCAACCTCACAACATTTGGAGGCCGCAAAGGGGCCTTCCTGAGCGCGCGGTGTCCGTTCTTCGTGCATGGCTGTTCGAACACTTCTTGCATCCGTAAGTATATATATGATACCTTCTGATCTTGTTGTGTCCGAATTAATTCCTAGTCGAGGGAACTGATCTTTCTAAGAATTGTTAGTTTGTGCACACAGTACTGGGTTTGGGTGCTGAGCAGTGAGCACAAATATTACGGTTGTGCAATTTCGAAATTGCTATGTTATGGTGCGTAGGTGCATTTGGCAAGTGTATATATTGGGTAACTTGACATGACATGTTATGATGATATGCTGCTTGCGCAACGTGATCATGATTCCTGTTAGTGAGAGAATCATGCATATATCCGAGATATACGATAAATGCCTAGATAGTTCCAACCAAACCAACGGCTAAAATTCATTTGCTTTATTGAAAGCTTCTATTATTTTCATGTGCATGTACTATGGTTGTGTTTTTGCTTGCGATAAGTGCACAATAGCCACTACTTTCCATGCATATGTCTAACAGATAAAAAGTGTGTTCAGAAATTCTTTTCATGGAGTTATCAACAGTGAATAAATTTTATTCCACCTCATCGAACACTGTTGCTGATTGATTACTGTCTTATTGCTTACATTTCTGTCAGTTATGAACTACTTTGAACTATCATTAGATGCCTTTTGTTTCGGATTTACACTTGGGGCCCACTTGACATTAGTTCATCCTTACTCATCCTTTGCTGTACAACTTGGAAAATGGAAAAAAGAAAGAAACTTAGGTACCAAATCCTAATGTACAGTGGTCATTATATAGCCGCCTTTTGTGATTGGTATGGTGGTAATGGTTGATTGTAATATCAGTTGGAATTAAACTGCCACAGCACCTAGTCTGTTACGAGGTCCCTCTTATCAAAGTTCCTTCTATAGTGAATGCAAGCAAACTATTATAAGTTTGACCAATCGGAACCACTATGATCATTTGGATCAGGCATGCGAGAATGTTGATACAAGTCTAAAAGTTTTTAAAGGTTTAATAATGTTATTGTTTACTAGGTTTTACAAATATATCACAATAGAAAGTCGGTGACCAAAGTCTTGCTTAAGAGACTGCCAATGTGAGACGATCAGACGATCACTTGTTTGCATGAATAAAGGGAGTAGGTCTCATACCACAAACTTTGTTTATTTTGCCATGTAATTTTTTTCTCCCAATCCTTATCTTAGGGCATCTATGCAAAAAAAAGAGTTGTAAGCCAAAAAGGTGGTCTTAAGACCCGATTTTATATATTACAAAAGGGAACCTTAAGGTTCATATTGCTATGTCCGATCTTTAACCTTGAGGGCCTCAAGCAATAAAATATTGTTTCTATATTGATTCTCCTTCTCTCCACCACCTGCCATTACCACCAATTGGAGCCGCATGAAGATTTTTTTTTTTTTTGAGTGGGACCTACCTTACAGAGGTTAAAGTAAAACAATCAGGCCTTAAGCCAAACCAGCACATGTAGGATTTATCTTAAGACTTGTTGAGACCTAAAATTTGTGATGCCTTTATGCTGGCCCTTGGCCTCAACTCATATTATATGGTTCCAATACTTAATATTGAAAATTTTATCACAGTATCGACTTATATACGTGGCATCAAAGTTTGGTTGATAAGGCTGACGAGAATTTTTCATGATCAATACTATGTACCTTTTTTCCCTTTTTATTTTTTTGGAAACGAAAGACACTATGTGCATAAAAGTGATGACGTGATGTGCTATTATTTTTTAATTGGAATAAATCCTTGTATTAGAATTGGAGTTCAGTTTTGCTGCATTATTCATTCACAATCTCATGTTTGATGGGCGCTTGCTTTCCAGGTACCCAACTGATAGTGATAAACATATGCTGGCTAAACAAACGGGGTTAACAAGGAACCAGGTAAGTAACATTGTCTCAAATTTTTTGCGTTGAAGAACCAATAATAGTGCCGGAAGTTTGGCCATTAGCAACGGCTGTGAACAGTTAAAACAAAGTATTGCATTGTCATTTCACCATCTCTCTGTGAAATCAAAATACTATTGAACATTGTGTCCCTGAAAAGTTTAGAAATTCGATGAGCAGGTGTCAAACTGGTTTATCAACGCAAGGGTGAGGCTCTGGAAGCCAATGGTCGAAGAAATTCACAACCTGGAGATGCGGCAGCTGCAGAACAACTCATCTCTCGACAAGAACCAGCTCGGGATGCAACAAACCCAACATTCATCAGACAGCAGCGGGAAGCCTTCTGATCCTTCAAGCTCGCATTGGGGGCAAAGCAGCGGCGTGCCGAGGAACCTCAGCTCCCCGGCCACCCGGCACATCCAAGACGATCTAGCCCAGATGCACCACGACATGCAAGGCCAGGTGAGTTTTGCATACAACGGGCTGGCCGCGCACCACAGCAACCTTGCATTGTCATACCCCCGGCAAGCTGAAGGTGTCGGCGTTGGCGTTGGTGGCGCCGCCAACGGCGGTGTGTCCCTCACCCTCGGCCTTCACCAGAACAACCGGACCTACATCGCCGAGCCCCTTCCAGCTGCGCTTCCGCTCAACCTCGCGCACCGTTTCGGACTGGAGGACGTCAGCGACGCCTACGTGATGGGGTCATTCGGAGGCCCGGACCGGCATTTCACCAAGGAGATTGGTGGCCATTTGGTCCATGACTTTGTTGGTTGATCAAGGATATGAGCCGCGGCACAATATGCAAATGTGATCCAGATGTATTGTACTAGAGGTAGGATGGTTGAAGAAAAAGGGGCGCCCGTGTGCCTCCCATGTAGATCCAGGAATCAATGTTGTCAATATTTGACACTGTAGGGGCTATAGAGGGCATGACTATACCTTCCAAGATCTGTTGTAGTGATGTACCCTATTTGTTCTAATCCCAGATTATTAAGCTTTGAACATGTACTATTCCTTTGACATGCAATTGAGGTGATTCTAGATTCCCATGGCAAATGAAGGGTTCATGCTCCATCATCCCCAACAAGCTGAAATGTTTGTCACAATAATTTACAGCTGTAGCTTCAATGTGTAGCCCTAAAATATGACTGGATCGGGTAGCCTTATCTTCACGCATGCTGTATAGTTAGCCTTTACATGTCCTCCATTAAACTAATAAAGCAGCTGGTGGCAGTATTAATCTGTGCCAGATCTTGCATCCTTAGATGGAGTAGCCTCCTAAAGTTTGGACAGGCCATGATTTGTCCATCTGCTATAACCTAGCTTCCACTGGCTTTGTCATCACCCTAACACCACCTGTTAGGGCTGAGCTGTGCCTATCATAGCCCATCTGCTAACCTAGCTTCCACTGGTTTTTGCCTTGAACAACACACTAAACAACTGGCCAATTAGCCAGCAGTGAATGGGCAATGTCATGATCAACCTGTCCTTGTGGGTTGTTTTTTTTCTCACTTTTCCCCAGGGTAAAAAGCCCATGTTACCTGGGATCAGTTGGCCCACGGTCTTGCAGCACCTGATTTGATGTACGCTTTAGCGAGGAGTAGAATAACAGCTGGGGGGGCTCCATGCACTCTCTTTTTTGCGTGGAGGGAATCCATGCACGTCAGTGACTACTGCTGCTGCAACTTCTCTCCAGAAAGTTAGACCATCTCCAACCATATTCCCTTCATTTCGTTCCCTTCCCGATTCCCTTCCCCGTTCTCATTCCCTTTATTTCCTCTCATCTCCAACAGCTTCCCCTCGAGGGGAATCGCGAAGGGAATGGAGAGAGAATCCCGTTCTGAAGGGAATGACCCTGGGAATCCCGTCGTGACGGGAACCGTGAAGGGAAACCGTTGGAGCGCTGAAGGGAACGAAAATCCCGTCGTGAAGGGATTTTGGCCCCTGAAAGGAAACCGTTAGAGATGGTCTTACTAGCGCTTGTTTAAAACGGGCACTGTTGCAAGCTTTCTTTTCCAGGCTCTAGTCTAGTGGTGCATGGCCGCATGGGCAGATTATTGCTCTCTGATTCTGCATGCCTACTGAATAAGATGAGTACGTATGAAGTATGATGTGCTGCTGCCTTTCTCCTTCGTGGATAAAGCAGGGTTATCATTGCCACTCATGGAAGGGAAGGGGAACTGGAGTTTGTGATAAAGCACAGAGCTTCATCTCTTCTGTGCATGCGTGGCATATTGGCATGAGACTTGAGGAGAGGAAAGGCTGCCAAGACATTCCAGTTCCTTGCTTTTGTAGACCTATGGTTTTTGACGTGAAAATGAGAACACGCTCTTGTCGAATCGGTATCACATTAACTCATATCAACACTGCGCGAGCTGTAACCTGTAAACATCTTTCAGCAAGACGCGTTGTGTGTTCGATCAGTACAGTACTGCTGTACTGCTACTGGTAACGTAGCTGTAGTGTATTCCATTTTGGGGAGGAGAAAACGTAGTCTACCTTACGATGGCACCAAGAGGGCCAATTTATAGGTGCTTCGTTCCTTTTTGTCGTCGAATTTTCTTCGGTCAAGAATCAACAGCTTAAATTACTAGCATTCCATAAATCTTTTCAATCATTATGCAAGAGACTAGAGAGAGATGGTCTCTTGCACAGTACTAGTTACTAGACATCTTTTCACTCTGGCAGTGAGCAACTGCAAATACTGGTAAACCTTTGCCTGCTTCAGTGTTTCCTTCTCTGATCAGTGGTGCCAGCTTCTTCTTTAACGCAAAGACCTTTCCTCATTTGCTTCTCCATGTAATTTATCAATCATGGGATAGGAGCACAGCAGGTGCATGCATTTCATATCTGCATTCATGGGCCACAGCACCATGGAAGTGCCAGAGCGCCCAAAGCTAAAGGCCAATGGCCTTTTCTTTAACTAGCTAATCCACGCCGCTGTAGTGGGTTCTCGTTAAGCATATGTTCTTTCCACTCTTAAGATATGGCCGATCGATCTGACGGATCCGTCTCTGGATTTGCCTTGCCACTTTCGACGAGATGCTCCTCACTCATGGCCGGCCCCTCTTGGCTTTTGTTTGTCTAATCCGAGTGGCCATCTCCTCTCCTCCGCCTGCTCCTGCCGCGGCTGTCACCACCACCTCCCACAGTGGCAGGGGCGCAACGTGCTTTCGCCTCGGAAATGACATGCACCACTGCTCCCGCATAGAATAATTACTTTTCTTGGGAAACGCGGGTGGCAGAAGGCGGGCATCGGGCAGGCGGGCAGGCAGGGACACACTGAGCTGAGCGGAGCCGAACTGGAGTGCAAGTAAACGTCGAGGGCAGGAAGTGGATTGGACGGATAGCGGAGGCCCGGCTTTTGCATCATGCATGTACCGTCCTCGCCCCCTTGCCCTGGCTTGTAGCCTTGCACTGACACAGTCTGCAGTAGCCAGCCTGCATGGATAGATAAACAAGTCATCGGTACTCATAGCCATCTTTTTTAAAGAGAAATTATTTGGTTTGTTGGGCTTGTTCGGTCTTCGCTGCTGACTCGTTTGGTTCTCGTTTCTAGTAGTTTTTTTAGACCATGAGACGTACACAGTCTGGTTTGTTATTATATTATATCATCACACACTTACTATAATAAACAAATAGTATATCACATAATGTTAATATATCATCTAACACGCAAACTATTGTTAAACCGCTTCCATTATTCCTGAAGAAATTTATAGCGACAACCTCTAATGCCTAGCACATCATACTTATGTCCTCTCTTTCTCTCCTTCTATGACAACCTCCAGTATCTCATCCAGTAGTTACATTAGAAGATTGTTTGCTTAAAAGATGTAATTGTTGTTCTCTTAAACATAATATCACTACAGCATAGCATATAGTCTAACATCAAGCAGTCATCCCGACTAAGATCATTCTCTTATATGCAAGACCAACATGCCCAAGCCACCCCCCTCATATGGGAAATGCCCTTGGGTGTATTTATACCTAGAGCAATCCTCACAACTGGTCAAATTGATCTAGCAATGTGGCAATAAAAAAAGTGTTGAATGCTTTTGTTGTGATTGCAAAAGCTGTATTTTTTTACTTCGTCCTAATGTCCTTTTACTAGGTTATCTTTAATCAATATTACACATTTTTTCAATATACCATAAGAATATTTTTATCTTTAGAAGGAGCTTTAAACTTCAAACGATTTTATGAGAAAAGGATTTGGTCTGACTTATCATTTGTTGATACATGGATGGAACTGAAAATTACTATTCGTATGTAGTTTCCACTTTCAAATGTCCTTTTCTTGAGATAAACTCACGTCAGCTAATTTACACACCAATGAGTGCCAAACAATTAGCTTATCTCCTATGATCTGTCTATCGAAGAATATAGAGTGGAATGGTATTTATCACTTTCGCAACGGTGACACGTTTATTCCTCACCATATTAAATAGAGAAGGTTTTTTTTCTTAATCGTATGTTGTCAAGCTATGTGTCTTCCTAAAATTTTATTTAGGTACCATTATCACTACCATAAAATAAGTGTAGACGAAGTATTATAGATAATTTCTTAAAACTCGTCACTAATAAAATACCCTCAGACGATTGCTAAGACAGATATATCTATAACAATACTGCCATCTAAGCGTGCCTCAACTCACATATGATTTTAGAAATCTGTTTATTTCTATCATACAGACACAAACGGCTTTCAAAAAAACATGTCTCAGATATTATCACAGACACTTTTTTATCAGATTTGTTTGTGTCTGTATGATAGACATAGGGAAACTTAAAAAAAAAAGTCTATATTTAAAGGCAGGGGAACTATTTTAAATTTGATCGCTTATCTCTTTTGGTCTTTTTTATTTCCCACACACACAATCCGCTCGTCTCCCCTAACTCTTTGGCTTCCCGCACATATAACTCGCTCGTCTCCCCTCAATATAAAGCGATGAGAAGTGTTCATCCTCGCTCTATTCGTTAACTTCCTAATGTTCATATCTTCCGCATACACATAGCTATAGATTTTTCCACATAAGAGAAGCAAGATCTAGGGGTCGAATCCCTTTTACTACACTGAGGTGAGTATCATAGGGTTTTTATCGCAGTTTATTTATGGTTTGTTAGGTTTTGCTTTGATCTGTGTAGCTGAGGGCAATGCGTTGTTTCCATCGCGGATCTACAATAGCTCAGCTCATGGCAATCATGAGGTGGCAGGATAGGGTTGTCCCTATGACTGCTTCCATGGTGTGGATGCTTGGTGTTGACTTCGGACGGGTGAATTTTGTGTTCTTTGTTGCTATGAAGGGCACCTACGTGGATCCTATTTTTGTTGTGAATCGTGTGCTCCATTCTGTTCTTGCGAATAAAATTTTCTCCATTGTTGTTTGTCACAATGGAGATATTTTGTGAACTGCAAGACTCGTTTGAACACTTATTTCTTGCTTAACCATAGCTACCTGTTTAGCAGCAACGTATTCTGGTTCTAGCTCATGTGTTAGGTAATCAAGATGGAGCTCGATCTGAATGATTATGATATGCTCATTAAAGATTATGCCTAGGTTAACGTTGTGCTGAAATGTAGGGGGATGGATTTCATCTTTTTGGAAGACAACGTCGACCAATGGTGTTGATCATTTCATTCTTCCAGAAGATGATGTCACCATGATGTTTATCATCTCGTCCTTTTGAAAGATATTATCGTCAATGATTTATAGCTAGGGATTATGTATATCTAGCTAGATTTATTTGTTCTAAACAATGTGTGATGTGCATCTACGTGATTTTCTTAACGTTTGTAATATATAAATATGTGTGTTTTATGTTCTGAACAATATGTGATCGTTATTATGAATAATATGTGATTGATGTTATAAATAATGTGTCAATATGTTGTTTAATTTATGAATTATAAAGTGTATATGCCATATCATGAGGGCAGCCAAGAAGCAAAATTGCTTATAAGGGAAACAGTCACACATACGATTTTTTTTTTAAAAAAACTCCGTTTATGACAATTAACACAAATGTGTTTCAACAAAACCATCTGTGACGCTTATTACTCACAGACGGGTTTCTACGATCCTTATTACGCACAGACGATTTTTCAGAAAATTCATTTACAAATAGAGTTATAACCGTTTGTAACAAGATTGGTATCATAAATTTTGTAGAGATAGAAACTATAACCATCTATGATATAGTTTAAAATCTATCTATAATAACCGGTTCTGAGGTAATGCTTGTATCTGTAATGTTTCCTACTTTAGGAATTCATTTTTGATTGTCGTGAGACTTCTCTTCCATGGGACTTGACCACAAATGTGAATCTCGTGGCTTGCCTTCTACTCGTGTGAGGGTTTGCTTGTAAGATATTTGTTTTTGCATAGCTTTTGCCACATTCCTTCCTCATTTCTATGGTGATGGCTACTCACTACAACAAAACAGGTCATCGGAGTCGGGTCATAAGTACCGGCTAGACTAGAACCGGCATTGATGAAGTATTAGTATCAGTTCGTAACTTTTCGTGCTCAATCAGTGATTAGTGCTAGTTCGTAACTCGATATCAGTGTTGACTTGAATTATAAATCAGCACTGATAGTACCAGTATCAATTTATAATTTGAACCAACAATGATACTCTCAGTGGATCCAAAATTTTAATACATCGTGATTTTTGCTCGTGCTTAAGTCTAGTTTATCTCCTTTCTCTCTCCATTATCTCTTCACCGGCACTTCTCTCCCCTCAGTCCCACACTAGTCTCTCTCTCTCTCCCCTCACCAGCCTCTCTTTCCCACCTCTCTCCCCTCACCGGCCCCTCTCTCCCCTCACCAGCCTCCCCCACCGGCCTCTCACTGTGTTGCACAAGCCCCATGGGCACGTGAGCATGGACGGGGCGATGGGTGGGCGCGCAGGCGAAGGATGGGTGGGCAGGTGGGCATGGAGGCCACCACTACGTGCACTGGTTGCAATTCTGATCGGTGGGGCTGCCTGGGACGACGTAGGGGTCGGAGCTGAAGGCACGAATCGAGAATGTCATCTATGCTTGCCACTTCTCGACGTTCCTCACCATTGGTGGCTCGCTCGTCAGCTCCATCCCATGCTTCCTCAAGGTGCTTGCTTGCTTCATCACCACATGTTCAAATTTGCAGTAATAGCTTTCATTTTGCATTACTTGTTTCAGACATGTTTCTGGTTGAAACGGTCATGTTTATCTTCAATACGGGCTTGGAAGGAGATTCATGGACCCGTCGGTGCATGTCTTCCTGTTCATAGTCGCCTATAGATCAACCGAGATGTAGAGCCATATAACTCTAAAACAGAACATCGAGCGGCAAATTCTTAAAAGATGGACGGGATGGAAAATCACAAAAAGGATAGTTTATACATTCTAGATTTTGTACTCACCATTCATCCGATGGGTCACGCTTGTCAACAGACGCTCTAAAATTTGGATGAACATGAGCGTGACATATTTGCTCTTAGTTTCTAGTACTTTGATAAAAAAATATATTATCTCCTATCATTATAATAAAAAGATACAACTAGTTCATTTTCAGTCTCTGCACCACCATGATACACATAGATTGAAAGACAAATATAAATATCACAAACAAAATCAAAATCATAACTCATTTGATAGGGCAACTTGAAGCTGGCAGTATAAGAGGCTAAAAGTTCTGCAACAACACGTTGGATCAGACGCTACTTTAGACTTTTATTTTTTTAAGAGGAATCAGACTTTTATTTTTTAGAGGAAATTAGACTATTAGCTGGATCAGTTTCGGGCGTGATGAGCCACACTCCTTTTTTTTCTTTGGAGAGGATGACGATGGACCTCTGTGAGAAATGAGAAAACGGAAGATTGCACGGACGCTCAACTCAGAGCAGCCCTCACGGCCCACAACCCAATAGTACGCCTACTGCCTGCACGTTCCAACAAAAAATAGTGCCAGCCCATACCCAATCTGACACCCTACAAACCACCTGCCGAAGGCCTGACGCCGAACATATGACACGGTCGACCGCACTGCGTCCGCGTCAGGCAGCCCAACACCCGGACCAAAGAGGGGCCAGTACTTGCACGATGGGCTCCGCGCTCCCGCCTCCGCTAAGTGTCGCGCGCAAGGGTTAACAAAATTGTTTGGAGCACGAAATTCAAGATCTGACGGTAACCGAAAAATCGCTGTTACAATGATAAATGCGCGAAATTTGACGAGAATTTATTTGAATTCACTAGATCAAATTTGAAATTCGTCGAGAATTCGAACCGAATCGACCAAACGGTAACCGCTCGGTTTGCACCAGTTACCGAGCGGTTTCACCGATTTATCGAGCGCATTTTTTGTATTTTTCGTATTGTCGGTAACCACTCGATTTTATCAGTAACCGTTCGGTTTTAACGGTTTATCAAACGGTTTTCTTTAATTTCAATGATGTTAAAAAATAAAAAATGGTTTAACCTTGTAAAATTAATAACTAATTTATCTGAGCTTTAAATCAAGTGAAACAAATTTTGTTGGTTTTATATAACATGATATACATGATAAAAGTATTTATACTCATAAAAAGTTGAATATTTTCTGTAAAAAAATCTATTTGCTAAACCAAATTAAATGCGTAGTTTACTCTTTGTTAATCCAAAAATCACGAAACTAATTTTATTAGCTTTCTTACATGATCTTATGTCTTTTAAAAATACATGAATTTATGAAATAGTTATTGTAACATACATGATTGTATAAATACGTTGCAGCTAGATTAATTCATAACTAACCAATCACATCTCTAAAATTAGTGAAGTTATTTTTATTAGTTTACTTATACTATTCTTTATGTAGGAAAAATAATGGTAGACATGAAAAGTTAATTACAGTGTTTTTTCTTAATATATTCACACTTTGTAAAAATTATGGAGAAATTAATAAAACTCTAACTGAAGTGAAACTAATTTTAAAAATCCTGTTAAGATGCACCCTAAAAAAAATATGTGTTTGCATGTTAAGATTTTTCTTAACATGAGTTAATAAATGAGCTGCGCGCTTCAAGTTTTTTCTTTTTTTCTTAAACTTTCTCCCTATAGAATATGATGAAAACAACATTATTTTTGAAAAAAATTTCACAAAAGTTTTTAAATTGTCTCTAGTATATTTTAGATTTTTTTCTGATTTTTTAATTTAATTTTTTGACTTCAAATTTGGTAACCAATCGGTTTATATTATCGAAGCGAATTTCGACCCATAACCGACGAATTTGTAACCTGTCGTGTGGCCCGGGCACCGCACTGGGCACGGCTACGCGCCCCATGCCGCTGTTGCCTTTCACAGCGGAGCAATCGACCTCCCGCGCCATCACCCCTCCCACCTCCGCCCTCCGGTACGTGCATCGATGACAGTTTCGTCATAGCGTTCCCATCCATGGATCTCGTCATGGTATTCACTAAGCAAGAAGGCAGCATCACACCATGAGAAGCCGGCAGCGGCCTAGAGATGATCCACCATAATATGGTATATATGTCTTCTCGCATAGCAAAATAGTAATTTGAAATTTCCTCGAGCTCCTTGCACAGAAACTTATGGGCTTCGCATGCCACAAAATCACTAAAAAGGTGATCATGGTTACTGTTCATACATTGGGGGCTTATCGCCCTTTCAGAGGGTTGTAAGGCCTACCCGTTTTATGAAAGAGCGGTAAGAGTATGTGGCTGCGGATGGACTGCTTACCGCCCTTTCAAGGGGTGATAAGGGTCTAACCGTTTTATAAGAGAGTGGTAGCCTATTTTTACAAATCTTTCATCTGGGATATATTTAAATAAATTTTTGTGTTAAAAAATATAAAAATATAAAAACTCAGAATCTTCCATCATTTGATGGGCCATCATCTCAGTTGGGCGGGCCGCGTGCTAAGAGCCGATACGACAAGCGAGCCTCAGTTTCGAACCCGCTTGTACTACATAAATAAGGAACAACAGAGGATAAAGGCATCGATGAACAGAATAGTCACACCGGCTTCTCCTACCTCTGTCTTTATTCCTCTTCCTCCTCCTCTCCTCTAGATTCTCCATTCTTTAACCTCTGCTTTCTCTATAAGCCCCTTATTCTTTTTACCCTAATAATTTTCTACAATAGATGAGGGACAGGAAGAAAAAGGAACAGAGAGGAAAAAGAAGAGAAAGAGGAAGAGAGGTGACGAGCCCCTACTTAGCTTGTTTGCATTTGCTACCGTCTATATTAGAGTTTCTTCTGTACCTCTACTCTACTTTCTAAACTACATGTTCTTTTTCCACCCCCAATTCTCATATTGTATCCCGAATCGTGTCGTTACTTGAATCGATCACGGAAGTGGACGCTAACATCACCCAACACCCAATTGCACTGTTGGGTGGAACTGTAGAAGGCAGCCTAGCCTCCCAACAGGCCACGCGCGCACAGTCGATGATAAGCCCCTTTCTCCCTCTAACCCATCACGCTTCTGCAAGAATGATGGATAAACAATACACTATACTCCTAGTCCTTTCTAGTATCCGTCCCTCTCACAGGCCTTGACAAGTTGGCTGGACAACGGCCTTTCCCGTTCTCCAAGAGCTCACAAACACTGTGGCGGACAAGGTCTCGGTTTGTGACTATATATCTTAATCGGATTCTGGAAGCTAAGTAGATGGAATATGTTAATCGATGTTCGGGATCTTTGCGGCTTGCGTGCTCCTGCCACAGGCCTAAAGATATGCTAGCATTTCTTGGAAGGCGTTGGATGTGAACTCGAAAAGAGATTTTTTTTAAAAAAATAATATTTTAATGAAAGATTACAAAAATAATATCGATTTTTGAAAAATTACCAAAATATCATCTAGTACTCTGTCGGCAGCAACCAAAAAGCCAAAAAGTCTAATAATTGATAGTCATCGGTAAGAGATCTTACTTAGGAGACTCATCAGCATCTAGAGGAAAAGGATAAGGAATCTATATCAATCATAGACTATCATCAGAGAGGGAGATGAAAGGTGAAATTATCACGAGTTATGTATATAAACGATATAAATATTATAGAAGAGTGCTTGTACAGTTATAAAAAATATAAAATAGATAAATTATTCAAAATGGTGTTTGGATGCTCCGCAATCCACATTCGACAAAAGAAGGTTCATACAAGGCACAATTAATATTCTCATGAGTTGTAACCTCATTCAACCAAATCCGCTACGAATTGAGGCATGTTCTGCAGTGGCGTGCATCTCTGAATCTTCTCACGCAACACTGCAGGTCTACAGCATCGCCGTGATGGCGTGGTGACCGTGTAAAGTGGCTGCCGCCACACGTTGAAAGCAAAGTGTAACCGAAGGAGATGGGCAAGACGGGGTCGGTCCAACCGTCCAAGAGGTTCTGCCGAAAGGCCTCCGAATCTCGACCCCCGTGCGCGCGGCCGCTCGGTTGCTCCGAGTGGACCCGTGCCGATGATACGTCCCCGGCGTGATGTGAGCTTGATGATACGTCCCCGGCGTGATGTGAGCTTGCGTAGCTACACGGAAAATAATCTTAAAAGACTTGATCTCAAATATTTAATGTTTAAACCTATTTTATAGCATGATTTATGATAAAAAAAATCCATAAATTCATTATGAAATCAGGAAAAAATATAAAAAATTTTATCATATGTAACACTATAAATTGAGTTCAGTCTGTAAATACGTGATACCAGCTCCAGACGGCTCAAACGCTGGGCCAGCCCCACTGAACACTGAAATCCCATTTTCTGAAGCGACCAGCTCGACACGCACCGCGCCTCCCCACCCCTGATTAAAATAGCGACTCCGCCGGAACCATCCGTCCGCCGGGGCCAACCAGCGACGCGACCGCGTTGGCCCCGTCTCGCCCGCACCCGCACCGTATTTTATTCGCGAAAAGGCACCCCTGGGGCAGGGAGGGAGGCCATCCATGTTGCGTGTTGTTTAGACGCGCCAAAAGGCAGAAAGGCCGCGGCAGCGGAGGTAGGCCGTAGGCACAAGCACAACACACGATCCCCCCACCCGGCAAGGAAGGCGATCTCCGCTCCCAAGGCTCTTGCCCGCCCCGCGGCCCCCGAAAGATCTTCTCCGGGCTAGCTGGTAGCGATGAGCTGCGGGGGGCAGGCCGGCGGGTGGCTGCTGGACTACGGGCTCGTGGAGGAGGAGATCCAGGGGTCGGAGTTCATCTACATGGTGGACGACCCGGCCGTCTCCAGGTGAGCTTCTTCATCATCGGCTCTGCTGCTTGGATGGACGGTGGTTTCTTGATGGGTTGCTTGCTTACTGTTGGCGGTTGATTGGTTGGTTTGCAGCGTCATACTGGGGTTCGATGCTCCCAGGAAGGAGGACGGCGTCCAGGACAACTCCGGCCCCAAGAAAAGGCAATCTTTTATCTCTTTAATTTGCTTCAACTGGTTAATTTATCCTATAGTCAAGCCCAGTGATTTGCATGTCGAGGAGTAGCCGTGCCACGATCATGGTATGTTTGGGGATTGCTTGTTTGTTGCTACTAGTATTGTACTTCTGTTTGAGTTATGTGGCCTAATAATTGCAGTTCGATTTGGTTGAGAAGAAAGGTAGAAGTACTGGCAGCAGTGGTTCAGGAAAGGGCAAGTGTTCGATTACAAGATATGATGCCAATTCATAGTATTGCTTGCAGACACTTCCAAGTTTACTCCACTTTGGCAACTATGAGTCTTGCCGATTTTCATTGATGCAAGGAGCATCACAAACTTTAGGACCAATTCTATTGACCTAGAATTCACGAGCGTAATTTGACGGGTTTTTTTCTTCTCCTTTCCTCTTAGCAGATCCCGGCCAGAGTCCAGCGCACCACCCGGCACCAAGGCTTGCCGTGAAAAGCTCCGGCGAGACAAGCTCAACGAAAGGTAAATTTCGGAGTTCAGACTTTGATTCGCCCATCAATCTCACACTGCTTCAGTACTGGATATGTTCAGACTTTGCCGCACCGAGTATTATAATCTCTGACCCATTTCCTGTGATCCACTCCAGGTTCAATGAGCTTTGTGCCGTCTTGGAGCCCGGGAAGCCACCAAAGGCTGACAAAGTCGCCATTCTAAGCGATGCTGCGCGCCTCCTGAGCCAGCTGCGTGCCGAGGCTCAGAAGCTCAAGAAATCAAACGAATCACTCCAGGACTCCATCAAGAGCCTCAAGGTAGACCAACATCTATTACCCTGCTGACCGCCTTTAAACCATTCGTATGAAGAAACAAAGTTCAGAGATCGTATGTTTCAATGTGAATGCAGGCTGAGAAGTCTGAACTGCGAGACGAGAAGACGAGGCTGAAGGCCGAGAGGGAGAGGCTGGAGCAGATGCTCAAGGGCGTCAGCGCCGCAGCCGCCGCTCCGGCGCAGTTCGTCACTCACCCCGCCGCAGCTGCTGCCCCGTCGTTCCACCCGGCGGCGTTTGCTCACGCTGGCAAGTTCGTCCCGTACACCAGCTACCCGCCGCCTGCCGCATTCTGGCAGTGGATACCGCCGACGTCCCTTGACACGTCCAAGGACCCGGCGCACTGGCCGCCCGTCGCGTAATCAACTGGTCATGGCATCATTGATCGGTGATGCATTGCCTCGTGTATTGAGCTTGCTCGTGGTGTAGAATTTGACCAAAGCATGCCTGAAGAAAAACTTCAGGTGCTGATTGTGTAGAAGTTTTTATGATTGTGCCTTGGATAATGATCAAAAGTAACCAGATATAATAGTCCGGTGATCATTGCCAATTGGAGCAGTCTATGTAACAGCCCCAATGTTAAAGTAATGGAGGTGATATCATTAAACCAGGATGATGTTTTCAGAAAATGTTGATAATGGTGTGATTTGGACCCAGACCATGGCCTAAAAGAATGTAGGTTGGGACACGATGCTACGAGTTCATGACATCCTGGCCTCCTGTGATAGATGTACAAGTAACAAAACGAACGGCGATGCCACCGAGCTTGCACGAGTCATGAGCTCATGACCCGTACTGGTACCGGGATCGAATAATACGATCGATCGTAAGACCAGGTAGCACCACGGTACTAACAAACAACTTAATCAAATACTCCAACCCATAAAATTTAATCAAATACTCTAATTCGTTTGCTGTACACCATGTATCTAGATAAAACATCGACTCAACCTAGGTTTGCAAAGGCAACAACCGTAGCTTACCACCTCAAGTCGCAAATAAATGTTTAATTGGATTTTTTCACAAAAGAGAAGGAGAAAACGAACACCAGTTCCTACTGCAATATATTTGTGAATCCTAATAGAATTACAATATTGATGAAGCGTTTTCAGAGAAAAATCTACACAGACCAATTTAATGCTGTCAATCTAGGTATTCATAAAGATACCGTAGTCGGGGTAGAATGTAGAATAAAATATAATTAAACTGCATGTATTTTAGGACAAGAGATACCCTTGCAGGGGCAGATACCATCCAATCACTGGTTTCGATCAACGCATTGTTTCGGTACATCAATGTCTCGCTGACTCTCAGCGCTGCTTTACTTTATTGTAACATTGGGGAGGTTTGGACTCCAAGCTCATACAAAACGACATAATAAAACGCTGCAATAAGATGGTTTGTACACAATGAAAAACAATGCAATTAATGGATTCACCGTCCTCAATCTTGAAAAGATTCACCATTCTTTGCTTCTTGTCTGATGAAACTATCAGACTTCACAGGCTATCTGAATCCTGATCAAGCGAAAAAGCAAAAACCTGCATAGTTGGTTGCGATGAGTACACTTTTCTCCCTTCTACCACATAACAGAACCATATAGCATCATACAACATCCAAGAGTAACCGAACTAGAGTCAAAAAAAGAGTAACCGAACTTGCAGAATGACAGTTCGGTTGATTGAAGTTGAACAGTTTTATGGCAAATGCGTAAGTAAAAAATCACAGGTACAAAAAATCTTAAAAATGAATATAGAAGTTCAGAAGCAAATTAATTCATTACTTGCCTCACTGCAAAGGAAGATTCTTATGGGTGTATTCAACGTCCTTGTCACCATTCACCACTTGCCCGCTCCCCCGTAAGATCCTACAGAACAATATTGACCATAAAAAAAAATATTAATAATGTGACTATGATAGAAACAGGCACAAATCATGTACTAGCAGGGGCAGTTTCGAGATAAAGCTCCTACCACATACGAAGGTGTTTATTTTATTGAAAAGTTAATTTTTAGTTGTTCAGTCATTGATTACAGTCCTTAGTTGATGGTACATGAGTATTCAAGATGGTGGTTCTTGTTGTACTTTGCCTAAGAATTGCAATATGACTGAAACTGATATGTCAAAAGAGTTGAGATGATAAGCCATCTTGATACTAGACAATGGCCCTGTTTGACACAGCTTATTGCCGACTTCTGCTTCTCAGAAGCTATAAGCTGAAACAAACAGGTTGGTTTATTGTTGGCTTTTGAAAAACTGATAAGCTGAAGCTGATGTGTTGAGAACTTAAAATTTTCTCAAAAAGCCATAAGCCATATGCAGATTTCAGCAAAAGCCATTTTTTAGCAAAAGCTCATAAGTTTCAACTGTGCCAACTAAGGCCAATAGCTAGGAGGGTGTGCCACATATCGATGTTTTCAATAATTCATTTAGGATATCTACGAAAATGGAATTATCAGTGTGACCTCTCGGTGGGAAACAGACTAGCCAGTCTATAAAACAGCACCAAGAATAAGACAAGAAGGATGGGTGAGATGGGACTACAACGAGTACAACCTGTAAACATCAAATGTAAGTTGACTCCCGCACCAAGATGATTCTATTTCTACTAGCCATTCTAATCAGCAAGAATTTTCTGTCTACAGTCCCCCAACTTCCTACCAGACTATGCAATTTAGAAATCCAGCAATTCAAATGGACATATCCTTATATTGTTTCTTAAATTATTGTATAACCTGATAACAACATACACCTCTTCAAAGCTAAGTCCTCGACCTTTACTGTCCAGTAGACAAGAATTGTCACTTTGGTATGTTGAGCATTCAAATGCTTATAAGCGAGCGGATATCATATACATAGCAAAAATGTGGGCCGTTTTGCAATATAGGGAACTTTAATAAATACCCTGCACGTCATAACTGAGGGACTCTCGTTATCAAAGTTATGAAGTGCAAGATATTTAATAGTGACAGCATCAATACAGTGGAATAGCCAGTCAATACACAAGCCTGCATTTTCAACAGAACTTTACTAACCACACATCTCATTTTGCACCTTCGATAATGCACCAATAACATGATTGTGTAGTTATGAATAGGGGATAAGGGCACAGAAGAATAATTGAAGGGCATCGATTGAATGAAAAGCCACATACCATCGTGTCGTTAAAAGACCTTCAACACCCACTGGTCCACGGGCATGTATGCGCCCTGTGCTTATGCCAACCTATTCGAGATATTCCAAAGGTTAAATATAATACAATAATGGTAAATGATCACCAGAACATATAAACTAACTTATGCCAACCTACTAATGATATTCCCAATGGTTCAAAAGATGGTAAATAATCACTAAAATGGCATAAAATATTAGAAGTACCTCAGCACCCAATCCAAAACGAGCCCCATCAGAGAATCGTGTACTCGCATTATGAAATACAGCAGCACTGTTGTAATTGTAGAAGTAAAGCATAACATTCGTTAGATACCTAATCACCACTGAATTCAGAAAGAAAAACTTGTACAGAGCAATATCACATATAAAACATCTGTTACCGCTAATTGCACAAGAGCAAAAAATGAAAAAGGTGCTGATGTTAAAAAATACCTATCAACTCGACGCAGAAAGGTTTCTGCTACTTTATCATCTGTAGTGACAATGCAATCTGTATGTGCACTGAAAAGAGAAGACAGATAAAACTACGTTATACTGAATCTCAGTTTTCCTAGCTTTCTAACTGAAGACGGAGAGAGACTACAGAACAACTCGTAGGTACCTTCCATAACGATGTATATGGTCAATTGCTGACTGTACATCGTCAACAAACTCAATAGTGCAGGCCATAGAGCTATACTCGTGATGGAATGAATCTGCTTTTGGAATGCCCAGTACTTCATGCGCAACAGGCCCTCCATAAATAACAACTCCTGCAGTACAGCATATATTCCTTTTCAAGCACAATGAGACAAAAAAAAAAAAGCAATGGCCACATCATAGCCACTTCATAACAATCCGTAAGTTCCTAGATCTTTGATGAATGTGAACTGGACAAGCCTTTATATGCCTTAAGTGCAAAGATAGGGTTACCAGAGCTCAATATAACATGGCATATCCAAAATGTCAAACATTTGCCCAGATACAAGAGATCTAGACATCTGCTACAACAATACTAATAGCTAAAGAGTCCTCAATGTACTTTTTTTATGTACTAACTAATTGGCAACTTATTCTTTGTGCAATCTTAACAGAAGTATATTACGAGAATCGGTAAAGATTCTCTACAGCAGTACAGCTAACTTGATTCCACATCAGAAAACAATTTAGAACAAAGATGCCAAAGCAGTAAAAAACAGTAATTAGTCTCTCCTGATTCAGGATACACATTAGGTGTATCAAGCAACAAGAAGCCATAAGCCATTATATTCTATACATTTAGCGTGAATACAGTGAAAGGCAAACCTTCTGTTTTGAGTGATAAAAGTATGTCATCAAGACCTGGAGACTTCAAAAGATCTTTATGAACAAGTAGTGTCTCCTGCAGAAAATAACGGCAAAGTATGCTATTTATTTAAAATATATAATGGTGTCTAAGAATCTAGATTTTTGAAAAATAAGTAGCAATATCACGGGAATTATGCTGAAAATATCATAACTACCATGATGTTTTGTATGTAAATTCTTGAAAAGAAAAGGGCGAGTAACATGGAATCAACATCATAATATGGAAATTTTAGTTATATGTCAAGTTAATTTGAAAGAGAAAAGGTTAACACTAAGGATGGCATATTTTTTTAAAAAAAAGAATACTATGAATATTGGATAGACAATGACCGGCTCAAGTCCCAGAACACTCTTAAGTTGTCTATATGCGTATAAAGGTTATTTACTAGGTTGTCTTGAATGAAAGAAGTACCAAAAAGTTATTTACAATTGAAGCTGAAAGGGAGATATATCAACTACAATACAATGAACCAAATTAGACAAATACCATTGCATTGCAGGCTGCTGGGTAATCAATTTTGGCATCCATCACAATACGTTTTGCCATATTCATGTCAGCTGATTTGTCAATGTATACATGGCAGACACCATCTGCAGAGGAATAGTATGCAAATCAAACAACAATTAACATATTTTAACATTGTAGTTGAACTGTTGGTACCAAAGAATAATGTTGAAAGATAACTTACCTGCATGGCCAAGAACAGGGATCTTAGTTGATGCCTTGATTTGTGAAACCAGTTTATTGCTGCCTCTTGGAATGACAAGATCAATGACATCATCAAGCTGTACAGTGTATTATGAGTTTAGGCATATATGTAGAATCATTATTTTCCTAGTATTATAACACTCACCTTTAGTAAATCAGCAATCTCATCTCTACTTGTAACAAGGCCAATTAGTTTTTGACCAACGTTGTCATGAATGGCATCAGTTATAACCTAAAAGAAAAAATCCATTGAGGACACCAAGCTAAAAACATTTAATGCTAATAGTAAGCTACTAGCACACAGCATAAGGATATACCTTATGCAATACTCTGTTTGATCTCATGGCTTCTTTTCCACCTTTGAGGAGAAGACCATTGCCACTTCGAATTGCTAAAGACGCAATCTACACAATGACATCCAAGCTTAAAGTTAGTTTCTTAATATGCCTAAGTACTAAGCATGCGCAAGACACACGAGGAAAAAGTAACTGTATTAAACTATCATGAAAAAATACCTGGACCAAGGCGTCAGGCCGGGACTCAAAAACAATCAAGAGCACACCCAAAGGGCAAGATGTTTTCTCGAGAACTAAATCTTCAGCAACCTGAAAAGGCACTGTTTTTGTTAAAATAATTGCAGATGTAATTATTATTGTTTTGACAAAAATAGCATGTTTTTTTTTTCAAGAGTTTAAAAGTGTAGTATGAGCAATCACCTCCATTTTTTTGAGTATCTGGTTAATAGGGTCTTCCATATTTGCAAGAGTGCGGATGGATTTCGCAAGGCTTGCTATCTAAACAATGATGAAACATAAAGCTGAATCATACGAAATACAATATTGAGAAAGGAAAAAGAATGTGAACAAATAAAACAGACAAAAGTAGTTCATAAGGAATATGAGATTACTATCCAACTACAGTTAAAATATATGCTGAAACATGTACTGGGCCTACCTTTCCTGGTTTCAGTGTCAATCTAGCAACCAAAGGCTTCTCATATCCAGCATCTTGTGCTGCAGCTACATCAGCTTCATTTTCAGTTCTAATTAAATCCTCATTTTCCTCTAAAGCATCTGCAACGTCTAACAATATTTTTTTGCGCTCATCCGATGACAAATTCTGTTCAGATGCCCATATAGTAAGTATATATATCCAGCTATTCCAGCAAAAATAGTGGATTAAAAGTACAGTATACCTTCCAGCGAGCATTATGTTGGGATAACATACCTGCAGACGCCTGGAACATTCTCTTGCGGCAACAGCCATCTCACGTGCAGTAACATCCTTGGATGGTTCCCACAAACTTGCATCCTTATGAAAGAGAGTACCAATTTTCTCTCCTTGGAGAACTTTAATAATGCTCTGGGATTCAAATCCACTTCAAGGATAAAAACAAAGTTAAACCTCCATCTTTGTGGAGACAAACATAGCTGCAACATATAGACTTTACTTGGTTCTATCAATGTGACAAATGAACTCTACTATCACACGCTTACTATCTGGGTTTGAACTACGGAGCATTTTACAGGTATCAAACAAAATGTACATCGATGCTTCCTTTCCTAAAAAATCCACACATGTTGGAGCATTGAACATCACAAGCAAAGATTCAGCATAAATATGAGGTGCATGGAATGTCTGAAAAGTGAGGCTTCTATCTGAATATTGGACTTCACATCATTTCTGATGTAGCGACACAAGAGTCATATTGTAGACTTAACACAAATACAATAAGGCGAACAATTTTAGCATTAGCAATAAAATCTGAAAGCATGACAGCATTCTTTCAAATCACCTCCTGTCAGATGTTTTACCTATTACTAATTGCATGTGACAGGGAAATTTGATAGTATCGATACTGGGGGAGTATATAAATGAGCAATGATGGACAGTCGTAATTTTCTTGCTACGAGAAGAAAATGCTTTCCTTACCTTGTAATAACAACAGGTGTGCCACTGCTTGAAGCCACGATAGCAGCCTTAACTTTAGCTGTCATGCCTCCTCTACCTACACGAGACTTGTCCCCAAAAGTAATTTCATTGTGATGTTTCTCTTTAATGTAGGTATGTATGATCTTTGATCGAGGATCACTTGGTGGACCGTTGTAGAGGCCATCCACATCACTGAGTAGAACAAGGAGATCAGCTTTGAGTTCTATCGCTAGTAGGCCTGCTAAACTGTCATTATCCCAAAATATACCAGATGAATCCTGTATAAAATTTGTTGGTGAGAATCACAATGAAAATGATTAAACTCTTGAAATTAGGAAGTCATAATTGTTTCTTTATACAATAGTTAACCTCCAAATGCAAAATTATTAACACAATGTCAGAATAGAAAGCAACACCACACACACTCACACACCAACAGAAAAGGAAATTATAGTTCAAATATTCAAGGTAACACATGGTACAACACGCACCTCATATGGAGCCTTTCTAGTACTGATAGCGTCATTTTCATTAAATACTGGTACAACTTTAAGATCTAACAATGACTCAACAGTTTCATGGAGCCGCTCCCGGAAATTTGGATTATCGAAATCATTGTCTGTCACAAGAAGTTGAGATGACGACACATCAAGCTGCATAAAGAGAAGTTAAACATTAGAAACAGATGCACAAGGTAACATTATTTTTCAATAAAATTGAGTGCCAGGCTAATAAACACACTTGGGTAAATAGCATATCATAAAGGGCCATCAGCCCACTCTGACCAACAGCAGCGCAAGCCTTTCCATCCAGCTCCATCTGTGGCTTTTGCAGATCAGCGAAGCTGCTATTGACAAGCTTCCGGTACTTGAGCCGCTGTCTTCCCACGCCAACAGCGCCTGAGGTGACCATAATCACCTCGTATCCTAGAGTGTTCAGTTCCTTCACCTACGATTGCCACATATATTTGGCTTAGCATTTTGTCAGACTTAACACTGCTTGTAAGAACATTCTGAAAGTTAGGACTAGAATTGGTACCTGCTCGCACAGAGCTCCAAGCCTGCCCAAAGCCAATCGCCCGTCGTGCCTGGTGACAACTGCAGTGCCCACCTGCCATGCAAGGTAACAATCAGTTGCAAACAAACCAAATACGATGGTCCGGGTTGATTCCTCAGACAGATCGGTAGTTGCCAAAAGTTGTCAGCTTTGAGATAAGACTGCACACGAGTGCTCGGCTTTTAAAAATACTTAACACCATATTTCCTCCCTTTGCACGTTCAATTTCACAGACTAATCTCCCCACAATTCCCCCCCAAAACGAAAAATTCTCGGGATTTGAACAAGATGTAACGTACGAAAAACCATTCATGAACTCGCGAGAGCACAGTTTTCCTGTACTTATTTCACATCTGATAGAGAAAAGGTCACAAACAAAATGCAACTTCTAAACATATAAAAGCATCAACAAATGACCCCATGGAGATATGTATGAAGCTCGCAACTTCGACATCAACCCGACACCTCGAGTAGAAGTCATAAGCGAAAACAAAAAACCCCAAACAAAACCCTCCTGCCTCGCCATTCGTCCTGACGAAGAGAACCAAATCAAACACGACTACTCCAAAATCACTCGCGGCGCGATTCGAAGCCACGCTTGAGGAATGCAGCGAAAGTGCGAAACACAAACAGCGCAGTGCAAACAGCACCGCGCAGAAACGCGCAGTGAACCCACGCTACTTAGATCTAAACAAGTCAACCGCGCGGCGCCAATCGGACGATTCGTATCACCTTGATGATGATGCGCTTCACGTCCTTCATGAAGCTCCGGGCCGGGCCCGCGGGCGCCATGGCCGCCAGCGACGCTTCTCGACTCGCCGCCTGGTCTAGCTGTCTGCCTCTCCCTCACTTATCCGCTATTTTTTTAGGGAGAGAGACAGAGAGTTTTCGCCTCGTCGCCGCAAGGGAGGGGAGGGGAAGGGAGATGTCAGATGAGAGGGTTTTGAAGTGTTGGGATGGGTGGCGCAAACCACTGACGACCCCATCGGGATCCTCTGCGGCGCCGCCTTTATCTGACCTCTCCCCGACGGATGGGCTCACGGGCGAGAGGCGGCAGCCCGCGGATCCTGAACCAACCTCGCCCGTCTGATCCACGCGGCGCGGCGAGCACGCGTGCAACGCACAGACCCTCCAGCTGTTAGCCAGGTTGTTATGCGCTAAGATTGGGATGGAGTTGAGTTGGATACTTGGATTTGATCAACTACGTGTATCAAGTCTATAATCTTTATTTATACTACCTACATTCTTAAATCGGAAATGCGCCTACATATTTTTAGAGCGATAGGACGTTTTGCTAGATCGGCCCATATATTTGAGCAAAAAATATAATCTATCTGAGTTAATTTCTATGTCCTCGCATTTTTAATATTTCATACATTCAAGTTTAATATTCCAGTTGTTATGAAAATTTGTTGTCATTGTTATTTTCGTAGGTTGTATTCCGAAATCTCTTGCGTACAGATCCAGATAAAAAAAATATTCATTCGAATTAATTCTTATATTTTCGCATCTCAATGTTTCAGACGTTATGAAAATTTATTGTCATAGTTATTTTTATATTACATCCCGGAATCTCTTGTGTACAGATTTGGATTCGAAAAATTATCCATTCGAGTTAATTACTATATTTTCGCATTTTCAATGTTTCAAACGTTCAAATTTAATATTTCAGACGTTATGGAAATTTGTTGTAGAAATTCTTCGAGAATGTTTCACACATCGTCCGACGAAATTAACTCAAATGGATAATGTTTCAGGACCGCTGATTACTTTTTCGGTGTATGTATTTCAATGTTGCAAAATTTGATTTTCGATGTTGCAGAAGTATCTTTTAGATGTTGCAGATGTTCTTTGATAATGTTTCAAGGAATTGTCCAACGATGTACCCGAATCAGACGTCCAAGCGCTAGCAGCCCCGTTCTTAAATAGATGTCGTTTTAAGAATTTGATTTTATTTTCAAATAGATGTTGTTTTAGTCTTTTTAAGGTGATATTTTACTAGAGTACTTATATTAAAAACTATTAAAAAGTGAAGTTCCAAGTTAATGATATGGTGGATTGGTGGTTTATGTACTATTGATTGAATGTTAGAGAAATTGAGAGAAGTAAACATGTCATGTGTGAACAAATTTATTGCAACCTTGTTTTGTGTACCAAAGGCTAAAACGATATCTAAAAGAGAACAGATATAGTACTACTATAAAATAGATGAGCTATAGCAAATATGAACGATCTTCGATGTATATCTTACATGATCAACAGTTTACAATCAAAGTTAGTCTCTCCCCTATCAATTTTTGAAAACCTCCGATCAATAAACAATATCAACATTAAAAAGTATTAATACACCATTATTTTCTTTTATCTATATCCAATAACTAGAATCAATTTATATTTTTTATAATAATTAGATATAGAATACAAAAGTTATGTATGAGATTTTGATATCTACCGTCCACGAGTCTTAATCACATAGCTCAAATTCATATTTAAACTCTACTAATTACGGAACGTAATTAAATTCTTTGATCTCCTCCCTCATGCAACAATTAATCACCTCTCATGCCTCGTATGATCGTATCCAACTTCGAGCCCACCATGTTATTGAGGTTAGCTCGACCTCTTGCTCTTTTCTTTCATTTCCTTTCTTTTACGTGTTATTTTTTTTTCCATGTGTCTAGATAGGTATGTTTTTGTTATCGTAAGTTAAGAAATTTTACAAATACATCATTAGTTTTTTTATTTTCAATTTATTTTTTCACATGAATTTTTTTGACATCCGTCACAATATATTGATTTCACGTATGTAACACATGCGTGGTTGCTAGTAATCTAAAACGCGTCGGTTTCTCACCCTGGTGTTGAACCACCTCAGCAAAATAAGTTGGACCATCAAATCAAGCCAGCAAAGAAGGATAGTCGTCTGATCTTGAATTGTGAACGTCGGTGTCCAGAGTCTTCACGAATTCTCCCAGAGCGCCACTCATCATTCTTTCTTCCCCGATGTGGTCAACACCTTCTCATTCCCCGCACGAGATGGCAATCTCTGGTGCCAGCTTTTTCTTCCCCGCACACGATGGCCGTCTTTGGTGCCGCAGGCTTCTTCTCCCCCCATATGCGCGCCGCCCGGGTCCCTCCGCTTCCCCTGGCTCGCCCCACGCAGCGCCCACTTGACTCAGGGTTGCTTCTGGAAGATATACTTTGTGTTGCTGCATTCTAAGCTCAAGAAGGAGGATGTTGAGATTTTGTCGATTCCGCAGGTAATTTTTCCTTGATATAATATGCGGTAGCCATATAAGTACACTAAGTTAACTGAGGATTTTCCCTTGATATAAGTTCACTAAGTTAGCTGCTGTCAATGATTCACTAAGTTCACTTGTAGAAATAACAACATAAAATTTATTAGCTGATGTGTGCTATGTTGCATAAAATTTTAAATGATTGGCATTTTTTCTTTTTAAGGGGTTAAGTTTTTTTAATTATTTTCTCTTCCATGAGGGATTTACTTATTTTGGTAATGAACACCATGTGAGGACGAAGCCATTCTTGCCAAATCAGAAGCTACAGCTCGTGGAATCAGATTGGTTTCAAAGGCAATGACAAGTAAACGTAGTACTGAGGTAATGTGGTCTCTTGACTATCAATTATGTCGTACCTTTGTAATTAAGTTATGCATCAAAATGGTGCTTGCTACAAAATTTGTTCCCTTTTAAATGCTAACAATTTATATTTCTCTGTTAGGCTGCGAACTTGAGAGTTGCTGAGCAATACATCAAAGCATTTGGTAATCCGGCAGAAACAGTTAGATCATGAAGTTCAATTACCCTGTTTTATGTTCCGCCCCTAGTGTGAATTTCAAATCAAGACGAATACAATTCTCCTTCCAAGTGACGTTGACAGCCTAGCATCTTTTGTAGCCTAGGCTCTGGAAGTTGAAATCAACTCTGAATTTAATCCAATCAAGTAGTGTCTGTTTGTTTTTTATTGTGATTTTAAAATTTTGATTCTGAATTGTGGATTTAAAAAGGTAGATTGTAAAAAGTTGGATTATAAAATGTTGAGTGCTATTTAGTAACTCTGGGTTTTGGATATCTTGGATGAATACTTTTTGTGTGTCATGTCTATAATACTTTTAGCTGTTGGATTGAGATTTAGAACATAGTTAGACCTCAATCCTAGATTCTTTTCTTGGTGCAATGCAATTACTGAGATTCTCTTTTAAAAAAATTGTGTGATGCATTCCTTCTGCGTGACTTATTGATTAGCATCACTTTCAACTTGGTTGAGGTGGGTGGTGAGTTGCACATCATCTTTGCTTTGTTTTGCTTCCCAACAAAAATAGACTAGTTATCGTTGTGCATCTATCTCGACATGAGTTGAGCACCATGGGCAATGTCGTGCAAGATTAAAGGATCAATGATAGGCAGATAACAGAAATAATAGTTCCACAATGGAGAGATTAGACTAGACCAATACGAGTCTCCCAGAACCAACATTAGTTCCACAGTGGAGAGATTGTACTTTTGTCCCTAGAACATATTCTCTAATGAACATCAAGAATAGTAACAATCTACTCTCTCATATAAAATAAAGCGTTAGCAAGATTATCATGAAAGATATTCATATCTTCATCTTTGTCTTCTAATCCATTGTCGCCACTTCTTTGAGATGAAGATGATTGACCCTCAGTTGGGATATAATTTACGTGTTGATCACACCTCTCAAAGTTTTCATCTATCAAAGCGCTTTCTCGAATGAAATTGTGAAGAGCCATACATGCAATAATTATTTTTATTTGCTTAACCATAGGATAACTATATACTCTACTTCATCTTCAGAACTCCAAATGACCGTTCGATCATATTGCAAAGAGATGAATGCAAATAGTTAAACCTTTCCTTCTTACCACTAGGACGCTGGCCTTATCAAAATTATGATAAATGGTACTTCACTCCTTTGAATGGAGCTGGATACCCCACTCGATTAGGATAACTGGAGTCAACGAGATAATATTTTCCTAAAAAACAGCATGTAACATGACAAATACTTATGAAAATGCTATAGTGAAATGAGAGTGGATAATATGCAAATATTCCTTGTGGGGGATGTGAAAACTTATCGTCATATTTGCATAAAGCATCATTGAATACCCTCATATCATGTACCAAATCCGATCATCCAACAACAATAAAAGTGAACCTCATGTCAAAATCACATACGGCCAATACATTCCACGTTGAATATCCATGGCGGCTGTCGGAGGATGAACTCCTCAAGCGGGGATCCTGGGGGACCCCCTTTGAGATTCGGCCAGGGGGATGATTCTGAATCTACCCCGTACGTGAATTTAATGCGAGTATGTGAGATGTAGGCTGGACGGATGATCGGATGCTAGAGGGAGTAAATGCTTAGGGGATTTTTAGACAGGTTCGGGCCGCACGGAGCGTAATACCCTACCCCTGTGTGTATGCTATTAATGCTTTAGGAATGCCTTTCTCTGGATCTCTTGTGTTATAAGGATTTTTGTCTAAGTCTAGAGCTTCGGTCTTCAAGCGCCGATCTCTCTGAGCTTCTGCTCGGCTTCGTGCTTCGTGTGTCTTCACTTTGTTGCCCGTTTCTCAGACTTGTTCTTCTCCGGGGTGTACTCCCCCTTTTATCCCGTCGGGGAGGCTTGGCGTGCCCAGAAAGGAGGCCACGAGTCCCCATGAGCCATAAATGAAAAGCAACTATCATGGGGCTGCAGTTTGATGTTACGGGGGTTGAAAACGCGTCCCCGACCGGTCCTGTTGCCCATCATGCCACCTTTTAGCGGGTGCAGCAGGGGGGTCCACCGGGCAGCCACCGAGCAACCCCGCATGCCCGCCCGGTCAGAGCAGGCCTGACACAGTAGGGCGGCAGGCGATATGCCTCGAGCCCAGCGACGATATCTCCAAGCCGCGTCGGATGACGCGCGATGGGATCCGTCGCATTAAATATCCCCACGCCTCCCTGGCAGGCGGTAGTAGGGGCTGATAACAGGTGTGGGGGGTGGTTGGAAGTGACATGCCATGCTCCCTCTTAAATGCAGCATCGGGCCTCTCACCAGTTGACACCTCACCGCTGAGCCCTTGTGGGGTCCACCGGCAAGGGGCTTCTCGGGTCCTCGGGGAACTTCTGGGTGCTCGGGGACTACTGTTCATAACCCCGAGCGCCCTCTCCCGGAAACGTCTCTTCTCGGTCCTCGAGGAACTACGAGTTCTCGGGGACCACTGTTCATGGCTCCGAGCGCCCTCTTCCGGAACTATGTTTTCTCAGATCCTCAGGGAACTCGGGTACTCGAGGACCACTGTTCATGGCCCCGAGCGCCCTCTCCCGGAACTGCCTTCTCGGACCCTCGGGGAACTCGGGTACTCAGGGACCACTGTTCATGGCCCCGAGCACCCCTCCCGGAACTGGGCCTTCTTGGGCCTCGGGGAGGTAGTCCCCGAGGGATGACGCCACGTGGCATTCTGTTATCCTACCCTCGGGATTCGAGGACCCCTGGTTCCCATGTCACCGACAGCGGCCCACATGTGCAACCACCCTAGAGAAAGGCACAACAACAGATACATATGTGTCATCTATTGTACCTATGCAATTATTGAAATGTGGCGAGAAACAGGGATCTTCAAGTATAGGATGCAAGCTCTTGAACTCTGGATCTCTTTGTTTGATAAAATCTACAGCAAGGAGGTTGATACTATCCAACACTTAATGGAATTTCCTACTAATAGTTTCAGTTGACCTCTCAAACCTGTTTTTAACTTGGCTACATGATTGTGGTGCCACAATAGACCATAAAAAACATGCCTGAAGATTTAATAGAACTCATGGCTTTAGTTGACTTCAAATCATAATTTGACACCAACAAGTCATGTAGTCTATCAAACAATGGTCTACTCATCCTAAACATATTGTAGCACTCCGTTGGATTGTTCAAGGTGTTCATAACTCGATCAAAACCTGAAAGAATAGACTCTCTACTCTTCCTTTTATTTAAGAACTTGTCACCATAGTAGATACCAAAAACACATGATATTGCTACATATTGTTCAAGACGACATTGTTGACTAATTGCAATCTCAAATATTGCATCATCATCATTACTACCACTTGAACTCATCTACAAACAAATATAAAGGCAAGGTTACACGCATAGCTCAAGTAGTAGCAAGGTTGAAACTAATATTACATATAGATGGTTCAAATAACAATAATATATAAAAATAGTTCAAATAACAACAATACATATAGATAGTTGGTTCAAATAGCACAAATAAAGATAGTTGGTTCAAATGGCACTAATAAAGATCGATGGTTCAAATAACCATAATAAAAATAGATAGTTCAAATAACTACTTCTTATTTTTCTCGCACCACCTCTTCAACCAATTGAACCTTCTTTCATTGGTGGTTAAAGTGAGAAACATATCATGATTTTCAGCTTTAATAAAAAGTTTGCTAGCTATGAAATGCTTTTCACTTCCTTCAATTGCTCCACACTCCACAACCAAACCCATCACCTCCTTAATGGATTCTGACCTCAGTGAACCTTGCAACAACTTGTTAGATACAACACTAGAAGCCGCATATTTTCTAAAATGCTTTTCATTATCTTAACCATAGGGTTCTTCCTATGCTTTTTAGGACTATCAGTATTGAGAGATGCACTTCGCTTCAATTTATTGGCACCCTTCCTATTGATGCTGCTTTCCTCAAAGCCGTCATCATTATCCAATTGTTACCTGTCGACATCTTTACTAGCATCTTCTACCACTTCTTCACCCAGAACACAATAAGAAGAACCATCAACATGACTATTCTTAAACATCCTTTCAAGTTTTGTGAGATTTTCAGTGACTCATTCCGAAGCTTTTTCCATTCTGCATGTCACTGAAAATCATGGAGTATTAAGCATGTCAAACTTGGCTACAATACAAAGAAATAGAACAAAGGATATAGAAAAGTGGTTACCCTAGTGTGCTCTTTCCACCAGCTATCACTTGGTACACTGTTTCTTTTGTATTATCCCATCCTATTCCTATTGCTTTATTAATAGTTAATTAAAAGTTGTACAAACCCCTCAATGCATCCCATCGGTTTTTAATTTGTAGCTTTGTGTGTCTCTTTCCCGTACTAGCAAATAACTTGTCATGCAGATTCTTATATCCTTTGCTATTCAAATTTTCAAGAGACCTATTTTCAGCATCTATTTCATCTACAAAATTTCACAAAACACCATATTATGAAAGGTGTCCTAATTTGCCTTATCCACAACAAATTTCTTAGCTTCTATTTCCTCCATCTTGAAATAGAAGTTTGAAACAACAACAAACAATCATCAAAGCATGAACCTAGATGAAATAGATGTCCATCCTAATAGCGTGACACAATGAATCAAAATAGGGTATATACTTTTGCTACCAACATTTCATAGATCAGCAACATTGGCTATTAGGCAAAGCTTACAAGATACCCACAACATGTAACAAAACATAACATGTGAAACGACCCAAATGATTTTTTTAAAAACAAGGCTATGTTGCTATGACTCTAAAAAATTCAGGAAACAGGAAATTGGTGTATCATGGCCAACAAGCAATTAATAGCAAAACCTACAACTCTAGTAACTTGCAACACCAACCTCCATGTTGATCACATGAGTTTATAATCAAGAGCAATGGTAATAGTTAATAACTACATATTTCTTAATGATCACCATAGCAAAAATATTTCACACAACCTACCAAAAATCAGGATCAAACAAGGGCTATAAAGCTATATGCAAATATCAGTAAGAAACAATCTATCAAAATCATGCCATCCAGAACATACAAGACGCCATAAAACTAGGCTCAGAACTCTACAAGCAGCAGAGTTACCCACCTCGCTAAGCACATATCTGGGACCCGAAGCAGCACCTGTGCTTATCTAAAGAACTGTTCTTGTAGAGTTCTAAAGAATTATTCTTGTAGAGTTCTATCAGTATTATTCCCAACACAAAATCATGCCAACACAAGCTAAGCATAGATATGAGATGACCTCGCTAACCACCTAAATCATGCCAAAATCATGCCGAACGGGCAGAGTTATCTAAAGAATTGTTCTTGTAGAGTTCTAAACAATTGTTCCTAACACAATCTAAGCACAAATCTAGGACCTTTGTGTATGTCACGGATTTGATAATGTTTACGAGACCAGCTATCTCGAGGAAAATTTAGTTGGGGAGTGAGCTGATGGCAACAAGAAGCAGTAGAAGAAAAACTCTACCACTGAGCACTAAGACTCACCACAGATAGGTGGTGTCGGAGACAAAATAAGAACTCGAATTCTTATCGATACTGGAACTCAGAGCATAGGAAGGAAAGTTCCAGGCGGAGACGGCTTACCAGCGGGGAATGCTTGTCGGCGGAGAACGCTTGCTGTGGGGGACGGATTGCCGAATCGCATGGGGACGCCGAGGGAAGACTTGCCAGCGGGGAGACTTATCGGTTGGGCGACTGGAAGGTGGCAGTAGGGATGACTAGCGATGGGAACCCTATATCGCCCAGCAGGGAGGCGACAGGATTCGACCGAGAGCCGAATGAGCAGAGGGTCGTGGGTGGTTCGGGAGTGAGGTGGGGCACGAGGTATATCCAATGGTATTTGTGGGTAATTTTGCTACAATTGTATGGCCACTGATAAGCTTGAACTTTGCATATATGCTTGTATGCGTCTTGTTGCATGCGCGTTCATGATTTGTGAATACGATACTAGTGATGATAAGTCCATGGTGGGAACAGGGTTCATAATATCGTTTGAGGTATGAAAATCGGTCCCCGGTGGTAACAAAAAATTCACGGTTATCGTGAAAACCGATCAAAATTCACTCGATCAAATTTGTAATTTAGAGGAAAAATCGACTGAATCGACATTCGGTAACCGTTCGAATTGGACCGGTTACTGAATGAATTTACCGATTTATCGATCGGTTTTTTCGCATTGATCGTATTTCTCAATAAATGTTCGATTTTCTTGACTTATCAAGTGGTTTTATCGAATTTAAGTGAAGTAAAAAAACAGAAAATAGCTTAACCTTGTAAAATTAATAACTAATTCATCTGAGCTTCAAATCAAGTGAAAAAAATATTTGTTGGTTTCCTTGTAACATGGTCTACAAGACAAAAGTATTTATACTCATAATAAAGTTAAACATTTGCTAAACCTAGTTGAATGTATAGTTAACTCTTTGCTAATCTAGAAATCATGAAACCAATTTTGTTAGTCTCTTTATATGATCCTATATCTTTTAAAAATACATGAATTCATGAAAAAGTTATTGTGACATGTAGGATTGTATAAATGTGTTGCAACTGGATTAATTCATAACTAACTCATCACACCTCCAAAATTAGTGAAAAAAACCACTTTTATTAGTTTACTTAAATTATGCCTTATATAGAAAAAATAATGGTAGACATGAAAAAGTTAATTAGAGTGTTGTTTCTTAACATTTGTAAAAATCATAGAGAAATTAATAAAACTCCAAATGTAGTGAAACCAATTTTAAAAATCCTCTTAAGATATGCTCTATATTAAAAAAATGTGTTTGCATGTTAAGCTTTTCATTAACATGAATTAATAAATGAGCTGCACGCTTTAACTTTTTTTAAAACTTTCTCCTATAGAATATGATGCAAACGACACTATTTTTGAATTTTTTTCACAGAATGTATTAGAACTGTCTCTAGTTTTTTTAATTCAAATTTGAAAACCGCTCGCATTATGAATTCAGTGCGGCCGGTAAGCTCGGTAATTGTGGTTTTTGACTGGTTACCAAAGATAAGTTGAACCCTGGGTGGGAACGGATGGCTGACGAAAAATCACTCCACAGCTCAACATTCATCTTAACTAGCTAAGTATACGTGTATTAAAACAAAAATACAAATATTGAATATGGTAACATTAAACACAAACTTAAGGTATGAAGATATGAATGTGATATGAGAGCACCGTTGGACGAATATATCAAGAGCAATATTATAGTTTGATTTCATGTGGGATCCTAAAAAGATGAGAAAATTATCTAGCAATTTTTCTCCTATTTTTTTATTTTTATTACTAAAGAGGGTTTCATATTCATGGCTAGTAACGAGGCGGGGAGGTTGGAAAACGAGGATGGATGATAAAAGAGGATAAATTATTTAAATTTTAGGGATTTTTATTAGATAAAAGGAGAGTTAGGAGAAGATATAACGTATGAAGCAACTCGTACTTTATATAGTAGATATTCAGATGCGACACTATCAAAGTATCAACAAAAATTTAGAATAATCAGCCGATGTACTATACTATACTCATGAATTTTAATTTCCTAAATGGAATTTTTTTAGTCCACAACCGACCCACTAAATGGTACAAAATGAAATGCTCTAGGATGTGTTTGTTTTTCTGATGGAGTTTTGTAGAACTGTATTATATAGTTGGCTAAGTCGAAAAAGATTGATTGATTGATTATATCTGTTTAGATAAGTTATATTAAATTTCTGTTTAATTGATCGAATTTATGATGATATAAGTAAATGTAACAATTAAGATGTAAATTCGAACCATCAAACATACTCCTATTTGTTAGTGGCGGCCTGCACGGCTGCATCCTGCATTGTTCACGCGCCACGCACGAGGGAGTGATCAAACGCCAGAATATATATCCAGATGGATGGTGCGGGTGCCACCATGATTGGTCACGATCGACCAAGATCCGTCCCGTCTTGGTTTTCGCGTACCGTGGCGAGTTGAGACGAGCTGCTCGTGGCCCGTGGCTGCTGCTCCGTGGAAATTAGGCGCATACGACGAACGTCTCCCGGACCCGGAGCCTGATCTGAGGGGACGTGGAATCTGGTCTGCGCACGCGACGACGCCGTCCCCTGATAGCGCCAGAAGAGACGCACGAGGGCTGCGCAGCGGCGTTTGGCGTTTCTCGGTAAATCACGACAGGACAGACAGGTCATGAGGTCACAGGAGTCGATCCGGTTGGAACACTTGGCGGCGATAGCGGGTTGCTAGGCGAGACCTTTGACTTTACTGTGCATGTCATGTCAGAGTCTCGGCTTAGGACAGCTCTAACAGTAAGCTCTAATCACTATAGCATGTTTCTTAAAATTTGTGTGAATCTTATTATCTATAATTTTCTATACTTATAAAAAAAGAGATTGAGATAGAATCCGTTTCATGTTTAAAGCTAACTTTCAAATTTTAGAGCTAACAGAGCTATCTCTAAATGTGGTTAAAGCATGACTCATCTTAACACCTCTCTTTTCTATAGGTACAAGGAATTTTAAACAGCAGGACTAATATAAATTTTAAAAAGTATGTTTTAATAGTCAGCATCAGAGCTTCCCAGAGTTCATGCAGGCTTAGAAGTCTAGGGGACCGGGTCCAATGGCTCTGACTCGGTCGCGAGGATTGTTCACCGGTTCTGAAAGCCTGGCCGGGTCAATAATGTTGCAGTGTTTCTGCACCGTGCACGCACACACTTGGTTTGGGTACCATTCAAGCCACGCATCCATCTTCGATGGCTTCTTTGGAAACCAGGTGCTTCCATCGGTTTGGTAAATGGTAAACTTGTCCAAAATAATCATCTAAAAAAAGCTTGTTCAAAAGAAGTAGCTACAAAATCTCGCCAAAACGGCACATGGTTGTTGCCGAGGGTTTAAGCCATTTTATCGCACTAGTTATATACCCGTACGTTATAATAAAAACTAAATATTTTTTTAAAAAGGATGGTATGAGATTTGCCGATTTTATTATTGAAGGAAAAAAGTCAGGGACAAAAAAAAAGTTAAAAGCAGACAACCAACAGAAAGCCCCCGCTATATCAAGACGTTACAACATCGGCAGCAAGATGACAGACCCCTCTATTACAACAAAAGAAAGAGAGGAAATCAACCGAGGAGGGCCACTTGGAAAAGCTCAAGCTGCTGCTTGATCTTTTTAGCAACCTCCATGACATCACATTCTACGTTCAGAAAATTCTAGTGTCCCTTTCTTTCCACATGTTCTACCAAAAAAACGATTACCAGTCCATCAAACGATCTTTAATGCTCTTTGTCGATTCGGCGTGATGTTGCGGACCATCAGGCCTTTGTGGTTTGGAAGGAAGTTAGTTGCGGCAAAGTAGGAAGATGCAACCATTGAGATAACTAAGTTCAAACCTGTCATGTAAAAACACAATCTTAGCATAAGTGTATAGGTGTTTTATCTTCTTGATCACATAGGTGACAAGTTTGATGTGTAGGCCAACCTCTTTTAGTAAGATTGTTTGTGGTTAGGATCTTATTTTGTAGGAGTACCCAGGAGAATAATTTGCTTTTCGGTTCCACCTTTGCCTTCCAGATAGATAGCATATTTAGTTTAGCAATTTGTTCCACAAATTGTATTTTGTACGCACTTTTTGCTGAGTATATTCTATTATTGATCCAGCACCATGTTATCTGGTCTTGCATCCCTGATTGGAGGTGTTGGCCAGCTAGTAAGCTTCAAAGATGTGAGATTTGTGACAATTCCTGCTCGGATTCGATTTGGCTAATGTAGCGAAGCCATTTGTGCTCTAAAAGCCCTTATTTGACCGTGAATTTTTTCCTCGAGGAAGTTGCATAGATGAGAGGTGTAATATTCTTGGGAGCCTGACCATTTAGCCAACTTGAATGCCAGAAAGAAGATTTCTTGCCATTGCCAATTTCGATCGTTGTCGAGGCATTGAAAAGGTCAATGTCCACTTGATCACAAGGTATTGGGAAGCCATTCCATGGCCTGTCATCTTACCATTGGAACCATAACCATCAGAGTCTAAGAGCTCGCGTGAAAAACTACAGTTCCAGGATATCAAGTCCGCCCAAATCTTTTGGCTTTGCTACGGTTGTCTAATTGATAAGGTAATGTCCTCCCGATACTTTATGTGGGTCTTCCCCTCTCCAGAGGAAGCTTCTCCAAAATCTGTCAATCCTTTTTAGGAGCCATTTTTGTAGAGGGAGGACAGTTAAGTGATATGTAGGCTGGGAGGACATCACCGGCTTGACGAGCATTTCTCTACCGACCATAGAGAGGAAGTTTCCTTCCCATCATGGGAGTCTGTCACCAATTTTGTTAATGAGCGGTTGGACGTCAACTCTTCTTATCCATTTAGTGTGTAGGGGAAGCCCCAAGTATTTGCATGGAAAAGAGCCAACTTTTCTGGGAAAACCATTTAGAATTTGTGCCAAAGGGAGATCATCGCATCGGATCTTGTAGATTTCTGTTTTGGAGAGATTCATGACAAGGCCTGAGCGGTCTCCAAAGATCTTAAGCACTACTTGTAGAGCAAGAAGCTCATCTCTATCCAGGTTGGTGAAAAAAGTTGCGTCGTACGCATATAGGGAGCATCTGAATTTTACCGATCGTGGAAGGATTGGTTTAAGGATACCTTGTTGTGCAGCCAAGGAGATCATCCTCTGCAAAGGATCAATTGCAAGAATGAAAAGCATTGGTGATAACAGGTCACCCTGACGAAGACCTTTTGCATGCTTGAAAGGTGGGCCGGTAGACCATTTAGTAGGACCTGAGAAGATGATGTCGCAAGGATGGCAGCAATCCAATCCCTCCATTTCTGATCAAAGCCAAGAATTTCTATAACCGCTAGAAGGTACAGCCAACTTACTGAATCACAAGCTTTGGAGATGTCCACTTTAATGAAGAGTGCAGGACGCTTGCTTTTGTGCAGGCATCGGACCACGCTCTGAACATAGAGAAAGTTATCATGAATACTTCGGTTCTTGATGAAAGCACTTTGGCCTTTCGAGGTAAGGTCATCTAGATATGGCTCAAGTCTATTAGCAAATAGCTTAGTGATAATCTTGGAGAGGCTGGAGATTTTACTTATTGGTCTATAATCTGACACCATTTGTGTATTAGGTTTTTGAGTAAAATAATGATGTTGGCATTATTTGCGAGATGTAACTTGTCGGAGCAAAGCCTTGAGAAATCATTAACAGCATCAAGAAGATCCTATTTAATTGTTGACCAGCAATGCTTGAAAAACAATCCAATGTACCCATCTAGTACAGACGCCTTTTCATAGTGCATTGAATTGATTGTGTCTTGAAGCTCTTGCTCATCAAAAGGGAGTTCAAGGCATGACAAGTCCTTTGATTGGTAACCAAGAGCCGCTTAATTGAGCCGCATCTGGCGCGGCAAGGATGTGCCCAGTTGCTTCACAAAATGAGAATAGATCTCAGCCTCTTTCTCTTGGTGAGTTGTGGCAAGGCCAACCTCGGTACAAAGGCATTGGATGAATTTGTTTCTTCTCCTTGCGTTTGCTTTGATATGGAAAAACTTTGTGTTTGTATCTGATTTCCTTAGCCAAGTATGTCTGGAGTGTTGATGCGCAAGGCATTTCTCAAGGGCCGCAAGGCCAGAGAGCCTCCTTTTCAAAAAATCTCCAAAGGTCAAGCTCATCAATGGAGAGAGGTCTTGATTCTTGGTCGATGTCCAGCCCGAGAATGACTTCTCTTGCAATGGCAATGCAGAGTTTGAGATTGTCGATATTGGCTCTTTTCCAAAACTTAATGGTCTTTGCCATTATGTTGACCTTTACGTGAAACCGTAGTATAGCGTCAGACACGTATACAAGCTGGGCCTAGGCTTCCTGGACGATCTCAAGGAAACTAGGCACTTTGGTCCAGAAGGACTCAAAATGGAAGGAAATCAGAGGCTACAACATCGCCTCTCCAGTTAGAAGCAAATGTGCATGGTCTGAGTCATTGGAGGATGAAGCTTATAGATGGGCTGCTGGGAAAAGCAAGTCCTAGCAAGCGGTGCTTAGAAGTCTGTCGATCTTGGTCATAGTCTATTGGTCTTACTCGTTGCTCCAAGTGAATCTTCGACCATTGGGTTCTAGGTCTTTTAGCTGGAGATTGTCGATCATGTTCCTAAAGAGCCGCATGAGACGTAAGTTGAGTCTTTGGTTGTTTTTGTCTGCTACCGAGTAAATAATGTTGAAATCTTCCGCAATCAGCCACTCATCCATCATGTGCGGCTTCAAGTCACTTATCTCACAAAGGAACTCAAATTTCTCATTATCTGTTTGGGGAACATAAACTGACATTAAAGACCATGAAATGTTGTTAGCAAGCATCGTTAGAGAGATTGAGATAGAGTGATTCATGGAAAAGGGGTCAGAGATATGGAAAAATTTCTGATTGCGACAATGAGGATGCCACCACTAGCACCTATCGTCGGCAGGTATGCGAAATTCTCAACAAAAGCAGGTCCTAAGTTTTCAATAATTAGTCTGCTGTTCCAATCTTGAATTTTGGTTTCTTGAAAGCACACAATTGTTGTTGCAAAGGATAAAATGAGATTACAAACGCTGGAGCGTTTGGCCGACGAGTTTAGCCCACGAACATTCCAACAAACAGCTTTGTAGATATGTTGCGACATAGGGATCTGGGAAGGAACAAGATGTAGAGTGACAAAGGAGGAGCGCTAATACTGAATTGTAGACCATTGTTGCTTTAGAAGGCTCGATAGAGAGAAAGGCATGGCGGTGATTCGCGTCGCCAGGCCCTTCGCTAGGCAAAAGCACCTGACAGGCTTAACAAAAAAGGGTGGCGACGAAACATAACAACCCAATGGACAACAGACCCACTTGACATACAAAGCTGCCTTGCTAAACATAGCTCGAACACAAACACATTCCGGGGTTGATGACACGACATAGTAGCTGCAGCTGGCACTGGAGGAGCCGTCACGCCATGGAGGGAACTAGCGACGACCTGGTTGTTGGCTAGGGACGCATCACACCGTGGTTACCACCGATGTGCCCGACTCCGCAGGCGTGACCTTCGACGATCCTTTCTTCTTCGGGAGCTGCTTTCCTTGGTCGACAAGGACTTTGATAACCTCTTGGTGAGAGGCTGTTTAAAGTGCTGCAAATAAGAGTTCATGAGGTTAGTTTCAGTGGGTGCTGAGGGTTCCAGAGATCCTAGTTTTTTTGCTAGAATCTCTTGCGCTAACTACAGGTGACCTTTTCCCGGTGCGATCTTTTTGGCAAGCCTATCATTGTGACTGGGGGTGCTTGAGGTTCCCGACTCTTGGAAGATGGTGGAGGCAGAGCTAACAATAGGAGTTGAATTGATGATAAAGGGCTATAAGGGTGTAGTGATTGAGTCTATGAAAGCATCAACGATAGATGCCTTAGTTGGTATAACTTGATGTATGTTGTGATCTGGCGTGCATACCAGCAGCTCCACCCCTTCTAAAGTTGTTGTTGCTCCCACATGGTCGACAAAGTTAGCGCATGCTCCATCGGAGCTGGTCATGACTTCAAAGTGAGTAGCTAGAGTCGAGGAGCATGTCGGGGGGGGGGGATCAGTGGGAGGAGCAAGGAAGTTGGCTGATTAAGGAGCCATATCACTACGGAAGAAGAAACCAACTCAACAAGCATAGGATCAAAAGACGAGGGAGAAGTGTTGGGCGCCGTGTTGGGCGAGAGGTCAAGCGGTGCTATATCACCTCTTGGGGGCAGAGGGTGGTAAGGTGGGCATCGTGGCTTGCACACTGTGGTGACTGGCGACACGAAGGAGACCTTCTTGCGCCACTATTTCTTCTGGACTCCATGATGGTGATGACGAACCGGGCTCCTTGGAGGCAAGGTCGATTACAGGACCGTAACACCATCTCTACAGCGACCGTACCATCCATGGTCGGCCCTGCTCTAGACAACGTTGCCCTCATCACAACAAGGGCGAGAGAGGCATGACCAGAAGGAGCGGCTATGGTGTTGGCGAGGGCTGCGCTGATGTCGATCATCTTCTGCGTCCTCATCATGCACTCCTCCATCTGTAGAACCATACTGCCAATCCAAGATACACTCCCAACGCCTGTTGCTATGGTGAGGGTCTGGGGGTGCTAGTGAGGAAAACCAAGTCGTGGATGACTTCTAAGTGAATGAAGAGCCTGTAGGACTGCCCACCCTTGACATCAGAAGGCCTATCATGGTGAACTTCAACTTGAGGCAGAGGTATGGAGGAAGGAAGCATCTCTCGATCTACTCTGGTAATGGTTAGTCAAACCACCTTGATGAGGTTGGGATTGTTGCACTAGGCCCATAAATCATAGGTCCTCATGTGCTCCCTTCTTTTGGATTGTTCCTCAACATAGTGCAGCGAGCATCTTCTTCTAATCACCAGCACCGCCACCTCCTCAAACCAAGCATGAGTAGGGAGGCCTTCAATGCGCAGCTGAACATGGAAGCTCCAGTTGACAGGATCTGCATATCTACTTTCACTCCACGGCGCGACACAGAAATCCCGGCCTTGATAAGGAAAGCTATGAGTGCTAACAACCACATCTCTGATGCGTCTGTTAGCGAAGATGATGAGGAAATTTTCGGGGTGATGCTTCACCAACTGGCACTCATGGACTGCATCACTGAAGACTGTCATCAGGGCATCAAACAGAACATATGGCTCAATCTCCGGCTGGGTCCCCACCAGCTAGCAAATAGTAGCCCTACCAAGGAGCATATCTTTGCGCCGCTCTATGTTGCCTGTGGCAGCCACTACTGTAAACTCCTCGAGCGGCCTAGGAACCAGATCTCTAGGAAAGTTGGCCATCGCAAAGGTAACGGACAAGGGTAGCTGGTGGAGCATTGGCGGAAGGAGGTGGCTGGTGGTGAGTGTGTTCTGTGAAAGGAGGTTAGCTAACATGAAGGTGGTGGTGAAACTGTGAGCTCTCAGATTGCAGTCACTAGAGTGATGACTGAAACAGTTGCAGAGCTAGCACTTTGTTGGGTCTCGACAGGAGGCGACCTTGTGGTCTGGAGCAAGGCAATTGAAGCATCTCCCTTGCAATCTTCTCAAGTAAAGGGCCAACCTGGAGTGTTGCACTGTCTTTACTCTAGAGCTTTCAATAGGAGAAAGCCTTGAATGCAGGTTCTCTTTTTGCCACCAGTACCTTGGCTTCACCAAGTTCCAGTCACAGCAGCAAATGCACTTCCTCGAGCCCTACGCTCTGCCGCTGAGGAGGATTCTACGTACGAGAGATCTTGCGTGCTTCCGCTGTCTCTGACCGAGGAGGGATTGCAAAACCGCTTGTCCATCTGCTTTCCGCTGCGCCATGAGGCTCGCAGCATGCCACCATGAGTGCAGGCCGTGGGCAGGGGATGTGAGGGCCGGTGGAGCTGAGTAAAGATTGGATTCTTTGCCAGAGATGCCGAGGATGTGAGAGATTTGTCCGCAAAGTCAAACAAACACTCTTTGGTAGCCATAGGCGCCTCGACTGGAGGGAGCTGGTCCGCGACGGCGAAGCCAGTGTCACAACGAGAGGTGAGGGATGGTGATGTCGCATCCACTAGCAAAACCAAACTTGAAAGCGACACCGGATTGGAGGATAGAGTGTTAATAGCTAGAGCAGCTATCAGGCGAGGCCCCGCCTTGATGACCTCTGCATAGGTACACTGCAAACTGGTCCCATCCACGCCTAGACGCTAGAAGACACTTTGAACCTGATGGATCTGGCCGGAGGGGATGTGTAGGGAAAATGGGTCTATTAGGTCATGGTTACGATTTTAGTGATTAATGATAACATAATCATTAAAACTAACATGTTTGTCAAGAATATATGTTAGTAGGTCTCATGGATCCAATACATCAAGAAGCCATCGCAGCTGGGACAAGATTGATTGAATTAGAAAAATCACAGGAAAATTTACCCCACCGGAAGATCTGGTTTAGAGGAGTTTGCAATCACTGGAATATTGTACACAGACGCTGATAGCCTCACCAGATAGTCTGGTGAATAGGATATGAACTCACCAGAGTATTTCTGACAAAGGGGAGAATGCTAAGGACATCACCGGATAGTTAGATGATCTGCACAGGGTAACACTGGAGCATTTCTTGCAGAGAAAAATGTAAGTGCAGAAGACTGAAGATCAACCCACCAGAATGTTTGATGCTTGGCTTGTGCACACCGGAGTATAGCACAAGAGCATTTCTTGTAGGGGCGACTGCAAATATTGAAGAATAAAGAACAACCGACCGAAAGGTCCGATGCTCTGAAGATCAACACATTGGAGAATTTCTTGCAGAGAGGAAGTGGTGCAGTCTGGCTTAAGATAACTCACTGGAAGGTCCGGTGATTGATTTAAAGGCACACCGGAGTGTTCAATGTTCATAGAGACTTTGAGTGGAAGTTCAATGGCTAGTTTGTGAGGTTATACTCACCGGATGATACGGTCTTAGTGCTATTATTCTCACCGGATCATCCGATGTTAACAGCTTTTTTAGCCATTGAGAAAACGGCTAGTTGGCGGGTTTGAGGCTATAAATACTATCCATTCAGTCATTTGAATGTGTGGCATACTGCTGGAGTCTAGAGGAAGCTCATACACACTTCAGAAAACATCCAAACCACAAAAGTACTTAAATTGATTATACAAGGCAATTAAGCACAAGATTAGAGAGTGTTTAGTGATTATAGGCTTAGAATGAGTTGTAACTAGGTGCTGCTGCTTGAAGAAGAGATCAAGGAGTGATCCTAACTTGTACTAAGTGGTACGTCGGTGCTTTGAAGTATTGATGACTCGCCGACATCTTATGCCTTGGTGGTTCAAGCTTGTTGACCCTCCGACTTAGTGTGGAGCGGCAATAAGACATGTGTATGGGGATATAGAGACCCTTGCCTTAGTGGCTCAAGATCCGAAATGATCATGGCGGCAAGTGACTGGAAGAGAGGCTAGTGGTGAGATCTTGCCTTGGTGGCTTGGTGGTTCATCGTGCTTGAGACCTTGCCTTGGTGACTTGGTAACTCAAGAGCCATGATCGGAAGAGTCATACCGACCAGGAGTATATTCTTTGTAGAGCTCTAACGTGAACTAGGGTGATATTTATACCATCGATACCATGGGATAAAAATCTCTTGTGTCTTGTTTGTCTCTCTACCTTATTTAAGTTTTCACATTTACATACTTGTAATTTACCTTACTAGAGTAGGTTGTAATCCTCTTGAATGGTAGAGTAGACACACTAGATAAACCTAAAGAACATTTAGATAGAAATTGAGATAGGTTTATCTTGTGAAGTTTTTGGAGTAAATTTTGTTTAGGTTTTTAAATGTCCTAATTCACCTCCATCTTAGGATGTCACCGTTCCTCACAAGATGGCAGAAGGGTCGTTGGGTGCAGTGGTATGAGCTAGATCTGAATTTAAAACTAAGACCACAAGGATTTGAGCTACAACTTCTGGGTGCGAAAACCAGGGAGATTTTTGAGAGAAGGGTGGCGGAGGACGGATCTGTAGCAGGGAGGGCGAGGATGGTGTGGATCTGGATGGGAACTGGCAGAGGTTTGCGCCTGTTACGACTGGGGCGAGGAGTCGCCAGAGCACTCGAGAGGGAGGGGGACAACGACTCCATTTCAAGCTCATAGAGCCAAAAATATATACAAGGTAATATAGTTAACGGAGTGAAATATGATAATCTACAATAGGAGACTATTTTAAAACAGGAGCCAAGAGCTTCTATGAGATAATATAGTTGATTAGGTGAAATTAATACAAAATAACACGAACACATGCTTGCAATTTGTCCATGCATATTAAGATAACAAAATTTTAACAACATTAGTGAGCAAACACCAATTATTGGTCTAGCTAGCAGAAACTGAGATGCATAACTTCTGAAAATGATTACAAATCAAACTCAGGTACTAATAAGAAGCGGTTACTAAGCATTGTATAATATCCACTTTTTACCTTGTGGATTATGAAAGGCAATTGTTACGGCAGTGCTTAAAATCAGTAGTTTGATCCTGCTCCGAACAATTTCATTAGCATAAGCACTTCTAATTTATTTATTTTTAATTTAGTACAGCTATACAAGTTATAGTATGATTCGTGTTTTTCTTTAGAGCAAACATCATGCCCCTATACTTATTTGAGCTATCAATTTTTTACTTCAAATACCGAATAAAAGATTTGCATTTTGATGGGCAAAGGTCATGCATGGATAATTCCAAAGGGATGCACTTTTATTTACATAATTCCAATGGAATATAATATTCATTTGCATCCCAAGAGTAGATTTTCTCAACCACCTTGAGCAGGATACGTTATCATCTTTACCCCCAACAAAGGATCCTTAAATTTCAATGTGTGTAAATTGGTAGATGCAAAAGAATATTATATAGACAATCTGATGCTCATATGATAATCAAAATGAAGGGAATTTTTTTTCTTAATCTTTCATGAAAACCAGATTGGCATACCATGTATCTATTCGTTACCGGATCCATCAATGATGAAATTATCTAAATAAAGAGCCTAATGAAAGTGCACATGCGTTGCAAACGGTATTCTAAACCTCGCACAAATAGATATATGCTCTTACACAAATGAATAGCGTGAATTAGTTTCCAGTTTTGGCATAGAAGAAAAAAATCAGAAGACATTATGTAGAAGCATAACTTCTGTTGAAAAATATACGATCTTTATCCTACTTAAGGACATGGAAAGATGTGTAGTAACATGCCATTTTTGAAGTTAGCAGACTAGATCAATTACGATATGCAGAATAGAGAAAACAAAAAACTTATGGGCAAGTGACGTGGAGATTGAGAATGCTATATAGACACTCGCAAGACTACTAGCCTGTCAAGCAGAAGCATTACCAAGCAGTCAAGCTTTTACAAACATCCAGTCAAGAAGTGATAGAAGCGATGGTTTACATTAATTTCTGAACCCAATTTGCATACTCCAAAATTACACACCGGTTGAGTGGTTCATGAATAAAAATTATTCAAGTTAAGATACCACCAAGAATCACGCTCTCACTAATAAATTGTCGTAGGAAACCTTGCTGCGGCGGCAGAGTTTTATCACAAGTCGTCATTTCAACTCTGGTATTTCATCGAACATCTATAGGGCGTCAAGCATGAAGAGGCAAACTTCCCCTCCACATCTACATACTGGAATATGCAAAAGCAGACTCTTCTGATTATTCTAATTGCAGAATTATATAGCTGAATATGCACTATATCAAGTCGAGAGCATACGAATGCTGTTGAATCAACTTAGAGTCACCCACTATATTGCAACATTTACCACACATAGTATTATTCAAGAAGCAAGCAGGTAGTAGCAAGAACCTAATGGCTTAGGAAAGCTAGCAAGCGCAGGAGAAGAAGGTAACGAGTATGGCAGGAGTTGGCCCTGTTCCTTCCTGTGCGTCTCGTCTTGCAGCTGATGCACCTCCTTCGCCCTGGCAAGCTGCACGGGCAATATCAGCGAGCAGCGAACTCTCAAACCTTGGCGTCGACCCCTCTTTCCTCCTCCTTGGCAACCAAATCTTGCACAAAGGAACAACAAATCAGTAGCAATTGTTGCGCAATAAAGAAGCAGTAGAATGAGAGGAAAGATGAGGAAATTACCCCGTGTGTGGGTGTGGAGAAGATGAAAAAGGGAGATAAGTGGAAGAAGCACTGCACCTTTTATGGTGTGTCCCGATGACTGATGGTGGTTTTGGAAGGAACTTGCCATGCAACTCATTCTAGCTTGGTGGTTGGCTAGGGAGCTTGTGGTCACGACGGTCGTGCATAGTCGCACGTAGTAGGCGCCGTCATCGTGGCTTGAGGAGAACGGCAACCATCCGTGACCCACTCTCACCGGTAGACATGGCGGAGTCCAGCGATGGCCGTGCTGCATCACCCGATCGCGTACAGAGCTAGTTGGTTCCCCAAGCACCGGCCATGGGAGCCCAAGGACAACCGTGCTGCAACACCGGAGCGCGCATTGCGTACAAAAATCCGACTCCCCAAGGGACTGAATATTGCACAAAGGAGCGAATGAAATCAGAATTAGATAGGATTAAATCATATCACAAAGAGAACAAGAGAATGAAATCCAGCACCTTCCCATCGCGTGCAACCACGCCCGTCGCCTCCCTCACTCTCATCTAGTACTGCGCCTCACTCCTCCAGCTCTCACCTGCACCTTGACGAAACCAAGCCGCGCTGCTAGGGCTTCATCGCTGAGCATCGTCGATCTGGAAGACCCATCGGTGGCGTGGTCGATCTGAGCGGCGGGGACATCAAGCTCATAGAAAAGGGCCAAATCCACTGCCGATGATGTTCTCTTCCGCCCAAGCGCCACCAAAAACGGGTCTCTAGCTCCTGCTGGCGACCATATTAGGTGACGGCGCTACGCGCTGGTGCGGCGTGGTGGGAATCAGGGTGGGGTGGATCACGATGTCATACTTCCATGATGAGCTTGATGCTGTTGAGCGGCGCGATGACCGTCTTGGCGACGACGCCCGCAACGGCTCCCATCGTGAAGAATGTGACGCTGTTGGGTACCAGTTGCGCCGCCAGGGGCAGCTTGCGCTCCTTGTACATCCCTCGTTGCCCCGCCCTCTCCATCTTCCACTTTCCCTCGCCACCCCAGATGAGGGGCACCGCCTCCTCCACCACCGCCTTGACGGTCGCGACCTTGCTTCCCGCGCCTTCGTGGGCAAAGAACAAAGAGAAGGTGGGGAGCCGAGGCTCGCGTGGAGGAGGAGAAGCGACTGCAAGGGTACCCCGTTCCCCCGCAGTGGGCACCGCGAGTCGCAGGCCTCCACGAGCGGCGCACCAGAGAAGAGGGTGGGGCAAGTGGATCTGTGCGAAGGTGGTCGCCAACTGGGATCCTGTGCAGAGGCAGCACCAATGGGGTGGTGAAGAAGGGGAGCCTGAGCGGAGGCAGTGCTGATAGGGCGGATCCGCGCGGAAGCGAAGCCGTCGTGCCGATGAGGTGGAGGCTGAGAGGCGGCATTAGAGTCGTGAAATCAGGTGGCGGAATCAAACAACGGGGAAGGGATGCGGACAGAAGGCCATGGGCCCACCAGCGGAAAGTAGAACGCGGGTGGATGAAAGAGCGGGATGGACGAACGACGAATGAATGAACAACAGCCCCTTGATGGGCAAACAGCCCAGCAACCGAATATCCCCTTGACGGGCCAGGAGTATAGTACGCAGTCCAAACACTTAGAGCCTTTTGTCCCAAGCCCACGAACCACTAAATCGACTGGGTGGCGCCTACGCCACCACGCGCACGCCCCCCTCTCGAGTTTTTTTTTATATTTTTTAATATTAATATTTAAATAAATAGATTTCTGATAACTTTTTTACAGAATTAGACACCTACCACCTTTGATAGGTGGTTAGAGGGCGGTAAGCAGTTTGACGTGTAACTTAAGGGCTAACAGCCCTTTGATCGGTGTGAACAGTATTTTGTAGAAATCACTGTTCTCAGTAATATTTTCCCTCCTATTTTTTTATACAAAACTGTGGTCTTCTGTTGCTCAAAATATTTAAAACTTTTCACTGTTCATAGTAATATTTTTCCGCTCCTACTTTTTTATACAAAACTGTGGTCTTCCGTTGCTCCAAAAAATTTAAAACTTTTTATACGTGTTTCATAATTCATGTGCAACCTATTTTAATTGTGTTCATCTAAAAATCATGTATAGAATTTAAACTAAAATTCTAAAAAAAAACTACTTTTATAACTTTTAACAATGATTAGTGCCTCAAATAAATTTTTAAAAATATGAGAAAATTCACTAATATTCATCTTATGTGATGGACTAATTTCTAAAATTATTTTCAGTCCTAGGATATATGGTGAAAAAGTGGTTTCATATGAATAGAATTACAAAGAAACTCATTTTCACCATATATCACAGGGCTGAAAATAATTTTAGAATTTAGTCCATCACATAAAATGAATATTAGTGATTTTTTCTAGATTTTTGAAAATTTATTTGAGTACTAACAATTATTAAAAGTTATAAAATTTATTTTAGTTTAAATTCTACATATGATTTTTAGATGAATCCAATTAAAATGAGTTGCATATGAATTATGAAACACATAAATTTTTTTTAGCAATAGAATATCGCAATTTTGTATAAAAAAGATAGAAGGGAAATACTACTACCGCTCTTTGAAAGGGCGGTAAGTATCTAATCACATTATTAAAGGGCGTAGATGTCTATTTTTATAATTTTTTTTTATTAAATATCTATTTATTTAAATATTAATGTTGAAAAATAAAAAAATAAAAAAAAACTCCCCCCTCCCTCCCGGGGGGCAAGCTAACGAAAGAAGGGCAACAACGACGCGGCTGCGACGCACGCAAAACGGCAGGAAGCATCTCTCCCTTCCACGCAGCCCAGAGCCCCAATATCCCCACCTCAAATCGGAGGAAGCGACGCCCTCGCGCACGAGCACGACCGGGCCGCACCGCCCGTCTCGCCGAGCCCAGCCGTCTAGACGCGTCGCCGCCGTCCGTCTGCCCGCTCGCGCCGTCGCACGATCGCTAGGGTTCGGTGGCCGGCGGGGATCGCGGGCGATGGACTGGAGCGCGGTGACGGCGGAGGACCTGGTGGACGCGCTGCGGGAGGTGGACTGGTCCACGCCGCCGCGGCCCGTCCCGGAGTTCTTCTCCCGCTTCACCGTACCCCGCTCCTACTCCAAGTGGACCAGCCGCCTCAAGTGCAACCTCTACTAGTACGATCCGCCTCCTCCCCTAACCCGTCACCATTTCATACTTTGGTGCCTCGCGCGCATCCACGATTTGTCCGGAACTAGGCTTCTGTGTTGAATTTGAAGGATTTGATAGGAATTTGTGTTGGGGCTGGGGGCCGGGTTTCGGCTAGTTGCACTAAGATTTTCGGGCATCTCGAGTGGATTTGTGCTGGATCAGAGAATATTAGGGTGTATGGACGCGCGAGCTTTTAACTCCTTTGACGTCTGGTTCGTCGAAAGAACTCCTTTGAATGCTCCAGTGCATGGTGTTGTTACAACTAATGTAGATAAATCGGGTGCAGTTCCCCTAGAGATAACTAGCTAATTCCATCGGATGGATTTGCTGAATACCAGCCCATGCTTTACTCCCATGGCTTATTCATGACATAAGATGTTAAGACGAAGAAAATGTATATTCTGCTCATTGGAGTACTGGGCATTATATTTGATGAGCCCAGCAAGTTGGGTCACACTAAGGAATTACGTTAAGAGTCTAGTATATGGCTTTGTTATAGTTCGTTTAGAATCCTTGATGAATTGATAGTGTGCTGATACCGACCGAGAGGGGGGTAGCTCTCTGTTCCGACCTCTGCCTGGTCTGCTTGTTTGCTGGCTTATATATGTTGGATTAATATTTATTGAAAATGATGGGGATAAACTTAGTTCTTCCATATTATCATTTACATATGCGAAGAGGCTTACTCTTAGTGGTAGAATCGTGCGATGTGCATATGAATTGTGCACACTAATGTATTTTTGTGTATTTTTTTCTGTTTTCCTTTAGTTCGTTGAAGGCATCATGCTGGATATTTGCTGAACATGTGAATTTATGAGACGAGCAAAATGCATAAGACTTTCTTGATTTTTTTTCTTTAGATATGCTGAGCTCAGAGAGGTGCATAATACATTAGCCAACTTTTCAGACAGTTGTAGCGTGTTGTGTTTCTTGTACTAACCTAAGTTATTGTCTGCAGCTACAGGACAAACTACTTCATCTTGATCATGTTCATCCTTGGTAAGTAAAATGATATAAATACTGTCTTTTCTTCCTGCTTTTAGGTTGTTCTTGACATGCTGCAGCTGATTTACACAGGTATGGGATTCCTTTGGAAACCAGTTGCTATAATTGCAGCTTTTATGACTGGAATCAGCATTGCATTTCTCAATGACAGGTACCCATTTCTGTGTTTCTATTTGTAGTTTGGTTTTCCTTAAAATTTTCAATTATTCGTGCGCTAGATATTTGGCCTCTGTTATGACCACAAGATGATGCATTTTCATCTTCAGAATAATGCAAGGGCTGCACGAACTGTGTAGTCGTCAGGATTTTGGTTCTTTATGTAAAACTCAGATCTTGGTTCTTTATGTAAAAGTCAGTCTGCAGTTGGTGTTGTTTCTCTAATCTTGCAAACTACATAATAAGCTTGACAATTTTGCATTTCATTTGTTTGACAAATAACCACTCGTGAGTCAGCTGTATGTACAAGCTAACAGTAGAACATTGACAACTTGCAGTTTTCTAATTCTGTAATTCAGCTGTACGCTAGTTGAAAAAAACTTTTTCAAACTCCTTTTGCACTAGCACTAGGTGCATACCTTTTATGTACTCTACCTTCACATTGATAGTTCCTCACAGACTTGGTAATCTACACAGAAGCCGTAGGTCCTGAGGAGTAGGAGGCAGAGCATTAAAGCCTTACAAAACTATTGAAAATTGTATAGAAGTTTAAATTAGTTGAAAGAATCAAGGAATTTAAAGAAGAGTAAAATGTACCAGCGGTCATTAAACCTGTTTCGTAGTATCATCTAGGTCCCTAAACTCTTAAAATGCATATTTGGGTTCCTAAACTTCTTAAGTGTGTCACTCGAGGTCCAATTATCCCTAATCAGCATGTGCTTGCCTATGTGGCATGCCTAAACATGCTAATTTGGGTAACTAATCATGCTAATTAAAGAGATTTGGACCTTGAGTGGCACATTTAACAAGTTTAGGGACCCATATCTGCATTTTGAGTTTAGGGACCTAGATGACATCGCAGGACAAGTTTAAGGACCGGTACATTTTACTTTTTAAAGAAATTGACACTGCACGTATATACTCAATAAATGACCCTGCGGTTGATGAAGTTGGACTCTGCCACTGTCTAGGTCAATAAAATTTGTACAAGTGTTTTGTGGATGTATTCCATGAAGCCGTTAAACTTGAATTGATTGCATCCAGGTCAATAATTTTTTGCAACTTTAATGATCATTTTGTTACATTTTTCAAGTTTACAGACCTATACAGAATATCCATGTAAGCTTAAATCTGCGTGCTGCAATTTACTCCGCCTGGAATATTAATTCTTTGATACATGGATTGCTTCAGACATGCATTTCTATGAAAATACATCGACGTGTTTACCTAGCAATGTAATTTCCTTCTGAAGTCCCATGTTTCTTCACAAGCTACCAAAAGAATCAATGCATTATGGCAGCAGGATAAGATGAAGATATTTGCAACTTGTATTTCCAGTAATCAATGAAATATTGGCAGTGAGACAGACAATCAAATTATCGTGTTGTTAATTGTCCTGGCATATTATTGTGATTGCAACTGTGCCAAAATCATGCATGTATCTGTACTGGGCAATGTGGTTAATAATAAAGCAATCTAGCATTTCGACCAAGGAATTAACAGATAGAACACTTAAATTTTTGTCTCAAGAAATCCTCCGTTCCTTTCTCTGTGTTGATGTCACACAGGATGAGTATTATCAATTATCAACTAATTATCATGTTTGATATTTCAGCTTTGCGGTCACTTTCAATGAGAAAGTCACAAGGACTGTGAGACAATTTTCACCACATTTAGCTGCAAAGATGAGGCCACCGATAACGTGGGTATCATAGTTTCTGATGTTCCCTTTATTTGTTTATTGTGAGCCAATAGAAGGTGATGTTAATGCCATTTGCAATGACATTGTCAGCCCTGTTCTTCGTGGTCGACCAAGATCAAAGAGATCAATTCATATTTGTGGGCGACCTCGCTGGGTGTTTGTCCTGTTTTTTTCTGCAGGTGTGCAGAACAGTGAATTTTGCTCTCAAAATACTATTTAACACCACGTTCTGAAAACTGATGCCTCCTGTTCTCATGTGTGCAGTTAGCTGTATGCTCTGGTTGACCTCCTGCAGTCTCCTCGCAGTCTTGTGGTCACTTCTCATTGCTCTGTTCGGTATGACCAGTGTATGATTTTGAAATTATGTGTATTGCGCACAGTGCCCTTATGATCTTTTTTTTGTGCAGCAACTGTGCTTCATGCAAGCTTCAGAACACCTAATCTCAAAGCACGTCTGAATACGTTCAGAGAGGAATTCCGAGCTGTTTGGAGGAATTATAGTGAGCTTTAAGGTCTCCTATGTTTCTCTCATGTAAGTAACTATACATGTATGTAACTGTTGCATGACTCATTTCCATGACATGCGATGTCATGTGTAGGTTAATGTCGGGTCGCTATTGGTACCTGCCTTGTTATATGAGTTGGAGAAATCCTGCATCTTCATAGCTTGTTAATTCCATGTGGTAAGAAGAGGTGTCTTGTGCTGAAATATCCGTGCTGTTCGTGGGTTGTGCTGTGGGAGATATGGATGAAGGGATACGCCGTTGCACATTACTATGTGATTACTTGCTCGTTTTGGAGGTGGACTTGGGTTGACACAGTAGGCGATGCTCCTTAGCATACTACCCTCCAGATCACAATAATTTTTCTTTCAGATTATGATTTTGTTTGAGAATTGGTTACAAGAAAGTTTAGAACAAATGGATTCGGATCTTATGTGAATTATTCACTCATCAAGTCATCATGATATGTTAAGCTTTTCTTTTGCGCAACTAATATATATGTTGAGAATAAACACCATGTGATCAATTATCAATAGTCATGTCTATTAGGAAGAGGTGTCTTCTCAATAGACATGTCCTTTTATTATGTTCATTCAATTTGCATAAATATGTAAACACTTTATGAATCAATACAAGAGTTCATTCTCTACTTTCTATCTCTCTGTCTACTGTTCATTATAATCACATCGCAAATACGTTATCAACCACGTTGTTCTCCACTCCGCTAATCGGCCATCTCCATCAAGCGATCAATCATGGAACATGCCCTCGCCTACAACGATGTCTTGATGCCTGGCGATCGAGTGGGAACAGGAGCATCGGCTCTAGTTTCTGTCGCTACAGCCATGCATCGCTCGACTCTACTGAGACTCGGCCACTGTGAACAACAGAAGCACGGCAGCCAGTGGCAGATCGGCAAACCGCACGAAGGCGACGCCTAGAACACGACAAGAAGCCACTCGATGGTGGTGCAGACACGATCGGCTTCCATCGGACGCCGTTCTCCATTTCCTGTCTCTGACAAATCATCGGTAAGCACCAAGATATCAACACACGGTAAGCACCAATGCATCATCTTTTGATCAAAGATGTTCATACCTTGAGCATGGTGCTGGAGAAGAATAGCATCTCGTTCTTCCTATGTCTGGTCATCACCGACCAAGGCGTGGCCCTCCTTGACCACACTGACGCCTTCACCTCGAGTGTCGACGTGCGCTCCTTTGACGGTCACACACGTCCTTCGGCGTCGACTCAGTCCACTGGATCCAAAGACAGCAGCCTCAACAGAGACGGCAGAACCCCTTCGGGGAGTCCAGCCGAGTCGGAGCCACTCCCAAGCGGCGACGGCGGGCAGCCCGCGGAGGCGTCAGGCCATGCCCCATCCGGGTGGCGCACAACACAAAGGTTGGAGGCGGCCCTCACCAAGAAGTGGCGCTCTAATCGGCGATGACCCACTCGTGGCCGTTGGCAACACCCCATGGCCGGGTGACCCATTCACCCAGCAGATCCATGAGATCCAAGTGGCGGCCTACCCATGGGAGGCCTGCCCGAGCCAGCCACACTAGCGGTGGTGGCTCAGCGTCCCGACCCTGTGGCGGCGACCTCCTCCCACAACGGTGTCATCACCCGGTGGCTCCTCGCCCTCCTAGTGATGGCGCCCCACATAGCCCAGGATCGGCGGCTCACAGCCCGTCTGGTGACGCCGCGCAGACCGACCAATGGCGGCCTCACGCGCCCCTCTCCTCCGGCGGCAGCCGGCCTTGCCCAAAGCCGACTAGTTCGACGACGTCCTGCCCCGAGGCGGCTAGATCCGCCAGCCCTCAAGGGTGGCCTGCCCACTGGCAAACCACACAAGGCCGGTGCCCAGCCCCCAATGGTGCCCAAAACTTGAAGATGGCACGACCTCCATCTGGCATTCGACGGTCGGCCCATCTCCGATGGATGGCGCTGTATCCGCCTCATACAGGCGGTGGCGGCGGCTAGAAGGGATTGTGGGTGGTTAGGGCAACCACTTCCTGTCCCGTATATGCGGCGTAGGAGGGGGCTCTTGGTCGGGCTTTGGGCCTAAAGGGCGAACAGGTCGAAGCCCAGGTTTCCCTGGCCCGTGCCTCTCCGCGCCCGGCCGTATACCCACAGGCCAGTAAGGCTATTTTGCAAAAAAAACCCTTGGGTTTCTGTTAAATTGCAAAATGGTCCAACAAACAGTACTATGTATTAAGTACTTATCATATTTAGGCCCCTGTGGTTTACTGTAATTACATTCAGTATTGTTTACTGTTGTAATTTAACATTTCAGACCCTATTTTCTGGAATGTTGTGCAATGTTCAATGTGTTTGCCTCATTGAATCCCTATAACATGCAATTATGTTTACGACCATATTAATTTTGCAATTAAGATTCACTTTTTGCAAGATTATACATTAATTCACCTTAATAAGCCTAAAGTGCTTTTTATGCCAAATAGTGCTTAATTCAAGCAGAATTATTATGAAAATTTTGAGTGATTACCTCAACTAATATCGGTATAACACAGGGTCATGGATGTTATGAAGTCTACTGCAATATTTGTATATTATGCTCATAATAGCGAATTACTCGCGTCACTAGTGTACGGTCTACACCATTTTTTTTGTTGACTACCGTCTAAGTATTAAACCATTGCTATATGGTCTACACAATTTTCGGTGACTACCGTCAAAGGGTTAAATCACTATATTTGAGGTCTACACCATTTTGGTGATTACCTTCTATGTGATTACCTCCATTTAATATTTGCGAAACATAAGGTAATGGAACAATAATATCTACTGCATTTTTGCAGATGACTCACCATTACTGTGAGGTCTACATTTTGTCATCTTGACTTAATGATTACCTTCAACGTGTTCTTTCAAATATTATACTTAGCTTAACACAAAGTAATAGGATCATAGACATCTATTGACAAATATTAGATTATGCCTCCTACTACTGCGAGATCTACATCACATTTTGTTGATTATCTTTAACGTGTTAGCTACATAATTTGAGGTCTACAGTATATAATTCAAGTCTCAATTTGACTTTACAAATTTTGCATTATTATTACAACATTACTATGATGATTTTTAATTTATCTACTGTAAATTAATCAAATCTATGGTTCAAAATCCACGTATGATATAATGACTGGCAAATAGTTCGATAAACTCGCGTTTGACGGTCACAATTATCTAACATGGGTAATGGACGTCAAGGTTAGTTTTGTGTCCCGCGGAAAAATAGCAGTACTATCACCTCCCCAAGAGGGAGAATCACCGCTACCAAATTAAGTTAAATATGAAGTTTTATACATAATAAAACACCATATACATCTAGATCTCAAATCTGAGTATCTGATGGAAGAGAATCCGAGCACTCTATGGCTAGATCTTAAAACAAGATATGAACAGCAGAAGGTAGTTATTCTGCCCAATGCAAATCATAAATAGACATATCTCCAAACTTCAAGACTTTATGTCCGTTAGAGATTACGATTATGTTGTTCATAAAATCTGCTCAAAATTACGTTTCTGCGAACAAGAACCTACATATGCGGAAAAGATAAAGCTGCTATGCTTCCCGCTGATAGAATCTTACAGCAACAATCTTGTGCAAGAGAATATCATATTTATTCTAACTTAATACATGTATTACTTCAGATCGAATAGCATGATGAACTCCTTATAAGGAATCATCATCAGCGTCCTATCGGCGCTGCTCATTTACATGAAGTACATACTAAAGCCCAGAATAACAACAAGTTCGATGACACTTTTAGACGCCATCCAAAGAACTTCAGTGGTAAACGCAAATGCAACAAGAAGCAGAAGCCATGTGCATCGGATCAGGGTCAAGGCATTTTCAAACTTGACAAATCTAAAATTTGTCGCAGGTATGGATGCTACAAGCACTCCATTGAGAAATGCCATACCCCAAGACATTTAGTTGATCTGTATTTATAATCTGTGGGACATAACTGACCTGCTCAAGGGAAAAGATTTGAAGCACACTTTAATCTTCAAACTGACTCCACCAGGGAGGTTAGTTGTTCACAACAAGTTCTTCAAAAATCAAGTAACAAACAGATTCTTCTGCAGTTAGAAGATCCTATGAGCAAGGAAAACATATTTGTTGAATTTGCTTCGCACGACATGTTTAGAGACCTTATCTAGTCTCCCACTTCTTTAGGTACCATGTTATCTACGTTCCATTAAATATTGTAATACAATATTGTACTAGCACTATGATACTACAATAAAATATATATATATTCTGTATATCTAAAAAGAATTTCATATCAAATTCTTCAATTCTATATATAGAATTCTACGGGAGTCAATCTGATGGAGGAAATGTGTCTTGTGGATAGTTACACCACAAATTCTATACTTAGGAAAACCAAAATATTTCCAAACTCTTACTTAGAGACAATGAAATATTTTGACAATCGTTGGACGCGATGTAGTGATTATTAGCTCTGATCGTGCTATAATTACTCTCCTTATGGGTACACAAGTCATAATCGTTGATGCTCTATAGTATCTCGATTCAACCTATACCTTATAAGTTATAGAGATATCCGTCAGAATGGTTTCCATATCGAGACCCATGAGAAATTCTCCTCTTAATCAACGGATATGGCAAGCTTCCTTATATACCATCTGAATTGTACTATACATATATCGAATCTCGTACCACATATTGCCAACAAAATAGTTTTTCTATCTTGATTACATCAAGACTTCGCATGATTGCCTTGTTCACTCTACTTTAGAGATGATGAGAAAAATTATTAACAATTCTATTGATCACAATATTCCCAAAATCTTCAGATTAGTGTACACGCATTTGTGACAGAGAATATTAATTTTAAGGTCCTCTTACCTTAAAATTCAAAATGTACCACCCAATTTCTTGAACACCTTCAAGAATATACATGTGGTTCTATTCAGCAATATTATGGACCATCTAGGTACTCTACAATGCTGATTAATTCATCTACAAAATAGTCTCATATGTGTCCCTTATACATAAGACACCACATTTATGCCAAACTCGTTGTTTAGATATTCAAAATTAAAGTAAATTATCCTGGACGCAGGATCAAATTCATTCACATGGATAATGCCGTTTTTTAACGTGCATTCAATTATTGTTTGGTTTTGAGCATTACTGCATAAAGTATCATATGTGCACATCCACAATGGTCTAGCTGAATTTCTCATCAAGAGAATCAATTCATTTGTATGACCAACCATAAAATTGCAATTTACCAACGTTTTGTTGGTAACATGCGGCTTTACACACCGCATCATTAAATCAAATTCATTCAACTACAATCATACGGCTTCCTCTATTGCAGTTAGTATGTGGAAATTTAGTCTCAGCCAAGTACTTTCCATCTGCGAATCAGTTATGTTTTGCATGTACCGATATCACCACCATACAACATACATCAAAGGGTATTGGGGATCTTTATTAGGTATAATTATCCGTCAATCATATAATACCTCGAGTCCCTCACAGTGCCAGTATGCTCATAACTTTTTGAGGACAATTCTAGGCATTAGGGGGAGATTAATACTACAGTGCTGCGTACTGCTACAGTACCCCCCCCAGCAAAAGCACAGCTCCATACTCTCTCCAAAACACTGTAGTAGTACTGTGCGGCACTGTACCACCGGATGTGGGTATCGGCTGGAGACTGATTTTCAGTGTTACAGTAGCTTTTGAGGTACTGTAGCACTGGATAACTCCTCTGCTGGAGTTGGTCTAAACTCACCAAAATGAGTTTTTCCTATTTAGGTTTCTCATATGAGCTTATAATGAGACAATAAACAATATATGTTATATCATTTTCTCCTTATATTTTCCTATTAGATTTTAAAAGAGTTTTAATAACATAACAACATACTATTTTCTCCTTATATTTTATCATAGGGTTTTAGAAGAGTTTTCAGCAAGAAATTTACAACTAGAATAATTGATCAAGAAGGAGTGTTGAGAATAAACACCATATGATCAATTATCAATAGTCATATCTATTATCTTCCCAATAGATATAACCTTTCATTATATTTATTCAACTTATATAAATATATAAACACTCTATGAATCAATATAAGAATTCATTCTCTATTTTCTATCTCCCTGTCTACTGTTCATTATAATCACGCGATAATATACTCCGGAGTACAATCACATGTTTGGAGAGGAGCGCTAGGAAGCACACTGTTAGACAATAAAACGTGGCGATATGGTTTTATCCTAAGATTGGAGAAATATTAGCAAGCAGAACTTCATTAATCCGGCGAGAGCCATTGTGAATGAAACCTTGTTCTTTTAAAATGATAAGGATTTCGCCATCAGAACCACAAGGTCGGAAGGGAGATGCAAGATCTTTCAACATCAAATACATTTCCTGAAAATCATCTTGTTTTTAAGGGGGGAGAGACAGAGATCTGAACTAGTCTTATATCATATTCAATCACTGAGAAGGAACAAAATCTCGAATGAAGGCAATCTACAAGTATGTAACACCTCTTTTACTCACAACTGCTCCGTTTTTATCAACCCCAAGCAAGGATTCTCGCTGGAGGAACATTGGCCCAGTCAAATTGAGCAGTCTGATTAAGTGGCGAAACTTCTGTCGCCAGCGTCCCCCAACCCTGGAACTATGAAACTGTGGACACAAGTGAATAATGGAAGTCATTAATCAACAGAAGCAATCATGCAAGGGCCAGATGCGGTATTTGCGCAACAATAACAAGCACCAATGTGTGCTGCATGCATTTTGCAATTAGCGGATAGCTGTTAGAAGTTAAGAAAAATACCCTTTCTCATTTACTTCAGGATCAATTATTCCCGTGTACACATGGAGCCTGGAATGGGAAGAAAATTGTAAATACTACATGCAGGATGAACTTGTTATATACGCATATAGCTCATCTATTCTTACCCAGGAAACTTGTTGCTGAGCTTTTGCAGTGCAGGTGGTGCTGCAACAGCAGATACCTGCATTGGGGGAATAGTGTTAAAGGTTGATAAAGTGGGTAAGTAACTGCTAAACACATGGAAGTTTTCACCAACTTACAACTTTAATATTCTTGCTGGTAACTCCACGTTCGATTAACAAGTCAATAGCAGCAACAATCGTCCCACCTAAATGAACAAGTCAACTTTATATCATACATATGAGAGTTACATATCCCATGCCATTGATTGCATCGACCCATAACCTAAAATTTTATTTCTACTTTTCATCTGAAAAGAAAAAAACATGTTCGAATTCTCAGATATCAGAACTTCTTTAGTGCCATATGCTCAACTGTTAACAACAGGCTTTTCTTGCATAACACTGCTTAGGTATAGAAACTTACTTTCTTCCTTTCCGGAGACAAACATTTACTGTTTTTAAGGCAACATTTAGTTACTTGAGATGATACTACACAACATGCATATGAAGAAGAATAAGGAGTACATCTATCACTTGGTTTTGAAATTACGTGGTACATTCAAATCAAGAACGCCAGGCAGAACACAAGTTGTTTACATAGAGCAAAGGTTTACCAGTGGCCAGCATTGGATCAACAACTAGCACACGAGTCCCCTCTGGAATCTTGTCTGGCAGGCTGGATTGAAACAAGAAAAATAAAGAATGATTGTAGAATAGCTCTAATTAGCGTAGGTACTTAAGTTCTTTCCCAGTGCTGGTAGAAAGGACAGAACAGTTGAATACGAAAGTAAGATGGCATTACTTAACACAAACCATGAAACTTGCCACTACAAATAACTAGTAGGTATTATACTTCTATCAAGATAGCAATGGAACCTTTGTTTTGTAATATTTGCATATCCTAATATGTAGCAAAATGAGGAACTTACTTGCATAGTAAAAATATATATAATGCATTTGCAATTGCAGGATATAATGCTCGTTAAAGTAGTCTAATAGGGTCGTAAACTAAAACATGAGACAACCTTACAAAACAGTTTGTGAAAAGTGAAAAGATAAAATAGAATTTGCAAGGAAGAAGGAAATTAGCACATACTTGTTCAGATATACGGAAGGTTGAAGTGTTTCTTCATCCCTACGAAGGCCTTCATGTTTCAACGAAACGGAACAGATAAGAATAATTGTTCATAGCTTTCAAGAATCAAGATACATACTAATTTGTGTAAAAGTACTTGACAAAGTCACAAAAGCAACAAAAATATTGTCTTTACAGGGTATGTAAATAATTTGATTAGCTTCTTTGTTCTGGCTGCAGCACGCACAAATTTTTATTTCATATTTTCACAAATACATAATTGGCAAGCAGAATAATAGTGTGACTTGGTGGTGAAGAAAAGAATATATAGATATTAGTCTCCGTATTTTAAACTTTATGCTTCTGACCCGCAAACATGCATGCGTCAAATCCAGAATATTAAGTGATCGTGTTGGTACTTAGGGAAACAAAATAAATCAGTTTGGATTGCTTGTATGTGTGTCGTGAAGCTCACATTAGCAATATGTGAGCATAGAAAGCTGATTGAAAATTCAAAAAAGAAATAATAGAATTTGACTCTATTTACTAAAGCATTAGATTGTCTAATCAACTTACCAAGGTGATAAGTCTTGGTGGCTGGCAGAACTGATGAAGCATTTTCAGCTAGTGCAAGACCAGCTCTCAGTATTGGAATAACCTGTTAGACATGCTAATGGAAAGACTAAATATAATCATAGACACACTACAAATGTCACGTGCAATAACTAGTGTTAAAACATACTTACCATAACAGGCTCTCTTGGATCAATGAATTCAACACTGGCTACAGCTACAGGTGTTTCGATCTCTCCGGTGATTGTAGGCTGAAAGGGTTCAGAACAATTTATCATGGCATCTTATGCACTATCTACAGTGAAGTGCTTCATTGATGTGTGTGAGAATGACTGAATTTGCCAAAAGAAATGATGGAGCAATGGATTCTTTGTAATAGAAAGATATGGGAATAGGTGGTGGTGGGAGGTTGTATTAACCTCCCTGCCAACCGTAGTTTGAGTCCTAGGATCAGTTTGAGTGCCAACCTCCTTCTTTAATAGGTGCTAAAGCTCCTGACGGGTTCTAAAAAATGATAGAAAGCTATGTATTTGAAAAGGTACATGCAAAAAAGGTGGCAAAAAAGTGGCAATAAAGAAGTTGTTGCAATTTCTGACTGAGAATTTTCAGATATTACTGGCATGTAAAGATTTTAACAGACAAATATCAATTTCCATACCATGTTAAAACTTTTACAGAGGATAATTTCACTACCACAGGACAATTTCAAGTTACAAGCATTACAAATGTAAGAAAAAGTAACGGATAGCACTCATCCATGCAAGATTTGAACTCACCAACCAGTCTCTGGAGGCTTCGTATATGAGCAGCCGACCAAGCTCTGCCATGGCACTCTCTATGACAACAATGAATAATTGCTCAGTCAAATCCTATCACATTGCTTTGTTACAGCAACTAGCTTAATATATAGGTGGGTAAATTCGTTCATTAAGCTATCACTTCACCAACAGTAACACTCCCACCCATGGCCAAACAAATTTGCTTCAGCAACTAAATTTCACCCACTGGTCAGGTTCATTTACTACTCTTATCCAACTCCCAAGTTGTTCAGAAGCACACTCACTGAAGATGGCACAGGGCGTCTGCTCGTTGCGCAGCACGGAAACCCAGTGCTTTATCAGCGGATGCGGCGGGACGAACACCTGCGGAAACAGACACGCCACATCACACGAGAACCCACCTAAGCGCGCACGTGAAAATGGATAAACAAAGACAATAAGCAGAGGGAGGCAGAACCAGATCCGCACCAGCATCTGGCCGCCGGATGCGGGCGACCTCGCTCCAGTGGCGGCGTCGGGGCCCGCCGCCCTCGCCGCAGTCGGGGACAGCCTCAGCGCGTGGACGGGCAGCGTCGCCGGAACTGGGGCGGTTAGGCGCGCGGAATTGAGGAGCGCGCGGGTGGGGAGGAAGCAGGAGGACGGAGAGAGGCGGCGCCGCTCGCACGCGCGGAGGTGGAGAGGCGCCGACGCGGCCGCGGCCCCGGCCGTGGCGGGCGACGGCATCGTGAGGGCGGGGCGAGGTGCGGATGCGAGCGAAAGCGAGAGCAGTGAGGAGGGGGGTGAGGTGGGATACGGTGGGTCCGCGCGGTTGTTATGTACACTTGGTGCGTCACCAGGTGCCGTGGCGTGGTTATAGTGTTTCACTGACAACTTGTTACTTGTTAGTGTATCCAGCAATTTCACTCCAAATTTTGCAAACAGGACTAAGTTTAAAATTAGGTACACTAATTTTCAGGCCACTGAGAATAACAGTTCACTTACCGTCAAATGAGATATAACGTCCGCACATTGGTCTTCTAAAGCTCATGCTTCCTTACCTCCCGCGTATGGTGACACCCTCATCCCTAGTTTTAGCCTATCCGATGGCCCTTTGTTGCCTATGATCGTTAACATACTTATCCTTATACTGATCACTGTAGGCACTTTGTTGCCTATGGTCGTTGACATACTTATCCTTATACTGATCACTATCGCTAGATCGGTCTGCCTCCTATGACCTTTTTTCTAAGTATGAGAAAAACATCGAAACTTTGACAACCTTTAAAGCTAAAATCCCAAAATCTTAACCATCGATGATATGAATACAAGTGGGTAGCAAACAGCTGGTTCTTGGCACACAATATCTTTAGATGGATGCTTGATGTCGTGGCACATTGTTTTTTTCGAACTGCCATTGCTTCTTTGGATGTTGTAGTTTCTAAATACTAGAGTATTGAAAAACTACAGTTTAAGCAACTAGAATCATGTAATACTACAATACTTTGAAACTAGAGTTTTTTCCTCATATTTTAGAAAATCATAATGTGTTTGGCTAGTTGTAGTATTGAGTACAATATTTTGTTTTTAAAAATGGTTCGTAGAATATTCTTCATGCAAATAAAGCCACGCCTGGACGCGTATACAGATGACATGCATTAATCTGGACGTTTATATAGCCTATTAGGAGCTGTGACCTTGGATTGTTCGGGAATCACGCACTCCTATATAAACCTCCTTCATCGTCGGTTTAAAACCCTTTTTACTACCGGTTTTAAAGTTAGTAGTGGTTAACGGACAGTGATAATTATCGACTATCACTGTCACCCTGGATAACCGACAGTGGAGAGGGTTATCACTGCCGATCCAAGGCTTGAGCCGGTAGTGATGTCCTAGTATCACTGCTGGCTAGTGGTTTCAACCGATAATGATAACTGTAGAATCACTACCGGTTGAATCCTTGAGCCAGTAGTGTTTTTCTCCTCCTCTATATCCTATTTCTCTCTTTCCTCTTTATCCTCTCCTCTCTCCGTCTCTTTCCCTCTCAATATATGTACACAATGAGACATATTTAATATAAATTAATAATAAAGATATATTCATAAATATATAGTAATTCATATTCTTCATTAATACATAGTAATTAATATTCTTTATTAATATACAAATAAATCTACTTAATTTAGCTTAACGATATGTACGCTATCAAACCCTTTGGTAGATTTACTCCTTATCGCATACTCTGCACTATAAGGTATGATGTTATCTGAAGGTATCTTATGCGTCGATGGCACAATCAGTTCATGAAACTCGTCGTTTCGGTTAATAAAATATTAGATAAATAATCCGATGATCTTTTCTTGAATGACATGTATTTCCACAGGGAGTATCACACTTGTGCGTTGTTTGAAGCGCTGCGTTTGAAGAATCGAAAGAATTAGTCCATGAACACGTATAGAAATTGAAAAGAAGGCATCCATATGTAATTTCATACCTCAATATCATTAAACAGGACAATGTCTCTGTCTTCGCTGAATACGTGCATGAAAGTAAGAACATAGAACCCGTAGAGATTGTTGTTGGGTGGCTGCTTCATATACTTCAAGAGGAAATAATTCATTTGTGGAATGAATTGAAACTTTTTATTTAGTAGGAAATGCAAGACATGAATATTCCCTGTGTACCGAAAAATCGGTTTTTATCTTGTGTACGCCTTTTATGTGAATATGAATACCAATTAAACATAGATGAAATCGGTTAGAAGATTAAATGATCGAGTTTATATGTTTAGCATGTTGATGAGGTCTTAGTAAGTCTTCTTATATCTCTTTTGTGAGTCTAAAACACTGATCTTGCTCAACTCTGGATGGATGATAAAGAATACCCAATAAAAATTGCAGGAATATGTCACCATAGAAAATTAGTACTAGAATCGAGTTGCCCATAAAAGAAGAATGCTCTGGCATGCAAATGCGTACTCAAAGTTGTAGGGTAAGAGTACGAATTTCTTGTGTTGGTGGTGAAGTAGACACTTCAATAAGTAGTTTTCGGTGAAATCTGGACTCTCCATTACAAGTTCCTCATTGATAAACCCAGGATTGATGAATCTTACTTTATTGTATAATTCTTGTCTACATGCGTGGATCTCTATTCTACTAAAGAGAGAAGTTGGTTAGCTGATTTGAAGGTATAAGATCATATAACGTGGATTATATACATAAGTCACTGACAGAGTTCATGCTCTGACTATGGTCATGTCGAGGGCATCTTCCTTGTACATTTCATACAAGCACTCGAATTTCACCCAGAAGTAGTAGTCCTCGTTGAGAAAATATTCATTTCTGTATCTCACAAGTAATGCATCAAAACCCTGCCTGAACTACTCCAAGTACTATATATGTAATCAGCGCATTTGAGTTGTAAGGTTTCTTTCTATATCTGGTTTGAGCAAAGGTTTGCCCAACTCAAACGATCATGTAACATATAACTTTGGGATTTTCGCTCCCATAACAAGCTGTGCTAGTTCCTCTGTTGTTAATCTAGAAGTAGCCAGGAAGTCCTTAATGCTTGGAGCATTCTTAATGACCTGATTTGCTCTTGGTCTGGTTCTTACTGATGCATTCATAGTCAGTTGGTGCTAGGGCTGGCAATGGGTCGGGTCGGGTCTGGGTGGAGCAAAACTATGCCCGACCCGAAACCCGACAACCCCAACCTGACCCGTACCTGATTTACTAATCGGGCGGAAACTCCAACTCGAACCTGAGCCCGTTGGGCACCTGTCGGGTTTTGGGCGCCCGTCGGGTTGTTTTGGACGTCTTCCTGTGCCAGACCTGCGACGGATTGCCTCTCAAAGGGGTTCGACGCTTTCAAGTCTGAGGGAAGTTGGTGCCTCGTTATGTAGGGTCTTTCCAAATCATTACTCGGTGTGGAGAGATGGTTTATCAATTGGACCTACCTTTGTCCCTCTCCACTATTCACAATGTGTTCCACGTCTCGCAACTAAAGAAATGCCTTCGAGTCCCAACCGAAGCGATCGAAGTTGCAAACCAAAAGTTGCAGCGAGATCTTTTATATTGTGAGTGGCCAATCCGAATCTTGGATAAAGCGGTACGCAAGACTCGATGACACTCTATTAAGTTCATCAAAGTCCAAAAGAGCAACCAAATCGAGAATGAAGCAACTTGGGAGTGTGAGGACAAAATCCGCTTCGAATATCCCAAACCTTTTGAGAACATGTAAATATCATTGTAATTTTACATAATTGGAGCATCTCACATGTCTATAAACATCATCATGTTGAATAGAAAGTTTGTTTCCAAAGGATTGCACTTTGAAACCTTTTGAACCGGGAGAACGTACTCCCGGCGGTCTGATCGCTGTTGGTCTACCGATCTAATTGCCAGAGGCATTTAGAACCCAAAGCTCTCTATTCCCGACCGGTCTGACCACCCTAGGCTCGCGGTCTGACCGTTGGTCAGTGGTCTGTCTACCGGCATAACATCAATCCGACCACCAGAGCCCAAACCATCTGTATAGATTTTGATCTAACTGTCGACCCACGATTCAACCGAGCCGCGGTCTAATCGAGCTTAGCTCCAGTCTGACCGCCAGCTTATGTGAAGGCACAATGACTATCATTTTGTTCCATCAATGAAATTAGACAAAAATTCTTTTCTATTTTCGAGAGATTCCTTTCCACTTCATCACCATCACCTTCTCCCTTAGTTTGCCGAATCTCGGGTCGAGATTCTTTTTAAGAGGGAAGGTTTGTCACGTCCCAAATTATTAATTACGTATTTAGGCATGCCTAGTCGTGATTGCATTATATTTTGTACGATTGATTATCGATTTGAGTTTAAACACGTTCCTAAAGTTATGTGTTTTAAATCTTCACGTATTTCCCCCACATGCACATGAGTATTTGAGAGTGAAAATGGCTTAGAAGCTAATTGGCAGAAACCCCATATATATTAGAAAAGAAAAAGAATAAGATAAAAAGGAAAAAGAATGAGACTTTCAGCACCAACTGCTCTCGCGGTCTGACCGCCAGTACACAGAGCACCAATTAAGAGTGTCGATCACACACTCTCTCACACTCTTTCTCTCACTCTCCCTCACTCAAGCCCTAGAGAGAGAAGAAGAGATCACGTCGATGGCTTTGACGACAAGAGATCGATGGAGGGGACTCCCTTAAGCTTCCTGGAGGTTTCCTCGAGCTCATCCCCTTCATTCTCTTCGTCGGGGAGTTCCTATACGAATTCATCCAACCGCAAGCTCATACGCTACCCCAGAGCCTGATCTCCAAATCGGAGCTTCTCTGGAGATATATGTGGTAATATTATCAGCAACATTAAGGTGGTACATATGACTAGAAAGTTTGAACCTGCTGCAAAACTTTCCTTCGCCCTAATGTCTAATGTATCGTTTGTTGCCACAATCATGTGTATAAAATGCCCTTTCCTTGTATATCAGGTTTATCCTGCATTGAAAACTTAGACGGAAGGAATATGCAATTCCCAAATTACTTCACTCCTGCTATATATCTTCTTCCCCCTTAATTTCTGAATTTTCAATTGTCCATAGAAGTTTGATGTAGATTCTTGATGGTGCAGGAGCGGTGCCAAAAAGGTTGTATATCAGATAGAAGTGGTGTTTCACACTTATGCTATGACCAATGCACTCATGCACTTATTTTCTGGATAATGTCCCTTTTCTCGGTATGCTTTTTGTGTCTCTTTGTAGGTTATTTTGCTAATTTAAACACCATACAGTAATTTGAACACAAGACTGATCAGGGTATGTGCCATTTGATTTTTCAGGTTTTACTTACTCCTGCAACCATTATGTTTTTTTTCTCTTGACATGGGTACTCGAGACAAAGTAAAAAAAGCTACCATATTGTGTTACATTATTCTTATTTTTTTCCCAGATGTTACGGGTTACACAATAACAGTTCCATATGGGTTTGTAAAAAATGAACGAGTCTCACCAAGATATAGTACATGGTAGCTTTGTTTACAGTGTCTCACTGTTTTTTTTCATTTTTATAGGTACCAATAACACCCAAGGAGCCCCAATCACCCTATGCCAGCACTTGATTAGTGGACTGATCGATTGAAAATTTCATCCTTATGTCTGTGTTCACGTGCACTGGATTTCTGATTTCTATGGACTTCGGCCCATGTTTCAGAAACAAATGTTCCTGGTTTGTAAGACTCCCAAGGAATTATATGGTTCATGTGACTCCTCAACATCACATATCAAGGATTAGATGTGATTATTTCGCTGGTTTGGATTATACATCCAGCCAGCCGACAATGACAGATTTATGATCTCAGACCAAAGTTTCTATCTTGGCTTTGTATACAGGAATACAAAGATCTTTGCTTCCTAGCTCAATGATAAACAGCAAAGTTTGTGGGCTTTGAGATCTGTTAAGGTTATATAAACTGTAGAAACTGGGCTGTTAACTGCTTCAATTTATATTTCAGTTAACACATGTAAATATGAAGCAATTTTAAATGTGATGTGTAATAAGCTAGGTGAAGCTAGCTAGGCTGATTATTTTCATACGGACCAGCTTTGGTGTTATAACATTAGGCTATTTCTGGCCCTGTGTGTGCTGAACTGTTGATGTTATTTTTCTTTTTCGGTGATTTCGGCCCCAGCTACCTCTGTTCTTTGTTTCTCCTTCTCTATTAATACATAGCTAGGAAATCTCATGCTGGTTTCCGGTTAAAAAAACTATTAACATGTGACAAACTTGTTAAGTATGATGAGTATGCTGAAAATTTTCAACTCCTACCGTAACTTATCTCATAAAAATTTTAGCTCTTATTGCAACATATAAACATTCAGCTAGTATACTTATAATCAGTGGCAGATCCAGGCATGAGCCCCCCTACCGGCTCCTACACCATTGTAGCCCCCCTCCAGTCCCTCCTACAAAATTTCCATAGAAGAAGAGGTGGAGGAGGAAAATTGTACGTACGAGCATGGAAACCTATGATTATAAAGATTCATAATCATCATAGGTGTTTTGATTAATCGGCATAAATTCTTTTCGAAGAAAATAATCGGCACAAATGGTTTGGCAGATAGTTGTGCTTTGTAACGCGTCATTGTCATATGTGGTTGTTCATCCAATACCACTTTGAAGAACGTGCAACATAGGATTCAATACTTATAAATAGATAATCTAAATAATAAATCAACTATTAAATGCGAGAAGTAAATAATGTTAAAATTAATAAGGATATCAACAATGATTAAAAATAAAGTAGAGGGCACATCAGAACTGTGTAGCTAATTGGTCATATAGACCCATATATGATCTATATGTTAGTGAATAAATAGGATAAAAATTAATTATATAAATTAAATATGCTTATCATATGGGTGTCACACCCTAATCTTTTCATATCTACCTTTCTCTTATGTGGGCTATTGAACAAGAACAATCATCCTTCAGTACACATGACATCATTATCATGCACATCTATTAAGAGATGGATCCTATAATAATATCATATGTGTCGTGGTTGTACTATTGATCTCTTGTGGAACTTTTTTGTTGCAGTTAGGTATAGTCCATGTTAATAAGTCACATCTACAACTTGGTCTGATCCCTGTATCTGCGGCAAAACAAATCTGGTAAATACGAGAGACAAATAAAAGGATTTGTATAAGGAAAGACTACGTTAATATTACTTCCGATCTACACTAATAGTGCACTATATGAAGCCTAAGCGCCCTTTTTCCATGGGGGACTACTCGCTTATAGAAATGAAACACATAATTATAGCAAGAAAGATCATTATAAAATAAATAAAGAACACAATTAAAAGCAAATATTAACAATTTTCTTGATATGATTAATGTTTACACCGAGAAATAATGGATGAAACCTATTATAATAGTTCTAATGGAGAGGAAACTGATGAACTATGGGGGAAATGGGGGTGACTAGGTCACTCTCTATCTTGACAGCCTTTCAATATCTCGTGGTGGTTATGTGATCACCCCTTTTATATGGATCAATGTCGTCTTTCAATAACCATTGGAATAGGATTTGCGTCACCTTTGAAAGTCATTCGATACCGCCACTTTCATGAAAGTTATTTGGTTTGACGAATTGGACCTGTAGGGGGTGGTTCGATCAGTCGATATGATCACCAGCAGCTGTATCGCACCCATACAAACCTTCTGGAAACTCCAATCGAGACGCAACTAGTATGGTTGGCTTCGTTTTTGTGAGATCTTCACATCTATCTGTATGGATTGCGCAAAATCTTCTATTTTTTCTGCCGGTTTAAAAAAAGAATGTATCTCGTGTAAATCATAGTTAACCAATGATTGTTGGGCAATAATTATAAAAATATTCATAAAATTACTAGAAAATATGATACGTATTTTAGATGCATCAATAGTTCACATTTAGTGCACGGTACTCATCCTCAATAGATGTAGTAGCCGCCTAGCCGGTAACTAATAATGGTACGTGAATCGATGGAGCTGAAGCATTTGCTAATAGCAATAGAAAAAAAAAAGGAGTGACTTGTTCTTAAAGTCAAATTAATCTCAGTCATTCCCTCTCGCCCACTGGATCAAAATCCTACCGATGAATGAAATGCACCCAAACACCCTCGTAGTATTTGATACTATAGTATTTTTAGAAACCAGGATTTCTCTCAAAACTTCAAAAATATTTTGCATCCAAACAGGGCTACTTTTTTTAAGGAGCATTACACATCTTTTAAACCATTTGTTCCGGTACATGCAAGAAGGGAAAAAAAAAACACCTATAAACGCTTGGTGGGCCGCTCGCTAGTTGGGCCGATGTCGCTGCTGCACCAGCCTCGTGACCTCCTTCCTTCCGAAGCAAACACGAGGGCGTACGACGACGACGACGACTTCCCCTCCCCCGCGGCAGAGCTTTCTCCCCTTTCCCCTCTCCCCGTTCCCCAACTCAAATCCCAGACCATCACCCGATCCCATCCCGTCTCCGGCGACCCCGAGCTGCGCTGCCACGCGCAGCTGCTGAGAGAGGCGACGCAGCCACCACGCCACGACCACGGCCATGGACGAGGGCTACGCCAACCTCCCCACCAGCCACCTGCTCGGCTCGGTCCCCGTACCCACGCAATCCCTGCCCCGTTTCGTTTCTCTCTGTTTCTTTAGGGCTGCTGTTGATCTGGGGTGGTTGGTTTCTGTAGGCCGTGACTCCCGAGGACAGGAAGCCCGGTGTCGGTGGCCCCGCCGCCCAAGGTAGTGGTGCGCTTGCTTGCGGGTGTGTGTGTTGCGGTTGTTAGTAATTTGTTTTCGGTTGCAGATGCTGCTTCCACCTCGCGGTTGCAGGAGTTCCCGCCTGCTCTTGGTGGTAATGGAGGGGGGTATCGGCCTCCAGGCGTCCCTGCAGGTAACACATGTTCCTGTGACCATGTTCTGTAGTAGTTTGTTTGAATTCAAATTGGTCTAGCTATGGATGCACAATTGCACAACGTACCCGATTTGTGGGTATGGAACTGTGGATAGCTGGATACATTATGGTGCTAGTGGGTTGTGATGTATGGTTATATTTGAATGCCAACTCTTCCAAAATGTGAACATTGGATTCAGGAGAATTTAAGAAGAATATTTTGACGTGCCTAGCATTATCTCTATGTCAGAAATTTTGAACGAAGCACATTGTTTCCCCGTGAGCCCCCTCCCTCCCCCCTCAAATATGACAAATTGTCCTGCACTTCTTTGTTTACAATATTGTAGAACGGGTGACTGGGATAACTAGATCTCCCCGCCTTGCAGGTTCTGATCTTTACTTTGTTTATTTCTTGTTTGATCTTACTATACATCTATTGTCAACTATATATAGCCGGCCAACTAAACCCTAATCCAACTAACTATTAAATCGAATCCAACTCTATGTCATAGCTGATCCTATCTTAAATTATCAAACTTATCAATCCTGAAATCTAACTATTCCAAAACCTAAAAGGAAACTAATTATTCCAAAACCTAAAAGGAAACTAATTATTCTAAAACCTAAAAGGAAACTAATTATTCTAAAACCTAAAAGGAAACTAATTATTTTCCTTCCCTAATTACTTCTCTGCACCCATATCATTTCCCGCCTTGCCATGAAACATGATGAGTTGTGGTGGTGGTCATGCTTGCAACCCATGGAAGCCCCATGCTGATAAAAGTCTGATGTTCTTGGAAGGTTCTTTGTAGTTCTTAAACACACCCACATTGTGAAGGATGGAGGCGATATCATCCTTGTTTCTCAGCATAGGCACTGTTGTAGCAACTGAGGACAATTGGATTGAGAGTGAGACATTTGCCACCGGCAATGCAATTGACATTGGAGCAGAAGTAGCAGGTGGTTGTTTGATGATCAATGACGCCACATATGGGAGCAATGTTGCCTCTTGCTTTGCCTCTATCTCTATGCATGTGATGGCAGGAATTGGTAGCACTATGGTAGGTTCTGGATGTGTGGTCATGAGAGCAGATGGTAGCCCTTCAGCTAACACTGGTGGAGGTGAAACGACTTGTGCTAATCTGATCATTGGGGCAGGTGGCAGCAGCATGTCCACTGCAATGGTGCTACAATTTTTTGCCCATCTAAATTGACGAGCCTCAATTGCTTCAACCTTCACCAAAACTTTCTCCATTATCTTGCTGAGAAGCTCTATGGTGTAGGCGTTATCATCCATGATGAGAGGTGCAGCCGGCTGTTGATGATACAGCAGCGGCTGGCGAGTAGGCGGCATCGACGGCTGTGGCAGCGACTACGGCTTGGCAGGGCAGCAGGGATGTGCGGCGCTGGACAATGGTGGCGGTGGCTAGTGTGGTAGGACAACAGTGGTGGGTGTGCAGGATCGGTGGCGACGTGGAACAAGGAAGCAGCGACAATGACGAGGTGTTGATGCACGAGGTGTTGGCGCAGGAACCTGGCTGGTGGAGCAGCTGAAAACAGAGCGACGGCAGCGGTGGCGAGCGCAGGAACAGGGCGGCATGGAGGTGCAGGATCGATGTCTGTGGATATCAAATATTGTAGAATGGATAACTGAGATAACTAGATCGCCCCACATTACGGGCTTTGATCTTTACTTTGTTTATTTCTTGCTTGATCTTAATACACAGCTATTGCCAACTATATATAGCCAGCCAACTGAAGAGTCCCAATCCTAATCCAACTAACTATTACACCGAATCCAACTCTATCTCCTAGCTGATTCTATCCTAAATTACCAAACTTATCAATCATGAAATCTAACTATTCCAAAACCTAAAAGGAAACTAATTATTCTGAATCCTAAAAGGAAACTAATTCTTTCCTTCCCAAAATACTTCTTTGCGCCCATATCAGTTTACAGGGCAATTTTGAAGGCTACTGTAGCTAGTATTCATAGATAAATTCTGTTGTGTACGTGTAAATCTTGTAGATGGAGGCTGATAGTTGAGAATAACTTTTGCTTGAATGAGTCATTGAGTATCATGACTGCTACATGAAGCACAATGACAGTAAGCTTGCACATTTGATGAACAGTACTGCCATAGCTCATGCCTACTACATGGCAGAACATTTTTTTGTTTTTGTTTTCAGAAGATAATACCATGCAACCATGATCTTCGAACCATCTCAACTCAGAAGCGAGGCACCAGTGTGCTGTTTATTGTTTCTTTTCTTACTTTGAGTTTTGATCGCTGAAACTGTTTTGTTTTTATGAGTTAAAATGAATGAATTTTGCTTAATATTGGATCTTGAAGGGAATGGTAGTGGTTTTCTTTTCGTACATGTGTTGCTCTACGTTGAAGTCCTTATTTGCTTTTGCAGATGGAGATGTAGAAAACCAAGCAAATTGGAAAGGATACTTCAATGTTGCATCTTACGCTCCATACTTCAATGTTGATACTGATGTAGTAGTTGACAGGCTTGTCAGTTCTGTTTATCCAATGGATGGTTTTTTCAGGAAGATTGATGCTAATCCTGACATGTAAGTTTCTCCTATCTCCGATGGACCTGGTTTGCCATCTGCCTCCATTTATCAAATAAGCTGGCTCTTAATTGCCTTTGTGTTGTTTTGTGTTTACCCGCAAAAGATAGTTACCTTTGTGTTGGTTTGATGTCATAGTTTCTAGTGATTAATTCCATGCTACAGTTTAATATGCAATTACGTGATAAAAGAATGGGTACATATGGTAGTTTTGCTACATTATTCTAAATATTGTTAACATGGAAACTGATGTTGTAAGTTCTATAAGATGCATATGCTGCTGTAGTACTAAGAACTCTGTTTTAACATGCCATTGTTGTGGGGTGAAGTATTAATAGCATGAGATGGGGATTTGAGTAGGGGAAATGTGAAACTTTACATGAGGACACAACAATATAGTAGAACAGCACTAATGTACAGATCATAGCAGATGACTAGATGAGGTTTATTTTGCTAGAAGCATAAGTTCTAGGGGAACTGGACAAATCATTGTTTTTCAGGGGGTTCTGACCCAAAAGTTTGCGTCTGTGAGCTACTTGCTGGGTTATTATCTAACTGGATTTTTCTGCAAATCTTTTACATTCTTGTACTTTAACAATTTTTTATCTCTATAATTTACATTCTGCTGTATTATGAATTGTTCTGATTTCTGCAGGTATGGGCCCTTATGGATCACCACTACTCTGATATTCATGCTAGCTGCGTTCGGTAACTTTGCCACTTATCTTATGCAAACGAAAAAGGATCTGGACATATGGAACTTTGATGTTGGTTATTTCAATTGGGCGGCATCAGTCATGTATGGTTATGCTATCATTGTGCCCGCTGTATTCTTTTTCCTGTTTCAGTATTTTGGATCACGCCCAAGTCTTGTTCGATTTTGGTGTATGTGGGGCTATTCTCTGTTTGTCTTCATACCGGCATCTGTAAGTATTCTTGTTCCATCCATTTATTTCCTTATCTATATCACTGACAAGAACATGCAGTCATTGCATTTGTACTATCTTTGTGTACATGTATAGGAATTTCCACGACCTCTTTATTGCAATTATATATAATGGTTCTTAGAACGATTTTCTTAGTGTAAAGAATCCATGATACTATCATGGTTGTGAGCATTTTGAATTCACACTTTTATTCTCCTCAATGAAGGGTGCTGTTATGTTTAATATAAATTGCCCTCGTATTTTGTTTATTTCAGGTACTTTTGCTCATTCCTGTGGAATTTCTTCGGTGGGTCATCATAGCTCTTGCTGGTGGTGCATCATCTTGGTTCATCGCTTTAAACTTGAAGGAATGCACGGGAAGTGCTGATATGATGGTTTTGATAGCCAGTGCAGCAGTGCTGCAGTTTGTTCTGGCACTGTTCATCAAGGTTTTCTTTTTTGCCTGAGATTTTCTTGTTGATTTTGCTAAGGTTCGCCTCTCTTTTATATACATCCCCGTATTCTCTTTCCATGATATTCTACGCTTAATTGATGTCACGATTCTGATAATTTTAACTTTTTTTTTTGGCAGGCGAGCTGATGTGCTCTTTGTCGACATCATGTTTTGGCAAACATCTTTTAAAGGACAAGGCGGACTAGTTTTACCCGACAATTTGACTTACATATTGACGCTGGATTGCTAAGCCTCAGGCATTGTGCAATTTAAAATGTCTAATTTGCAAGTTCTTTTCTTTTCAACTCTTGCTCGTGTAGTCACAGAATTTTACTGCTTGCCCCGGTACAAAGTTACTGCGTTTGTCACTTAAAGATGTACTTTATGAACTTTGTACAACTTGTACGCACAATAACATTCTCTGTCTTCTCACGTTGGTAAGTAAGAATACGCACAGTTTGTACTTTTGCTTTGTATAATCCATTGTTGGGTACCAGGACATCCTCCTATGTATAATATTCCACATCCAACTGCCAAGTTGATTTCATATGAAATAGTTAGTAGTTACGTTTGATGTTTCCTGCGCGCCAGCTCAAAAAGCAGGAGTTACTTTTTATTTTGCTAGCTTGACGAAAATCAATAGCTGAAGCAACAATCACCCAAAAAATGTACTAATGTGCGCAATCGGGATAGACAGCAATGAAACTCGTTGAAACTGCAAACATCTTCAGATACCACTGACCAGCTTCTACAATCAACGGTGATCCCAAACGCCAGATAGCAGCTGGAGGCTTAAGGGCAATAGCAGCTTGCTGTTCCAGACAGTGACAATGGCAGTCGCTTCTGCAGTCGTACTTTACCGTCCCGGCGTTTATCTGATCTTCATTTCATGGTTTTTACCACTGAGATATTTAATATTCAGATCACGATGGTCAAATGCTGAACAGAAAAATCGGCGCATGCCCATTCTCTGCAAGGCCACAGTGTACCTGACAACGAACACGGCAGAATTGTGCACCAAATATCAAGGCATTGATCTATAGAATGGTCGATCCCTCCATTGGTTCTTCATCAAACGTGAAGGTGGCATACCACTTCAATTTGATGGTTTGCATTTCTGTGTCGCCAGGGGAATACTGTCTGCCATTGATACAGGCACCAAAGAATGTGCCCACAGGAGTTCGATTTTCAGGTATACCATACTCTCATCGGCTTGGTGTTATGATTTTCTAGTAAGTTGAATGGGCCGTCCTGCCCACAAAGACTCTTAACTAGATTTTGGACACACAATCACTAGTTACAAACTTTCCGGTACCCCTATACAATCCTACGGACGTGCGAATGAAAAATTTCACCAGGATTGTACCACAACAAACATGGCATCGATGAAAGCTTTGACATTCAAGGAAGAAATCTTGTAAGATTCCAAGGACATAGTCTTGTTAACCAAATAAACCCATAAAGGATGCAGCAAGGTACATCAACATTCACATACATTAATCTTGATTACAAACAGCACATTTTAAAGCAGCGTCACCTCCTAATTGTTATCTCAGACGACACAATTCTACTGGAAAAGGTCCTCAAGAACTGAGCAAAGGAAACTTGTCCAAAACCATGTAAAAATAAGGAACTTCTGTGGCACTTCATTTAACTTTTAATCAAACCCTTGAGTTTTCTCAGCCAAGACAAGTACTCATGGCACTCTTTATTTATCATGTATGCATGCAAGAAGTTGGCAACATCAGTCGAAATTCCCCTACTTTTCAAGTAAGAATAGAACGCCCTCTGAAGTTTCTCAGGAAGATTCCTGCAAAAGAATGTAGATCCCTGGTAAGTAAAATTGCTGCATACATGACAAAAAAACGTCATAGTGCAACGAAACAAGGTTTAACGCTCACCTTATCTTAGCTTCAACATTTAACGAATCAACAGATGCGCTGTTCGGTCCAAATGCCAAACTCTCGATGACGAGTTTGTTAGGGTAAGAACTACAACTGATCTCCAGCCACGAAGCCACCCCTTTGTGGATTTTCACCATCAGCGGGATGCAGTACTGATTTGAGACACCACTGTTAGCGCGACTCGGGCGGTTGTCATCTTCCGCCTGGTACTCTTCATTTTGCTCCTCTGGATCAACAGGACTCGGCAAAAACACTTCCACTTCAATGCGCTCCTTCTGATCTCTCCTTGTGAGAATTATCCTGCTGGCACCCTCCTTATCTTGGATCTCAAAAGGGAACCCTTCTCCTAATTCCTTGGCCTGGCATAACATAATGAAATATCACATCTCTAGATAAAAAGATGGTATCTTCCACTGCCCCCAGTGTATCTACATTAACAGGGAGGAAAATCACAATTACTAATCCTATCTGACGTAACTTGTCATGTGCAACCTACATATGGCCATCAATTGCAAAAAATATCGGTGCTTGAAATACAATTTTCTAGCAACACCTAGTCCCTGCATCGTCAGAAGACGGCGAATTTGCTGCTGGAGCTTTTCTTGGTTGTCATTTGTGTGTTTGCTCACTAAATGTGAGGAACGAAGATGCGAAGAGAATGGGAAATAAAAAGCGAGCCGGCAGGGGCCGCATACCCAGTCGCTCTTCTTGCAGTCTTGCTGGGCGCAGGAGATCTCGAAGTTTATGACCCGGAAGAGGTGGGCGTCGGCGGCGGCGCCCGGCTGCGGGGAGGAGAAAGAAGAGAAAAGAGCGGAGCGCTCGGCGCGGTGAAGATGGGTCTGCGAAGGACGGGGTCCATGGACGCGCCCGGACCCCAGGAGGCCCCGCGCGGCCGCCGCCGCCCAGGGAGCGCGGCGGAGGGCGGAGATGGCCATCGCCGGAGGTTTTGCGAGGGTTTCCTTTTCCCAAGCTGAACCACTGCGGTACTGCACGTTGGGATACTAGCATTTGTCGGGTGGTTTGGGCCGTCCGATTGTATTTCAGCGCCTCTGATTGAACGGTTAGGGCGTGTTTGGATGGTACAAACATATGCGCACCTAGTAATAGTGATACAGATCGAACCAGAAGGGGGTTATTTTTAGGCTAATTTGCTCTTTAGCTCAAGTTACTGGTATTAGAAGAAAATTCACATGAGCAATCCATTTCTTTCGATAGATGAAAGATATTACAGCTTTAAGTTAGTTTCATGAGAGCAGATGATCCATTTTTTAATAACTAGGTTCAAATGACTATCAGAAATAGCGTATTGTGGTGATCGAAATCACCCTCTAGGTTTCTAGATTACCACATTTGTGGAAACCAAGACTTAAATTTCTTAAAATAAGAATTCAAGGGATGTTTCAGGATTCTCTCCTCGTGCTTGCATCCGCGCGCGTGCAAACACATCTGTTCAGCGCGTGTTTGGTTGCTCTCTCGCCTGCACCTGCCCGTGCAAACGCATCGAGCGAGCCTGGCTCCGCGCGTACGCCGAAATTGGGCGTACGCGCCGGGGCTGGCTCGCTCGGTGAAAAAAACTGTATGATAATTTTTTATTTAACTTTTGATTTTATTTAGTAGTACAAAAGTGATCCAAAAATTCTAAACGTTTTCGTGAGCAAACTAGAGCTCACTAGCAAACTATTTTAATTAATTTAATCTAAAAAATCTAAGTCAATATTTAATTAAAATTATTTAAAAATCATAAAAAAATCACTAATATTTTTATCCTGTTATGTACTAATTTATAAAAATATTTTCAACCTAGGTTATTCGGTAAAAAAGTGAGTTTCTTCGTAATGCAACGTATACTCATGCGAGCAACCAAACACAATCTTTTCTCAGCCAGACTCAGCACATGCAGCCAACCAAACAGACCCTCGTGCTTCAACTCAGTCTGCATGACTCGTACGAAACAGACTGAGGATATTCGGGTAAACAAACACACCCTTAATGTTTCCTTGGCGTGTAGGTTTAGCCAGGTCGCAATGTTCGGCACGACCGTGTTCATCGTACGCTGTCAGCGCCGAATCGCACCCCGACTCCCCGAGCGCCTCCGGTGAATGCGTCAATCGTCATTCGCCAGCGCTCCGGTGGCGCACAATGCCCCGAGACCACGCCGGCAGCCGGCTGCAGCCGAGGAGCACCCGAGCATACGCGTGCACAGGGAAGAGGCAAGGGACATTTCCAGTTTATTTAGCACGATTATTTATTTATATTAAAATTTATATTAAAATAGTAGGTGAAAAATTATAAATAGATAAGAGAAGATATAAGTGTTAGGTATAAAAGATATACGATCAAAATAAGTCGTGAGTACGTAAAAATATATGGAGTTACATTTTCCACGTTCCAAGTCGTGCCGCCCATCAACTGCCTGGCTACGGCGCGCGTTGAGTGCATTGCGGAATGGGATCCCCTGACGTTACGTCAGAGAGCAGTCCAATCAATTTTGGACGTCCGATCTGGAACCGACGGATCAGATGATCTGCTACAGTACCACGATAAACAGTAAAAGGTATACAGTACTCATGTGAACAGTACTAAAAATACTGTTTGACACTGTAGCTACGTCAGAGAACTGTAGCAACAGACACAAATTACTGTGCTCCTCTGACGTAAAACGAGCTACGTCAGAGGAACCTTTTCCGTGCATTGCTCCCTCCATCACAGACACGAAGTGTTCATCAAGGCAGAAATGGACAAGGGTACGGAAGAGAGCAACGCATGACAAACTACCAACTGTTCGTTTTGATCGGCATTGGATCGAGGAAGGTAAGAAAGATCCATCTGCCGATCATGCAAGTAACCAACAAGGGTGGACTTCCTGCTCGGGAGCAATGTACTAGCATTTGGAGCACCGGGGAAAGACATTGGCCGCTTCAGATCTCGCCGTCCCAGAAATCCTCCACGGACTTGTAAAAGCTTGTCGGTCGTCGGATGAGTCACAAACTCGTACTTGAAAAGCCCGGCCTGCATTTTGGAAGCGATCACACATTTCAGATACTTCCGATAAACGTTGAAAATCATGTTTTCAGCTATCGGAGAAACCAAAACTCCAAAAGGACATGTGTGACCATGCCTGTTCGATCTCAGCGAACTTTGTCATCAACTCGTCAGGGATGCACCAATGAAACAGGTCAATGTTCTCCCTTGTCCACGCCTCGTTGTCGCTCTTTGGGAGCACGCTCTGCTCCATCTGAATGCCCCAGCGAAGAGCGACTTCTGCAGGGGTTCTCTGCAACTTATGGGCAATAGAAATGACAGTAGGGTGGCTAAGGACGTTTGGTCCGTCCTTTCCTGGTGATCCAGGTGATCCTAGTGGTGCATATGCCTGCAAGAACATAGCGTTTCAGAATTTTGCTTAAAAACACACAACACAACTTAGAACTCTGATCAAAAGGAATTGGAAGCAAACAGTGATTCTGAATAAGCTGTAAAACTTACAGAGAGATTAATGCCCTTCGACTGGCAAAGCTTACGGAGCTTGTCTTGCTGCCAAACCGGATGGCACTCCACCTGGTTGACCGCTGGCGGCACGCGTGCGACAACGAGCAAGTCCTCCAGTTTCTTGCAGGAGAAATTACTCACGCCAATGGCACGAGCTTTGCCTGAATCGTACAGCTTCCCCATTGCTTTCCAGGTAGCAGGGATGTCAGGCTTGAGGATGTTTTCACACCGGAGGTGGATCAGGTAGCAGAACAATCGCGGACGCATTATCACACCGGAGGTGGATCAGGGACATTGCAGAGCCTTTATCGGTGGATGCATTAGCTCAATACCTGCATCTTTGGAGCCGGCTTGATTGCATTACCCTGGGTAATGAGACCGGGTGGTTTGGAAGTGGACTCCGTCCGGCCAATACTCTGCAAATTCGGCATACCGCCTCATGTTCAACGGTTGCTTCCGGTTTGGGGGCGCTGCGCTGTTGTGGAGATCATGGGCTCCCGCGAAGGTCAAATTCTTCGGTTGGCTTCTTCTTCATGGTCAGCTTTGGACTGCAGAGCGGAGACGACGACATGGCCTCCAAAACGATGACGCCTGTGCACATTGTTCCCAGGTGGCCGAGACCGGCGACCACCTGCTGCTGCACTGTTGTTTTGCTCGCGAGACCTGGTGGCACGTGATGCAAGTGCATACTCCTTCTGCAGGGACTTCGATGCTGGATTGGTGGATGATAGCTCGGAGGAGAGTGGACAAAGAGCTTCGAGAAGGGTTTGACTCCCTAACTCTTTTGATCACCTCGAGAATTTGGCTATCGAGGAATGATGTCGTCTTCGACAATCGCCGCACCTCCCCTGTCTCTCTGGTGGCGTTAATTAGGGAGGATGTAGATCGATGGTGTGGCACTGGAGCTAAGCACCTTTCCATGCTCATTGAACGGCTGCGTGTGTTTGCCAACGCTGGCTGATTTCTTTCGTTTCTTCGCTTCTTCGCTTATTCAGTTCAGTTGATTCTAATCTTGTAAATTCTAATTGGGTCACCCTGCTCTGTATTCTTGGCCTTTCTAAGGTCGTTGTGTAATCGTTTACGCTTTATCCCTTAATTCAAATATACGCAGCTCTCCGATGTATTTTAAAAAAAAGGATGTTTTCGATGCTCAACCTAGTGCCTTTCTTTGCACGAACTGGACCATGGACCTGTGAAGCGATGCATTATGGGGAAAAATGAAGAATGTCACAATTTTAAGAATTTGGAATGCTGTCTTGAGAAGTAAGAAGAATCTTTGGTGCAAGTGGAAATACTATTTAACTTCATGAAACTGCTTTTACAAGCAGCACAGTTTTCAGTTAACAAGAAATACAAGCAGCAGAATCAGGTAAAATAAGTTGGATTGACAGGTTTGGAATTTACCAGGTAAAGATCTAAGTACCCAAGCTGTAGATCCTTTAGTGTGTGATCAATCGCCTCTGGCATGTCTTCTGGATCATGATAAGTGCACCTGAAAAATTCAAAACATCTTCAGAGAATCCACTTGACATCATGGCAACTGGAGGCATCGAGGTTAACAGATTACCACAGCTTGGAGGTGATGAATAAATCTTCACGTTTAATTATACCCTCCTCAAATAGTTTCTTCAGAGTAAAACCAACCTTCCAAAGGAGTCATTGCTTACAAGACCTGTTTCCACTCTTATGTACTCCTGGAGAACTGTCTTACGAGAACTGAGGATCTTTCAACGAAGGAATACATTTGTCTGGCTATTATTGCAAATATTCTTTTTTTAGATTATGGAATAAACTTCCAGCCTCTACATCGTAGGATGTACGTAGGCCGATTGCAAAGATTCTTACACATCAGTGTAGTATTACTTTCTTCTACATTGGTATAACCTGTGTTAAGCTATTCGTACTTGTTTAACTTATACATGCTGTATAATCTGACATCAAACACTAACACAAACTAGCGGCATGTATGTTTCGGGAGACTCCTTGTCATGCAAAAAGACTAAAAAGTAATTACCTCCTTCTGGTTACCATATTGTGGAGAACAATCAATATGATGATAACCTGCCTGCATCACAAGAAGTAGAAAACATTACATCCACATAGAAGAAGACCAGATGACATATGTACTAAAAACTCGAAAACTTGAACACATTTCAACGCGTTCTGTACTAAAAATTGGCATGCGTTAGTCAAGGGCCCAACCGCCGAAGGTACCTAAACTTTATGCTCTCGCAGTGTTCATTAACATTTTGGGATACTGAATGATGAACAAACAAAAACCCTCCAGTTGAGCAATTCTGGATTGTTAGATGCAAATGAATGCACTATTGGAAAAGAACAAGGATGCATAATTAGAAGAAAAAGAAGAAATAGAAGAGAACAAGACCATCACAGGAAACAGAAGAGAACAAGACCATCACATATGGATTAAAAATATAGCCTTTTTACGGTGATCCATACTACCTATAGGCAAGAGGTAATATAAATTTAATCTGATCGTCTACGTAATTAGATATTTCTGTAATTGCGATAGTAGTATTAATATTTACCCACCATATCATTGAAGAGCACTACAATCTTTTTTTATACCTAATTCCTAAATAATCGTTCAACCAAACAATCAACATTCAGGCCAGCCTAAACATTAAATCTATTAATTTACACGATATAACTACCATGCTATTTCTTTTTTCCCAAAAATACCTTTACACTACATATATACTCCTCTCATATACTACTCATACTACCTCTAAATAATATGTAGTATTCTAACCAATCTAGACCATCTGATCCAAAAAATAAATAGCTCAAGTTCTTCCAAGACCACCGTAGAATTTTTCTAAAAATAATATCAGCTAGAAGTGATAAGACCTTGAGAGCAGCACGCATGGCATCTTCAACAACACCAGGTGAGATCTGCCATGTCCCGAGGCCAACTGATGGGATCGTCATGCCGGTGTTTAGGACAAAGGACTTGGCCATCTATGCTCTCCAAAAACTCCAAAGTCCAAGCTGAGCTTGGTGATGGGTAGAGATTGAGCAGACAAAGAACAAATAGCAGATAGCCTTTGTTGCTAAAGCTCGGCAGGATGAAGATGGAGACTGATATAAAAACAAATGAGCAAACTACGAGCAAAAACATTATATAGTAGAGTGGACTTGGACTCACCCAATTCGTGAAGAAGACAATCTGAACATCAGTGGCTGAAGTCAGGAGGTCATGGCATGGAGTGGTTGAGCCTGGTGGTAGTGGGTCCCATGGACGTGAGTCTACACCCAGCTCCTCCCCACATGAGGTGAAGCTTTGATCAAGATGCATCTGACGAGGCTTATGCAAATTGAGATTTCTGAATACAGAAAGCTAAATCCCATCCAGCCATCAGCCACTGGTATTAGTGCACCGTGTAGTTCAACCAGCAGACACCATGTCGTCTAAACCATTTTTCTAAGGAACGGTCAAGTAAATTTAAATAGAAAAGGCAAATCTGTACATAGTTTTTGGCAAAGAAAATCCTATCAAAAGAAAGACTAACAGATGAAGTCCTCAGCAACATCAGCATGCTGAGTTCCTTTTGACAACCGATTACAGCATAGTTTTCCTTAAGCAGATAATGTTGATTGGCATGCGCGAAATTCTGGGATAAACAAAAGCAAATAACTCCTTCATGAGCATCATAAAAGACACGTTCTCATGGCACAGCAAAGTTCCCTCTTCCGGAAGACCAACATATTAGTTAAGCTGAAAAGGGTGCATACTGCAAACGCATGGTAAAGAATCAGTCCTTAATGACAATAGCTACTGTAAACCACACCAAATCGAAAACAAAAACAGTATCTCAGATCGGATGTTTCCTAAAAAAAGCAGTCCTCAAGTACCCAAAAATACAAGCAATTCCACACCGAGAAAATGATATCAGACATCATCCTTCGATGTCCCTCCGAGAGGTTGCACGCTTAGATTGTTCAACCACCTCAAGATCTCATCTTGTTTAATCAATCAACTAGCATGCATAACAAGATGTTCTACTTTTGATTAAGGGCTGCAGTTAAAAAAAACTGTACACACTACAAATCTTACTTATGGATAAAAACAATAAAAATGGCAGCTGTGCAATTAAAGATATATGATTGAACAATTATTTTCAGTTGTTCGCTAAAAGAAGACATTTATTCTCATATATTGGCAACAGTCTATGGAAAATATATGCTTAGAATCGAAGTAAACAAGTAGCGGCTTCATGCTGTCTTGCGATGCCATTAGTAGTTCACTTCATATGCTTCAGATTTCACAATCCCATAAGTCCTCCACAGTTTTGAAAATACCTTGAGGGTGAACTACAAATTCAGCTCTTAGCATCTTAACCCGAATACTTCAAACCAAAATAAACCTCAGATAACCAATATGAGAAGTTAACTCGTGAAGGGTGCCATGCACCACGTCTCAGAGAAAAAGAATGATTTAAAGCAATGTAGATTACCGTAAGGATATGCTTCTATTTTAAGATAGCCTAAAGTAAAGATATATAGGAACATGCAGCACGGGATAAAGGTGCACTTCAGGATTGATTTTTTTTAAACAAATTGGAACTTCAGATATATCTGTTGGATTTTAGAGAACTTTGCCATCAAATCTTCAGGAATAGACCAATCAAATATGTTTAAATTCTCCTTTATCCTTGCTTCATTGGTGCTTTTTGGAAGTACACTCTGGCCCATTTGAAGACCCCAGCATAGAAAACAACCTGTGCAGGTGTTTTCTGTAGCTTCTCTGCAATAGATATGACACTAGGGTGGCTAAGAACAGTTGGTCCCTCGAACTCAGGTGATCTAGGTTTACCTAACGGTGAATATGCCTGCAATAATACTAGTAGAAATTTACTAACAAGGAACTAGACTAGTTAGGGTAGAAGTTATACTCAAGAAACCAGAGCAGTATCTTAAGCGGGGGAAGGGGGAGATTTGCTGGTAGAAGGCATTCTCAGGAAACTTACAGAAAGATGAACACCGTTTGACTGGCAAAGTTCACGGAGTTTCATTTGCTGCCAAACTGGATGGGACTCAACCTGATTTACTGCTGGAGGCACACGAGCAATGGCAAGCAACTCCTCCATCTTCTTACAAGAAAAGTTACTCACACCAATTGCACGAGCCTTGCCAGAGTTGTATAACTTCTCCATTGCTCCCCATGTAGCAGGAATATCAACCGGGAATAAGTTTTCAGGGGTTGGGATAACTCCTTTCTTAGAACGAAGTGGAGTGTGGATTTGTAAAATATAAGCCAGAGCCTAGGGACGATGGCACGGCGAGCTCCAGCTCGATGGCTTCATGCACCGTGCTGGCCTCCACGATCAGCGCGTCGTCTTCCTCGTTGCTGGCGTGCACGCTCTACCATGGCCCAAAGATCCGAATTTAGGCATTAAGCATGCATTAGCATTAGGACATCTTTTAAATCATGCATGTTTTGAGTATTTTGAAATGTTTAAAAAAATGGATGTCTTTAGTTTATGTGTGTTTTCTGTCATGTATGTGTTAGAGGTTTCCTAATCATCTCCGAAACTCTTTAGGAAAACCCAAATGCCTTAGTGGGAAAGAATGAAGTAAAGAGGGGAACTTAGAAGAAAAAAAAATCAGCAAAAAGACTGCCCTCTCGGTATGACTGGGGTAGCCCACAGTCTGACCGCTAGAGGCGTGCAGAACCCCAGAGCCTCTGTCCCCGAGTGGTCTGACCGTTCAAGCTCACAGTCTGGCTGTCACTGCTCGAAACCGCCACTTAAAGGCATCGCTAAACTCTTATTCTCTTAACCACCCCCATCCGTTCTTCCCCACCGCAAGAGAGAGAGAGAGAGAGAGAGAGAGAGAGAGAGAGAGAGAGAGAGAGAGAGAGGAAGAGAAGAGATAAGATCCCCCCCCCACCTTGAGCTCACTGGAGGTCGGAGATTGAAGGAGGAGGTCGTCCACGAGTCCCCTACGTCGTCTCCAAGCTTCTTTGTCATTGGAGCGAGCCCTAAGCCGGGGGAGAGAGGAGAGCTCCACCTCGACCACCATGACATCCGGAGATCAACGGAGATGACTTCCCCAAGATTCCCTAGGACTTCCCTGAGCTCATCTCCTTCATCCTTTCACTAGAGGAGCGTTCATCGCCCTCGAGTCCACACGTCATCCTAGAGCCCGATCTCCAAGTCGTAGCTTTTCTGGAGTGGATTGTTCCGCTAGAAACTTCCCTTACACCGAGGTGAGACATTCCCTACCCTTTTTCTGTCATTTCTAAGCTCGAATCGGCCATCATCTCATTTAGGCCCGAAATTAACCCTAGCTTGGATCCTATCCATGGAATTTTCCAAATCAACCCAGTGGATGTTGTCCAAACTACCCTAGAAGTACTCTACTAGTCTCCGAGGGTGTTTTGGTACCCTTCGTAGTCAAAGGCGTCGCCGGAGCCTTCGCTGACGGCCTTGCTAAGGCGCTGCCGGTAAGCCCCAGAGGTTTGACTGCCATCTTGGCCGATCTGACCGTCAGGATGAAACTTAGCCAATCAGCTTCATGCTAAGATCCACAATCAAGTGTTAGACTGCCATTGGGTCGATCTGACCACCATGCCTCGTGATCTGACCACCCTAGGGTTTGGTCTGACCACCAGGCGCCAAACCTCTTCACAACCCGACGGTCTGACTGCCCGACCATGTAGAAAACCTACCGGTCTGATCACAAACCATTCCTTGGTCTGACCACCACTTATTCCCTGGTCTAATCGTCATGCCCCGCGGTCTGACCACCCCAGGTTTTGATCTGGTCTCCAGGCGCCAAACCTCTCTACAACTCGGCTGTTTGACCGCCAGACAATGTAGAAAACCTATCGATCTGATCGCCAGCCCTTCCTCGATCTGACCACCACTTATTCCCGGTCTGACCGCCAGCTTCACAGAACCTTGACACCTTAGGTCACAATGATCACAATATTGGATTGATGATGTTGGTTGGATGAGTAGTGAGGTTGAGGCGAGATATGGGTGGTGTTAGGGGTGTCTTCTGTCCTGATGTGGAGTTCTCCGGGGTAGGTCGGGAAAGGAATCTGGATGCCACAGACTACTTACATCGTTTAAGCACTGTCCATCACTGCAGTTGGCTTTAGCACTTTTTCGTACTTGCCACATACCCGGATATGGGACGGGTGAGCCGAATACCTTTGTAGCTGTAGCTTTTTGGCGTACGAGTCGATGGTGTAGGGCATAAGAGGCCGGTTGGGGTATCCAGTTTGCTCTGAGAGTAGTTCTAGATGACCCCCGCACCTATCGGGGCATGATCAAATAGTTGGAGCTTATTTAGAAATGTTGATACGAGTACCCCCTTGCATGTACTTTAGCGGGTCGCGCAAGCCGAATGGTCCTCGAGTCGTGTGGGTACAGAAGTACCCCTACAGGGTGTAACATCAATTTGAATTATTGTGCTCTCGGTTATCGAGCACGCTTCTGTCCATTTGTATCGGTCGTAGAGTCACGAATGTGGGATGGATGGTATGTTGGGAATGTATGTTAGTTATGGTGAGATACGATGATTTCTTTTATAGTTATGTTTATTTTAGTTCCAGTTACATTTATGTTTCAAGTGGATATCTACATGATAGATTGGTATAGGTGTTCTAGTGTAGATGCTCACATAGTTGTGTCAAGTTTTGCTTTCGTATAATGAATTTACTTAACCTTGTGGTTGTTTCCTTGCTAACAACCAATGTATAATCCTTAGAGTCGGGTTATTTATATGTAGTCTTGCGAGTACCTTTGTACTCATGCTGCTTATTTTCTTTTCAGGTGAAGTTAGGTGTCGGTTACTCTAGCACCCGGTTGGTTGCCTTGTGGGTAAATAGCGCCACCGGTTTTGTTTCTTTAGTTTTTTTTTGATACGATGTTTGTTGTAAGTTAACACTAGATGAGCCTTGTCGTTTGTCTTTTTATCAAATTGTTTTTCTTGTAACCATGTTTTTTCATCGTGTTATGATATTCATGTTGTTGAGGTATGTGTGGGTAATAGCTTTTCTGAGAGTTACCAACGTACACATACCAGGACTGCCGAAATTAGATTTGCTTTAATCATCGGTGGCTACGATTGTTGTGGCGAGATGCGGGTTAGCATGCGGCACGTCAAAAGATATGCGTGGACTAGCTCTTATCTTGTTAAAAGATTGTCCTAGTGATTAATTCGAATTTAATTTGGACGGGTCCTGACACGCTCGAATCCTCCACCACTGTCCATGTTGTCTCAGCGATCTCCCACCGTGTCAAAGTGCGTCACCACATGTCCCTTACTTCTAGCAGTAAAACCCCTCAAGTTACAGTGTGAATCGTGCAGCAGTCGAGTAGCTCGAAGTCATCTTCCTCCTTTCATGCCATGGCGCCATTGCTGCCCGATCTCCTTCTTTGGTGAGCCGTTGTCCAATTCCTTGCTATTAAACCATCTATAGGATCCCAAGAATCTGACCCTTGCCCTCGTTTTCTCTCTGGTGAATAGTGTGAAGCTGTTGACGTTGCCCTGCTTCCGCTGTCGCCATCTGTAGTCACCCGGTCGCCTCAAGGCACCATCGGCCGAGCAGCGCCCTCCATGGGCTGTATGATGCTACAAGGGGCCTGCGCCTTTGCTGGGCCCACTCCTCTTCGCAGCTGTGTGAGTCATCGCCATGAAGGACGATGGGGCCTCAATCAATGGTGCGGGGGCACTAAAAAACATCACTTTATCGTCCCACAAGGTGAGCCCTAGCCATGACTTCCCCTTCCTTGGGTCCCTCGCCTCTTTGATCCTCCTACCATTCCAGCACTTGAGGACAAGGTCGATGAGCCTCCGTGAATCGGTGTTGTCGCTGTTCTCCATGGGCCTCCGATCGCAGGCCACCTCAAGCAGGAAGGCACTGAAGGCGAACATGTCAGTGCTCGTGGTGGCCTTGCCGGTCTTGAACACGCTGGCCAAGGCACGATCTTCTCGGCGTCGAACATGTGCTTATCGAGGCTGGTGTTCACCATGTAGTCGTAGACAAGCACTAGCTCACCCCACCACCGACATTAACCTTTTTTTTAGAGAGAGAAAAGAGGAAAGAAGAAAAGATGAGATGTCATATGATATGTGGGGCCAACTACCATATATGACTCACGTAGGACAAAACCACTGTCCAAACTAATTAGGGAGGAAAAATAAACGGTTTCAATTGTTGCGGAATCTTATATATCCGGTTTTCCGGTTCAGGAAGGAATAGTTGAAGGAGCCAAAATAATTTTTTTCCTTTTTTTAATGAATCTTGAGTCTTAACTTTCAATCCCGTTGCATTTCATATTATTTAAGGTTCAAACAAGGATGCAAAATGTTACAACGAATATTCGCACATTTGCACTCGGTCCACTACGATGGCTTGATCTAATTGGTTTGACTAGGTTGCTGTCACTTGTCAATGTAACATGTAAAGAGGTTCGATTTTGATCATGAATTGGAATAATATTTGACATAGCCGACACAATGAAGTTATAGAAGGATTGATCTTTCTTCTTCTCCACCGTATTCTTCTCTTTCTTCTCTTAAAAAAAGGAGGAGAGGGCAGGCTGAAGATCCGCTGCTCGACATAGCGCCATCACATGCTATTCCCTGGACACGTGCACGTTCACGAAAGCCTACCTAACCCAATCCCGCACGGAGTTTATTTATCTTCCGATCATGTGTAATCCTCACCCAAATCCACTACTCGTGCAATCTAATCCCATCCACGTAAGCGCACCTCCCTGAACCAGTTCCAAACCAAGAGCCACTTTTCAGTACGGCCCGCTCCGTTAATTACCCGCGAGGAAACTCCGGCCAGCAGATCGCGCACCGCCACCCTCTCGGCTGACCCCACCCGTCAGTCAGACGGCAGGCAGGCACGCGGATGCCGCGTGCGCAAGCAACCCGGCTCCCGCGTTAAGAACATCTCCAACAGTTTCCCTTCAGGGACCAAAATCCCTTCACAACGGGATTTTCGTTCCCTTCAGTGCTCTAACGGTTTCCCTTCACGGTTCCCGTCACGACGGGATTCCCAGAGTCATTCCTTTCAGGACAGGATTCTCTCTCCTTTCCCTTCGCGATTCCCCTCGAGAGGAAGCTGTTAAAGATGAGAGGAAATAAAGGGAATGAGAACGGGGAAGGAAATCAGGAAAGGAACGAAATGAAGGGAATATGGTTGGAGATAGTCTTAGCATCTGGGAGACTGGGCCCCCCGCGCGCGTCAGCGTCGCACTAACCTCCGCCGCCGTGGCGTGGCGCCGTCCAGCATCCACCAGAATTTCCCTTCTCCCCCACCACCTCCCCCCCTGACACTGTTCGGTACCAGTCAATTGGTTAACCAACTTTGCTTCCCCATCCTCCTCGAGACCTCAGCTCGCACCTAAAACCACCAGCGATCCGCCCACCTACTACTCGCCCAGCCTGATCGGAGCAGCGGTCCATTCAGCCGGCGCGCGCATGGCCGATCGGGGCGGCTGCTGAGCGGCGGCGGGAGGAGTGGAGGGAGATGGCGGGGCTGGCGGGGAGGCCGGGATCGTGGGGCGGACTAGTGCTGCGAGTGGGACAGGCGGGCTTCGCCGCCGCCTGCGTCGGCGTCATGAGCTCCTCGCCCGGGTTCGCCAGCTACACCGCCTTCTGGTAAGCTATATGCATACCACGACTTCCCAAGTTGACCTTTCGGGGTTTCCTTTTCTAGCCTACCTCACCCGGCCTCTGTTGGTTGGGGTTTTCGTGAATCCTGGCGGCGAGCATGTGGTCGATCTGTGAACTGTCGTCTCGCTCTCAGCTGCAGCAATGCGAGCGAGTAGGCTGTGGACCTGTGGCTTGGTAGCCTTCTGTGGGAATTGGGGTTCTGGCGGTGAGGAGTAACATACAATCTTTCTCCGGATCACTTGTCAAAAACTTACCAATCATCATAGCGAGATTCTTTTAGCGGAGTACTGGACTGAGGGAGGGATAGTTTACATGGGGCTTTGTTAATTTGTGCGTAGGGTTTTGTTGATTTACAACGGGCTTTAGTTGGGATGGTTGGTTACAACATATGAGAGGAAAATCTGAGAAAATATATGCAGAGTTAGTACCTGTCGCATTGGTGAAGCGTGTTCAATCCCTTTTCTGTTTGGTATGATGTTGGCATGGTGAAATTAGAGGTGTTCAAAATGCCATTTTGTTTAATATGATGTTGGGAGTGTGAAACGCGTGGTGCATTTGTAGTTGAAAGGATAGGACTGTGTTTTTAACTTGTTGCAGTGATGGCTTATTCGTTGGTCTTTAGTAAGCTGTTGACTCAGATCAGTACTCCTAGTTGGACTTGTAAACTTTCTCCTTTGAAACGTGTAATGAGCTTATTTTGGCTTTCACATTTCAGCTACTTGATTGCATCTATGGGACTACAAACATTGTGGAGCTTGGGACTTGCATGTCTTGATGGATATGCCATTAAAGCAAAAAAGGATCTCACCTACCCGATTCTAGTGAGCTTATTTGTTGTTGGAGATTCGGTAATGATTAAACTCCTCCCTAAACTCTGGTCATCTAGCTTGTTGTATTGATTTCTCTAAGTTTTTTTTTTTGGTACTTTGCTTAAATTTGTTTGATAAACCTTTAACATCATGTATATGGTTACACCTTTTAATACAAGCACTGAAATTGACCATATGAAAAAATCAGACCCAATGATACTTTCACACTTCTTACTCTTTCTCCAATATAAGAGAAATATGGACATCTATCCATAAATTCTGCTATCTTACTCCTCGAATAACACGTAAATGACATTTTAGGATGTGTGATGTCAAACTTCCTTATCATATCTTTGTGAATAATTATGTTTAATATGAAAATGATATTTGTAAATTTATCTTGAGAAGTCTAGGTCTAATAAACATATTGCACTACATTTCGGCGGTCAAAATAATGTTTTAGATATTATCAATGTCCAAAATGTCACTTATTTGTGACTGAGGGAGTAACAACAATCTTCCTCCCTTACTTTCTCATTTCCAACTTCCGTGCACCGCTTCACACACACATATGCTAAACGCGCGACACATTAATGAGACAGTATTATCAGGTAACTTGTGTTGATTGTTGCCCATTTCTTTTTTCGAAAGCATTTGATTGTTGCACATTAGTAGTATTTATATTAGTTTGGCTTGATGTACATGTTGCCTAATTTATTCATGATCTCCCTCTTCTGGTGTCAGCTTAGGGTCATACAATTTGACATAGAAACAAGATCTTATCTGTGCTTTACATGCAGTCTGATTTGTCTAGACCTGTGTTCATAAGGCATTGATCCAACCACGTCCCATATAGTTCAGTGGTTTCGGCAGCGCTAATGAAATCTACCTACGGAATGCAGGTGACAGCAATTCTGTCATTCGCTGCGTCTTGCTCAGCTGGTGGTGTAGTAGTTCTATTCGAAAGGGACGTGCTTTTCTGCAGAAGGTATCCCCAACTCCCTTGCGGAAGATACGAACTCGCCACAGCGTTTGCTTTCCTGTCTTGGGCATTCAGTGCTACATCAGCCCTAATCATGTTTTGGCTCCTGGCTGCGTCCTGATTTTGTGTATAATCTGGTGTTAGTGATGTTTATAGCGTCTCTTTTTTCTGTTCTTCTCTCTTTATAGCTTTTATAAAGGATAATTTTCCAGACCACATATTTAGCAAACCACACAACCCAAAAATGGAAATGTTGGGATGATGTAAAGTCCATGGAGTGTGCATACTAATTACCAGAAATTGCTAATAAAAGCTTTGCATCAGATGCTGATGAGTTAATCGCCGTCTCATTATATTTGAGTCCAGTCTCCATATGAAGACGCCCTTATGGAATAACATTGCCTTAGCCATGCAACTTTCTACTTCTATCTGATTACCTTTGGATAGTTATGGGATGATGCCATGCGACCTTACACACTGCAATCAAGCAGCTCTTGTGTAAACAATCTATAAATACAAGAACTTAAATGCGACAGAGATTGCATTTTAACTCGATCTCAACTAGATGCTGGCTAGTGGCTACATGCTGTCGACAAATGAAACAAGTCTGGCAATTTCACATCAAGGGAGTTGTTTCTGAATTTCTACGAAAACTTACCCCATGTTATGCATAAGCGCAACTAATAACCCATATGAGTGACATCTACACGAGAAATTCTGATCCATTCAGCGGACAAAATGAAAGGCCGACAGGTGCATTGCCGGATACAAAAGAGAAGACAGCACCGAAGCAATGAACAGGATTCACAGGTTACTCCCGCAACATTGAACAGAACAAGAATGGCCGAATATAGTTTGTAGCAGCACAGCGCAGAGTCCATCAACACAACTGCACAGTTCCGAAAATCATGAACATGAAGCCCAGTCGCAGCTAATTGTTGGCGTCCAGATAAGAACAAGAATCCAGACAATTACTGGTTAAATATCTTTGCAATCATGATTTGTCAAACAACCCTAATGTAGTGCATCCAATGCTTTTCTTACGTCAGTGTACAACACAATAATAAAAATTATCGGACTCATGCAGAATGTCGGTATCCAAAAGCACCAAATCTCATGCTTTCATAGTACCAATGTTGAAAGGCTGAAAGTCTTTGCTAAACAAACGAAGGCTAGAAGAAGAGAGAACCAAAAGAATGGACCTTTCTCCCAAAATTTGGACTTCAGCAAGCAAACTGGCTCAAGTAGTATCCAAGGTAATCTGTATTTGTGCAATCTGTATCGTTTGGAACTTCAGGAATACACATCAAAACGCATAAATATCATATTCCAAAGGGATAACACAAGCGCATAATCCGACCACACTGATGCAAGATCCTTCCACAAAACTTTCCATTTAGTAGAAAAACCCTAACACCTTGCCACCAACGTTCTTCCTTCTGGCTTCTTCATGATCCATGATGCCAGCAGAGGTTGTCAAGACAATGTAACCAAACTGCACATCAAACAATGAAAATTAGTCAAGACTATAAGACCAAACTGCACCATACATACAGATATCTGAAGTTACTTTTGTAGTTCTAAACAGTGTAGTATAGCGAAGGAACTGACCTGACGAGATGGAAGCAGCCTAGCGGTCCACCCTTCAATTTCCTTGACACCAACATCAAAGCGAGGGCTGATTACTCCACACTTGTTCAGCCTGCCATTCAACTCAACCACAATCTTGCCAGCACGGTGGTCATCAACATACTCAAACTCACCAATGTACCCTATAGAAAAGAGCAGGAGTCATGACTCGTGAATCCATATTCCAAGCTCCCAATGAGTTCCAAATAAAACATAAATGAAAGAGAACTAACCATGCTTCTGCATCACCAAAAGGAACTTTATGATCACCTTTGAAGAGGGCCTAATCATCACTTGCCTCTTCCCACGTTTCTCAGCGTTATACATGCTCTTGAGAGCATCGTTCAAGACGCTGACCCTCACCATCCTTGCCTAGCCTGCAGAGGTATGCATCAACAGATTTGTAAGACTACCATGTATTACAAACTGTTGCTTCAAAAAAAATGTATAACAATCTGAAAGGGATTACACTAACAGCTTTGAAACAAAAAAATTGAATACATAGGAAATAGTGACTAGTAAGATAGTTTACTAACATAGTAACACTAAAAGGCAACATTTCACAAAAGTAGCAAATAAAGATAATTTAAGAAGAATGGGAAGGGATGAAAAAAAACCCGCTGCATGTACATTAAATGGCAAAATAGAACACTATCACCCAAAAGTCTCTAAAATCGTAATGTTTGTGTAGTTGACGAACTGATTAAGAAAGATGATGTACAAAATGGTGAAATAGCTGAGCCTTTTTTGGCACCACAATGTGTGAAAAACAAACCTCCCAGAAATTGCTAACATAGGATGCTGCAACGAGTTTATTTTAAAACAAGAGGCTAGACAGTCTCGTTTCCCCCACGTGGCACACAATCATGACACATGGCTTACTACCTATGTAGTATATTTATAGCTTGTTTTGCCGGTGAATAGTTGCACCTAGACAATGTTACACAAACATTACGATATCAGCTAAGACACCTGCCGAAATACATGGTAACCATAGCCAAAATAGGTAGGCAGCTGCAAGGAACATTCATCCAACTAAAACATTTGGCTTCCACAAGTCCACCAGTCTAGAGACTCCTATGACCAAAAAGAGAACTAAACACAATCACATTGCTGCTTCATTAAAAACATTGGACGCGTTAAGAATAATTGTACAGACAGGTCCAAATATGATTCCTGGTTAACTAGTATCTCACTGCTGCAAGGGAACTTATTTCCCGTCTGAATCTATGACTGTAAAATCGATTAATCCCCAAAGAAACATGCACTGAATGATACTAAGAGATCTACTCTGCACAATTACACTAAAGAATGATTACATCATCCTCGTATTCCACATCATTACAAGCAAGCTAGTTGTACGTAAGCACAAAAAAAAAGGAAAAAGAAATAGAGGCAGCAATTTGTAGTGACACACCGAAGGATCTGATTAAGAACAGAAACACAGAACAACATACATGGATCACTTGTTGGCTAACAATTTCACAGGCTATCACTTGGCAAACATACAAATAGAATACTTGCCATTCGGAAGTTCTGATTCAGCTATAAGAAACCATTTCATCGCGTTTTATTGTGTTCAATCTAATCAGTCTAACAACGTGTTCCCTAAAACTCCCATCGAAACGTGTTGGGAACGTATATATCAGCTGGGCCAAAGCAAAGCTTAATAGATAATGACGAGCGAATAATTGGAAGATAAGATCATTCGAAGATATCCGAATCCTCTAGCTCTAACTCAACTTTCTCAAAAGGAATGCCCACACGAAACAAAATCTTAGCTGCAAATATCAGATTAGCTGCAAATATCATCAACATACTCGAACATGAAGCAGTCATTCCAACGAACAACAAATGGTTTGGTGACTTCGGTCAAGATCAGGATACATTTTTACATCTTTTGTTATACGAACTCAGAAGACGCACTAGACACCACACTAGGACGATAGCTGGTCGCTTCAATGGCTGCAATCGCTGCTGACGGACGACGAAACGGAGAGATTAAGGATCGGATCCTCAGGAGGCGTACCTCTCGAAGGGGGAAACAGGGCTCACTCCTGCTGCCGCTGAGGGCGGGGAGGCAAGGAGGAAGAAGGTGACGGCTAGGCTGGACTGGAGAGACGAGTCGAGGGTTTTGGGTTGTAAAGGCAAGGTCTCATTTGGGCCGGGCCGGGCGTTTGGGCTGAGCCAAACGAGGCCTAAAAGTGAGGCGATGGATGGACGCGCTTCCGTTGGATCTCGATCGGACGGCAACGGATTGCTCCTCGGGATGGTAGTCCAATACGAGTTATCTGACTGAAGAACTAGGATGCAGTTTGGAACGCTGGAATTTTTCAGCGGGAATTCCTTTGTTCCAGCACTTATGCCATATTGTTATTCGGACCATACACAATTCTCACTCCAAGGTGCAATCCTCCTTGGGAGGACCAGCACCCATGCATCATTACATAACAGATCACAAGAAGCTGAAAATGGAAGAAACAGTATGCACACTTAGACTGCAACTTAGGCTAATATTCACAGTTGTTCAGCATCTGCATACCACATGCACTACCACCACTTCTAGCTATGAACAAGCCTTTGCTTGCTTTTCCTTGGGCTCCTTTTCTGCTTCCCTGCATGCACTTCCACCGTCACGATTCGCGGCTCTCGAGACGCCGGCGGTGCGCCGGGTACCTTACAGGAGACCGCCGTGCCGCGCCGGGTGCACCGGACTCAGGCGCCGCCCGGGAGAACAGGTCGTTCCCCGTCACCTGGTACAGGTCGGAGTTACCCGGGAGGCGGAAGTAGGACGTCGGCGACGGCTCGTCGAAGAAGAGGTCAGCGAAGGAGACCCGCCCTTCCTTCCTGTACTGCACTATGGCTCGGTAGATGAACGGGATGAAGCCTTCCATGAGAACCTTCAGAGTATGCTGCTTGCGAGAGCTGAAGATGATAGAGAAAGGACAGGTAATCGGGACACTTGAGAGAGGTTATCTCCTAGGGTGGCAAAGGAGGAGAAGGTGAGCTTAAAAAGGGAGACAAAGATGCAAGACCTGGGCTCTTGAAGTGGATAGAGACCAAATGGAGCACTTGCCAAGGATCTAATTGGAGCTAATTATTATTGTTCTCTGACAGCTTGAGAATAACTATGGATTGAATGTGTCTCTGTCAGATACTCAAACATGGCTTCTCGGTTTTCGCTGTACTGTCCACCTTTTAATTTGCTTCTAGGTGAATTGACTAGCATATGAAACTCAAAAGGTATCAAGATAAATTGTCCCGAGATCAAGACCAGGTTAATACTTATTATAAGAAAATATAGTTGCAACCTACTTCTATAGTCCGTGTCGCAAGGCTTGTGCTACTTTGATGTGGGGGAGTATTGAAGTATACTGTTCGTCTTTTCTCGAGTCTAAACTTTAGGGTGAACAGACTGATATTGACTGACACGCATAAAACTCGGCAATTTTATCTCGCAAAAGGGATGGCTTTGCGCGGTGGATTTTTTTTTTTTTAACTTAACGGAAGGAGCTCTGCCAATTCACGTTAGAAGAAAAGAGTTTGTGTTACGATAACAAGTACCACAACAACAGCTTAATGCGCTGTGGAATTCTAGCATGGCAGGGGAGTAGGAGAGGAGATTTGAACGCAAGGGAAGTTCAGTCTTAGAAGGCGAGTTTTACAAGTGGACAGCGACGCGGGGAGTGCGGTGCAGGGATATCTTTTTCCCATTTCAACCCTTGGAAACATACGGCTTACCTGCTGCAAAAAAGAAAAGAAAGCCGCCTCTGAGTTTCGATCATGATTGGGCGTCCCGTGGAATTCTAAGTTCTAGTTTCCGGGTGGCGTAATCCGTTGGGAATCCCAGCGCCAGCCAGGAAATCAAACCCCGGTTAATCTTGCGTCACTCCAGCCGACTTTGGCTGGGGCAAGACAAATCCATCGATCCAGACGATGACTTCTAAAGCACTTTCTCGTACCAGAGATGAACATGAAAATTCCACTATGCGTATGCAGGTGCATAGTTTATCAAGACCGTTCATCTATGTTAAGATTTGTGCTGAAGGGGTTTGTGAAAAAAATCAAGTAAGAGAAATGGATGGTCGATGTGCGTGCGTAAGGGTTTGTAGAGTTGCATTTCCCCATAGATGATTAAAGAAAGACAAACGTTGCAGCTCGTGTGGCTGGAATGGAATCATAGACGCATGATTGTGAGATTGACCGGACTAAATTAGCTCAGATCGGTTTGTTTATATGATCATGTGGGAGACTGAAGATGCTGCTCAGATGCTCGTTCACACCAGATCATCAGATGCTAGTATATATTAATTTGTGCTGCATCAGCAGTCTGGCTTTTCCTTTGCCTGGACAACTGCAGCTGATAAGGAAGATGATATTGTTATTGTATAGATAATTTGTGTTGGAAGTTTGGCACTGATGTGATCGTCTCAACCAACTGGGTTCAGGTTGGGATCCAGAGCAGCAGAATTCCACGGGAAACCTGATATGCTTGAACTCAGACTCGAGGCTTCACATCAGGACCACTGCTGTCGATGTCCTAGCTTCAGTGAAGTGTGTCCGAAACAATACGACACCAAAACTCAAGTGCCAGATAGATTCATAGATACATCTTTTCGGGAGTAGGAATGAATCCCGTGGGTGTTTCGTTGGTAGCTGAAGGTTTTCTGTTGGCTCTGCCGGCATGTATGCGCACAGTTGTCTGGAACCACCACAATTTTCTCTCGTTCTCTGACTAGCTCCGGCTCGGATAGTACGGTTTCGAGTTTGTTAATAAATAGACAAGCAACACATAAGAATCAAATACTTGGATTACCGTTTAAGTTAACTAACCGCTTGGATAATTTCAGTTTAGATTATTTGTTGTTTTACGTCTTCAAGTGTGTACTAGATTTATATGATTCTACTCCCGTTGATCCCAAATATAAGTCAATTTATGTTTGACTTAGTATTGCCTTTATATGATTCTACTTAATTTGATCCTAAATATAAGTCCATTTAGATTTATCCTAAGTTAAATATTTTTAACTTTAACCATCAATAGTAAAAAATAATATAAATTGACAACATAAGGTTGATATTACTATATTTATCATAAAAAATGATATTATAATATATAATTCTTACTATTTAATATAGTATATTTTTAAGATATTATTAGTCAAACTAGCATATTAAAAATAATGTCGATGTTCTAATAGACTTATATTTAAGATCAGAAGGAATCTACATTATATTGTTATTTTTGGCCCTATGAGTTGTGTTTGCCTTCTATGTTTCTTTCTTTTTTGTGAATATTTGGCTTCTATGTTTTTTTTTTTGAATATTTGGCTTCTGTGTTTCTGTGCTTATCAAATTGTGATGCTAATCAACATGCTTAATGGACCTGAGCATAAAGCATTTGTATTCCGATATAATCATGTTTTCATTTCTGAATTTCTTCAACACATGTGCTACAAGTCAAGGCGAGTCGTCGCCGTCTCCGACAGATCTAACATTTAACTTTCTAATCCATCGGTCAAATCGAAATATAATGTATGGTTGAATTTTTCTTTTCTTTTCTCTAGCATGAGCCTTAGCACATAAATGCTAGGACATTTTGTATGGTTGCATGTAGCCTATAAATAGGGAAGGTCTAATGGGGAGCAATCCACACACGATTCAGGCAAAGCATGGACATATCAGAGATTTTTTTAAAATAATATTATTTTATTAAAAAAATACAAAAATATTATTCAATATGAGAAAATTGTAGAAATATATATCAGCCCGACACTCTAATTACCGATTAGGTGTTATCGACAATTAAAATATTGACTAATCCTATGTGGGCAACTGGACAATTATTTCGGCCCATGCTTTTTCCAGCCGGGTTGGGTCGCCGGGTCCATTGCAAAATAGAACCAGGCCTGGCTTGAGCGGTGCCTAGTTTATTTTGGGCTGCCGAACTGGTGCCCGGAGCCGGGCCTAAATCGGGACGAGTTTGGGCTAAGACTTCGTTGAAGCGCCGAGTTCCGGCAAAGGAGCCACGTTCCAGCAGACCGTGGAACGTTCCGGCCCCTTTTGGAGACGTCAGATCCAGCTTAATCGAATCGAACGTCTGAGAACCAAAGCCTACTTGGACGTGACCCTACCTTTTCTTTTTCTTGAGCGCCTTCTGGTAGTTTCTGTCTCAAGACTCTGGGTATCCTTTGCTCGCTGGCTGCTGCTTCCCATAGATAGCACCCGTCCTATCCTCATTTCAACTCCCATCATCAGGTACACGGTCTGCCGGTCTCCTACCAGTAAGATTCCATTTGAGTCCTTCTAGATGATTATCTTCCCTCCCCATCTCCGATTTTGGCGCGGGGATTTGGTGTTAACTACGATCTTGTGCAAGGGATGGAGTTGGCTGAAAGTTGAAGGAGGCGTTGATGACTGGAACCCGGTGACAATGAGAGGGAGAGAGGGAGAGGGCGCTGGTGGGCTGCTTCGCGCGCACGCGGCTAGAGAGATGGGCAGAAACTAGCAATCATCCTACTAATTTGTGGTCGTTTACATGCGGTAACGAGTTGCCGATCTTATAAGCCGCTTGAGAGGGTGTTGTTAGGGTCTTTTTTTTCTGTTGGCTTTTTTAGTTGCTTTGGCTGTAGTTTGTAATGTTATCAACATTGTCGATATAGTTGTCTTTTCTTTTCTCCTATAGGTAACTTCACAGAACTACTTACTTGTATTTATTCCTGCTTATTTAATGGAATCGGCATTGTCCTGCAAGACTGACGCTATTTGTCACAGCAGGAACATGCCCATTATTGCTCGTGAGTGGTCTTGGGCGTGAAGGTTGCTGTGACTCTGTGAGAGGGAGGAACAAGATGTCGTCGCCGGCGTCGTCATCGGAGCCGGAGCCACCGTTCCGGCCGAGGGAGAAGATCCTGGAGAAGCAGAGGTACTTCCAGAGCGTCCACAAGCCGACGTACCTCAAGGGACGCTACGACGTGGTCACCTCCGTCGCCATCCCGCTCGCCCTCGCCATCTCCAGCATGTTCCTCGTTGTAAGTGCCCAGCTTTTGCTAGCCCATGCCAGATTCTTCAGTGCAGCTCGTACTCTGTTGCGTCAGTAGGTACAGTACTGTACTACTTTGGCATTTGTTCTGATCGATCGGCGTGGTGGTGCGTGCGCGTGCAGGGGCGCGGGATTTACAACATGTCCCACGGCATAGGGAAGTAGGAGCAAGCCCAGCGTACACTGCGATTGTCCTTCTCGGTCACATACATGCTTACGTATCTAGCTACTATGTAGTTCGAGCAATCGAGTGTGATTTGCAGAATTGTGAGCCACTTGGAGGTTGTATGTGTGTACCTACATGTAATGCAGAAGTGTGTTGTCTTCGACAGAGGAGCTGGATTCCGACAGGAGCCTCGTATTGATCAGATTAAGCATCTAAGCTGTCAGGCTAATGATCGAATACAATTAACGAGTGGGACTAAACACCGATCACGCATTTTATGGACGTCTATCGCGGAACATAATTCCGACAGAACGCATGACACTGGCAGGATTGTATGAGAAGTACTCATACATGATTAAACCGGAAGGATTGACACGTACACCCAATGACCCAACCATTATCGGCAGGTTGCATATGCACATAATCAGAGAATTAGGCTATTATTTATTAATCCACCATGTCGTAGTAGCAATAAGCAAAAGAAGAGGAGGTGGAAACAATGGCGTACGAGGCATCTAATGTTGCCCCAAGAATCAGAACCCACGCCGGAGGTCGACGACGACGACGCTGACGTTGTCCGAGCTCCGGCGCGCGAGTGCGAGCTTCGCGAGCAGCAGGGCCGCGTCGGAGCACGCCCTGTTGGACTCGGCCTTGTCCACCCCCTTCACCGCGGCGGCGGACGGGAGCACGCCGTTCGGCCTCGAGCCCGGCGACGGCGGGCCGTTGCTCCGGAAGCACGCCCTGACGACCTCGCACGCCATCTCGTTGGTCACTACGTCCCACAGCCCGTCGCTCGCCAGGATCAGGCACTCGTCGTCGTCGGAGCGCTCCGTCACCGTCACCTCCGGCTCCGCCGTCACGAACGGCTTCAGGTAGCCGTCCCCTGCGCGCAGCGGCCACAGCACACTAAGCACCGCTGCCCGAAAGGCAAAATGTATTCTTGACGATGGATTCGGCAAAAGCTCAGATTTCAAACTAAAGACAGCGCGGCGCTCACCGATGGCTCGAGACATGGCAAGGACGCCGAGCACCCTGGCGCCTTCCCAGTAGATGACGCGGCCACCCGCCTCACGAATGCGCTCTAACTCGTCGGGCCGGTCAGGCTGATACAAATGGGCAAGTTAAGAACACGGAAACACGGGCGACGAAGAAGCTGAGATGACAAGTGTGTGAGTGTCCTTCGAAGATTACCTTGTGATCGACAGACAGGGGGACGGGGACGCCGGCGCGGGAGAGGACAGCGCGGGAGTCGCCGGCGTTGGCGATGACTACGTGGGTGGGGCCGACGACCGCGACAACGGCGGTTGAGCCCACAAGGTCGCACCGGGCCGGCGACTGCAACTCGCAGCGGCAGACGGGGTCATCACCACCGCGGCTCGCGGCCCAGCTCGATGCCTCATCGTCCATCCGCGCGAACCCTTTTTCCATCGCCTCCTTCCACGCTGGCTCCGCCGCAGCCGTGGCTCCTTTGCCGGAGCGCGCCTTCCTGAACTCGTCCGCGACCAGCTCCTGCATCCTGTCCTGGCACATCCTGGCCACCTGACGGCACAAGAACACCACCCGCTCAGCGTAAAGTCGACACTCGTTCACTGTATCGCTCGTAGCTTATGTACACGACGTGTGCACGGCACGCGTACATGGGAGCAACCGTGGCCGTCAAAGACGCCGAAGAAATGGTGCTTGCCGGAGGAGCTGCGCAGGAAGTCCGGCCTGATGGACACAGCATCCTCCATCTCGCGCCGGAGGCCGCACACGGAGGTGACGCCGTACCTCGGCCACCACCTCGACCCGGACCACGCTCCGCGCCTTGGACACGGGCGGCCTGGCGTCGCGCACGCAACCCTCAGCCGCTTGCCGCCGCGCGCGCCACTGCCACCCTCATCCGCAGCCGGCTTGGGGCGGAATCCCCCGGCCACGGCCATTTCAACCCTAGCGCGGCTCCTGGCGAGCGTGGTGGCGGCCACCGACGACGCCGGCGCTGGCGTCGACTTGGCCTCCTCGCAGTAGACCTCGGCCATGCGCGTCAGGCTCGCGACGCGCGCGCGCCGACAGGGCTATCGGTTCCAGCCCCCTACGTACGAGCGAACGTACGTAAGGCAGAGGCGCAATGCCACCGCGACGACGCGCGCTAGATTTTTGTCGCGCCTCGTCTCCTTAAGCCACCCGCGTCGCCGTTGCCGTTGCCCTCAGGGAACCCGAGCAACCAACCGCGCGGCCGAAACGAGACGCGTGAGCGAGCCTCCGAGCGCGAACCGCGACGGGATTTAAGAACGCCATGCAAATTCTATAAGATTCAAACTCATAGATTCAAACTTATAGGAAGACTCTTTTTTATATATGCTACATGTCTTTTTTTCTTCTAATTACACATAACAATTATTGAATCAGAAAAAATAATATAGATCAAAATGTCCTGGAGATTTTTTTAAAGAGTCTCGTAAAATATCCGTGCTCCCCTCGCGCGCGCGCGAGGACCGGAGGAGCCATCAGCCCGGGGGACGGCGCCCGTTGCGGCCCTACACGTGGAGGGGACAGGGCGCCGACTGTTGGCTAGGGAGAGATATCAGCGGAGATTACGAGCGGCGTGGCCTCGTGGGGCGCCTGTGATTAGCGGGCCAGCGCGTACACGCGGCGGCGTGGTGTTGATGCCTGCGCGGCACAGCGGCTCGACAGTTGCTTTCTCGCGGGCCGCCCGATCCGGCTCCTAAAAATATCGTGGAGACCTCACTGTCGTGTGGGACCGCCTTGTCGGGCCTATGTGATTGTCGAAATTGGTAAGAGCGATCAAAGCTTTCGTCAAGGTGGACGCCGGCCGAGAATATGGAGCGGCTCGTGGCAGCTAGTCATGGCTAGGCCTTGCGCCGAGACGGAGGCTCCTGCCGAGCTGGAGGCCGCCCGCTGTGCGCAAGCTCGCCCACGGCCCACCACGGCCTTCTCGACGAGCTGAAGGCTGCCGCTGCTGCGATCGGCTCCTCCGTGATTCAAGTATTATTTTGAATATTGACATAGTCTTTAAAATATATATTTAACTATTAATTATTTGTGTAATATATTTATAGAATCTAGCAAAGTTATATTATTATAAAACTATTTTTTGGGACAAATCTTCCGGTATCATTTTTAAATGTCCAAACTCAATAAAAAAAAAGTAATTTGTACTCGAAGTTTAAAAATATTGACAACATGCAATCCAAAACGACACTTATTTGTGACTAGAGGGAGCATACTATACACACATTATCGCGTAACACGCAAGTGCCATGTGGTCTTTAAGTGAATTGCGTATCATCTTCCTTCCGGCACCGACATCCTCTTCTTCCTTCTCTCATCCCTTCCCATGGCACCAACACCGCCATATGTTCTCCCACCCTAATGTCCCACCTCGCCCTTCCACGTCGGCACCACACACCTCCCGATTTTAGGGTTAGGGCTCGAGGGTTCTTTGTACCTCTGGTTTAGAGGGAGGTCAGAGCAGGCGGCAAGGTGGGTGGCAATAGTGCTACCGGAGCCAATAGCAATAGAAGGGCAGTGCGCAAGGCTGGTGATGGGGGGGGGGTCAAATCAACTTCCTGGCAACACGGGTTTAGCATGGCGGTGGCTGGCAGCGACGGATCCAGCAAGAGTCATCGGGGACGAAGGAGGCGAATAGGGTGGGGCTAAGGATGACGAGAAAATGCCTCCGGAGGTGAGGAAGAATGGGGGCGAAGATGATCACAATGTGATGATGAATATCAACGTGCTTTATGCGAGAGTGTTGAACGGAATTGTTAGCAATTTTTACGGCACTCATTATCACAAAGGAGTGGAACCTTCTCTAATAAGCACCAAAGTCTAACAAGGTTTGCTTCATATAAAATATTTGAGCATAATATGCTCCGACGGCTATGTATTCGGCTTCCGCGGTGGACAAGACAACTGAATTTTGCTTCTTAGAAGACCATGAGACTAGGGACTTCCCTAGAAAGTGGCACCCACCCAAAATACTCTTATGATCCATATGGCATCTGGCAAAGTCCGAATCCGTGTAACCCAAGAGTAGAAAACTAGCACCTTTAGGGTACCGTAAGCCTATGCTAGGTGTATACTTTAGGTATCTAAGGATCCTCTTAAATGCGCCAAGATGTGATACCTTAGTATTAGCTTGAAAATGAGCACATATGTATACACTAAACATAATATCGAGCCTAGATGCAGTAAGGTAAAGAAAGAAGTGACCCAATCATAGAACAATAAAATTTTTGGTCAATTTACCCGTTTCATCCAAGTCGAGATGCCCATTAGTAGGCATGGGGGTCTTGATTGGCTTGTAATCATCTATCTTGAAATTCTTAAGGATGCCCCTCGTGTACTTTTCCTGATGGAAGGTAATTGCTTGATTTGAAATCTAAAGAAGTAGTTGAGCTCGCCAATTATTGACATCTCAAACTCTCTAGACATCATGTTACCAAATTACTTATAAAACTCTTTGTTAGTTGAACAAAATATTATATCATCAACATAAATTTGACACAAGAAATGCTCATTGTTGATGATGTTTGTGAACAATGTAGTGTTCATCCTTCCGATCTTGAATTCTTGGTTGATAAGGAAGTCACGTAGGCGTTCACACCAAACTCTTGGGGCTTGCTTGAGTCCATAAAGCGTCTTATACGACATATAGACATGATTAAGATACCTAGAATCTTTAAAACAGGGAGGTTGTTCAACATAAACAAGTTCATGAATAAAGGCATTTAAAATGTACTCTTTACATCCATTTGATAAAGCTTGATGTTAAGATATTAAGAAAATGCAAGAATGATATGGATGACTTCAATCCTTGCCACGGGAGTGAATATTTTGCCAAAATCCAAACATTTAACTTGTGCCTTGTGTGACTAGTCTTACCTTGTTGCGTACCACCATACCATGTTCATCTTACCTGTTGCCGAAGACCCACTTGGTTCTTATCACATTCTTGTCTTGAGGTCTTTCTTTAAGTATCCATACTTCATTGTGGGTGAAGTTGTTGAGTTCTTCTTGCATAGCAATTACCCAATTCAGATCTTTAAGTACCTCATCTACATATGTGGGTTTCAAATAAGAGACAAACAAGTAATATTCATAAAATAAATCATATTGGCGAGAGGGAGTTCTTACTCTCCTAGATGGGCTCCCAATGATATAGTCAATTGGGTGATCCTTAGAAATATACGTTTGCTTCACTTGTGGTTCTTGAGGTATATCTTATAGTGGTCCAACATCTTTAGCACGAGCTCGAGCTTCCTTTTAAGAGATATGAACATCTTGTGATGGATGTGGTTGATCATTCTTCTAATTATCTTGATCAACTTGGGGTGCTAAGTGTTAGGACCGAAATCCCAAACAAGGTGGACCTTCGCTTACAGAAATGCCGAAGGGTCCTCGGGGTGACTCATGTTTGGGGTGGAACTGTTTTCGATCTCCCTTCCGGGTACAGTATGGCCTTATTTATAACCCGTACTCGACCACTCCAGGTGTGGTTTACAGTCCTTACCCCCTTACCTGCTACATTCTTAGAATATTCGAGGGCATTATGGTACAATTAAGCATATTTACATAATCACAACTCTGCCCCGGGCGACCAGAGCGGGCCCCGCTATCCAGTCATGATCTTCAGCTCCAGAGATCCGCTAAAGTCTTCTCCATTCTGTCGTCCGTGGGATGGCCTTCGGCTTCTGAGCGAAGATCGGCTGCTACCTTCGCCCGCTGCGGTCAATCAGGACCGCTGGCACAGACTTAGGCTTTCGATCGAAGGATCGCCACCGTCTTTGCCAACACGGGAAGCCAGGACTGCGGGCACACCTACATCCTTTGACCGATGGTGCTTCGCGACTTTCGCAACCTTTAGATGCAGTTCCTGAAACGAACATGTAGTGACAAACATGTGGTCTTTCCAGGAGACTTCGAGCTATCCTCCGAAGAGGGGGGGGGGGAGATCATCCCCAACACCAAGGAGGTGTGGGGAGTTGAAGTAGAAGGTACATCTTCATCCTCCTCCTTAGGCTTGATATCCCCAATCATCATATTTTTTATCACATCTCTCAATGCCTCATCATCTACATCATCACAAGAAATATGTTCTACTTGGGAGCCATTAGATTCATCAAACTGCACATCACAAGTTTCTTTAACAAAATTGGTGGCATTGTTGAATACTCGATATGCTTTGGAGTTCGATGAATAACCAACAAGAAAACTAATATCACAATGTTTTTCAAGCTTGCCTAGGTGTTGTCACGTTCCAAATTCCATAATCGCATGATTAAACTTAATCATGCATCATTAGCATAATAATTAATTTTGAGGTAAATTATTTTGATGTACTAGAGCACTTCATTTGAAAACAATTGGATGAGAGAAAGAAATTCGGGAAAGAAAAGAATTGAATTCATAGTTAAAACGAGCTCTTTCTCTAACACATGAGCCCCACCGGAGTGGGCCAACCACCCCATTCTCTCTCCCTCTAAAGTGGCAGCTCACTCTCTCTTCTTCTCACTCTTCCTCACATCCCCCACCCGTGCTCCCCTCCCCTCTCACTCTCCCTCTCACTCCCTCTCTCTTTTCTTCCAAAATCCGAGCTCAAGAGAGGGATTTGAGGTGAGTATGTGGTATCATTGCGATCAAAAGCTCATGAGCTATCCATCCCCCTAATTCATTTTCGTTTTCCCGGAGGATTTGAGCCGGATTTAGTGTCTTTTGGTGTTTAGGGTTGAAATATGAAGAACGCCTCCCGAGCTTTTCCCTCCATTTCCTCCTTCAATCAGTGGTCCACAACCTCGGTAAAGGCCTTTGGGTGAGTCCCCTAAACTCCCATGGCAAGAATCCACCTTTTAGATGGTTGGATTTCAAATTTTGAGCTAGGGGTTTGAAGTTCATGAGTTCTTAGTGAATTAGAAGCAATAGCCGAGTTTTGGTCGATTTTGGCGTATACATGTTGTCCTACACGGTAGAGGGAGTTAATGTGATGCTCTAGGTCCAAGTCCTCACTCCAAATGTCGCCGAAATCATCGCCAATGAGCTCCCAAAGTGCCCTTGGTGACTCCCAGCGATCTGACCGCCACCCCAAGGTCGGTCAGACTACCAGGGGCCAAAACCCTCTGCATGGAGATAGTCTGACCGCATTTCCGGCGGTCTGACCGGGACTCTTGGCTGTCTGACCGCCAGTATACCTGCGGTCTAACCGCTGTATACCCAGAAAGCACAGTTACTGCTTGCTGAAATTTGTAAAATTCATAATAAATTCTCTGTAGCTCTAAAAATTATGAAACAAATTTTTTGTTTTCATAATAACCTACTCTACCTATTAAAAATATCCCCAGCTATTAAATAATGAATTATATTTCTAAGATTAATTAATTAGTTAAAGCTTCATTAATTCACCGTTAATTCATCATAAGTCCAAAATTGATGAATCCAATTTTGCTAGTTTCCTTATGACTTGTTATATCAAGGAAAAATATTTTCATCCATTATATGCATATTGTGGCATATATTTGCACTTCATTCATACTCATTGCATTGCACGCGTTATTCTTTTTAGAGATCGTCGAACCAACGATCCCGGCGAGCGAGGTCGATCCCGAGGCGCCGCACCTTTGTGAACCAGTGCATCAAGGCAAGCATCTATCATATTGAACTCTGTCGGTTGTATTGAATGGAGTCTAAATATTGATAAATTATGCTTATGTATAGGTTTGCATGTATAGGAAGTCAATGTTGGGTTTTGATGGGTAGGTCCTATGTTGAATTGCATTGTCTCTACCTTGATGTATTGTTGATCCATATCCTTGTAGCCTGGGTTTAATTATGCTAAGGTCTAATTTAAAAGTAATGCGAGATGCTTAGCAATGCATAGGTCCTCGGTAGAAGTCGAGCGGTGGAACGTCCCATCGTTCGCGAGCTGTAGGTTAATTACCTTCACAATGATTACAATGTTGGGTCGATGATGTTGGTTGGTCGAGTGGTGAGTATGAGACGAGATGTGGGCGGTGTTAGGGGTGTCATCTGCCCTCAAGGAAAGTCCGGGGGTAGTTCGGGAAGGGAATCCGGACACCGTAGGCCGCATGCATCGTTTAAGGCTGATCGTCGTTGGCTTTAGCACTTACCTTACTCACCACATGCCGATCTAATGGTAAGGCGAGCCGAATACCTTCGTAGATGTGGCTTTGTGGGGCCTGAACAACGACGGTGTGAGCTAGCGGGCTTGTAAGCGGTACTAGTTTGTTCCGGGAATAGTTCTGGTACCGCCACACCGAGCATTGCATGTCGCACACAGTTGGGGCTGGTTGGGAAAGGTTGGCATGGGTACCCCCTTATGTGCACTTTAGCGGGTGGCACAAGCCGTATGGTCCCCGAATCGTGTGGGTCCAGGAGGATCCCCCTGCATGGTGTATAAACAATTCAAATTGTCGCGCTCTCGGTCATGAGCATGCTATTATTTCATTTGCACCCAGTCGTAGAGTTCTCGTGGTTGGTTCAGTTGTATGGTTCGGATATGTGGTTTGTGGTTCGAATATGTGGGAGATGGTCGAGATGGTACTTGTTATACATTGATACTAATGTGGTTTCAGTTTCATATGATCAGTTGGTAGTTACAGGGTAATTTCATATATATTGGTTAAGTTAGTTGCTCACACATATGTCTAGGTTGATTACCGCATATGTTTTACTTAACCTTTAGGCCTACTCTTGCTAACAGCTTAATGCATAATCCTTGGAGTCGGGATATTATATACCTATATTGTGTAAGACTTGCGAGTACCTTCATACTCAGAGTGCTGCCCTTAAGTTGATGCAAGTTCACTGGTTGGCGAGGAAGGGGCGGTGTTTGGCTACTTTGTGCCTGCCGATCAGGGTGGCGGGCAGGAGTAGCACACTCTACTCCGAACTCAGTGTTTTGGTATGGAGCCTAAGGGCATGTGGCTCCATATCCTTTTGTTGTATAGCTTTTAGTCTTCCGCTGCTTACTTCTTTTGTTGGTTAGGAGTTGAGCAGGTTTTAGTCTACTCCTAGCTCTCTTTTGTTGTAAATTGTGATAACTTGTTGCTTGCTTAAGAACTTGTAATATAATGTTAATTACCCGCTCTTTCTTAAGCTTTGTTGTGATATACATGTTGGGAAGGTATGTGTTCCGATCTTGGGCACAAAACACGTGCCGGGACTACCGAGATGATATTCTAGTTAATCATCGAGGTTGTGATTAGGAATAATGATCCTCTTGGTGATTAATTAGAATATTATTTGGACGGTTCCTCACATGTGTTCTCTTTTATTGTAGATAAAACACTTACACCCGAACAATTGAAAATAGGAGATATTGGGTTTCCTCCCAATGAGAAACACATATGGCGTCTTCTTCACGAGTTAGTGGAGATACATTCGGTTGGATGCATGACACGCTGTGTTGATTGCTTCGACCCAAAACTTCTCTGGCGTACCATACTCATCTAACATTGCTCTTGCAACAGTGATCAATGTCATGTTCTTCCTCTCCACCATGCTATTTTGTTGAGGGGTATAGATTGATGAGAACTCATACTTGATGCCTCTATCATCACAATAATCTTCAACTTGAGTGTTCTTGACTCTGTGCCGTTGTCACTTCGAATCTTCACAATTGTGGTCTCAAACTTATTTTGAGCCCTTTTCGTGAACTTCTTGTAGATCCCAATGGTCTTGCTCTTGTCATCTAAAAACAAAGTCCAAGTGTATCTCGAATAATCATCAATAATGACAAGGCAATAGAGATTACCACCAATACTTTGTAGGTAGTTGATCCAAAGAGGTTCATGTGTAGAAGCTCCAAGGTTTTTGATGTAGACATCATTAACTTGTATGGATGGGAGCTTGCAACTTGCTTTCCCTCTTTGCAAGCACTACACAATTTGTCCTTCTCGAACACTACATCCTTCAAACCAATCACCATTTCATTTTTGAACACCTTCTTGAGTTAGCTCATTCCAATGTGTGCAAGTCGACGATACCAAAGCCAACCCATGGATGTCTTGGTGAAGAGGCATATTGTCAAGCTAGCTTCATTAGAGAAAAAAAATCTACAAAATAGATATGTCTATGTCTAAATCCTTCAAAGATTAGATCATTATACTTTTTGCTAGTTATGACAACATCAACATCACTAAATAAACATATGAAGCCTACATCACATAGTTGAGCTACATGAAGCAAATTAAATCTAAGAGACTCTACTAAGAGCACATTAGAAATAGAGAGATTACCACCTTATCCAAACCTGCCACATTTACCTTAGAATTATCGCCAATAGTGACTTTATCATGATCGCCCACTTTATCTTCTAGATTGATGAACATCTTTACATCACGGTCATATATTGTGTGTATCCACTGTCAAACACTCAATGCTTTTTACTGGCTTTGTAGTTCGCGAATACACATGGGATCAAGCTTTTTGTTTTGGTACCAACCAAGTTGGTACCTTTGAAGTGAAACACAAGAGTTTTAGACACCCAAAGTTGCCTAGGAAGCTTACCCTTAGCTTGAGTTCTAATGAATTTAGCTATGACTTTTTTACTTTTAAGCTTATACAATAGGAAATGATGATCATTAAAAGTGGACTTCTATTTAGAGGCAAAGTAGGAAGGGATTTAGTAGGAATTGGATACTCCCTTGTGTGATGGGCAGTGATCTCGCAATGTTGGCAATATGAACCCACTTCCTTGATGAAGCATTTCTTGATCTCCAGTGACCTGATGATTTTCTCCACCGGGTTAGGGAAACATACAAGGCCTCTCTTTTTATAGTACATGACATTCTTTATGAGGATTTACTTATGCTTGTACTCTCCCTTAATCAACCAGGACACAAACAAATTGAGATTTTCAATCTCATTCATGAGTTCTTACTCCCTTGCATGGTTAGTCTTAGAAGATTATATAGTATCACATGAAGAAGAGCTTGGGATATCAAAAAGATCATCATAAGAAGTAGATGTATTGACCTTAACAACATCAATATTAAGTAATTCATTTATGCTAGGATCAATAGCATCATAAGCTAACTCAAGTTCTTTATATTTGCATTTCAAGTCTACATGTTCAAGCTTAATCTTCTTGTTGCTCTCTTCAAGAGATTTGCTAGATGCGACTACTTCATCATGTTTCTTAAGCAAATCATTGTATTTAGCAAGTAAGTTATCATGATTAGAGCTAAGCTTATCATTAATATTTTCAAGAGACTTAATTTTTGTTTTTTCTTCTTAATGATAGTAGCATAGTCATTCATGAGCTTAGATAGATCATTAGGAGAAAGACCATCATTATCACTACTAATATCAACATCCTCACTACTCACCTTGATGTTACCTTTTGCCATGAGGCACATAGGTGGTGGAGGTAGCGGTGGATCATTATTGCTGATGGTGAGGACCACGAAGTCCTTGTCTTCATCATCACTTGAATCTTCACTTGAGCTTTCGCCAGAGACTCATTCACCAACAATATAAGTCTTGCGACCTCCACCCTTCTTGTTGAAGAGCTTCTTCTTCTTCTTGTCTTGACCCTTTTTCTTGTGTTTGTCCTCATCATTATTTGCATCAATCATCTTGCTTTTGTTTTTGTTTCTCTTGTCGATATGGGGGCAATCATATGACATGCGGCCATATTCACCACAATTATAACACTTCTTCTTGTCTCCGTCATTAAACTTGTCAAATTTCTTGCAGCGAAATTTGTTCTTCTTGGGATCATAGTTGTAGCCCTTTTTTCCCAACTTAGAAATCATCCTTGTGGTTCCTCTCATGAGGAGAGTAATCTTGGTGTCGGAGTCATCATCATCATCTTCATCGCCTTCACTTGTTGATGGAATCTTCACCTTCTGCTTCTTCTTGTCAATCGTCTTGGCCTTCAGAGCAACATTCTTCTTGGAGGAGGATTCTTCTTGATCTTCAAACAAAAATATTTCATGAGCACGAATCTTGCCCACGGCATTGGTAACGGTCATGTCATTGATGTCTTTCTCACAAAGAAGGGAGATGGTAATGTTGTATTGCGGTTTGGGAAGCACCATCAAGATCCTACAAATAATGTCTCCTTGAGACAATTGAGTAAGTTCAAGAGAATTGATTTCTTCAACAAGTATATTCATGCGAAAATACATATCATTACATAACTCATTGGGAAGCATCTTAAATTGATTAAGGTTGTTCATTAGCACATGATATTTTTCCTCTTGGATTTTTATAGAAGCCTCATGAATTTCATAAAGACCGGTCCAAATATTATGAGCTAATTCCTTGCTCCTTACTCTATAAAACACTTCTTCACTAATTCCCTCAAAAATAACATTTTTAGCCTTAGCATTCCATCTAATTTGTTATTTAGTAAATGGTTGATCAAACCCAATGTAAGCAGCTAGCCAAACTTCGGAGGAAATAGCTTCAAGATAGCTTGCCACGTGAACTTTCTAATAGGAGAAGTTCTTTCTCTCGAACCTTGGCACGCTACTTCCATTCTCGAGGGTCATTGCTCTAGGATTTTAAACCTATCAAGAGCACGAGACTCTGATACCAATTGAAAGGATCGAAAGGTCCAAGAGGAGGGTGAATTGGGCCATTAAACAAAAAAAAAACTCATACCTAATTCTAGAACAAGTAGCAACTTTAGCCTAGATGAATTGAAATATGACTACACAATCAAACTAGATAGAAGCAAAAAAAATAAGCAAGCTAGAACACAAAGTAAATGCGGAAAGTAAAGTTTGCAAGTAAATAAATGCATAAATATAAATACGGGAAAGTAAGGAGATGAACAAGAGAATATCGATTTTTCCTGAGGTATCGGGGAGCCCCTAGTCCTCGTTGGAGCATCCATAATAGATATTTCTCCCCCTTGATTCATGAAGTCTCAAGTGCTCACTCATGATTGCCATTTCTCCATCTCCGGATTGGCAGGCATCAAACCAAGCACATAGCTCTTCCCAGGGCTCCCATAAGAACTCCAAGAGCTCACTGAGACACATCCAATCACCAAAGACCAGCTAGATGTTACCAATCACCAAGAGTAACAAGCCAATAGCTTCACTTGGCAAAGATCAAGCCTAACTATAGCTAAATGCACACTTGCTACTCTCCAAGCACTAAAGACGTCCTTAACCTTCAGTTAAGAACTTTTGAATTCACTCAAACACACTCTCTTACTTTTTGATGACACACACAATGTATGAGCTCTTCTAGGGTCCCAAGAGATTCATATGAGACCAAGTGAAGGGCTATATATATGCTAAAGATCTAAATCTAGCCGTTAACCAACCACCTGAACTTTCTGTTAGCACCAGATAATCCAGTGAACATCTCCTTACACTCACCAAACAATCTAATGAGTACAATCTTCAGAGCCCACTGTGCCAGCTGTCATTAGCCATTACGGCTGATAAATGATCTGGTGGATTCATCCGGTGTGCCTTAGTTCATCACCAGACCATCCGATCAGTAGAACTAAGCCAGACTACCCACTGCAATCCTCTCTGCAAAAATTAGTCCGGTGATTCCTCTTTGCCTTCACCGGACAATCCGGTGAGTGTAGCTTCTTCTGGAAATTTTTTTTTCTCTATAAGAAATGCTCCGGTACTCCCATCTTTCCATCACTGGATAATCCGATGAGCTCAATTTAATTCTTATGGAAAAATTCACTTATGTTGAAGATGCTTTGGTGCTCTAATCAGGTGTATCACCGGACCATCCAGTGCAACACTTCTAAAATTTTAGGGCACGTGTCACCAAGAAAATGTTCCGATGAGAAGACCTTATTTGCCACTGGACCATTAGGAGTACTCAATACCTTCCTAAGTTGAGAAGCTAAATTGATCCGGTGAGTTCACCTTTCATATGACCGGACTATCCAGTGAGGTGAACATCTCCAAGCTCGTCCAATTCAAACTTCTTTGAGCTCTAACTTCTCAGCATCTACCATGGGCTTTTATGAGCTAACTAGTGTTAGAATTTCACAAGTGTGCATAAAAATAAGTATAGACTCAACTAGGTCAAGCTACTACTCTTAGCCCCTCTTTATAGTACGGTCAAAAGACTAAGAAAGAAGGCCTATACTATTCTAAGTATCCTTCCTCTTCCATGTGGCACTTAGAACTAGAAGATCCTTAATCTTGATGTATATCTCCTTTGATCGTCCATGCAAACAACTTAGAGACCAAGGATACCCAATCATTATTGTGAACTAAAATTTTTGATAGCCTTCAAAACAAATTTGTTAGTCACAATGATATAGTTATCATTAATCACTGAAACACTTAGCACTTACCTAGGGGCCTAGATGCTACACCTATTCCCTCCTGGAAGTGGGAGGAGGTCGGTATGGACCGGGTTACCCAAGACCTGTCAAGGTTATGACTCAATTTGGGTCATCGTCGACTAGTTGACCAAGTCACCTTATTTCTTTCCTGCCAAGACCACATACTCGGTCAATAGATATGCGGAGCTATACCTCACTCGAATTGTTTGCCTTCATGGAATTTCGAAAAAGATAATCTCCAATCAAGGTACGCAATTCACCTCATATTTTTGGAAGAGCCTTCGTGAAGCCATGGGAACTGAGCTCTTCCACAACACCTCTTACCATCCTTAGACCGATGGTCAAACCAAGAGGGTGAATCAAATCTTAGAAGACATGTGGTCTTGGTTGTGCTCTCACATATGGGAAGAAGTGGGAAATTTACTTGCCGTTTACAGAGTTCTCCTACAACAATAGTTATCAGTTGAGCATTAGTAAGTCTCCATTCGAAGCTGTTGAATTGGTTCGAATCCAACGAAAGGGCTCTTCTAGGCCTGGATTTGGTCAAAGAGGCAGAAGGGCATATTCTGACTATTCGCAAGTATCTCCTCACGGCTCATCTCGTCAGAAAAGTTATGCAGATCATTGTCGATGAGAGCTTGTGTTCGCCATTGGAGATTTTGTATATCTCAAGGTGTCGCCTCTCAAGGGGATTTGATGCTTTCAAGTCGGAGGGAAGTTAGCACCTCCATATGTGAGACCTTTCCAAATCATTGCTCAGCATGGTGTGGTGGCCTATCAATTGGACTTGCCTCTATCCGTCTCTATCGTGCATAATGCGTTTCATGTCTCGCAATTGAAGAAATGCATTCGAGTCCCAACTGAAGTCATTGAAAGGGCAAATCAAGAATTACAACCTTGTCTATCTTGTTGTGATCGACAAATGCGGATTTTGGACGAAGCAGAATGCTAGACTCCACAACATTCCATAAAATTTATCAAAGTGCAATGGAGCAATCACTCAAAAGATGAGGCAACTTGGGAGTGTGAGGACTAAATCCGCTCCAAGTTTCCTAATCTTTCTGAAAACTTGTGAGTATTGTTTTCAATTATGGATATATTGAACATCTCATATGTCTAGGGTTCATTATCATGTTGGCTGGAAACTTCACTCCGAAAGGTGTGCAATTAGAAACCATTTCAATCGGGAGAACATACTCCTTGTGGTCCAACCGCTCCTTTGCCGATCTAACCTCTAGAGGCATCCAGAGGCCATTTTGCTCTCTGCTCCCACACGGTCTGACCACCCAAGGCTTGCGGTCTGACCGTGGGAATAAAAAACTCTCTGTATAGATTTCGTTCTAACCATCGTACCCATGGTCTAACCGTGCCGCGGTCTGACCGGGGCTAGTTGCGTTCTGACCGCCAATGCACAGGAGGTCTGATAGCTATCTTATCAGTCTATCGATAGATTTTGACAAAATTCTTTAGGAAAGCCCTAAATACTTTGGAGAATAAGAAGAATAGAAAAAGGAAGAATACTGTTTTTGTGGTCTGACTAGGATCCCTAGCGGTCTGACCGCCAGGGGCAGCCATGTGGGCTTTTCGCGATCCGACCAAAAGCTTCTGCGGTTTGACCGCCATTGCTTAGAGGCTCGACTTAAGTGAGTCGATCACTCTCTCTCGCTCTCTCTTTTCTCTTTTCTCTCTCACTCCCTCTCCCTCACCCAAACCTTAGAGAGAGAAGGAGAGGATGACCCTGATGACCGGAGATCGATGGTGGGGACTTCCTCGAGCTTCCCAAAGGCTTCCCTAAGTTCTTCCCTCTCTTCTCCATCACTGGAGATGCTTTTCCCTGGGCTCCTTCATCTAAAGCTCAGCGACCACCTCGAGGCTTGATCCACAAATCGGAGCCTCCTCGAGGCAAACCAATCCGATAGGAAGTTTCCCTACACTGAGGTAAACCTTCCCATGTCATTTACCATCATTTCCTAGCTCTAATCGCTCACCGTTTTGAATTGAATCGAGAAATCGAAGTTAAACCTTGATCTAGATCTCGTCCACGGGGTTTCATGTGTTTGGACCGTGCATGTTGTCTGAACAATCATAGAAAACATTCCCCTAGTCTTGTGGAGTACTTTGGTACCCTTATTAGTCAAAGGTTTCACCGGAGCCTTCGCCGGTGGTCTCGCAAAGTGGCGCCGGTAGAGTCCCATGGTCTGATTGCCACTCAGGCCGGTCTAACCATCGGTAAGTTAGTTAAAAACCACAGCAAAAGTCACTAGGGACAATCTAACCGCCAGTTGCCAGTCTAACCACCACTGTACCATCGGTGTGATCGCGAAGGCCCTAAACTCTCTGTACGCCACCGATTTGATCGCCACTATACCGTCAGCCTGACCACTAGTAGATCCAAGCTCTATGCACTTAGGTTGTCTTATCCGAGGTTCAAACCTTTTCTAACCCAGATTGTTTAGCATTCCTTTGCAAATGTTATCGAAATACGATGCTTTATTATTGTTCGAGCATGAATCACATGCACACTTTTCTATCATTCACTTATTTATGCAATGCATTTTTGAATCGTTTAGAGAGTGTCACACCGATAGTCCAAGTGGTTGAAGGCGACATCGGACCACTGGAGTTTTATGAGTGTTACGCAAGTAGCGTCAGGCAAGCACCGAAGCAGCAAGGCAAGCATCTAAGCATACTCAACCCACTACTTTGGATTGATTGTGTCTAATATGATAAATTATGCTTTATGTATGTTTGCATGATTAGCGTTCTAGAGTCAGGTGAAATGGGTAGAACCTATGTTGATCTATTATCTTAACCTTGATATTGTTGTTGATCCTTATCCTTGTAACCTGGGTATGATAATGTTGATGTTTAACTTCAAAGGTTTACCGAAATGCTTAGCAATGCATAAGTCCTCGGTAGAAGTCGAGTGGTGGTTCAACCATTACTCGCGAGCTTAGGGCTTGCTTATAGTTCACAATGGTAATGACATTGGGATGGATGAGTTGTAGGGATGTGGTGAGATGTGGGCGGTGCTAGGGATAGGTCAGGAAAGGAACTTGGATGCCATAGACCACTTGCATCATTTAAGCATCAACCATTGTTGCAGTTGGCTCTAGCACTTTTCGTACTAACCACATATCGATCTAATAGTAAGATAAACCGATTATCATACGCCATACTGACGCTTGCCTTGCAGCCCTATGACGCGTAAGAGAAAAAGGAAAGGAGAAGCAAGGTAGCGGAGAGCCGAGGTGTTCGGGACACGCTCGCAATAACCCCAGTGCCATAGGGGCATGCACAAGTGGGTAGTTCATGGCATGAGAAAGGTTGACATGAGTACCACCTTGTGTGGGCATGTGTTGTCACGCAAGCCGAATGGTCCTCGAGTCGTGTGAGTAAAGATGTACCCTACTGAAGGGTGTAAGAACAATTTGAATTACCACGCTCTTCTTCATGAGCATGATTATATCCATTTGATGCAATCGTAGAGTCACGAATGTGGGATAATGTCATATGGTATGTCGGGATGTGATTAAGATGATTCTGTTACGGATATATTTATGATAGTTCCAGTTACATATAGGTTCATGTTGAGGATTACCGGGTAGAAATGTGCATATGGTTAAGAATAGATGCTCACATATTTGTATCAAAACTACTTTTGCATATAAACTTTACTTAACCTTATGGCCGACCCTTGCTAATTGATCCAAATGCATAATCCTTAGAGTTTGGTTATTTATATGTATCAATTATGGATTAAGTCTTGTGATAACCTTCGTACTTACGCTGCTCTTTTTGATGCTACCGACGTGGAGGAGATAGTGTTCGGCTACTTCACGCCCGTTGAGGTAGGTGGTAGGGATGAGTAGTGCAAGCTATTTGTGTGATGTTATTTTGGGGTGGAACTAAGGGCATATGGCTCTATCTATCTTTGTTGTTAATGAATTTTTTCTTTCGCTGCATTGTTTCTCTTTTGGCTAGGGGTGATCTATTTTATTATCCCCTTAGCGCTATCTTTTGTTGTAAATTGTCAGAAATTGTTAATACTTAAAGAGTTGAAATATAATTTCATTACTCGCTCTTTATTAAGCTTCGTTGTGATGGTATATGTTGGAAAGACATGTGTTCCAATCTTGGACACAAAACACATGTTGGGACTACCAGAATGGTATTCCGGTTAATCATTGTAGTCGAGATTATAGAAATGATCGACTTAATGATTAATTAGAATACTATTTAGATGGTTCCCCCACATGACGTTAGCCGCTATGTCCTCATCGACCGTGGCATCTCCCTCGGCCATCACCCGCTGCATCATGTTGCTCAAGGGAGCCGTGTCTTCCGCTGCGTTTGACTCTGCCACTATGCCCACATCAACCACCATGGTCACATCCCTGGCTGCGCCCGGGCACGATGCTACCGTAGCTACCTACCTCTACAGGCCTCTGTCCCCACTGTGATGTGCAACTCCATCGCCATTGCTGACTCATGATCCCGTGTCGCGGTGTCGAGAGGATGTGAAGGATTCACTCGCCAAAGGGTCATGTGCCGATCCGCACATCTTCCATGAGCACGTTGTCGCTTGCTCCAACCTCAAGTTGCTCGAGATGGACTCAGTTGCTAGGTATCGATTTGACCCAGGCGGGATCTGGCCCAGTGAGGAAGGGATGGCGTTCACTTGGCTACTCAACGATGCCGGTGAGCAGGAGCTGAGCCGGTTCATCAACCTCATCTGCATCGATCACCGCCTCAGGGTCTTCGTCCTCGCGCTCTGTAACCCCATCGATTACGAGGATGTGCTGTGGATCAGCTCTGTCATGATCCCCGTCGACCGCCACTACAAAGTTCTCGCTGAGGTCTTCCAACGCAGCCACAGAATCAGCAAGGCAATGGACCTCGTCAGCAGCCCTCGATTGAAGCTAGTGTCATTGAAGGCCATCCTGTTCGACATCGTGGGCACCAACAACTCCTCTGAGGGCACCACCAATCAAGCCGCCACTGCGATGGTGCTCGACAACCTCAAGCTTAATGTCAAGCCGTTGAAGGTGTTGTACAAGTGAAGAATGTCGCACAGCAGGCCAATGTGGAATTTGGTGCTACTCGGAGAAGCATGTCACGTATCAGCCATTCTTCATGTAACATCATGAGTTTTAGCATTTTAAAATATAGCAAAATTCACTCCTATTTTTTTTTCTAATTATTAATCAAACATAAAATCAAGAAAACATATATTTGATGTATATATACTCGTATGTATATATTCAAATATATTATTTTGGCTAAGTATTCCAGAGAGCACCAAATTAATTTCTAAATTGACCCATGCATTAGTTTGAATCATATGCATTTTAGTTTAATTGTTTTCATGGTTCTTCGAGTGGAGATTTGAATTTGAACCTCTCTCAAATTCAAATCTATTTCTTAGATTCTTTTCATATGAAATTCAATCGAGTTCAAATCTTTTGAATACAACTCCTCTAACAAAGTTAGAGCTTCAAATCCAACTCGTAATTCAAATACCCTTATTTGAATTAATGCCAAACTCAATTTCAATTGCAACTTCAAATATTCTGTTTGAATCAATCTCAAATTCAAATCCTAAATTCAAATACTATTATTTAAATTGATACCAAACCCAAATCCAAATTCAAATTCAAATACTCCTATTTGAATTTAATTCGAAGTATCTCAAATCTAGATTTATTCAAATCTTCATTGAATTCACATTCATATGCAATTCGAATCATTTGAGATTTATTCAAATGATCACCAGTTCAATCACTTTGCAAATTGATTTCAATCGATTCAAATCAAATTCTAAGTCCGAATCTCGTATTTAAATTGTCGTTCCAACATAATGACCATTTTATATTCGAATACAATTTGAATTACCCAATCCAATTCAAATTCAAGTCACTCATTTGATTTATTCCAATTCAATTTATTTAAAATGAATCTTTACAAATCCAATTACAAATTCAAATGCATTCATTTGAATTTTCCATTCAAACTCTCTCTCTCTCTCTCTCATCTCTCTTTATTTTCTCTGCTCCTCTCTCTCTCACCCACATAGCAGCAAAAGATATCACTGCCGCCATCGACTAGGTGCGTTCACACTGTAGCAGCGCCGACCACCTCCTCCCTGTGCCAAGCTCTGCCTCTGATCTTTTTTCACCGAATGGCAAAAGCCATTTTCTTCTCCTCCTCTCTTCCTTCACCTGCAAGGCACCTCATCCCCCACGCCACATACACACAAGCATACGCACGGGGCACAGCATAGTAGTACATCGGCACCGTTCTGCTCCTCTTCCCCAAAAGCATGCATCACATACACAAGCATATACACGCGAGCATACACAAACACAACACACCGACACCACTCCTTCCGCCGCTTCGGCAAGCTCACCGAGCCACTGAGCTGAGCTCCACCATAGTGCCAGGCTACCGCTCACAGCTGTGTTGTCCTACGCCACATCACCTCCATGCCCGTGTCACCATCCTACTGCCTAGAAGCTCTGTCGTTGTCGTGCTCATCGTCGCCGTGCTCGACCACCTCCGCCTGCCACCATCTCGCCCAACACCACGGTGAGCTTCCCCTCTTGCCACACCCTCGGTTCCCTCCCCCTACCGGCTCGTGCCGTGTCGTGTTGTCGCCGCCTATCGCCTATGTGCTACCATGCCCACACCTCCATAGCGCAAGGCCGTCGTGCCATGCTTTTGTCCTCCCGCTGCCCAACCTCAAGCCGAGCCTTCACCATCCCTGCCGCCGCTGGCCTGCTCCACTAGACCGATCCACCCGTGTGCATCGCCGGCTCACGCCAACCAGTGTCGTTCCACTAGCGCGTCTCTCGCGCACGCGCCGAGTCATGCCACCTCTTGGCTGTCTCTCCACCACGCTGCCCGGTCTCCTAGCCATGCACATCCTTCCCCTTCACCTTGGCCCCTTTCTCTTCTTTTCTTGGCCGAACTCTCTCTCCTCGGCCACCCGAATCTGAGCCATCGCCGAGCTGAGCCCCGCTCGGCCAAGCCCGCTGCCAGCCTCCATCTCCTGGTCACCCCTCCGGCCTCCACCTCTCCAATCGGCCACCTTCCTCTCTTCTGGTGCCTCTCTCACTCTCTTCATTCTCCCTCTCTCTCCGTGAACCATCCGTGAAACTGCTGGCCATCTCCCTCATCCCCTCCATCACCCACCGACAGTGGCCCCCACTAGCTGGCTCTCCTGTCCACCGACCTTGGTCCACCTTGGACCGGCCACCAAGCCCTCCCTGGTCCACAAAAGCTGCAGATCAATTCCACAAATCCAGTGCACGGTGAACTCCCTCACAAGCCCCATCGGTCCACATGCTTCATGGATCGAATCCGCAGCATAGTGCCCTTTTCCAATTTTCAAGATTTCTATTCTAGCAATTCTTCTGCAAGCCATATCTTCTCCGATTTAACTCCATTTTCAGCGATTCTTTCGCTTATATTCGTCTAAAATCATAATCTATCTTTTGGCCAAATCCTATAATTTTTGGAATTCATTTAATTTCTCATCCAGTATTTAATTCATGTCGCGGTATTCAACCTAGATTTATTTTAGTTCTTTATTAAATAAAGTTGAGTTAGTTAATTCCATAATTATGTTTAGGTTATAATGGTAGTTTAATCGCATATGTTAATCTAGCACATATGTAGGTTTAATCCTTTTGTTAATTAAAGAATAGTTTTTAGAATAAACTAAAGAATTAATCTTTTAATTTAAATGTTTTGAATAGTTTGTTATTTCATGCTTAATCCATAAGGTTTAATCTTAGTTTCATTAATGTAATAAGATTAACCAGTGTAGCTGCTTAGGTAATAAATACATGTCATTAGAATGTAATAGAATAATTTAACATTGGTAATTATTTAATTGAATACATTTTTAATAATTAATTAATTAGTTTTGAAGAATAGAGTAACCTAGTTAATTAATTATATGCATGATTTTATGATAGCACTAAAATATAGCTTAATTAGAGTGACAATTAAGTAACACTAAATTAAAATTAATTAATCAATAACATTAAAATAGTGCTATAGATTAAAATATTAATCTTGACACTTAAGCACATATAATCGCCTAGAGGTATACTTACATATATATGTATAAGTGATCACATACATATAGATGTAAGTATCGCACATACGTTTATATCGGTCCATGTGCACTCACCTACACGTAGAAACCCTAACTATCGCCTTCCAACAGTTAAGCTCATAAACCCTTACCTGGTCATTAATAACTTGAATAAGCTTTCTCTTAAGTTAATAAAATAACTAGGTTAAAAACTTAACCTAGATTCATTAGATAACCTCGCTAGGCTCTGTATGTCAGTTTCGCTTAGCTTAGAGTTATCGATCGTCTTCCTGCTAGGTTAGCTTTCGTCGTTTCCCAATCGTTCTTGTTTCATTTTGGTGTTTTCTTTGATTGTGTTCTAGTGTTCCATTGCTTAGTCATTGTGTGTTTTCATCATTAATCTATGTAGGCTCGAGGTCAAGAATCTAAGCAAGAATGAGAGGAAGGGATTAAAGGCAGAACCCGATGATGAAGAACCCAAAAAACTCAAATGACAAGACCAATCAAAAATTGACCTTTGTGAAGGCAAGTCCTATCTCCTTGATCATATTGAACATAGATTTTCAAATAATCTACATGATCAACTAAACTGAACTTATTATCGCATATGTTATGTATTGTGTTTTCTTTCAATTTTCTTGTAGTAGTTAAACCTATCACAAAATTGTCATGTCTTAAATCTTATCATCAAGAATACATATCACTCTAGGATTTACTTATCGTTATCTATATTAACGTCGGACGACTCCATAATATCTAGCATGCTTAGGATTTACTCTTTATCAAATTAACTCATATACCATGAATCCTTCTATTTGAATGTTTCAAGAACCGACCAACGGCTCAAAAGGGGGGTTGGCATTCAGTACAAGGCCTCTGGTACTTAGGGTATCTCGTAGAAAAGTCCGGTAGGGAAGGTGATTGAAGTGTCTCGGTATGATTCACTCTTCCACTCGCAACAGATGGAGGCTGAGCATATCACGTGGGTACAGTGTACAACCTCTACAGAGTGTAAAACTATTCAAAGAGTCGTGTCCACGGTCATGGACATGCGAAGGCATGGTCACGCTTGATTAGACTCCAGGTGCATATGCCTTGATGAGTGAGTGTGTGGACTAGATGTGTAATGAGGTTGCTGGCTAATCTGTTAGAATCTGTGTAGTACTAGAGGTACACAAGATGTGATGATAGGGATTGCGAAGAGAGGTGTAGTCCCTCCCAAGATCGAAAAACATCCAAATATGACTTGTTACCTGATTTCAAACTATTTTAAAGTTAACAATAGAGAATACAACTGAATGCCTGCATAAATATCTTTGCGCTTAAAACTAAAACTGCAAAGCCTTATCCTTGAATCATCCTTGATGCATCTATCAACCCCTTGAAGTAGTATAGTACTTGTTGAGTACCTTCTGTACTCAGTCTTGCCACTTTCAGATTGTTGAGATAGAGATCAACCTCAGCCAAGTAGAAGTCAAAGAGAAGAAGTCTAAGGTCATGTCCGCACCTGAGTTGCCTGTGGCATTGGGTTGTTCCACTTATTTCGCTTCGCTCCGTTGTAGGCTCTTCTACTTGGATGGTTTGTTATGGATCCTTGTCCACAAGACCATCTTCTGCCCCCATTCAGGTAATTATTTTATTCGAAGTATGTCTTTGATATCATTCTAGATAATTTTGTGTGTATCAGCTACTTGATCCAGGGACTGATACAGGAGATATAGGAGAACCCGAAGTCAGGGTCCTGACATTTCACATCCAGGTCTTGTTGTGTGTGAGGTTGTTCTCCAAAATTCTTTGGGTATGGTGAACAAGATAGCTAAGAAAGCATGCAACTGGAGATGCACTAAACTAGCTGTGATTGTCTTCATTTGGATGAAGGAGAAGAAGCACATCGAGAGAATCATGGTCCTTTTGGTTGGAGACCTTCTATCTTCGGCTGAACACGACCTAGGTAGTTTGGTAGCTCTAGTTGGAGATGATGTTGATTTGGGTGCCATTGGAGCAGAGATTAGCAAGCAGGTTCAAAGGGGTCGGGAAAGTGGTGATTATGTGGTTGAGATAGATGAGGGAAGACACTTTGGAGAGTGGACTCTCATTAGGTACCAAATTCAGGAAGTTGAAAGAGTCGTATCATTGCGGTCGGGGATACCAGTCCAGAAGTTGATTGCAGATGAAAGAAAGCTTCTAGTGGGACTAGATGATGAACTCAGAAAGTGTGCCATAGATCAGGGTGATGCTGTTGTGGCCATATCTAAAGTCATGGAGAGATCACATTTTGGCCTGAATGATCCTGACAGAATTATTGCTACACTGCTTTTCTGTGGCCCAGCAAGAGTTGGAAAAACTAAACACATCAAAGCACTAGCAGCAAGTTACATGGGACCTGAGTCAGCTATGGTTAGGCTAGATATGAGTGAGTATATGGAGCGGCATACGGTTAGAAAGTTGATAGGCTCTATTCCTATGTACATGGGACTGTGAAGGAGACACATATATTTGCTATGGAGGTGCCCTCAGGCTTCAATATTGTAGTGGGCTTTATTGATCATGTGCAATCATAGTGGGCTCTGGATGAGATGGGGAATGAGTCAACTAGCTGGTATCCTAGAGACTCTATTGTTATAATCATGTCCTCCTCATTTGTGCTTGTCTTGGGCTGTGCTGCCAAGAGAGTTGAAAGACTTCTTGGGATGCTGATTGGAGGGTTTGGGACTGTATTGCTCCAAATTGGAACCGCATGGATTGATCATGTGGTATTGCAGCCATGGCCTGTGGCATATGTTGGGACTGCTTGGTATGGCAATGGCGCTTGAGTACAGATTGGTAAGAGAAGAAAGGGGTGCTTGGATTCATATTCAGTGTAGACGTCAAAGGCCATTAAAAAAAATTCAGTTGAAGCTTCAGTGAAAAAGAAGTGCAACCATTCAAGAGTTCAATACATTCTGTATAGAAGCTTATTACTTAGTGAGCTGTCAGAAGTTCTAGGTGCAGTACAAAGGGATCTTGGTGCTACTACGTTCACCTCAGATGGTTCTAATTCTTCGGCATGGGAGCAAGCAGAAAATTCCATCTTGTTAAAGACAATCGCGCTAGCTGTTCAGAAGAATCACGAGGAAGTGCGATCGTGGACCTATGAAATGGTGCAATACCTGGAAGAAGATGCAAGCAAAGGTGAGCTTGGTGATAGATGATTCACTTTCAGTGTCAAGAAACTGCTGCAGCTACCCTGGGATCATGGTGATCCATTTGCATCGGTTTGGGGACAAGCCGAATTTCAAGGGGGAGAGGAATGTCACAGATTACTATGCCTAGAGATGGGCTGCGCGGCTTGACTGTCCGGCTGGCATGTGGCCCATTGTGCTAGAGGGAATCAAGCATAAAAGAAGCAGCAACCACATGAATTGGGCATCGATGAACTCTTCTCCTACCTCTTACTCTGATCCTCCACTTCCTGAGCTCCTTCTCTAATTTCTACCTCCCTTCTACTTCCAACCTAGTGCTTCCCTGTCAGCTCTTAGACTCCTCCCCTTATCGATTGTATTTGAGTGAACCTGCAGATCGTCCTGGTGTTGCAATATAATCCTTGGTTTGGTGTTGATTTGAGTAATCGTGTGGTGAATTGAGTTATTGAGCAAGCGGGTACCTGATAGCCGGCCATAGCATAGTCACTAAGTTCCCGGACCGATGAGGTCGAGGAAGATAATACGCTACTTACGAAAGGTTGTGACAACACGGAAATCAAATTGTTCTCGCATTCCTGAAACATAAACGACTTCATAGGACGAGAAACTTGACATGGTTTCATGTCCCGTGACAAGGGCCACACCCGCTGTCCAAGCTGCTACACCACCCGAGGCCCGGGAACAGGCCAGGTCTCCTTGAGGATCCATCCAATGTCGAGACATGCCGTCACGCATCGAAATAAGCAGCAACTCGTGCCCGTCGCCAGATCATTCACTGGGAATGGGATGACGCCGTGAACCGACTGATCAGAGGTTTTGGAAGTGCCTGCCGGCCAGGCACAATGGGAGGCATGGAGCGCATCCTAGCGTGGCTGCTGGTGCGTGACGCTGAGTGGGCACAGCATATACACTATGGTGAGCGGAGCACGGTGAAAGCAGAGGAAACAGTAGAGGTGCTCGTCGCACTCAGATACTAGTTTGCGTAGTTCATTCATGTCCCAAAGCACAAGGGTATGACCTGACCATTCCACAGTCGACATAACAATTATCCAACTAAAACTCATCTTCAAACATTCTGCTAGTCTAGGTGAGCTCTAAACCAACAATCTCATTCGTTTGAGATCAGTGCATGTGAAATTCCTTCACAAAAACCAAGCAGGTGCCGAATTCCGTTTGAGAATCAGAAAACGCAAAGCACAGGCATCCACAACACTTCAATATATTACATTTGAGGTGCATCACCGATTATTGCATGGTACATTTCATCAGGTTGCGATGGAAGCTTACATGACCCTGCCGATTCGGGTGTCAATCACAACAGTTGGTTTTGAAGGTTCTGTAAACTCTAATGCTTGTGCTAACGTTAATCTACGATTCCTCCAAGCATCTTCTGCCCAAGCCTTCATCCGTTCACCTTCCACTTTTCTGTTTGACTGAACAAGCAACAATTCGGCATACTCACCTGCAAGTTGGAGCGTATCACCATCTAAACAATATCCACATAGGCATGAACAGCAAGCAATGCTCCTGACTACTCTGAAATGTTAATGATTACAGCAGTCACGTTTGTCAAGACTCAGCAAATCCAAGGTTTATTCTAGCTCGAAGGGAAAGAGTAAGGCCTGGCAAAACCCGAAAATCAAAATCTATTATATTATTATTTGAGTGTTAAAAGGAGCCGCCATGTTCACTCTCAAAATCACGAAATTACCACTTTAATCAGAAAAAAAGAAAAAGATTTAGACCACTTATTGTTATGAACATCTAACGGTCTACATTATACCAAAGAGTCCATATCAATTGTGATTAATAAATAACTAAATTCATAATTAAAAATTATAGAAAATTAGATGTTCAATTTCCATACGGTTTGGGAAGCAAAATATCTAAATAAAATAAATAATAATTAAAATTGGGGTTAGAATAGAAAAAAGGAGGATCCATATCAAATATAGTCTTAGAAAAAAAATCAAATATCTAAATAAAGAGTCCATGTAAAATATAATTAATAAAGGTTATCGTGATAAAATATTGCAGCGAGTCTAGCAACACTATTAGTGTAGGTCACCTTGCTAGTTTAAAGAACTACAAATCATTTTGCTCGTCCCTTGGTTAGCTCCACATGAGGGTTTAGAATGCAATCCTATTCTACTGGGATAATCAGGTAAGGTGGATTGAGATTCATCCATGGTTTCAGTGCAAATGAGACAGATATTGATAGGATGAACAAAGTATGGGTGACGTTGAAATTCAAGTGACTATGTATAGCAACGCCGATGCTCAATCATTATAACAGATAGCAATCAATTTGGCATCAACATTGTTGTACCAAGTAACTTGCTACTTAAGAGTTGCATAGGCTGATCTAAGAGCCTTATGATAGAAAATCCCAGAAAAGGAAGTAGAGAATAATGGTCCAAACTTCGAAATGTTACCTCGAGCAAGGGAGATGATATCTCTCCAGTCCATCTGTGTGCTGTTATCTGTAGAATATAAATAATAAACAAATCATCAGTCAAGTGATTAAAAAGAACCCAATCATATGAGATAATTGTTTTACCCTCAGAATTAATAGCTGGAGCTTTCAGGACTTCTAGGACCTTCCTGTACAGCCCCTGCAATCAAACAGCTGATTTAATATCACATAGTTCAAATATGAGTAATGGATTAAATAAAGTCTATGCAGTATGCACAACCTCTAGAGCAGTAAGAAATGAAAGCTGTAAACGAACTGCTTTGAGAAAGTGTCCATGACCGTCACAATTTATATCTGATGGACACATAAAATTGTTATAAGAGTGAAAGATTTACTGACCTCCTGAACCATGATTGAACTAGAACCTTCTGATTTTGCTTTCAGTTTGTACATTCTAGCTACACAAGTTAATACCATGCCAACCTTTGGGTGGTGTGCACCTGCATGAATTAAAAGGTTATATGATTATTGACTTGCAGTCAAGTATTTGAACAACATTATTTTCTGATATTCCTTTAATAAGCTTAGCATGCCAAACCAAATTGTTCTTCAGCCTTCTGTAGTGCTCTTGTGAGATAATCTTCTGCGTCACTAAACTTCCTGGATTGAAAGGAAAAGGTGAATGCTCTCATTTGGAGCTCCCATATAATGGAAGAGAGGTTAACAAGTATTTGCAGTCCTAAAGGAAATGCCGTTAAGTTTATTAATCAAATGTCGGGACGAATTTGTAATGAGAGCAACGGCTTTGAATCTTACCCAGAATGAGATAAAAGCTGCCCATATGAGCAAGTGGCCCCAAGAGAAACCTCCTCAGGAACCATGTTTCCAGCTGCTAAAATTTTTTCATACATATCTTCTGCACAAACTGCCTCAAACACCCTCTCATACATTTGTGTTGCCATAGGAAAATCCCCAGCACAATGTAGATATTCACCAAATGAAAGGAGAGCATTTTCTGGTAAAAGAACATCAATAAGTCCCGCATGTTCACTAATTGAAGAGAAAAATGTGAATATTATTCTGTTTCACAAACAGTTATACCTGTCTGTTTATTGTCTACTCCAGCACAGCTGTCCTTGCATCCATCTACAAACAGCTGAACTGATAAAGAACAATTATAGGTCATTTTGGATAACCACTCCTTATGATTTAGCTTTGCTATTCAGGACAACAAAAAGAAAATAACCTGATTCTGTTTCTCCATTTAGAAGTGCAATAAGTCCTTTGGTAGCATTAACCCGAAATTTTAGACGGTCCAGATCAGACCATTTGATATCTTCATCTTTGATTGACAGATCAACCGAATCATTTGGGGACACCGAAAAGGGGATATCCTGTGCTTAAAATAACTATAAACCAATTTCACCTAGGGCTGCAAAAGATAAAATGAGCTTCTGGTACCAAACCTGGCCTGCTTCCATGCGTAGTCCCATTAGTGCTTCCCACGCAGCAACTGCACATTAGTTACCAGTCAGAAATGCCATTGTTTACTTGTTTTTGGCTGCTAAAATAACAAGACAAATGTGAGACTCGAAACCCCTTTCCCTAGAAGTTTAAAGAACAAGCAACTGCGGTCTGCACTCCCCATTACCCAATATATATAACTGCCTTTATAAAAAAACTATAAAAGCACCTCTGAAATCTGCAGAAGGAGCAACTTGTTGAGTTGCTTTGAGCTTTTCCATAGCATCTTGACGTTTTCCACTGCACAGATTAAACATGCATAATTTTCCTCAGATTTGTTTGATGGGGGAAGATTAAATCAGCAAAGGTAAATCAAGGATTGCTATCTCGTTAGCAACATAGCATCAATATGCAGCATTAAATAGTAACTATCCACATATCAATCATATTAGGCAGTTCTCATGTTAAAGCTAAACGTCAGTAAAACGTATGAAATTCTCCATCCATGTATCATCCAGACTATCTTCATGCACCAATAGGTAGCTATTGTAAACAGGCATACACATCCAATCTAATTCCTCTTTTCCACTTCATAATGTGTGCTATACCTAAATCCTAAAAAAATCCCGCGGCTATAAAAAGGTAATTAACAAGTGGATATAACTAGCCGTGCAGATCAGAGGCCAAATTGTCCCAAACTAAGGATCGAACCAGCACTGCAGGTTTAGCGAAAGCTGCCACAAATTTGCTCAGATCAAAGCGTTTGATCACAGAAATGAGTGGTGCGGCGCGTCAAACCTCCGGTAGAGCAGCGTGGACATGGCGAGCATGAGCATCCCCACGGCCTCGGCGCTGCCCTCGCCGCCGCCCTGCAGGTTCGAGGCCCCCTGCTCCAGTATCCGCATCGCCTCCTCTGCCGTAGCAGCAACACAAGTGAGCGGACCATCTCCACGCCCTAAACCCTAATATCCAAATGGGCAAAGCAGTACGATGCGGAAGGGAAGGAGGGGAACCTGGCGAGCTCCGGTGCTTGGCGCCGCCGAGGGCGTAGCGGACCATCTCCGCCGCCACCCTCTCGGGCTGCGTCTCGCCGACGGAGGCGGCGTAGTGGCGGCATCCCCGCGGCTTCGGGGCGAGGAATGCCCTCGCGAGAGCCGATCGGATCGAGCTCATGGCACGGCGGCTGCGCGCGTGTGGAGGCGCTAAGCGGCGGAGGAGAGTCTAGAAGTGTAGCAGCAGGGGCGACGCGTTCGGCTCGGAGGAACCGTAAACCCAGCAGAAGTCGTGAGCGGTAGGAGTAGACGGCGGTGACACGGGTCTCTCTGCGAAGGCAATCTCCAACCGAATTCTTTAGTGTTCCGTTTCTTTGATAAAAGGATTTTGTTTCTTCAGCGTTCTAACTTTTTTTTCATGGTTTTTGTTACAAAAGTATTTCTATCTTTATTCTCTTTATATGAGATTCTTTCTCTTTTTCTTACTAATCTCATGATAGAAAGTTATTGGATATAGGGTGAAAATAAAAAGAATAAGAATAGTGAAAAGAATCAGAAAAAAATAAAACAAAAAGAATATAGTTAGAGATGATCTAAGCTTTTTTTTTTGTTGGTGTACATGTAGACGGAGTCTCAAAGCCTTCTTCTTTCTTCTCTCATCCTCTTCTCTCCTTTCCCCTCCCACTGCAACCATGGTTGGCCGTCTGCCGCCACTACAGCTCCTCCCTACTTGCGTGTTCAGAGTGTGCGCACCACCCTCATCCCTAGAGGGACGTCACCGTACACGAATCGTGTGGTTTAAACTAATCGTTGCCTGAGTAAGAGAGTAAGAAGGTGAGCTTGCAGGAGGAGGGCACACCGCGGGATCTAATCTGGCCGAATATGGAGGATCATGGGGCCATGAACGGGTACCTTCGCTACATGACCCATCCCAAATCTTGTCTCCCCCATTTCCTCTCTCTGGGGAAAAAATTGGAGCTTACCTCCTTACCTCTATTGTTGCCCCCCTCCTAAACTGGATTGTAGTTAATTCCACTATCCAACAATTAATTCTGTTGGAATATGTAGCACTTTTAGGTTTAATTTAATTCATAAGTAATTCATGAGCGTAAACTGATAAACTAATAAACTAATATGTTTATATTACCATAGTTTAATGTAGTCATGTGTATGAAAGCACTACATATGTCTAGATCTACTATACTCTAAATTAGGAACCACAGGAAATAAAGTACAAGTAGCATAATTTTTATGTACTGGTACTGGACTGTGGAGGTTGTTGAAGATGTTGGTTGCACCATGTTGATGACATGATCGATCCTACTGATGACGCGCTGAATTTATTGACGATAACAGTGGGCGGCGTCCAAACGACCAGAAAGATGGACTGTGGCAAAGAACTTGAGTAGTCACGCGGAGCGCTTCCAAAAAACTTATTCGTCCTCTCCTAGTGTAGAATCTCAAAAGCAAGGGTTTCTGAGACCTGCTCTCTTGATCGCCGGTGCATGCCGGTGCCGGGATGGAGTAGACTACAATGGCAGCGCAACAGAAGGAGAAAGAGGTAAAACACTAACCTTTATACAAACTCACATAATGAGAGTATTTCTAATTTAAGGGCTACTCTCAATTAGCAGTATATTTATTTTTTCACCTAATAAGGTGAGGGTACTTGCATATATATAGGGAGAAATCCCCCTCACCTCCACCTCAATTAGCAATATGGTGCTAATAGAGAGTGGACCTGATCATGTGTCACCTCTCTACAATATGGACCTTTGAGATTTATTGAGAATTATTATACGGACTTCGCCCCTATAATTCTAACAATCCCCTACCAGATCTCAAAGTCTCATATAGAATTGCCAATTTCTCACTGTTGTTTGATATATTAGTGTTTTAGTGGAGACTGTTAAGTTAAACATCCACCTAGAACATCAAACTGCACTCATTCACAACTTGAAAATAGACTAAGCCTTGAATTACAAGTTTTGTGCAGTCAAGTTTCACTTAAAGTCGTAACTGATACTTAGATGTCAGTAGGCTACCACGCGGGTGGAGCATATAAGTCATACTCCATGGTATCTTCATAAGTTTACTAGAGATCACCCAAGTCTCATAGACTATGACCAACAGTCAAGCTCATATATGTGTGTTCTCTCAAGAATGTCCTCTAGGTTAGCATCTTCACTACTTAAAGGCAACAGAACATATTAAGGCAATAGGCAACTTGCCTTATAGATCTTTGAAAGTATTGCATCTTCACTTGAGTGGATCAAAAACAAATGTACTCTCCTCTAGTTAGATCAATAGTTTGTTCTTCCCAGGACCTAATTTATGGGATCTCCAATCACATAGTTTAAATTACCACTATGGTATAACTCACATGGATCTCAAACCCATATCTTTTGATGCATTATCTATCACATTCCGTGATAGTCCCTTTGAAAAGGGATCTGCTAGGTTCTTAACTATTTGGATATAATCCAAGGTTATCACTCTGGAATTGCACAATTTCCCGACAGACTTCAATCATCTCTTTACGTGTCTTATGGACTTGTCATTATCCTTAGCATTGTTTACTTTGATAATAACCGTCTGATTATCATACTTCATAAGGATAGCAAGTATCGATTTCTCAACCACAGGCAAGTCCATCAACAACTCACGAAGTCATTTTTCCTCAACAATGGTTGTATCTAATGCAATAAGCTCTGCTTCCATTGTTGACCTCGTCAAGATGGTCTATTTGCAAGACCTCCATGAGACAACAACACCACCTAAAGTGAATACATATTAACTTGTGACATAAATCTTATCAGCATCAGATATACAGTTTGAATCATTATAACCCTCCAGTACCAATAGGTACCCAAACTAGTGAAGAACATAACTCATAGTACCAAGAAAATAGCACATGACTTGCTCAAGCATACGCTAATGTTCACCGCCTGGGTTAGAAGTAAACCGGCTCAATTTGATGTTAGGCCTTGTAGCACAAGGCTAAAAACATGAGTGATCTAATAATCTAAGAGTATCTCAATTGGTCCCTGCCACTTTTCTTATTCTTTTGAAGTATCACACTGAGATCATAAGGTGTTAGAGAAGGCTTGTTGTCCTGGTAGCCAAAATGGCTCAAGACCTTCTCAACATAATGAGATCGTGTAAGAGTAATTTTATTCTTTCCTTTGATTAACTTGATGTTTAAGATTATATCAGTCTGACCCAAATCTTTCATATCAAAGCTTTGAGATAAGAAAGATTTGACCTCATTAATCACATCAAGGATTGTTCCAAATATTAGTATGTCACCAACATGCAGGCACAATATAACTCGCTCACTCCTACCATGGCGATAGTACACACATTTATCTACCTCATTGACCAAAAAACGTGCAGATGTTAAAGTTATGTCAAACTTCTCATGCCATTGCTTAAGAGCTTGTTTAAGACCATACAAGGACTTCAACAACTTACACATCATGCCTTCTTGACCTTTTACTACAAACCCATTAGGTTGTTCCATATAATTTTTTTCGTCCAACTCTCTATTAGGAAAGCTATCTTAACGTCCATCTAATAATAGTCAATCACGCAACATGTGAATAAGTGTCAAAGAAGTCTTTATCTTTCTTTCAGGTATAACCCTTGGCTACAAGCTGAGCCTTCTACTTTTCAATAGTACCATCGGACCTAAGGTTCTTCTTAAACACCCACTTGCAACCCACAGGTTTGCAACCATAGGGTTGTTTTGTGACATCCCAGGTTGCCACCATATGGTTGTTTTGTGACCTCCCAAGTCCCGTTTGCGAGGATGGAATTCATTTTGCTCCGAACAGCCTCCTTCCAGTAGTCTGTATCTGAAGATGCAAACACTTCTTAAATAGACTTGAGAGTGTCATCCATAAGGTACATAGTGAAATCATCACCAAAAAACTTTGTAGTCCTTTGTCTCTTACTCCTCTTAGGAGCGTCATTGTCATCCTCCTTAGGATCTTGCTCATGTGTTTGTTCAATAATCTCAAGAGGTGGAGTGGGTTCAAGAATTATCTCAGGAGATAGTCTAGACATGCTATGTAAATCTTTCATAGGAAATATATGCTCAAACAATGTTGCATCACGAGACTCCATCATTGTATCGACATGCACATCAAGTACCTCAGATTTAAACACTAAAAACTTATAAGCAATGCTTAGATGAGCATATCCCAGAAAGACACAATCGACTATTTTAGATTCGAGCTTGCGTTTTTTAGCTATTGGTACATTGACTTTCGCCAAGCATTTCCAAGTACGCAAATAAGAAAGTAATGGTTTTCTCCCTTCCCATTCTTCATATGGAATTTTCTCCTTATCCTTGAGAGGAACTCTAGTTAGAACATGACTCGAAATCAACAAGGCCTCCCTCACCATACCTTACATAATCCCATAGTATCTAACATGACATTAACCAAGTGAGTCAGTGTGCGGTTCTTCTTTACGGAAACCCTGTTTGATTGAGGTGAATAGGGAGGAATTATCTCATGAATAATCTCATATTTCTCATAGAATAAGTCGAAGTCACTAGAGAAATACTATCCACCATGACCCAACCAAATTCTTTTGATCTTTCTCTCTAGTTGATTCTCAACTTCTGCTTTATAGATTTTAAAGTGATTTAGAGCCTCATCTTTTGTTTTCAACAAGTATACATAGCAAAATCTTGTCGCATCATCAATTAATATCATGAAGTACTTCTTTCCATCCTTTATCAATACACCATTAATTTTACATAGATATGAATGTATGAGCTCTAGAGGTGCCAAATTTCTCTCCTCGGATGCCTTATGAGGCTTATGAGGTTATTTTGATTGCACGCAACTATGGCACTTAGAACCTTTGACTATGAAAAAATTCCTAATAAAACTCATACTGGATAGTCAAGTTATAGATTCAAAATTTAAATGATATAACCGCGAATGCCAAACACTAGCATCATCATTATCATTTCCACAAATACAGTACACGGGCTTATTGCTGAAATCAGAAAGGAAAAAAATGGAACAAACCTCCGCACTCATAGCCTTTACCAATAAAGTGTCTATGCTTTGAAACTACTACTTTATTGGACTCGAACACCACCTTAAACTCGTCTCTACAGAGAAGGGAGCCCACTAACTCGATTCTTATTCATTGTAGGGACATGCTGCATATTCCTCAGCTGTACAATCTTCTTTGAAGTAAATTTTAGATCTATCATGCCAACACCACGAACAGAAGCATGTGACCCATTCCCCATTAGGACGGAAGAATCCTAGACGACCTGATAAGAAAAGAACATTGAGATATCAGCATACATATGAACATTGATCCCGGTATCAATCCACCATTTAGCAAACTGAAATACTAAAAAACTGAAGGTAAATTTCAATACCTTGCAGCTCCGTTTCCAGCTTCGTCAATGGTCACCACATTAGTAGTCTTTGATTTATGCTTTTGTAGAGTCTTTCTTCTCTTGTATGAGGAACCATCCAAATAGTATTCCAATTAATCATCAGAAGGATCATTTGCTTAATCACAACTTCAGTGATTAACTGGAATACCATTTCGGTAGTACCAACACGTGTTTTATGCCCAAGATCTGAACACATGCCTTTCCAACATATAACATCACAACAAAGCTTAAGAAAGAGTGAGTAATAAACATTAGATTACAAGTTCTTAAGTATTCAACCATTTACAATAATTTACACAAAAGATTAGATCAAATACGCATCAAAAACAAAACTATAGACAACAAAAAAAGAGTGAAACCACATGCCCTTAGGCTCCACCCCAAAAGCTTCGCCACTTGAAAGTAGTTACTTACTCAGGCACGCCACCGACATCAGTGGGCGTGAAGTAGCCAAAAACGAGCTCCTCCTCACTAGAAGAACCTGAAAAATAGCGTGAGTACGAAGGTACTCGCAAGACTTAATCTATATAAGGCATATATAAATAGCCCGACTCCAAGGAGTATGCATTGAGCTATTAGCAAGAAAAGGCCACATGATTAAGTAAATTCATATGCGTAAGCAACCTAAAGACATATGTGTGAGCATCTAAGATTAACCAAACAAACCTTTCCAAACCAGTAAACAACATGAACGCAAATGTAAATGGAACTATCTCAAGTAATAAACGACCAGAGACAACCCTGCCCAACGAAACCATACCACCATCCCATATTCGTGACTCTACGACCGATACAAATGGACAGGAGCATGGTAATGACCGAGAGCGCAATAATTTGAATTATTTTTACACCATGCAGGGGGTAAAAGTTTACCCACATGACATGAGGACCATACGGCTTGAGTGACCACACAGACCCACCCAAGGGGATACCCATGTCAACCTTTCTCACACCCGAAACCACCCACTTGCAATGCCCTTATGGCACCGGAATTACCGCGAGCATGTCCTGGACACCTCCAACTCCCTGCCACCTTGCTTCTCCTTTTCATTTTCTCTTACGTGTCATAGGGCTGCAAGGCAAGTGTTGGAACAACGTATGATATTCAGCTTACCTTATCATTAGATCAGCATGTGGTTAGTACGAAAAGTGCTAGAGCCAACTGTACTGACGGACGGTGCTTAAACGATGCAAGCGGTATATGATGCCTAAGCACCTCTCCCAAACTACCCCGAGGAACTCTCCGAGGCAGAAGACACCCCTAGCACCGCCCACATCTCGCATCAACCTCACCACTCATCCAACCATCAATATCATAATCAATATTTGTTAACAATAATTAACCCCTAAAATTGTTGAATCATTGCTCGACTTCTACCAAGGACCTATGTATTACTAAGCATTTTGAACGACTCTTAAGTTAGACATCGAAAATATTATCAAGTCTACAAGGATATAGATAATCAACAACTCAAGGTCTAGGTAATGCATCAACATAGGTTCTACCCATAGACGCCCGACATCGACTCACAGTATATGCAAACTTACATAAAGCATAATTTATCAATTTAGACTCCATAATTAAATCAAATGGTGCAATATTCTTAGATGCTTTCCTTGTTGCTCTAGTATCTGTCTGACACTCCCCACACAACACTCGCAAAACTCTAGAAGGTAGGCATCGCCTCACTCGCTTGGATTGTCGGAACGTTCTCTAAATAGAGAATGCATTGTATAAATAATAAATTATGGAAAATTGTGCACATAATGCATGTTTGAATGATACTAGAGCGTCATGCTTCAAAAACATTTGCAAAAGATTACTAAGTGATTAGGGTTTCAAATTTTGAAACCCCGAATAAGCTAACCTAAGTCCATCTAGCTTTTAGAGGCTGGTGGTCAAACCAACATTGAACTTGCGGTCAGACTGCCGGCATGCAGAAGGTTTTGGCCTCTGGCAGTTAGACCAATATTGTGCTGGCGGTCAGACCGCCGACCAACGGTCAGACCGGCCCTAGTGGCGGTGTGACCCTTGTACAGGGTTTTCAGACCGGCCCTATCGATGGTCAGACAGCCAGGTCTTGCTGGCAACGCCTTTGCAGGGTCTCGGGCGAGGACTTCGGTGAAACCTTCAACGACGAAGGGTACCAAAATGCTCTATGGGACTAGTGGAGTACTTCTAAAGTGATTTGGACAACATTCGCCGAGCTAAACTCAAAATACCCTATGGATTGGATCTAGGCTAGGTTGAACTTGGGTCTAAACGACATGAGGGTCAAATTGAGCTCAGAAACAATGAGGAAATGGTAGGGGATGCCTTACCTTAGTGTATGATAGCTTCCTAGCGGATCAATCCACTTCGAAGAAGCTCTGATTTGGAACGGGCTCCAAGGTGGTGTTCGGGCTTAAGGTTAGACAAGCATGCCTCTGGCAAGGGAGAAGAGGGGAGGAGCTTGGGAAAGTCCTCCAAAAGTTTGGGGTGGTTCCCACTGTCGATCTCCGGTCGTTGTGGACGTCGAGGTGGAGCTCTCCTTCTCTCTCTAAGGTGGAGTGGGGAAGAGAGTGAGGGAGTGAGTATGAGAGAAAGGGCAAGATAGAGGGATCGATTCATTTAAGTCAAGCCTCTCGCTCTAGCGGTCAGATCCCCAATCCTCCTGGTCAGACCGCGGTAAGTTCACGTGGTAAACCCACGTTGCTGCACACCTGGCGGTCAGACCATAGGTAAGCCCGGTCAGACCATGAGTGGTTTTTGCTGAATTTTTCTAAGTGTCCTCTTATCTTCACTCTCCACCTTTTTCCAAGTATTTGGGACTTCTTCAAAGTGCTCTAAACTATCTCTAAAGTACTTGAAACACATTTTGACTCAACTTGATAAACAAATGTATATAATTACATGTGATGATGATCATGCATACTTAGTTACGTAATTAGCATTTTGGGATGTGACGGTGGTGGAATGGGAAAGATTTCTCCTTAATTGGAAAGAATCGCGTCTACTTTCATCGATGAAAAGAAAAGATAATCATTAGGCTTCCATTTGAACCAGAAGTCAGACCACAGATAGACTCGGTCACACCGCGGCTCAGTTGGATCGCGAAAATGGCGGTTAGAACGAAATCTATACAGAGATTATTGGGCTCTAACGGTCAGACTGCAAGTCTTGTGGCGGTCAAATCGCCTACCAACGGTTAGACCAGCAGTGACACCGGTCGCACCACAAGCCAACATAGGGGTCTAGGATTTTCAACGCTTATGGCAGTTAGACCAGCAGACTAAATGCGGTTAGACCACCAGGAGCAGGGTTCTCCTGGTTCGAAAGTTTCTAAGTGCAATTCTTTGGAACAACATTTTCGTTCACATATCCATGACCATAGACAGCTGAGGTGCACGATTGTACTTTGATGAACATTATGGAATGTCATCGAGTCTTGTGCTTTGCTTCATCCAATATCCTTATTGGTCGCTCACAATAAGACAAATCTAGTTGCAACCCTTGATGTGCAACTTCGATCACGTCTATTGGGACTCAAAGGCACTTCTTCAGTTGCGACACTTGGAACACATTGTGAATAGTGGAGAGGAACAGAGGCAAGTCTAATTGATAGGCCACCTCTCCATGTCGAGCAAAAATTTGGAATGGTCCCACGTATTGGGGTGCTAGCTTTTCTCTGACTTGAAAGTGTCGAACTCCTTTGAGTGAAGAAATCTTGAGATACACAAAGTCTCCAATCTCGAACACAAGTTCTCTCTGGTGGCGATCTGCATAGCTCTTCTGTCGTGATTGAGCCATGAGAAGACACTTCCGAATAGTCAGAACATGCCCTTCTACCTATTTGACCAATCCAGACCTAGAAAAGCCATTTTGTCGGATTCGGACCAATTCAACGGCGTTCGGCATCTACAGCTATAGAGAGCTTCAAATGGCGACATTTCAATACTCGCTTGGTAGCTGTTGTTGTAAGAGAACTCTGCGAATGGAAAGCATATCTCCCACTTCTTCCCATACGTAAGAGCACAAGCTCGAAGCATGTCCTCCAGAATCTGATTCACCCTCTCGGTTTGACCATCAATCTGGTGGTGGTACGTGGTGTTGTAGAAGAGCTCAGTTCCCATAGCCTCATGCAGGCTTCTCAAGAAATGAGAAGTGAACTGATTGCCTCGATCAAAAATGATCTTCTTTGGAATCCCATGAAGAAAAATAATTCGAGTGAGGTACAGGTCCGCATATTGCTTGACCGAATATGTGGTCTTGATAGGAAGGAAATAAGCAGACTTTGTCAATCGGTCCATAATGATCCAAATCGAGTCATATATATATATATATATATATATATATATGTGTGTGTGTGTGTGTGTGTGTGTGTGTGTGTGTGTGTGTGTGTGTGTGTGTGTGTGTGAGGTCTTTGGCAATACGGTAATGAAATTCATACCAATCTCCTCCCATTTCCAGCAGGGAATGGGTAAAGATTGGAACGTACCGGACAAATTGAGGTGTTCGGCATTCACTCTTTGGTAGACATCACACTCAATAACATATCGAGCTATTTCTCGCTTCATGCAAGTCCACCAAAATCTGGGCTTGAGGTCTTGATACATCTTTGTGCTTCCAAGATGGATGGATAGCAAAGAATCATGAGCTTCATCCAAAATTTTCTTTCTCAATGCCACGAGTTTCAGAACTAGTAGTCGGTTCTGAAACCACAGGATACCTTGGCCATCTTTAGAAAAACATGTGGCCCTACCTTCATTCATCTTTGCTCGGATTCGGGCCATGCCCTTATCATCCTTCTGAACTGCCTTGTTTCATCCAGGAGGGTGGATTTGATCTCCAAATTTGCAAGAAATCTCTGAAATTCATCACAAAGTGTGGTATTTCCGGGTTCGGCCATAAGGCAATTGCATCAAGCCTTCCTACTCAGTGCATCGACAACAACATTTGCCTTGCCGGGATGATAATGAACTTCCAGTTCATAATCTTTGATCAACTTGAGCCACCTTCTTTGTCTCATGTTTAGATTGACTTGAATAAAAAATATATTTGAGGCTTTTGTGGTTCGTATAGATATGGTACATATTTTCTAGCAAATAATGACGCCAAATTTTCAAGGAATGCACAACTGCCACAAGCTCTAAATTGTGGGTTGGGTAGTTCTCTTTGTGGTGCTTCAATTGGCGCAAGGCATAAGCCACAACTCTTCTCTCTTTCATAAGGACACATCTGAGGCCTATGCGGGAAGCATTGCAATAGATGTTCAAACCCTCGTCCACCTCAGGCTGAGCAAGAACGCGAGCGGTCGTGAGCAGTTTCTTCAAAATCTGGAAAGCTGACTCACATTCACTCGACCACTCGAACATGTTTTCTTGCTTCAACAGCTCAGTCATGGGCTTAGCAATCTTGGAGAAGTTCTTGATGAACCGGCGGTAATAACCCGCAAATCCGAGAAAACATCAGATGTCAGTGACACTTCTGGGCTGCACCCAATTGAGCACATCCTGCACCTTACTCAGATCAACTACAACTCTATTCTCTAACAAGACATGACCTAGAAAGGCAACTTCCTTGAGCCAAAACTTGCATTTATTGAAATTAGCATAGAGTTAGTGATCTCAAAATCGGCCAAGAACAACACGGAGATGATCTGCATGCTCTTCTTCAGTCTTAGAATAGATGAGGATATCGCCAATAAACACCACGACAAACTTATCAAGTTCCTCTATGAAAACGGTGTTCATCAAGTACATGAAGAATGCCAATGCATTTGTCAAGCCGTACGACATGACGATAAACTCATAAAGCTTGTAACGAGTGGAAAAAGCCGTCTTTGGAATATACTCCGACCAGACTTTTATTTGGTGGTAGTCCAGTCTTAAGTCAATCTTTGAGAAAACATGGGCACCTATCAGCTGATCAAAAAGAATGTCGATCCTAGGAAGCAGATACTTATTCTTGACTGTGACCTCATTTAGCGGACGATAATCAACACACATATGTAGAGTACCATCCTTCTTCTTCAGAAAAAGCGCCGGGCATCCCCAGGGTGAGGAGCTTAGATGAATGAAACCCTTTGATAGCAACCCCGGAATCTTCTTCTTCAACTCCGCCAACTCATTTAGCGGCACCTTATAAGACTTCTTCAAAATTGGGGTCGTACCAGGCAACCGATCAATAGAGAATTTGATTGCTCGATCGGGTGGTATTCCTGGTAATTCTTCTAAGAAGACATCGGAAAATTCACAAACCACAAGAATATCCATGATATTCATGGCTGCGACAGCTTTCAGAGTGTAAAAGTGGAGACCACCCTCCCCAAGATGAAGAGAAACTCGATCACCCTTGTGATTCTTGAGAGAAACGACTCTCGTGGCACAATCTAGCCAAGGCTCATACTTGGCCAACTAATTCATTCCTAATATGATATCCATTCCTCTAGTATTCAGCAAGATCAAATTTACAGAAAACTGAACTCCCTCAATTAGGATCTTAACCTTACGGATAACTCGGTTGGTTGTCAACTTACTACTGGGTGCATCAATGTGATAAGCAGAGGGTAGGGACTCGATGACCAAATTGTGTCTCAAAACATAACTACCATTGATAAAAGAATGAGATACTCCTGAATAAAAAAGACAACTACGGGATGAGAGTTCACAAGTAGCGTACCAACGAGCACGCTGTCGTCCTCTCGAGCCTCTTCGTTGGTGATGTGACACACTCAACCATGTTTGGTGACGTGCGTAACCTAGGAGGCTTAAAGAGTGGGTGGTGGACTTGGAGCAATCACCATGGCTCTCGGCTTCGGATAAGGGCAATCCTGTGCAAAGTGGCCGACACGCCCATAGTTGTAACATGGGCCGTCGGGGCCACTTGTCACACTCCCCTAAGAACCGGTAGGTCTTGGAGTCTGTCCTTGTGAAGCGAAGAAAGTTGGGAGTCACACCATCAACATTGGTCACGTAGCAATCGAGGCCGATATGTGAGATGGAGGAAGCTAACTCTCCGTCCATGCACATTGAAAGCTCCCGCCCATGGAAGGCAACGGAACCTTCTTGTGCTTCTTCTCCTCCTGGTGGTTCTTCAGCTTGAACTTCACTGTGAGAGAGGTGCTCAGTAGCTTGTTGAAGTCAGTAAACTTATGCGCCGATAGATGGTCTTGCATCTTAGAATTGAGACCGTTTACAAAGCGGTATTACTTCCGCTCGTCGATGTTGACCTCATCCTGACCATATTGTGCAAGGTGGTTGAACACCTGAATATACTCCATCACTGATCTATCTCCTTGCTTGAAATCAAGGAACTCCCACCTCTTGATCTTCATGATCCCCTTGGGGATGTGAAAATCATAGAAGGTTTGGCAAAACTCCACCCAAAAGACATGATGACTGGTGGCATGCATGGCCAAATCGTTGGTCCACCATGCACCGGCTACGCCTTGGAGCTGATGGGCGGCGAAGAGTACTTTCTCGTGGTCCTCGCACTGAAGGAGAGCAAGCTTCTGCTCGATAGTCCATAGACAATGATCGGCGTCAAGAGGATCGTCAGCACGCATGAAAGTGGGCGGCTGAGTCCAGAGAAAATTCGAGAAGTCATCACGGCGTCCAGCCCCACCTCCTCCATGAGGGGTCATGTTACGTATGAGAGCTTCGAGGAGAATCGTATGAGCTTGATGGTTCTGTTCAATTTTCATAAACACATCCGTCATACTCGGCGGTGGAGGCAGTGGAGGGTTGTTCTCATTGGAACCCTCAGGAAGATCATTCCCGAGATTCTGACGGGTCCTCATCCTGTTGTGACGGTAAGATGAAAGAGAGAAATGTTAAACTCTGACATAGCATAGCAACATCAGCTGGATATCATTTGATTGGATCCCATAATATCGTATATTTGGAAAAACGCATGCATATGGGCAACAGAAAAATGAAGGCATGTTCAATGCCTATCTACACGTTTCTTTCTCGAACGTGTCTCTCCGCAACAAACATCAAGATCCCAGACATTCATATATACAATAATTACCAATCATCACTCTTTGCACTAAGAAAAGAATAGGTAGTGCAAACGATGCTTGTACATCTTGCCGCACAAGCGATATTTCATACATTATTGCCAACGTATCCACTTCCCATACCGTCGTCTTACGGGGCAGTTCATGTAATCGTCACATGGGTAGATGACTATATCTATCATCGTATGGTGGATGTTCATACATTATTACTAATGTATTCACTTCCTGTACCATCACCGTATGGGACACACTAGGCTCCTGCCTCACACTAGTTGAGCCCCTGAGATTTACCGCCATCGAGATGCGTTCCTTACCTTTTTCGTCGATGCAACATGATTCATGAAAAGGAATATCACAATATGAAACTAAACGACATAAATGTCGCACACAACAACACATTACACTTAGGGGAATAATATAGCAAGTTCATACATGTTAGCAGGAGGGGCACAAAAGGAACTTTAGTGGGTTGCTTAGTGATATTGACACATTTACTAACCCACGTCCTAAGAATGTTTAGGCTACTTCATTAAACCAAGCCCTTATGCCACGCTGTGAGGAATAGTCCAAATAGTATTCTAATTAATCATCAGGATGATCATTTTCTTAATCACAACCTCAATGATTAACCAGAATACCATTCTGATAGTCTCAGCACATGTTTTGTGCCCAAGAGCAGAACATATGCATTTCCAACATATAACATCACAACAAAACTTAAGAAAGAGTGAGTAATTAACATTAGATTACAAGTTCTTAATCATTCAACTATTTACAACAATTTACACAAAAGATTAGATCAACTACACAGCAGAAATAAAACTATAGACAACAAAATAAGAGTGGAACCACATGCCCTTAGGATCCACCCCAAAACATTCGCTACTCGAGAGTAGTTGCCTACTCAGGATCACCACCGACATCGGTGGGCGTGAAGTAGCAAAAAATGAGCTCCTCCTCACCAAGAGAACCTAAAAAAGCAGTGTAAGTATGAAGGTACTCACAAGACTTAATCCATATAGGATACATACAAATAGCCCGACTCCAAAGATTTTGCATTGTGCTATTAGCAAGAAAAAACCATATGGTTCAGTAAATTCATATACGTAAGCAACCTAAAGACATATGTGTGAGCACATATGCTTAACCAAACAAACCTTTCTAAACCTGTAAACAACATGAACACAAATGTAAATGGAACCAGCTTATGTAATCAGCGACCATCGACAACCGTGCCCAACAAAACTATATCAACCATCTCACATTCGTGACTCTACGACCGATACAAATGGACAGGAGCATGCTCATGACTAAGAGCGCAGCAATTCAAATTATTTTTACACCCTGCAGGGGGTACAACTTTACCCTCACGACACGAGGATCATATGGCTTGAGTGACCAGACAGGCCCACCCAAGGGGGTACCCGTGTCAACCTTTCTCATACCCGGAACCACCCACTTGTAATGTCCCTATGGCCCCAGGGCTATCGCGAGCATGTCTCGGACACCTCCGGCTCCCCGCCACCTTGGTTCTTCTTTTCTTTTTCTCTTATGCGTCATAGGTCCGCAAGGCAAGTGTCGATACGGTGTATGATATTCGGCTTACCTTACCATTAGTTTAGCATGTAGTTAGTACATAAAGTGCTAGAGCTAACTGCACCAACGGACGATGCTTAAACGATGCAAGCAGTCTATGGTGTCCGGGCTCCTCTCCTGAACTACCCCAAGGAATTCCTCCAGGGCAGAAGGCACCCCTAACACTGCCCACATCTCGCCTCAACCTCACCAGTCATCCAACCATCAATATAATAATCAAAATTTGTGAACATTAATTAAGCCCTAAGCTCATGAACAACGGATGAACCATTGCTTGACTTCTACCGAGGACCTATGCATTGCTAAGCATTTTGAACGACTCTTAAGTTAGATATCGACAATGTTATTAAGGCGATAAGGATATGGATAATCAATAACTCAAGATAGAGGTGATGCATCAACATAGGTTCTACCCATAGACGCCCGATATTGACTCAGTGTACATGCAAACTTACATAAAGCATAACTTATCAATTTAGACTCCACAATTCAATCAAAGGGTGCAATATTCTTAGATGTCTGCATTGCTACTCTGGTATCTGCCTGACACTCCCCGCACAACACATGCAAAACTTCGAGAGGTTGGTGTCCACCTTCACTCGCTTGGATTGTTGGTGCAACGCTCTCTAAATAGAATAAGAATGCATTGCATAAATAATAAACGATGGAAAAGCGTGCGCATGATGCATGTTTGAATGATACTAGAGCATCATGCTTCGAAAACATTTGCAAAAGATCACTAAGTGATTAGGGTTTCAAAGTTTGAGACCCCAGATAAGCTAACCTAAGTCCATCTAGCTTTTAGAGGCCGGTAGTCAGATCGACATTGAACTGGTGGCCAGAATGCTGACGTGCAAAAGGTTTTAACCTCTGGCAGTTAGACCACCGACCAACAGTTAGACTTGTCCTAGTGGCGGTGTGACCCCTGTATAGGGTTTTCAACTCAGATTCTCCAGCCCTAACTAGCGGTCAAACCGGCCCTATCGGCGATCAGACCATCAAACCTTACTAGCAACACCTTTGTGGGTCGCGGGCGAGGACTCCAATGAAACCATCGACTAGGAAGGGTACCAAAATTCTCTATGGGACTAGTGAAGTACTTCTAAAGTGATTTAAACAACATTCACTGAGTTAAACTCAAAATACCCCATACATTGGATCTAGGCTAGGTTGAACTTGAGTCTAAACGATATGAGGGTCGAATCGAGCTTGGAAACAACGGGGAAATGGTAGGGGATGCCTCACCTTAGTGTATGGTAACTTCCTAGCTGATCAATCCACTTCGGAGAAGCTCCAGTTTGGAGAGGGGGCTCCGGGTGGCATGCGGGCTTGAGGTTGGACAAGTGTGCCTCCGGCGAGGGAGAAGAGGGTAGGAGCTCAGGGAAGTCCTCTAGAAGTTTGGGGTGGTTCCCACCATTGATATGCGGTCGTCATGGATGTCGAGATGGAGCTCTCCTTCTCTCTCTAAGGTGGAGTGGGGAAGAGAGTGAGGGCATGAGTGTGAGAGAGAGGGATCGATTCACTTAAGTTGAGCTTCTCGCTCTGGCGGTCAGACCGCCAATGCTCCCGGTCAGACCGTGGTAAGTCCACATAGCAAGCCCATGTTACTGCACACCTGGCTGTCAGATCGTAGGTAAGCCCAGTCAGACCGCGAGGGTGATTTTTGCTGAATTTTCCTAAGTGTCCCCTTATCTTCACTCTTCACCTTTTTCTAAGTATTTGGGGCTTCTCTAAAGTGCTCTAGACCATCTCTAAAGTACTTAAAACACATTTTGACTCAACTCGATAAACAAATACGTATAATTGCATGCGATAATGATCATGCATGCTTAATTACGTAATTAGCATTTTGGGACGTGACACCTTGCGGTCTGGACAATCCTTGGTGAAGTACATAATCTCACTGCACACAAAGCAAGGTAGTTTTGTTGTAGTCATCTTCTTCTTCTCTAAGATGGTAGTTTTGTTTGGCTTATTATCTTCCTATTTGTTCTTGTTGTGGAAGGGCTTTTGCACTATAATGGTGTTAATATGTCCCTCGCCTCCTTTTAGACTCATATCTTTAGCCCGAGCTTTCTCCTCAACATCAAGAGACGCAATCAAACTCTCAACAGTAATCTATTGTCTTTTGTGCTTTAGAGCAGTGGCAAAGTTTCTCCACGAAGGAGGTAACTTGGCAACGATGTCTCCAACAACAAACTTGTCACATACATTGATCTTGAGGAGTTCGAGTTCCTTCACAATGCACTGAGCCTCATGAGCCTGCTCGACTACAGAGCAATTTTCAACCATCTTGTAGTCATGATACTGCTCCATGATATACAATTCATTTTCTGCATCTGATGCACCGAATTTAGCATTCAGTGTATCTCACAGCTCCTTCACGCTTTTTATGGCCATATACACATCACAAAGATGGTCACCAAGAACACTAAGAATGCATCCTACAAAGAGTGTATTAGCATCCATGAACATCTTTTCCTACTAAGCAGTAAGGATTCCTTCCGGTTTGCCATTAGCCATCCAGTAGACATTCATAGTCATCAGCCACAGACTGATCTTGACTTGACATCTCTTAAAGTACATACCAGAAAATTTATCTGGCCTCAGTGCATCAACGAATCCAGTCATTGATAAACCTAAGTGTCTACAATAAGATTTTTGGATTGTTGGAATACATGGCACTTTTAGATTTAATTTAATCTATAAATAATTCATGAGCATAAACTGATAAACTAACATGTTCATATTACTGAAGCATAATCTAGTCATGTGTATAAAAGCACTACATATGTCTAGATCTATTATACTCAAAATTAGAAACCGCGAGAAATAAAGTATAAGTAACATGGTTTTTACGTATTGGTCCTACGTTATGGATGTTGTTGAAGATGCTGGTTGCATCGTGTTGACGGCGCGATCGATCTTGCTGATGACATACTAAATTTGTTGAAGACGACAGCGGGTGGCCAAGCGACCAGGAAGACGAGCCGTGGTGAAGAATTTGAATAGTCGTGCAGAGCGCTTTTCAAAAACCTTATTCTCTCTCTCCTGGTGCAAGATCTCAAGAGCGAGGGTTTCGAGACCTACTCTCTCGATTGCCGATGCAGGATCTCAAGAGTGAGGGTTTCAGAGACCTACTCTCCTGATTGCCAGTGCACGCCGACGTCGAGATGGAGTAGACTACAGCGATAGCGCAACAGAAAGAGAAAGAGGAAAAACCCTAACTCTTATATAAACTCACATAATGAGAGTGTTCCTAATTTAAGGGTTACTCTTAATTAGCAGTCTATTTATTTTTTTCACCTAATGAGGTGGGGTCTTTGCATATATAGTGAGAAAACCCACCACCTCCACCTCAATTAGCAATATAGTACTAATAGAGGGTGGATCCCATCATGGACTGTCTCTCCAAAATATGAGTCATTGAGATTTATTATATAAGATCTCATCATGGGCCGCCTCTCCAAAATATGAGTCTTTAAGATTTATTAAGAATTATTATACAGGCTCTGCCCCTATAATTATAACAAATTCTACTAATCTAAGATGGGGTGAAGGCATCCAACATTACGAGCAAGCAATTGTTGAAGTTGCAGGAGAAGACGGGGTCTTTGCAACCTCATCCTCCAATTGGGGGTGGCCACCATGGGCGTGGAGAGCTCAGCATGATGCGACGGACATGAGGCGGCGCCTGTGTGGCACAGCAAGCTCAAATTAGAGCAGCTAGCATGGGCTTGCCCAGCTCAGATTTTGGCAATGACCATAGAGGCTAGAGCTTTGCTTTGGGACAGAGGAGCTAAGAAGCAGCCAAGCAGGAGATATCATCTTAGCAAAGAAGATGAGGAAGGATCAGAGCAAGAGAAAAACAATCCATAAAAGTTTATAGTGGTATGAATTGAAACAATTTGTTCGAGGAGGTAGTATGTTATGAAAGCCTCCTGAATCTAGTGGCAAATCCTGAGAATCTTACGAGTTGAGTGGCATACTCTAAAATGTCTGGTCCAAGTTGGTCTAGCAATGGAAGAGAACGTGTGGGAGATGAGAAAAAGGTACATGAGGTTGCCAAAATTTTGGTGGTGACGGCTAAACAAATCAAGGGCGTCTTTGGATTGACAAGCCGCTGTGTCCTGCCAATTTATAGACGATGATGGTGTGCTGAGAGTGTGTTTGGATGGACATCGATTATTAATTCGCTAATGCCGGCCCCCCACACTCACACCCAATTCATTTCCACATCCACGCGCGGGCAAAACGACGATGGCCAAATGCCCTGCTAATTATTTTAGTAAGCCAACGATTTGACGGGGCTAACATGAGCACCATTCAAATACACTCTTGGCATGTTTGTTGGTTTAAGGACTAGTGGATGTGTCCCAACACATTTAAAGCCAGTACATGCCTCATCCAACTCGTCCCTTTGATTCCTGCCCTTTGGGCCGCCTATGGTAGGGTAGGCGCCAAATGGCAGTGTGACGCTGGAACCACGTGGAGGCGGTCGAGGCAGAACCTTAGCTTCCAGGACCATAGGGTCCCACTCTTCAGGCCTGGATGGTTGACGTGACAAAAGCAGCCATAATCCAATTGTCAGTCAAATCTAGGGGATCAACATGGGAACCCCCAGATGGGAACCGAACTGCCTCAGGATCCCTTTGGCGCAGAGTCCCCGGAGATGTGACATGGACCATTTGTCCATCATTGGCTGGTGTGAATGTTGTTTGGAGCGGGATTACTTTTACTTTCTCCTTTTATGCCCCTTTGAAGAGACCTTATCTTCATCTTTGTCTTTCTATGCAGTTGCTTTTGTCAGCATCTAGTTTGAATCCACTGGCGGCATAGACTATGATAGCGGAAAGAAAGGCATTGTCGTAGGTGAAAGGGGACGCGACAACGATAGGGTAGATAGTCACTAGTTAGGGATCCATGCGACCCAAACCACCGCACCATCGTCCGTGACTGCACACCCTGCTAAAGGGAGGCAACACAATGACACTGAACCGCATCACCAACCTTAGTGATGGACAGCCATGCACCATCAATATGCCCCACTGCACACTCGAATTTGTGCTTCTTCAGCTATGGCTCGCTAGACCCACTCCCAAGATCATATCCCGGATAGTCGTCGTTGAAGTCTGATTCGCCATCGTCGAATGGGTAGAAGTCAATGTCATCGGAGGAGGAATATGACCTAGGGTGCAAGTCGTGAATCTCCCATACATGAACTACAATCATGTAACATAGAGTCTTCTTCTCCAGATAGATTATCTCCTTTGGTCGGAGGAATAGCCCATGTTGCACGTACAACTTGTCGTGCTCCGGAGGATCATAATCTTTTTTTTAGGATGAGACCCGGGTGGACACACCAGGCGACAAGCTTGAAGTTGTACATGTCCTCCTTAGATGTCGTCTCTGATGCAACCTAGATGATGGGTCATGACATCCGAGTATAGCATGCGTCATGCTGAGAGACCAAGCATGAGCAGGAATGTGCTCCATACTAATTATCACCTTGAACAACATCAGGATGTCACTGGTCATGGACTCGCGGCACCATATGTTAGAGACAAAGCATGAGCAGGAATGTGCTCCATACTAATTATCACCTTGAACAACATCGGGACGACACTGGCCATGGACTCGGAGCGCCATATGTTAAAGGCGAGGAATAACAAAGCCCCAGTCAGTGGTGGCGCATTAAGAACACGGTCAGTGTCAGAAAGACTCCTGGAAAACTAGCAAGAAATCTTTGGGCCGATGCCGGTGAATAGTCATTGCATCCCCTTCCACACTATAATGCTCCTGCACATGGAGCTTCATTTGGTTGATGGAGATAACCAATCACGTACCTGTCACGACCGCGACCAGAGTGCGAGCGAGATCACACTTCTTATCATCGATTTCCATAGGCTGTGGAAGTACGTAGATTTTGATCGCTGGTCTTCTCTCGGGCGCTCTGGGGTTGGATGGAGGTGTGGATGGGCTGGACGGAGGTTTGAAGTTCCCTCCTAGCATTGAACTGGTGAAAGAGTTTGTTGGCGAAGCATTGCCCGACGGAGTGGAACCATAGAATGAGTTCGTCGGGGAAGCGCTATCGATGGGCGACGAGATGGATACATCCCCTATTCAGCTGTCGCGTGTGGCGAGCGAGGATGGTGTTTGGGTGGAATGGTGGCAAAATATGGTCCTGACCCACCTGATTCCCCTGGCCGGGTGGTGGAGCTGGTGCCACAAATGAACCATCGACCAGCGATCACAACCGCTTGCAGGAGCGGGCCTAGTGTCCCTCTCTGTGGCACCGTAGCGAGATGCGTTCCTGTAGATCACCGCAATGTGGTCCATGGCAAGGTAGTTAAAGAACCTACCCACCAAATCCATTGGAACTAGACGGGCCTCACAACATGGAGGTGGCTGCTCCACATGGTGTCATGCTTGCCTTCGCATGATGGTTTGCCACCCCTAGGCCTTGGAGCTGGGTGTGGAGGTGGCCGCTGAGGTGGGACTACCTCGAACGGCGCCTGCCCCTTGGGAAGGGCGGCGCCGGGGGCATGTCTTGTGGTGACCAGTGTCAGCCGACGCGCATCAGCCAAGAAGCTGTCGACTAGTGGAGAGATCTGGCGTGAGGTAACCTCGGCCAAGCAACATGAAGAATCGACCATGTACTTACCTTTAGTGGCGTCGAGGAATGAGACCACTGACAAGACCAAGTTCCTTAACCCGATGATGTGCGTGCGTGGACGATGAAGACGAGGAGCCACCCTCCAATCATCACAGCTCCCTCACCGAAGGAATGGAAGGACCTAGTTCCCCAGATCCAGGGAGGAAGGGTTAGGGTGGACGCCGAGGCCACAGCGGCACTCAGCAGGGTCTGGTGGTCATCAACGATAGAAGGGCTGGCCCTTGCTGCACTCGTCGGTGGGGCTGCTCTGTGCTTACTGAGTTCTATGGTCGATGAAACTATACAAGTGAGATTGATACCTCTTTTTTCAGCATACATAGCTGGAGCATATGATCAGCTTCATCAGCCCATTTAATTCGTGTACAGCTAGTATCGTGTTGACCGATACCATTTAGTCCTGTTGTGCACCTGATTTGAACCGTTCCCTGTATGCTTGATTGAATGATCTGGCAGGTCATGCACAACAATATATGACACGACACTTCCTTTCATTGATCACGGTCGTTTTCGTGTTGACTATTTGCAGTTGCAGCGCCCAATAGACCGCGAAGGGCGTTCCATCGCACTCGCGCAGGCCATGCGGACGGTCAACCCCAAGGAGCGCTTGGAAACCCACCAAACTGCTGTGCCACCGAGTGCCTGTGCGGTGGTTTGGCTGTGCTTCACTGCAAACCGGTGCGTGCAAAATTCATCTACTGTTCCTCGCGTGAGCTGTGAGCACGCAGCAGCATAGCACGCCGGCATGTCGGTACTATGTTTTGGCACGCATTTTCCGTTATCTCCGAAAATTATACTAGAGTATACAGATATATAAATTATCAGAATCATTTATTTGTATTACAATTCGTGTTAGAGAAGTATATAAAAAAATTATAAAGTATACGAGAATTAACAAATGGTTTAATATCCTGTAAAAAACAAGCGATTGAGATAAATCGTGGTACACTGAAAGCTCCCATCCCGGAGACCCTACCCACACCGGCCTTAACCCTGAAGCAAACGCAGCCCAGTCCGTGAGGCAGCGAGAGCCATTCCACAGACCGAGTCGCGGGGGCAAACACGAGAACAGGGAGCCCCTGCCCGCCAAAATCCAGACGCGCGACGCGCGGCAACGCAAAGGCGGCCGCCGTTGTTATCAGCCGCCCGCGGTAAGAATTTTAGCGTTGGCTAAGCTTGATGCGGTAAGAATTTTAGCGTTGGCTAAGCTTGATGCGGTAAGAATTTTAGCGTTCTAGCACGTACCCGCAAGTACAGTAGCGGCCTCGCCGGTGTCCATCGCCTTTTAAATCCCGTCGACCTCGTCGCGCCGAGCTGTCATTCACGCGGTCACGCAACCGTCCCTTTTGCCCACGCAGCTACTGTAGCACGGCCGGCACGCAGCCATCCCATCAGTTCACACGCAGCAGCGCGGTGGACTCGACGCGGCGCAGGCATAAAAGGTGGGGAGGTCGATTCGACGGTCACCCTGGCAAAACTAACTAGACCTGGCTGGTTTGTTGCGAGTTAGGTGATCACCTCGCGCGATCTCCCGCGCTTTGTCGCGCGCGATCGAGCGCGGTGTGCAACCCTCCCTCCTAATCCTACAGCTCTGGTGCAGGGTGGTTGACGGCCGCTTACCCGAACCGGTGCCATGCGCGCGCGCTAGGTGGTCGAGGTCAAGCCAAACGCTGCCCACCTCCTCCACCTCCCTTATATCCTCGCGCATCCTTGCTCGATTTCTTGAATTTATCAGTCAATCCGCGTCTCGATCCGACTCACGAAAGCCGGGAGTTAGCTCAGGACCACCGATGGTGATGGTGCCGTCGTCGGCGTCGCCGCGCGCGCGGAGGTCCGTGGTGGCAGAGCTGGAGGGCGCGCTGCTGCGCGGCGCGGACACGTTCCCGTACTTCATGCTCTTGGCGTTCGAGGCGTCTGGGCTACCGCGGTTCGCGGCGCTGCTGGCGCTGTGGCCTCTGCTGCGGCTGCTGGAGCTGCTGCCTGGCCGCCGGGGGGACCAGCTCGCGCTGCGCGTCGCGGCGTTCGTGGCCACGGCGGGGGTGCCGCGCGCCGAGGTGGAGGCAGTGTCCCGCGCCGTGCTGCCCAAGTTCATGGCCGACGATGTCGACGCGGCGGCGTGGGAGGCGTTCGGGAGCTGCGAGGGGAGGCGCGTCGTGGTGACGCGGATGCCCCGGGTGATGGTGGAGCGGTTCGCCAGGGAGCACCTCGGCGCGCACGAGGTGGTAGGCTGCGAGCTGGAGTACAGCCGGCTCAGGCGGTCCACGGGGGTCATCAGGGGCAGCGGACAGGAAGCCGTCGACGACCGCGTCCGCGCACTGTTCGCCGACGGCAACCGGCCGGACCTCGGGCTGGGACGGTCAGAGATGGCACGGTCATCCTTTCCATTCTGTAAGGTGCGGCACCAATAATTGCCCATGCCAGTAGCCTCAAGTGTCGTGACAGAATAATTTTGGGATACGTTTCGTATTTAGCATATCTTCTTCTTTTTTTGAAAATTTTATTTAGCGTATCCATCATAGCATGCAAGTTGCAATACAGGAAAAGAAAATACAAGGCATGACGCTAAAACTTAGTTTAACAATTCAGTAGTACAACTAGTAAATTGATGATTAAGCAGTCAAACTTTCATCTGAACACGCATGCTACGTTCATGCATGCAGGAGCAGCTCCAGCCGCCGTTCACCGCGGGCGACGTGACGGGGCAACCCAGCGCACCGCCGTTCCGGCCGGTCATCTTCCACGACGGCCGCCTCGTGTGCCGTCCCACGCCGTTCATGTCCCTCGTCATCCTCCTCTGGCTTCCCCTCGGCGTGCTGGTCGCCTTCGTCCGCATCGCCGTCGGCCTCATGGTCCCCATCTGGACCATCCCGCACATCGCGCCGATCTTCGGCGGCGCCGTCATCATGCACGGCCGCGCGCCTCCCCCCGTCGGCGCCAGCGACGCTGGAGACGGCTCGCCCTCGGGCGTCCTCTTCGTCTGCACGCACCGCACTCTCATGGACCCCGTGGTCCTCGCGACCGTGCTCGGCCGCGGCGTGGCCGCTGTGACGTACTCCATCTCTCGCCTCTCGGAGATCCTCTCGCCGATCCCGACGGTGCGGCTGACCCGTGACCGGGACGTGGACGCGACGCGCATACGCGCGGAGCTGGCCCGAGGCGACGTGGCCGTGTGCCCCGAGGGCACCACGTGTCGGGAGCCCTTCCTGCTCCGCTTCTCCGCGCTCTTCGCCGAGCTCAGCGACCGCATCGTGCCCGTGGCGATGAACTACCGCGTTGGGCTCTTCCACCCGACGACAGCGAGGGGGTGGAAGGCCATGGACCCCATCTTCTTCTTCATGAACCCGAGGCCCGTCTACGAGGTGACGTTCCTCAACCAGCTCCCTGCCGAGGCGACGTGCGCGGCGGGCGAGAGCCCCGTCGACGTCGCCAACTACGTGCAGCGGATGCTCGCCGCCACGCTCGGGTTCGAGTGCACCAGCCTCACGCGCAAGGACAAGTACAGGGTGCTCGCCGGCAACGACGGCATCGTCAACGCCAAGCCGGCGACGGCAACGCAGCTGGCGTGGCAGCGCCGCGTCAAGGAGGTCCTCGGGTTCCTGCTCCACTAATCACTACTCACCGGACGCAGAGGCGCCACGTAGCTCTCTGGTCAAGTACTTCGCTCACACATTTGATTGTACTTGTACGTAATTACGTGAAGAATGTAGTAAAATACAGTTATTAGCAGTTTTATATTCAACTCAACCCATGGTGATTTTGTTTACCTTTTTTTACACGAAGTACTATATTATTCTTTTCATTTTACTTTAATTTGTAAATGTTTTTGGCTATTCTTTTTTAGTACCAGAGACAAGAACCCCAGTCCATCTGCATTGCAACAGGACAAGAGTAGCGTTTACAGCACAAGTTTCAACAACCGATACATTTTCATCGAGCACTCCAAGAAGATATTAAAACGAAAAAAATACAGAATACAAAAACTAAAATGAACCGACGCGCAGCTTAGAGCGCGCCCATTTCTCATCCGCATCACCGTCATTCTTCTTGAGAACCTCCCATTGGACATTGCTCGAAGCCTCGAACAGGGCTTCAGGTTCGATTCACCCAGGTACCAGCCTCCAGGTCTCTGCTCCCCTTCGATCTGGACTGCAGCACTCAACGCAACCCTATTGATGTCACTGCTCCATCTCCCATGCCGTACCTAGCAGCTCTCACCTCTTCCTCAAACTGAACACTCGCCCCCATCTCAGAGCCTTGAGCATCCAGGTATATCCGAGCAAGGTTTCAGCATCAGATTTCTCAGCTTCCTACCGATCTAACCATTGATTCTCTCCAACCTTTCCATCACTTCTTCCAACCGATCTAACCATTGATTGTACAACTCTAACTGACTTGTTGGACATAGCAGACTCCAATTCTGCATCATGGGGATCACATCCTGCCATAAGGACGATACATTCCCCCTACAATCCAATTTTTTTTTTGGCGATTTTTACCGAGTGTAAGTGAATATCAGAAGTTGCTCCCTCGTCAGCTCTCTTTTCACGATTCTCTGCTGGTAGTTGGGCGGCCATTCGCAGTTTGCTATTCTCAATTTCTTGCTCTTCTTATCTAGATAGTTTTAGCACGGTCATTAGCAGCTATTAGGTGAGCTGATCCTTCCTGCTCTGACGAATCACGAATGTTAATCGCACACACGTTAGCAGTATAAACAGTTCGGTCGTCTGCTCGACACCCAACTGTACGAACATACACTTGAACGTACGCAAACCAAATGGCGACTGACGTTACATGACAGTACTCCTACAAAATTTCAGCTGAGAAAATTGGCGTTCATTAACTCAAGGCTATGCTCTGTCGCGCCTACAGTTAAGATCTTAGCGACTATGGAAAATGTCTGCAACCAGTGCTCCAGATTTGGCACTGTCAGACCCCGGTCCATTGATTATGTCCTCTCTCTTCTTCTTATTTTGTCTTTTGCCTGTGGCTGTACTTTTTTGACTCATGTTGTACGGTAGTTGTTTGAGCTCCTAACCGGTGTTATAGCTGGTTAGGTGGCTGCTTGCTATTTGTTAAGCTTTCTTTCTAGTTCAATGGATGAAAAAAAAAATGAATGGCAGAGCTCCCGTCATATAGATTTTAAAAAGAATGTTATATGCCCATTTAGGTTTACATTTGTACCACGGAAACAACAACACCCAACGAAGCGGCGCGGCATGAAAACTTAGAAGCTGACTTATTCCGAAGGAACAACTCGTAAGATCAGTTAATATATTTCAGACCACAATTCAAAAAGCTCAACTCAAACCTTGCGAAACAGAGATTTTTTTGGATAAAATAAACTTTATTAATTCTAATTGTCATAACAAAGAGGCTTTATTAAGTCAAACCTTGCGGAACTGAGATAGAGACGCTTAAACTTTTATGACTAGTAAGATCATCTTAGCTCCTCTGAAAAGGTCCGGTCCACTACTCTAGAACTTCGTCCAGCATTTGTCGACTGACTCTCACCATATAACCATACAGCGACCTGACATTACGGAACTGCTAGTGACCTCGCGTGATCCAGCTGAATTCGAGGACGCGACGTGCACCTGTCATTTGTCAACTCGAACCCCGCTTACTGATCGGTGACACAGCAATGTTTCTCGCGACGTTATCTTTTGACATAGACGCAGCAACGGAATCGCGCGCGGCTGTAGAATGGGAAAGTGCAGTGGCCGAACGGTTCAAGCCGATCGAGTCCTGCCCGGCGCTTGGCCTCACACGGTTACATGCTTGCAGTGCACGGGGAACTGTGCAGCTCATGGTCTTCCTCGGACGAGCGTGTGCGCCTATGAACCGCACCTGCTGCTGCACGCGTAACGCAACCGACCCCTCTGCTGTAGCTAAGCTCCGGTGCCGGTCGGCGATGCAGCCTCGGTTGCTGCCGCCCGTTGCGAAGCGCTCGAAGGCACCGGCGGTGAGCGCAGGACAGCCAGGCGGGCGGCCAACACATACGGCGCATGGCCTCCGCGGGCCTGGCGGCGTGTGACTACGCACGTCGCAACGTGCGCCGGCTCGGGATCGGAGCGGGAGGCGTGTCCGTCGCTGCACCGCTGGCCTTGATCAGATTAGGCTTGGAGTCGCGATCGCGTCTTCCGTTCTGGAGTTCTCGACGGCATTGCACGTCTTGAAGCGGAAGGCGCGGGATCCATCGGCCAATGGGACCAAACGGTCAGCTAGCCCCGTGGCCCGTCCGTCTCTGCCTACGCTCCCACGTCGACAGGAACCTTTGCTGAGCGCTGGCTTACTGCGAAGGCAATTACTGCGTCATCCCCATCACGTGAGAAGAGCCAATGTCTTGTGTTGCTGTTGTAATTTGTGGCTTTTATCAATGAAAAATTCAGGTGGACGCTCTCCCCCTGTGACCATAAAAAAAAGTTCTGAAAAAAGAATTTAGAAAAATCGTGGTGTCAAGAATGGGATTCGAACCCATGCCCTTTCGGACCAGTACCTGAAACTGGCGCCTTAGACCAACTCGGCCATCTTGACTTGTTGCTATGACAATCGGACATAATTCAATTATCTCGTAAGTATGCACCATGTTACAAGTTGACAAATTTCACCGGAAAGCAAATCATTCGTGTTAGCCCTTAACCCAGACCGCACACGCGCAACATGGACACCTCTGTTCTTTCCTTAATCAAAGCAACGTATGCCATCTAATTTTTCCCTCACGCAAAGTCAGCACAAACGAAGCAATCTCCCTCTACTGACATCCTACGCCACAGATTGTTTACGCCTTCAGTCACAGCACACAAACTCATGAAGAACCAAGCATTTGCACGCAAAAGGTCTTAAAAAAAAACACCCACACGCTAAAATACCACGCCAATCTCCACGTTAATAGCATCAACCATTTGCCTATTCATCAATGGCGTGTTTGGTTCTTGGACGATATTCCGTAGAGCTACATTGTATATATAAATTGAGATAAAGTATGTTAAACGGAGTTATATTTGTTAAAAAAAATATTTAGTTAGCTGTATATGTTAGGATATGGTAAGCTGAATTTCTGTTTAGTTTATCAAATTTGAAGTTGTATGAGTAGGTGTAAGAGTCGATATTATGATTAGTTGCTAGTATAAAATTGATTTTATGATACTGATAAATATGTCTGTTTGTATGAATAAATAATATATACTTATATCAGTTGAACCAAATTAAAACAGTAAATATAAATTACTAAACACCTTTCATTCTAAAATTATACGTATCATCAACCCCGACCGATAAATTCAAGCAACAAACACACTTAACGTGCTCACTCTGCATGCTTTGCTCGCTGGCTTGCTGCCTCTTCCTTCGCCTCCACAGCTCCACCGGCCGAGTCGTTGCTCATTCCCGCGGAATAGGCTCCACAGCGGCCTCCCTGTCTTAAACGGGCGCCGCGTTCACGCCCGACCCGTTTCCCCCGCACGCGGACTACTCGATGCGCTGCCCCCGCCTCCGCCGGCCGGAAGAACCCTAGCCCTAGGGCCTCGCCGTCCCGATGGGAGGGCGGCTGGGGCACCTCACCCTGCCGATCTTCTCGGTGCTCGCGGCGATCGGGTACGTCTACTACACCACGGTGTTCGTGGCCGTGTCGCGGTGGCTGGGGCTGTCCACGGCAGCCGGGGTCGCCAACGCCGCCGCGTTCACGGCCCTCGCAGCCGCCTGCGTCGCCACCTACGCCGCCGCCGTGCGCCGGGACCCCGGGCGCGTGCCGCCGGACTTCGTGCCCGACGTCGAGGACGCCAAGAGCAGCGTCCACGAGATCAAGCGCAAGGTGCGTTGCGTTGCCCTCGTGCTCGCGTGCGCTCCCTCCCCCGCTTGTGTTGGGCGGGCAGGCCTCGGTAGTTGGATGCTAGCTGTTGTGGAGGAGTTCTGGATCTGCGGGGTGGGAGGTTGTTCTGTTGCTGCAAAATCTGCCACTCGTTGGAAATTTGGGAGCTTTGATTTGGATGGCGTACATGTCTGTAGGACAAATACGGTTCAGAGGCAGTTTGATTCGTAAATTTGGGTTATTTTGGTGGAAATTGTTCTGTTCTTGCGTTTTTCAGCTCAAAGTTGGGACCCTGAGAGGAGGACCAGTGGTACAAGTAGATAATTTAGATTCGAGTGTTGACCCTAGCACCTTCCACCGAGTGAGTGGATCTAGTCTGAATTTAAGATTTTCAGAGGTTAATTTTGAGTTCTTGACGATTTAAGATCATTAGTAAATGCTATATTGCGTGTTCCAATTTTTTCTTTGAAATAAACTAAAATGATTCTGAATTCAGAAGCTACCACTGCTATTTTTTTAGTGGGGATAAAACCTCTTAGGTACCCTCCAAAGTATCTAGTTCATTGGCCTTTGTTGCCTTCCATTTCTTCAACTTTGATGTGATAGAATAGAGATAAACACATAATACACTACTTCTCTCAGAAGATTGCTCATTTGTGTCTTCAGTAATTTCAAAGTAAACACTCGCTGCAGTGTGCTACTAGCTTGTGAAAAAGAGGTAGGGAGTAATCTGAGATGGGAAGGTTGCATTATCTTTCCAATAAGTGGGAAAAATCTTGGACCAGTCTGCCACGTTACTTTAGGAGTATACTTTCTTGCATAGCTGACAAAAATAGCTTCTCATTAGCCTGTTATTACAACATATTGTATATGTGCTTCTTTTGCAGGGTGGTGACTTGAGATATTGCCAGAAATGTTGCCACTATAAACCTCCACGGGCACACCATTGTCGTGTTTGCAAGAGATGTGTTCTAAAAATGGTGCTGCTAGTAGTTATTCTGTGATGTCATTCTTCTATCTGCTCTCCAGTTTTACATTTTCACCAACTTCATATTTGCAGGACCATCACTGTATTTGGATTAATAACTGTGTTGGACACGAGAACTACAAGATTTTCTTGGTCTTTGTATTGTATGCTGTAGTTGCAAGCTTCTACTCTTTGGTAGTTTAGCTTCTCCGCTTTACTTTAGCTGCTACTTTTTCCTGGGGTATAACGTTAAAAAATTTCATGTTTATCTCAGATTTTGATTATAGGGAGTGTCGTGCACAGTGTTCCTAAAGATGAACAGTCAGGCAGCTATTCTTCTCGAACATCGATTGTGAGTACTCTAAGAAAGTCTTTTGAAGTCACTAGCATGTTGCATGTTAATCTGAACCATTGTCAGGAATTCCATTTAAATAAGAATTTTGAAGAAGTTATCAAATGGGCAGATTATCTGTGGGGTCATTCTTTGTCCATTAGCTTTGGCGTTGGCAGTACTCTTGGGTTGGCATGTTTACCTCATATTACAGAATAAAACTACAATTGAGGTTTGTGACATAATATTTCTCTTAAAGTTGGCCAGCACTATTGTTTGAAGAAGTTTTGACAATCTTTTTTATTAATGTTTACAGTACCATGAAGGAGTCAGAGCAATGTGGTTGGCAGAAAAGGGTGGAGATCTCTATCATCATCCATATGACCTTGGTGTCTATGAGAATCTTATTTCAGTAAGAACTATTTACACTGCTATTCTGTGTTTCCTGAGCACATAAATGTTCCACGTATCCAAATATAAATGCAAAATGAGAAGAATAAAATATTTGACTATGAGAGATAATGTCAAAGACAATCTCTGTATCTTTTATCTGAAGACATCAACACTTTGGAACTGTCCTTTTCCTAGCAATAACCTGGATGTTCAACCCATCTGTCCAGGAGAATGAAATAAGAAGGAAGCAGAACATGAGAAATGAAGTTTATCAATGTTTAACATGTTATGCACTTATGCTGCTAGTATTCGTTTCATATGTCTGTAGCTCTATAACGTTTTTTTTTGTGTGTATTTATAATTATGTACTCCTTTTTTTCTGTTTTAGACTTGTGCGCACTTATGAAGAAGGGGAAGAAAAAAAAAAGCAAAAGATGACCATACGCCCCTATTAAACTTATGTCTCGTTCTACCTCATTACATTTGTACATCTGTTTGTCCCCTAATTCCTAAACCACCCATTGCTACCAACGAACAAAGAGGTTGAGTCTTGTAATTTTAGTAAATGATAAATAGAATAAGGGCACTTCAGGAAAGCATTTGCATGTCTCTTCAAATCTTGTAGCATCAAATAAAAATTGAACACTTTTCAGCCCCTAAAACATCAAATAAAATTGGAGGTAGTTTATTTATGTTACCTTAGTTGCTTTCTTACCCACGGGTGGTCTCACTTGTTATTAAGGTTCCAATGTTTCCTGGTTGTTGTACACAGGTTCTCGGGCCTAACATATTCTTCTGGCTCTGCCCAGTATTGAACACTGTAGGCAACGGCCTTCGGTTCCGTACATCATATGATATTCCAATATCTACACCACCAATGTGATTACACAAGATAACAGTACATTCACAATAGGTAGTTGCTAATTTGTGAAAGGATCTCTGGCTTCCCATTCAACTGCCAGAATGTGCTTGTTCTGAACCATGTTGGATTGGGGCAGGTCAGGTCTTGAAACTCTGCAAGATACGGGTTACAGGAGATGGTTACCACAACCCAGGAGTATTTCCTCCTGGGATGTATCCTGAGCTAGGACATGAAATGTTAGCTTAGTCGTTTCTTTCATACTACACATACTCAGATGAGAAAATTCACTCTTGCCTCGCTCGTAATCTGGAGTAGGCTGTGTTTAGACACAACATTGAACTGAGGCAGATTTTGTTGTAAATTTTATGTTAATACTGTGTTCAAAAGCCATGTAATGTCGCAAAAGGTCATGAAAGCAATTTTCCAAGATTAGTTGTGTACATTTGGTCAGAATTAAAGGTGCCATTTGATGTACTTTCATGTGCTTGAGCTCTGTATCATCGGGCCTAGCAAACCCCATCTCTTACATTCAAGCCTTGGTCACTATCAATTTCACATGACTGTAGTGCTTCAGGAAACTCCAATAAAATTCAACATGTTTGATACTTCAATAAAAAAACCAAGAACATTCATGTAACATCTGGTTTTCAGATTTTATAACTTTTTTTAATTTTTTTAAAATTAGTGAGTAGCTTCACTAGTAGAATAGGTTTAAAACCTATTTTAATAAAGGTTATTATTTTGTATGTATTGCATGTTTAGTTTAGGTAGGAGTCAGGTAAATGTATTAGAGTTTTTTTTCTTTTTTTTCTCATGGGTGTTTTTTGAGTGAAAAAAGTTTTAAAAATATTTTATAAAACTCAACAGTGAATAAGTTAAGGACTTTAATAGTTGAAATTTAAATTTTTTAATTCATCATCTATTCAATCCTTCATCATACCTGATCTTTCTCTAGTTTAATTTAAATCTTATCTAAATCCTTGTATCTATCAGTTTTTGCATCTACTTATGCTAATCCTATTTCATCGACAAGAAAATAGCAGACAAAAGTATAATAGACTAGCAAAGTATAACATTGTTACGGGTATTCTCAGATCATAAAATATATCTTACAAAATGACAGAACAGGCTGGATCATCAGTTTGAGGGACTCTCTCCACTATCATCATTAGGCAAACTAAGCCTTAAAGACTCGATAAATGCTGGAACTACCGGCTAGATGCTATCGACTAGTTTTGCGGCTTCCTCGTTAGTACAATTGAACCCGACTGTCACCAATGAGGTATCAAGCGTGAGGTTATAGCTCTTGAGAATACCTAGCAATGTGGCAGTACTTGCAGAGGTTGCTTGTGACATAAGGTCAAGGGTATGCTCTTTCAGCTCTTGAAGGGCCAGAACAGCAGCATCCCTTTCAGCCATCATTGCCTTCTTTTCAGCTCGAGCAGTGTTTGCTTGATTCCTGAGTCTCTCCAGAAACTTTACATCGGTGTTAATATTCTTCATTGTGTCAACAAGAAGCTTTTCCTTGCTGTTGCAGGATGACTCAAGGCCTAAAAAAGGTAAACCGAACAATAATTCTTTGCTAGTCACCTAATAATCAAATCACGTACTTGTGATCAAGAACAGACTTACGTTCAATTTTCTCCCTGTTGGCTTCGAGCTTTTGTGGTGGTTGGCCTCGGCGGCATCTACCTGAGCGCTTGTAGCCTGGAGAAGAGTTTTTATCACCGCCCACGGATCATCAGTTGGAATTGGTATTGAAGTTTCACTTCCCCTAAGCTCCGGGTCTTCTTCGAGCGCGCTCGAGGCAGGATCTCTGATTGGAGTCGAGGCAAGTCAACCGGAGAAGGCAGCCCCAAATGACTGGTCGAGGCGCTGGCAGCCTTGGTCTGCGTCTCAGTCGATAGTCTGCAATCGACATAATAAGAGAAGAGAAAAAAGAAAGGATTGCTAATTGTCCAGTCGAGATCAAAATCCAAGACAAACCTCTTTGAAATCAAAAAATGTGAAACGATGTTTGGCTTTTGCCTTTTTTGAGGTCACCTTCTTTGTTCTTGGTCCGGTAGGCGGAGTCGGTGGAGGAGTTACATATGGACCGGGCAAAGCTAAGTCATCAGTGGCCTGCAAAGAACCAAATAATAAGAAAGCATTATTGAGTGAAAGTATGACTAACTAAAGAGCGATAATTCAACTGAAATTACCTCTCTAGTCGAGTCATCAGGCATGATGGTCCCTCGAGTTGGCGGTTGCGAGGACGCGCCAGATGTCCTAAAAAAGAGAGCCATCCATGCAACTCGTCATCAATAGAATGATCGAAAGGAAATCGATGACTCGATAAGGGTTACCTTTTTGACCGAGTCATTGAGAGCGGCGGTTACTTAAGGAGGCGATTGAGCTGGTACACTCGCCGTTCCCTAACAAGAGGCCACTCATCCAAACCGAATGCATTCAAGTATCTACTTAATAATTTAAAAGAAAATAAGAAGATAATAAGAACTTCAATTAGTATACCTATGGGCTCCTTCGCTTGCGCTTGAGAGGGTTCGGATCAAACAGCAGTTGAGAAGACGAGGATAATCTCTTCGATTGAAGAGACCCTTAGGCCTCCTCATTGGCTGATCCCTTCCCCTTGTCGACAGCATCAGCGGAAGAGGTGCCGTCAAGATCAAAGACTTCACTCGAAAGGATGTGTTCTTGGCGGACGACTGGAGCCTACGGTCATACAAACAAGTCAGATCAAATGGACAATAACCGGTCCTACTTTTAAACTGCTACCCTTACATCTGATCGAGGGTTCTCAAGGGAGTAAGGCAGAATATCACACTTTGGTGCGCTGGAAGAGAAAAGCTTGTTTAATCGGGCGGTGATATCCTGAGCAGGCAGAGTTGAAAAAGAGAAGAAAGGTTTACTCGATAAAGCTCTAAGTTCATAGCTAAACGAAAAGGGGCAAAAAGTTAATTAATCCTTACATCCGGCGACATCCCTGGAAGCATCTTCATCCCCACTATATTCCCAAGCCAGGCGTGTTCCCGCCTTCAAGGGACTTAATATCTTACTAATAAAGTCTCTAGCTACATGCCACTCGGTTAGGCCAAATTGCCTCAACATGCCAATCTTGTTGGCGAAATAGGTGGTGTGGTCGGACTCTCAGTGATCTTGTGTCAAGAAGGATTTTGGACGGGAAAAAGACCTCTATACACTAATGGAAAACCAATCGGATAAGGATTCGAGACGTAAAATCAAAGTTTTTTTCAATCTTTCGACCAAGAAGAGGTTAGGGGAACCAAGATGTAGAAATTCCTCATTCCACTCCTCAATTGGAAACCACACCCCCCTACACATTTGTTCTCAGTAATTCTTTTCAGTTTATAGAAGTACTGAAAAAGGTTCAGACTTGGCTCAATACCAAAGAAGGCCTCACAAAGATGAATAAAAACACTTAACATGGTGACGGAGTTGGGGTTCAGATGGTGAAGTTCAATTTGATATCGATCGAGTACATTGAGAAGAAACCTGGATGGTGGAATGTTAAAACCACAGCGGAAGAATGACTTGAAAATTATAAATTCATGCTCAATCTTGCAGGAAGGAATCTCTCACCAGATGCTGTCCTCCATTCAACCAGACTGCACGGCGGCACCACTCCTTCCGCTTCAAGTTCTGACAGCTTAGATTCTTGCATTGCCGAGGGTGTCCAGGCCTCGATCATAAACCTTGCCTCATCGTACTGATCGGGTGAGGTGCCAGCAGCTGCTGTGTCCAATTGCTTCTCTGGCGAGGAGGAAGTTGGGATCTCAGAGGAAGAGTTGGGATACATGGATCTAGAAGTTCTTTCTGGCGATAGTGCGTGCTGGGGCAGGAAGACTGGTGGCAATGACGAGGAATGACCACCACAAGTCTGGGTTATACAGGTAAATAGTCAAAGATTTATCGTCTCTTCGACAACAACGCCCATTTTTACCATGCTTTAACTGGCGTAAAAAGCGGTATAATGATGATGTGCGAATCTCTGCACGCCCTTCTGCTCGCATTAAATGCGTCTGTGCCCGTCGTTTCAAATTTCGAAAGGTTTTTTTAACTCTACTAAGAGTCGGGTGTCGATCAGTTGAGTTATTTGGTCTTTTCCTTCAAGTCTCGAGTGCGGTTAGCCGTAGGGCGCTCGACCTGACTGAGCTTCCACTCGATACTCGAGGAAGGACCCGCCTATGCTCAATTCCTTCGACCATGAGACTGATCCACTTTACTCAACCAAGCTTAAACTTGGCGGTACTCGAGTGACGCTTATGGAAACCTCTCCTCCTGAGTAGAGTTAGGGGGGGTACTGTCAAATATCTAACTATAGGGTATATGCGTATAAGGAATATATAATATATGAACAGGGTATGTACAACACGTATTAAGAAGTTTTAGATATCACGGAACCGAATCATCGATACCTGATACACCCGGAATCACGGAAGTACATATCATGAAGGTTTCGATTAGTTACCTAACTAGATGTGGTTAGTACTCAAAACAGATCTATCTACTTGGACGTCAAGGAAAACAACTCCCTATCGACTACGGTTGGATAGGAGTCGATACTCCCACCTCTATATAAGACTGGGGGGAGAAGAATAAGAGACACGAGAATAACACACAAGGAAAATATAGGAAGAGAGAACTCGAGGCAAGCATCAAGACCCTAGCAGAGAAGGTACTCGGCGACCTTAGCTTTAGGTTAGATCAGATCTGATATACTCTCTGTAATAGATTTAGCCCCATTGCTTGTACTCAAGATCATCAATATACGGCAGCAACACCCCCACAAGACGTAGGGTATTACTCCAATCGGAGGCCCAAACTTGTATATATCGATTGTCCTATCTTGTGATTAATCCCTGTACTCGAAGGTACCCAGTCTATTACGAACACATTGTTAGGAATTAATCTTCGACAGTGCTCACTCACCGAAGGTGGATTCAATCTATGTTTCTTTTGCTCTTTCTCACTCTCGATGTGCACCTCAATTTTCTGAATTGAAGAATTTACAATCTGTTACGGTGTAAGCAGCTTCAAGATGATCTCCCTATTGTTCCATTAGAATATGTAGTGATTGGTATGCCCATCGTGAATAACGGAACAGTCATATTGCCACGGCCATCCCAACAGCAAGTGACACACCGTCATAGGCACAACATTGCAATCCATAGTGTCAATGTACTTCCTAATAGTAAACATCACACGCACCATATAGGTTAACTTCACTTCCTCTTTGTCGCTCAACCATTGCACATGAAACGGGCATGGATGTGGCAAATACTTTAAACCCAACTTATTGCACTGTATTTGCTGGTGAAATTGTGACAACTCCCACCATCAATAATAACTTTGCACACCTTGCCATTATCAAGCTTTGCCCAAGTCGAGTGACGGCAATGGCATCACACTAAGCACTTTGGGTGTGCAAATATTGGAATACTGCTCAGGGGTAGCAAACTCTAGATCACACTCACAATGTTCTATCTCATTAGTGTGCAAAATTGGTGTTGCATCAAACATCTCTTCATCACTAGAAGAAACATAACTATCATCTGTAATAAGCATAACCTTTGTATTTAGGCAATCTTTCTGAAATGGCTAACTCCTTTGCACTTGTGGCAAACCAAGTCACGTGAACGCCCCATGGACCCAATAGAAGAGGTCATGCTATCAGCGGGCATCGCTAGTCAATGTGTCGGTGGTGGAGTACTCTCAGACTTCTTACTTGCTAAACTGCACATTGCTGAATTGCTCCCAGACTGAGTACTCTTGTTTGGCTGGCTTATGTCGTATGGCTGCCCCATGCTTGCTAAAAAATGTGAACGAGCAGCAAACTTTGCATCTTCACTAACTTGCCGCTTAGCTTCACACGCTTGGTGCAGCAACTCAATCATATCATTGTAAGGATGGTGATTGATGATGCGTTTGATGGCATAATTCATACCAGCTAGAAATCTTGCCATTATCTGCTCTTTATTCTCGTGCACATAAACATGTATCATGATGGTCTCTATCTCCTTATGATATTCATCAATTGATTTGAAACCCTATTGTAGCCCTGTCAACTTCTCAAACAGTGAACGTTTATAGTAACGAGGTACAAAACATGTATGCAAATGTTGCTTTATCTGCTCTCAGATGATAATAGGCAACTCATGGCGCTCCATCCGCTTGCGAACAAACTGCTCCCACCAATGTGAGGCATAATCATCTAATCCATTAGACGCAAATAATAGCTTCTTCTCATTGGAATAGTTGTTCATTCGGAATAGCTTATCAATTTTCAGTTCCCACATAAGGTATTCTTCCACATCCGTACCACATGAAAAAGATAGGAATAGCAAATTTAGGCTTAGCAATAAAATCCTCATCGATGTCCTGTCTACAATGATGCATATTGTTGTTGTGGTTGCAGGGCTGTCGGTTGTCATAAGCGTCAGAAGGGAAATCATCATCGACAGAGAGCTCAGCATCTTTAGCCTAGCTACGTGCACCATGCACACGTGGAACATCATTATGAATGGCTCAGTTGACACCTCCTCCTTGGACGTCATTAGAGACGTTGTTGCCTCGACCACACCTGGAAGCAATAAGGTGTGCCATTGCATCTTGTTGTGCCGCCAAATGATGAGCTTGTCGCTGTCGTCTCTCCTCATCCATGCGAATATTATGCTCCTCCTTGGCCTCGATGTGTTGAACAGTTTGAGGCACGTGTACACTTGTGCCATTAGCTCGCAGACCCCCACGCACATGGAGGTTTGCAAACATAGCGCACAACTCTTAAAAGTTGTTGTTGATTTCTGTACGCAGTTGCGTGACCTCCTCCCTGAGTGTGTTCAATACAGTCTGAACCTTCTCGAGCTCATCGCACACACCATTGTCATAATCTTGGAGTTGCTTTTGCAGCATCTTGTGTAGCCTATTGTACTCAGACCATGTAACTGGCACATCCAGATTACGTGGATCCTCCTCTTGTCCTGACATGGCAAAAGCTCACAAACACTTGAAAAATATATATGGATATAAGCGGAACACTCAACGCTCACAACTCATTGTTCTAAAACAAGACAAACTTACCTCTCTGAAGTGAATTAGAGATAGCAAATGTACACTCGTGACAGCAAACGATCAAGAACAACAACACATGCACAACGATAATGGGACTATTGCAACCAAGGAATGAGATAAGAAGATGGCCAAGCCAAGCTCGTATTGCAATGGTTCAAGGAGAGATGCTAGCAATTGCTCGAAATAACCAAGGAGGGCACAAGATTGCTCAAAACAACAAAGTGCATAAAATAGGAGCGGATAACTTGAAACTTATAACTCCAAGACAAGAGGGTTATTCAACTGAGCACCTTTTTCTTTGTCTCTTTTTTTTTCTTTTGTTTTTTTCTTCTCTTTTTTTCATTTTTGTACTGGTTTTTACTTTTTTTTACTCGACTAAATACAAGATAATATCCAAAATAGGAGTGTTGTATTGATAGAACTAATGCGCACAATTAAAAGCAAGAGTAGTCCCTTGAGCAAATCAATTTTCTAGTCTCAAAAGGTTCAACGGTACACAAAGGATAGATTGGTTCTCAAAGAAATAGTAGATAGGAAGGTCTCAAAATTTTGTGAGACTTTTATTTGGTATAGAAGACAGAAAACAAAACTAATCTATGGGTAAATAGCTCTCACCGAGTAGCCCTAGAATCTGATGCCACGATGATATGGGGGTGGCCCGATCTTCTCTGGGAGAGCTGATGATAGAAGATGTAAAGTAGACGATGTCGCTAGCTGAACACTCGTCCCAATGCATGAACCCTCAACTCTTCGAAATACGTCCAACACACACATGTAGATGATCATCGCGAGACCACGAGTGATGAACGCCAAGTTCCCAATTCCTAGCGGAACGACAACTTGCCCTTGGATTGTAGAACGATTAACAATGATTGCCTAATTCTCTTTCGGTTGTCCTCGCATGAATGCTAGTATGAAAGAACAAGCAATAGCTATGTTTCAATCTTATGTATAAAGTCGTTTGTCCTTTATAGGTCATGGACTCAACTATATATACTGCCTAGGACTGTAGAAACCGAATTGGACTAAAAAAGGAAATCTAAGCTAAGACCGATGTATTATTTTGATGATTGGGATCAACTCATTATGAATTTGGCAATGGGGATTGATCCGTTGGAAAGGCTATCAAATAAGCTTTCCAATGGGTACTTACACAACCCAAATCGACTTCGTATGAGAGACTTATGGTGCTTTTAAACAACATTTGTTTGGTTGCCATAAACCGAGTCCGAGTCGGTTTCAATCTTTCCTATCTTACTGCTCCTTGATTGATTCCGTGTAGAACTTGAAAGGAAAGTCTCCAATGCCTTTGGAAAGTCCATGTATAGCTGCATATGATTTTTAGACACCTTGTGATAACATTTTTCTCCCACGCATTCATCAGCTCTTCGTAGTCTATGTACCAACAAACAATACAGGGGTATTTTGTGTTTAATTTTTCCTAATAGTAGAGGTGGGTAATATAGAAGTATGTATAGGGGTATTTTTGGTTTATTTTTTCTAATGGCAATGATGGATAATTTATAAACATCTATATAGTCTCTTTGATTTCTTTTTTCTCTGATTAATGTGGTAATTTCTAAACCTTGAGAGTGAAGCATGAGGCTTCTTTGTTGGCCAATTACTAATATAAATATGTATAAGGGCACTTTGTTGTCTTTTTCTCTGGTTAATGTGGTAATTTCTAGATCTTAGAGCGAATGAGGAGACTTTTTTTGTTGCCCAATTACTAATATAATAGATTTAGCTATCGATGATCAAAGCTAAAAAGTTTGACTTAGGACAAACTTAAATGAACTTATATTTAGGATACGAGGGGTAGCTAAATTTGTATGACACTTGGTACAATTTAATTTTGGTATTACTCCTCATCTAAGTGTCTTTAACATGTTTGAAAAATAGCTTAATGGGGTTAATTGCAAGTTTAAGTACCAAATACTGGTCAGGGCAAGTGCCCTTTGTTGCTCATTTTGGTTAAGCCATAATTATATTATTTTTGACAAGACATAAGTTCACTCTCCTTTGCAGGTTATTTTCAGAGGCACACACTGGATTTAGTTATGGTCCTTGTTGCAAAATAAGGAGAAGCGTCACCGCACAAAGGTGTCATACCGCTTGTTAGAAACAACAATGATAGAAATCTTCGTCATATGGGTGATAGTTTAGTAGTAGACTTTGTGTTTAAGTCCTTATTATTCATGTTATCGAGGTGTTTAAGATTATTTCTATTTCAATGTGGTATGGAAGTCAACAACTGAAACGTTGTAATAATGGATGGCTTCATGCATCTTAGAGGGATGATTTTATCCCATCATCTTAAACACCGTTTTTTTTTTTTGAAAATTACAATCTTACATGATTGCAAGGGAAGGAGATGTGGGCCGAGCACTTGGGCCTGGAGACTGTACGTTGACCCATACATGTGATACTATCATGGCCTGTGAGTTGTGCGCCTACAGGTGAAACTTTTTTATTTTTATATTTTTTAATAAAAAATTGCAAATCCAAACTCTTGTCGTCCATTGTAAGGATGGGATGTTTAAAAATTAAAATATATTATGTTCTAATGCTCTCGAAATTTAAAACACTATTGAAACAATCATAAACAATTTCAAAACAATTTTGTAGTGTAAAAGGATGCTATCATCTAGCTCTCCAAAATTTTTAAGACAAACAATTAATTGTGATGAGAAATAAAAAGACAAATTTCATGATTCCTAAAATTTATCTTTTTTTCCTTATTTTACAAATCATATTTTTGTCTGAAATTTTTGGAGAGCTAGATGATAACATCATCTACACCACCAAATTAGTTCAGAACTTTTTATGACTATTTCGATAGTGTTTTGAATTTTGAGAGCATTAGAATGTAATACATGAGTCTAGATTTGCATTTTTTTCAAAACGAACACATATTTTTATAATTTTTTATTTAAAAAAAATATAAATAAAAAAATTCCTGGCTGGTTAATCTCTGGGCCTCTGTTGATCAATGAGCTTGCGCAGGCCCAAAACGATTCCGATGCAACCCTGCTTTTTTTGCCGCAGGAGACGAAGCGAGGCATGCCATCGAAGCCTCTGCCCGAAACCCGTCCAAAGGCGCACAGAGCCCGACAATCCAAGTCCGCATGGTACATGTGTTGACGTCACTGCTTTGCTATTTCAGTTCTCCACTCCCCTGCAAGCCAACTTCGTAAGATCATCTCCAACGGTTTCCCTTCAGGGACCAAAATCCCTTCACGACGGGATTTTCGTTCCCTTCAGCGCTCCAACGGTTTTCCTTCACGGTTTCCGTCACGACGGGATTCCCAGGGTCATTCCCTTCAGGACGGGATTCTCTCTCTTTTCTCTTCGCGATTCCCCTCGAGAGGAAGCTGTTGGAGATGAGAGGAAATAAAGGGAATAAGAACGGGGAAGAGAATCGGGAAGGGAACGAAATAAAGGGAATATGGTTGGAGATGGTATAAGAACCAACCCTATCCGACTTCGTTTTATGGCTTCAGGAAAGTCAGCACCATTTCTTTCTTGGGAAACAAGATCCGTGGAGAGCCCGGAGTGGTGGCCCGCAATGAGCCAACCAGTCAGTACCTTTCAGATCACAAGTTTGTCTTCCTCTTATGGCACAAACACGACCGAGCCGACGTCCCGTGCGCTCAGAAACGATACTCGAACACAGCAACTTCGTACCCTTCCTTGCAGAGCATCAACGATTCGAATCGAATTCCAGCCTATTTTGGTTTGAAGTGCGTTGCTCCGCCAACATTTGGGATCGATCTCCCCATTCCTGCTGAGCACCAAGCGATGGTAATTGCCCATCGCAGCTTATCCCAGTCCAAGTGAACTCATCGGTGGAAACCACGCAACGGCATCCCAAAAATCACCCAATCCCGTGAGCGCCGTCTCGCTCCCACCCCCACTTCCCCTCGCCGCCGCGGCGATCCCTCCTGCTCACAGCACAGGACAGCACAACAGAACAGACCGAGCGACGCAGAAAAGAAATATCTCAGAACGCATCTCTACTCGACGCGATCCCACGTCCGCGCGCGGATCCCGTCGGCCCGGCCCCTCGCCCCTCCCATGCGCACGGCGCCACCGCGACCGCCGCAGACGACATGAGCTTCGCCTCCCTCGCCCGCGCCCTCGGCCGGTCCACCCGCTACTCCCGCTCGCGCCAGGCAAGTCTCCCCTCCCCGGCCCTATCCTCTCGCACGCAACCGCCTCGTCCCGGTGGGGGGCAAAGGTCTGACCTTCGCCATTCATTCTAGGGTTTCCAGCTCGGGGGGCTCCGGCCGCCGCCCGCGCCGCCGCTCCACGGCGTGGATGGCGGCGGGCTTGGATTCGTCCGCGGATATCTGACAGCAGCATCTGCGGCGCTGGGTAGGCCGGCCGCGGGCAAGGCTGTGGATTGGAGATACCTCCTCGCGAGCCCGCAGTTCCGGCGGCTCTTGTCCGACGGGTCCAAGAAGAGTACGTCCATCTTTTCTTTTGGTGCGATTTTTCATTGGGTTGGATGGCACCGGTGCTAAAAGTTTGCACTTTTCTGGTTTTAGATTATGAGAATTACTATCCGAAGGGTAAGAAGGAGGTGCCGAAAGGAGATGGGAGTAACAAGTCCGAATCGAAGCGTAAGTTGCTGTGTCTTCCTTGTGCTTTTCTGTTTTGTGTAGATGAGGATAGCCATGTTATGGATGTAGGGGTATAGTTCGGAAATATCGTAGCTTTTGATACACTTGTACCAAAGGGACTTGGTGAATGTATTGGACCAACAAGATGGACAACTTGACATGCGATTTGTGCAAGTGCTTTGATGAATTGATGTACCAATTAGAAAATAGCTTGTACAGTAAAACTGGATAATGGATTATGCACACTAAGCTCAAGTTGTAGTTTTATAACGTGAGAGCGCTGACTACTTCACTTCTGATGGAATTGCGATTTTGTGGCGTGCAGAGGAATCCAACACAGATGAACAGTGGAATTTTCAGGAGAATGCTATGAAACAACTGCAGAATTTCCTTGCACCTCTATTGATTCTTGGCTTGATGCTCTCATCCATGTCTTCTAGCACAGCAGACCAGAAGGAGGTGATTTTAGTTGTTCCCTACTCTGTTAACTCCTGTCCAAATAATTCTGCAGGTTATTGTTATTTTCCCTTTGCCCCTTTCTTTATGGCTATACAGATTAATTAAATGGTCAGCCGTGTTCAGTTGCTTTGTTCAAAACTTGCATATTTGGTCTGTCATGAAAACGTCAGGAAAAATGGAGGGAAAAGACTATTGCCACCATAAGGACTTTAAAAGGCTACACTGCCACCTGCAGTCAAATTCGTAACATTTGTTAGTTAGCTTTTCATAATAGATACAAGCAGTGCCAAACAGTAGATCCATACCTCTAACCATGAGATTTTATCATGGGCCTGAGAAATTGCAGCAGAAACATCTGCACTTTCTCCTTAGATGGTTTGACCTGATTCCTACATCAGACAACAGATAGCATATCATGATCAATGTACAAAGATTAAGTTTATATAGATGAGTGAGAACTGAACTCATAGCGGTAGTACGCTATTGCAGAATAGTCTTTGTGCAATTTCTTGGCCCAACAAGACGTTTTTTCTCTTACTGTTTTTTATTTGTGTTGACATATCTATCTTACTATCCGGTGCTGGAAAATTGTTGGTTCGTTACCATGTGTGCTGCACTTGTAGTTTTCTTTTGTTGCCTTTGAATAGGAATGCAATCTTGGGAACTATTTGGTTTTGAGTAACTGATTATTTTTTCAGACTACGGTTTCATAATTAACATATTTGTTTGCCTATTTAGTGTATGGATAGCACATATTCTATAGTTTAATGGTCCATTACAAGATCTTGTGCTTCAAACATCTGCAGATAAGCTTCCAAGAATTCAAGAATAAGTTATTAGAACCTGGTTTAGTTGATCGCGTTGTTGTTTCAAATAAATCAGTGGCAAAGGTCTACGTCAGGAGTTCACCACAGCCAAACAGCCAAGGCCAAAATAGTGATACCTACATTTCCACCAGTGATATTCCAGGAAGGCCTGCTCCCAGCAGATACAAGTATTACTTCAATATTGGTAGTGTTGATTCCTTTGAAGAGAAGCTAGAGGAAGCCCAGGAAGCTTTGGGGATAGATCCACATGATTATGTCCCAGTAACTTATGTTGCTGAAGTAAATTGGTTCCAAGAAGTGATGAGATTTGCCCCAACAGCGTTTCTTGTTGGACTGATATATTTTATGGGGAAAAGGATGCAGAGTGGTTTCAATATTGGAGGTGGTCCTGGGAAGGGAAGAGGTGGTATTTTCAACATTGGAAAAGCTACAGTGTTAAAGATGGACAAAAATTCCAAAAATAAGGTCAGTTCCTTCATTTCTTGTGTCACTCTTTTTACTATTCCACTTGGTGCTATTTTGAAGGTGACAATAAAATTCAACCTGATTCTTTTACAAGCACAGGAAAATCCTCGAGCTCCAATATCTCCGATTGTTTAGTTTTGCAGTAGCTCGATTTACCTTTTTTAAGAAGTAATGCAAGCTACGTGAATTCTTGGGTGTGTCTTTTCAATAACACCTGTTTTTCTGTTGGTCCAGGTGTTTTTTAAGGATGTAGCTGGTTGTGATGAAGCTAAACAGGAAATAATGGAGTTTGTGCATTTTCTTAAAAATCCGAAGAAGTACGAAGAGTTGGGAGCCAAAATACCCAAAGGTGCTCTGCTTGTAGGTCCTCCTGGAACAGGGAAGACTTTGCTTGCCAAAGCTACAGCAGGAGAGTCTGGTGTGCCCTTTTTGTCTATTTCTGGTTCAGATTTCATGGAAATGTTTGTTGGTGTTGGACCATCCAGGGTGCGGAACTTATTCCAAGAAGCTCGGCAGTGTGCACCTAGTATTGTATTTATTGATGAGATCGACGCAATTGGTCGTGCGAGAGGACGTGGAGGTTTTTCGGGCGCAAATGATGAACGTGAGAGTACTTTGAACCAGCTGCTTGTAGAGATGGATGGATTTGGTACAACTTCTGGTGTTGTTGTTCTTGCTGGGACAAATAGACCTGACATCCTGGATAAGGCATTGCTAAGGCCAGGAAGGTTTGATCGCCAGATAACAATTGACAAGCCAGATATAAAGGGTCGTGATCAAATATTCCGCATATATCTTAAAAAGCTTAAGCTGGACAATGAACCGTCATTTTATTCACAAAGGCTAGCTGCTTTGACACCTGGGTTTGCTGGAGCTGACATTGCCAATGTTTGTAATGAAGCTGCTTTAATAGCTGCAAGACATGAGGAAACTCAGATTACAATGCAGCATTTTGAGTCTGCGATCGATAGGATCATTGGTGGTTTGGAGAAGAAAAATAAGGTAATATGACTGCCAGTTTTATAATCATCTACTCCTGTGAACTTATAGATGCAAACCTACAAAACTGATTTGTGTTTGATCTGTTTCAATATCTAATCCCAGTAGTACGATTTGGATCCCAATTAAGTGACTTGGCAGCCTTATTTTATGTGTAAAATATTTTTTTCTCTACGAGTAGTATTTTTGTTCCTTATTCTGGCATCTGAGCATGTTAATCCTTTTGCAGGTCATTAGCAAACTGGAGCGTCGTACTGTTGCTTACCATGAATCTGGACATGCTGTTGTTGGATGGTTCTTGGAGCATGCAGAGCCTCTTTTAAAAGTTACCATTGTTCCTCGTGGAACAGCTGCTTTAGGCTTTGCACAGTACGTCCCAAATGAAAATCTTTTGATGACAAAAGAGCAGCTTTTTGATATGACATGCATGACCTTAGGTGGCCGAGCTGCAGAGGAGGTACCTTTTTTATGTCTCCTTTTGGCTGTTGTTTTATGTTAAATAGCCAGGATTCATGGATATTTCTCCCAAATTTCTGTGTTTTAGACGCTAACAATTTCAGGCCAATGAATGGGTTTGAATAAAATGAATCAGTTGTTATTTTTAACTTGCTACATTGCACAAGAACATTAATTATTGTCTGCTAGGTTGACATTTCACCAATTAAATTATGATGGTATAGTGAATATGATCAATGCTGTCACATTTTGGTAGAAAATTCTGGTTTATTTGGTTAATCAAGATACCACACCATATGAGACTCTTGATCGCATTCGAAGGGAACAAGAAAGACAATAGTATTTTCCCATCATCTGCCCTGCTCGTGTGACATCTACGATCCTTAACTTGTACATGCATCATTATATTTATTCAAATTGGTTGCTTTGCACCAATTTTGATGCTTCTTCTAAATGTAGATATATAAATATATATATTCTAATTTTGTTACTGCAAAACATGCCAAAACATGCAAAAATGATCAATTCCCTGTGTTATGCCAATCCTTATGTTGTGTTATCCATTTATTTTGTGGATCTCTGTCAAATCTTTCACAATATTACCACCGGTAGTTCTTTGTAAACATATTAATTGAAAGGTTCTAATTGTGCTTTGTTTCAGGTTTTGATTGGAAAAATCTCAACAGGTGCGCAGAATGACCTGGAGAAAGTTACCAAAATGACATATGCACAGGTTGCCGTATATGGTTTCAGCGAGAAGGTTGGGCTTCTATCCTTCCCTCAGAGGGATGATGGCTTTGAAATGACCAAACCTTACAGCAACCAGACAGCATCCATTATCGATGAAGAGGTCAGGGAATGGGTTGGCAAGGCCTATAAGAAAACAGTTGAACTGATAACGGAGCACAAGGTGCAAGTAGCCCAAATTGCAGAATTGCTGCTTGAGAAGGAAGTCCTCCACCAGGACGATCTGACTAGGGTACTAGGAGAACGCCCATTCAAGGCAGCAGAGCCAACCAACTACGACCTCTTTAAGCAGGGGTTCCAGGATGAAGATGATAAGAGCCAAGAGCCAGCAAAGAATGCCGAATTGCCTGGTGATGATGCATCCCCCTCACTTGGCGAGGTTGTACCCACGTAGTTTTCCACAAAGTTGCAGCTGTACATTGCACGCTCATTCGGTAGATTCTTGTTTGTTGTTGCAGCATAAGAAACTGTATAAATTAGCGCCCTCGTCTAATTATGTCATTTGTGGAAATGCATTTGGATCCCCACAGGTGGCGCCCCCTGTTGAACAAATATATGAGCCAGTCAAGGTTAATGCTTGATCTTGTCATGGCTTCACCAAACGTTCTGAATCTTGTATTCTTTTTTTTTTTAATGAAAGATTCCGTCGACTGACGAGATGGCGCAAAAAGAGTTTGTCCCATCTGACATGCTACATCGAGTCAAACGAGGAATGACTCGGATAAGTTCTTTCCAGAAAGCTTGCCATTTTTAGCTGGAAGTGAAATGACTTGCATTTTCACGAATGATGTGTCGGGGAGCTGTGTAGTGTGTACTCATATGATGCCTGTAATAGAATCTGTGGAAACGAATGAAATGTTATGGCCTTTTGATCAGGGAACCTGTGTGGTTTACTTTGTTCGACAGAGTGTTCTAATCGTAGACAAGCACGAGCATAGTGGACAACGTTAATGCAGGTTTGCAGTATGATATTTGATAAGTTGGGAGGATAATGAAATGGATCAGACTCAACAAGGGTAAAATCTTGCAAAATTTGGCTGTGATATTCACATATCCAGGACAAGCCCTACAATGCCTGACATTTTTTCAGCATCTAATGGAACGAGATAAAGGAGAAAAAAAATGAAGATATACGGTAGTATCACAGCTATCAGCTATGGAGAAAGAAGATACAAAAAAATGTACATTTGGCTTAGGGTACCCTTTGGCTTATGGTAAGCACTATGCAGCCATGGTAAAATGCTACAAGGCTTGAGGTCGCCCGGCGGGCCAGCCGTCCAGTTGAGGACCGTCTGCCCGGTCTTCAAGAAGACTCCGTCGCCGTGCGGGAGCTTGCGCTCGAGCCCGTTCAGTATCTGGTGACTGGAACGCGTCTCCCGGCTGCGCAGGCTGCGGGAACAGCACGGCCCGCTTCATCGCCGGGCTCGCGAGGAGCCGCTGCTTCCTCAGCACCACCTCTGCCGGTATGGACGTCAGCATGGTGTCCATCCTGACGATCAGGAGCAAGATGATGATCTGGAGGATGATGACCTTCAGGAGTAAGATGATGCTGATACTTCTATTTGACGGAATACTTAGCTAGTTTGGCTTTTATCTGCGCAATCTTAGAGATCTGGCTATTAGGGGTTATCTTTTGCTGTTAGTATAGAATGTTCGTAGGGGTGTCTATAATGGTCTGTTATGTCTTTGGTACTGTTTGGTGTCCGGTTTTATCCTGTCTTAGTACTTCTGTCTATGAACTTCTGGATTCTGTATTGTTGGTTCCGTTACTCGGTTAATGGAAATGGGAAATTCCTGCGTTAAAAAAAAAGGATGTTGTCCAGCCTCCGAACGTCCTCCTCGGCGACGAACACGCAGATGTCCTCCCAGGGGATGGCGTCCGCGAAGGGCAGGACGATGTCGTCCGCGATGATCACCGGGATGCAGCCGAACACCACGGCCTCCACCAGCCGGGGGCTCCATGAAGCCCAGCCCATCGGGCAGAGGCAGAACACCGCCCATTACATGTCCTTGTAGTACGGCGCCGGGTGGTCGGTCGAGACGTCGAAGAGCGGGTTGCTCTTGAAGTTCTCCCAGACGGACGCGCGAGCACCTCTACAAGAGCAAGGCACGGTACGCACGCTCAATCATCAGGGATCGGTGCTGCTTGTAGGAAGACACGGCAGGTGTTCGATGCATTTTCACCTCGTGTAGTAGCCACCCTCGGGATCATTGCTGGTGTCATAGAACAGGCCGCGAAAGTACACGAAGATGGACCGAGGGGTGCCCGGAGGGACAAGGTGAGCTTGCATTCTCCACGGCGGCACGTACGGCGGGATGGTGATTGAGCTGTCCTTGAGGAGCTGCTACTCAAACTACAAAACATTCAACTGAATGGGGCAGAAAATGAGGTGGAATGGGTCCTTGACAAATCAAGGAGGTTCACGCCTAAATTCTTATACAGGTTCCTGACCTTCGAATGGGTCATCTGCAGAGGGGCTAAGATAATTTGGGCGACTAAATTATCCCTTAGGATCAAGATTTTTTTTGTGGCAGATGCTCCACAACAAACTACCAGTGACCTCCTCTCTTAAGAAAAAGGGTTGGAAAGAGAGCAAATCTTGCTGCCTGTGTGATAGAACAGAGGATATCGACCATGTCTTCTTTGGCTGCGCTCTCGCATAGAGTGTGCTAAGAGATTCCTTTGGTTGGAATGGCTTCCCCGCCTTGGTGTCTGATTTATAGGCAAGTTGGCTTTCCAGGCTGTTTAACATCACTCAAAATCTAGGGATTTTCCTCTTTGCAGGTGTGGCTTGGGCGCTACAGAGGACGAGGAACCTTATGGCGATCGAGAAGAAGTTCCCTAAAAAGCCAGATGAAGTTCTGATCTTAACTGTATCATTCGTGTAGAAAATGGAGTATCCTTCTTCATGATGACGATAAAATCTTGGCGGACAGCTCCTCAGCCCAACTTCAGAGGTGGGTGTGTGACTTCAATCCAACTCCCGGACCCGTTTCTGATGTGGGTGAAATCTAACTAGTGCAGTCGGATCGGATTGTAATAGGCTAGTTTTTTTCCTTCTGATCCTATACTGCTCGTTGCCTCGTTGGTATCCCTAGCTTCTCTGCTTCACTTTGCGTTCGTCTCCGTTTCGCTGTATACTCTTTTATAGGCTTTCAATACAAGCCTAGCATTATTCTCCTTAAAAAAAAAAAAGCCATGCAATGTATTATTGTGACTTGGTCTATCTGATAAGATGCAGTAGTAACCTCTGAACCCATGATGTATGATTACAGGATCTGAAATGGAAGAGAGAGCAAGCATCTCAGCCAAGCGACCGAGTTGGTTCAGGCATCCTTCTCTGCATGCGGAGGAGACTTGGAAGAGGAAAAGATTGCCGGACTTCACAGGAAATGAGTACCTGCTAACGATATCGCACACGAATCATCTCATGATAGATGATATCAAGACAGAAATTTTTTGTTCTGAATCAGGGCAAGGCTGTCGTGGTCTCGTGGATCATCAGCTGGCTTTGCCACCTTCCTCCAGGTCACGTCTCCGTCTCTCAAGGCCTTTTGATTTGCTTGTGCATGCAATCCCTTCACATGTAAGAATGGGGGTAGGAAGCCAAGCTAGATAGCTAGAAAAGTTGTGTGATCGGCATGGCAGACTTGGAGTGGATGCACTCGCGGTCACTTGTCACTCAAAGTAAGGATTCAACCACTGTTGATTTAACAGATTATTTAGGGGTTGGTGGAGCCCTAGAGGCCCAAAAAAAACTGGTAAAATGTCTGTCAAAGTGTCAACTGGTTAATAAAATAAATGTTTTCAAGTTAAAATTAAACAAAAATTAGGCCATGATTCGAAACTGAAACGTGAGCTTCGGTTGATTATATAAATATATCTAGATCATTTTTCTTTTAGATATAGGGTCTTTGACCCTACCTTCGTCGGAGGCACTGCGGGAGCCAAGATTCGAGCCTGCTGGCCGGCTCCTCCCTGAGCTTTACCAACTGCACCGCAAGCAGTTCCCTATTTAGATCATGTCATGATCTCTCCAACCAAATTTCGTTTGAACTTTAGTCACCATTTCCAAGAATTTTCTAGGTGGGACGCACTACAGATATATCTATCCTCCCCATATAGTTATCGAAAAATTGCATATTCCAGCGGAGAAGATGAGAGAATTGTGCGTGTCAACTAAGACATGAACGCATACAAAGTCTTAAACTAAACAATATAAACAGTAGACACAGGACCGACCTTGGGATCGAGTGGGGCGGCCGCCCCAAGCTCCCAAAATCCATACATATACATATATATATATATACACATATATATATATACACATATATATATACACATATATATATATATATACACACATATATATATATATATATATAATCTCGCTTCGAACCACCAAAATATCTGACCGGGCTAAGTAGACACACGCCTAGGTTGACTTTAGACGCACTCCAAAGCTACAGAGAGTGCTTGCACGGACCACCTTTTCCAAACAAAAAAAAAGGTGCTTGCAAGGGCCGGCCTCTCTCGGTTTAGCAGCAGCTAAAAGGCAGCTGAGACCGACGTTGATGCGACCGTCGAGAGCTCACCAATCGGTGGATCGAGCAGCCGAACAGCACGCGAAAGCTACTGAACGAAACAAAAGACCAAGTGGAATCGTGAAGCATGGAGCACGCCAGAATTGCCAAACGGAACCATGCATGGCCGGATCACCTACGTGCCTTGGTCCTTGGTCGCCTCACCTGTCGAGACTCGAGAGTGCAACCTATGCAAGCACCTCGATCTCCAATGTATATATAGCCACCCCCCGTGCGTCTCTAGCATCATCGCATCAGTAGCGGAGTGCTTCATTAACTTGTCAAAGGAGAGAGAGCTCGAGGAGAGTGTAGCAAGGAAAAAAGAAGAGCAATGGCGTTCTCCACTCCTCTCGCTAGCGGCGCGCCTCTCGTCGTCGTCGCGGCGGTGATCCTGCTCGCCGCCGCCATGGAAGCTGAGGCCGACACGAGGCACTACCAGTTCGATGTAAGCTTACTGCATGCATGCATCCGTACGTTGTCTCGATGCAAGTGAATTCTGACCATATCGACAACTAACTGATGTCGTTATGATGCAATTATTTTCAGGTGCAAATGACGAGCGTGACGCGGCTGTGCAGCACCAAGAGCATCGTGACGGTGAACGGGCAGTACCCGGGGCCGACGCTGTTCGCGAGGGAGGGCGACCACGTCGAGGTCAAGGTGGTGAACCACTCCCCCTACAACATGAGCATCCACTGGCACGGCGTGCGGCAGCTGTTCAGCGGGTGGGCGGACGGGCCGTCGTACATCACGCAGTGCCCTATCCAGCCGGGGCAGAGCTACGTGTACCGATTCCAGATCATCGGGCAGCGCGGCACGCTGTGGTGGCACGCGCACATCTCCTGGCTCCGCGCCACCGTGCACGGCCCCATCGTCATCCTGCCCCCGGCCGGCGTGCCGTACCCGTTCCCGACGCCGTACGAGGAGGTGCCCGTCATGTTCGGCGAATGGTGGAGGAACGACACCGAGGCGGTGATCGCGCAGGCGCTGCAGACCGGCGGCGGCCCCAACATCTCCGACGCGTACACCATTAACGGACTCCCTGGCCCTCTCTACAACTGCTCGGCTCAAGGTTAATGATCAGTTTGTTACTACTACTTTGAAAGCGTTGTCCGTGTGTGCAACGTTTTGTGGTGAGCTTAATGTTCTGTCACTGAGCTGCTAGTTGGTGTGCATGCAGACACGTTCAAGCTGAAGGTGAAGCCTGGGAAGACGTACATGCTCCGGCTCATCAACGCTGCACTCAACGACGAGCTCTTCTTCTCCATCGCCAATCACACGCTCACCGTCGTCGACGTCGACGCGGTCTACATCAAGCCCTTCACCGTCGACACCCTCGTCATCGCGCCGGGGCAGACCAGCAACGTGCTCCTCGCCACCAAGCCATCGTACCCCGGCGCGACCTACTACATGGAGGCGCGGCCGTACACCAACACGCAGGGCACCTTCGACAACACCACCGTCGCCGGCGTCCTCGAGTACGAGGACCCCTGCCCCTCCGGCTCCTCCTCTTCCGCCAAGAATCTCCCGGTCTTCGCGCCGACCCTGCCGCAGATCAACGACACAAACTTCGTGTCCAACTACACCGCGAAGCTCCGCAGCCTCGCGAGCGCCGAGTACCCGGCCGCCGTGCCGCAGCAGGTGGACCACCGCTTCTTCTTCACCGTCGGTCTCGGGACGCACCCCTGCGCTGTCAACGGGACGTGCCAGGGCCCCAACGGGTCCCGGTTCGCGGCGTCCATCAACAACGTCTCCTTCGTGCTCCCCACGACGGCGCTGCTGCAGTCCCACTTCACCGGCAAGTCCAGGGGCGTCTACGCTTCCAACTTCCCGGCCTTCCCGCTGATGCCGTTCAACTACACCGGCACGCCGCCGAACAACACGAACGTGATGAACGGGACCAAGGTGGTGGTGCTTCCGTTCGGCACCAACGTGGAGCTGGTGATGCAGGACACGAGCATCCTCGGCGCCGAGAGCCACCCGCTGCACCTGCACGGCTTCAACTTCTACGTGGTCGGCCAAGGGTTCGGCAACTTCGACCCGGCCAACGACCCGGCCAAGTTCAACCTCGTCGACCCCGTCGAGCGCAACACCGCCGGCGTGCCTGCCGGCGGCTGGGTCGTCATCCGCTTCCGTGCCGACAACCCAGGTCCGTGTTAGCTAAGATTCCCCAGCGATTCCATGCACGTTCTTTTCCTAAGCTCATTCTATCTTTGGGCACGTGTGTGCAGGTGTGTGGTTCATGCATTGTCACCTGGAGGTGCACATGAGCTGGGGTCTGAAAATGGCATGGCTGGTGCTGGACGGCAGCCGACCTGACCAGAAGCTCCCTCCACCACCGTTGGATCTGCCAAAATGCTAGGCATAAGAGAGTCGCAACAACGGCCAAGATCGATTGCTTCGCTTCATATTCATAGTTGTCCATCGCATCGTTTGCTGCTTCGTTTCCTCTATATCGGTGGTCGCCGTTTTGGTATTCTACACGTCGCGATTGTTTCGTATAGTGGTCTGTGCTTTTTTGAATCAATTGATTTCCCAGGGACTGATCGTGTTTCTCAGCCACCTAATCTAGCTGTGTTTGTGTGGAGTTCATAATTTCATCGGCATTGTGAGAGGTTTGCGTCGGCAGAGCTTCCCTCTTACGAGTGCTTCTTGTAGCTCAAAGGCCTGATTTTGTATCTTGTATGTATAGCGCAATGTATGATTGCGCTTGTTGGGGTAATAAAATGTATATGTGATTGATTTCTGTCAAAGAAAGTGTTGTCTTGATCAATTTTCCTTACACAACTAGTACCAACTGTTTCTATTTACATTTTCCGTGATGCACTTTTTTAAGGGAGTGTTTCTCCACGTCAATGGACTGAAAACTTCCAGTCTTATTCCGTTGGATGATCCAATGATCAGTTCACTTTGTTCCCAGCGAGGCTGCGACTGAAAATCTCTCTCTCTCTCTCTCTCTCTCTCTCTCTCTCTCTCTCTCTCTCTCTAACAGCGCTGGCCTTCTTCCCCCCTGCCGCGTGCCGCCTCGCCTCTCATGTCTCTCAGGCAGCTCTTGCCACCGGATCTGTCACCACCAAATTAATATTCTGTTTTCGTCACCACTGCCAGCCGCCCACAAATAGTTTCCTCGCCCACGGCTCCGATAGCGCCGCCGCGACCTGGCCGCACCACCATGCACCACTGCTAGGCCTTTCGCTTCCCCTACATCCCTGTAAACCCAGTGCACCAGTGAACCCCAGGCCCTAATCTCCCTAATTCGCAGGGACGCACCATTTAAGATGCTTTTTTGTGTGAGAATAGTTGCCCCTCTTTTTTATGTTCTGAGAATGTTTTCTTGCAGCCTGCTCTTTCGCTCACCCTAGTTTTAGGGCTCTATCGAACTCTTTTGCTATTTAATATAATAAGCAGCTTTCCTGCCTATGTTTTAAAAAAACCACACCACGCTGGGTTTTATATTCAAATCATGACTTTGGAAAATATGTGCTATTACGATTCCTATTCTACTTGGACGAGAACTCCACCGGTGAACTTGTGGAGGCCATATGAGAATAGGGAGAGCTGCTATTTCATTGCATGGACAATGGAGGAAGCTGATTATAAAACAAGAGTATTACGATCAGAGCAACAAAAGAGGAGATTTAAAGAGTACATGAAAGCTACAAGAACATTCCCAAATTAATTAGTACAGTATACCAGTCGTCTACTCACTATATGTACACATACATAGCAAAATCAAACGCTGTCCATCCCATGATCGGTTCAAGCATCGTTTTCGTCGTTGGGAGGAAGGGAAGGGGCCGGTCGGGGGGTCACGAATCCACGACGACCTGGCACGCAGGTAACCAAACAATTGAACAACTGTACCCGTCTGCACTTGCACACACGAGCCTTTCGTTCCACTTACTCGCGTGCACCCATGAGAAGCCACTCCATGCATGCGTGTGATGCCTCGCACTGCATGTAGCTGCTAGTTCAGTGCGACACAAGCGATTTCAGCATAAGAAACGGCCGGCCAGCCTCGTTGCGTTCGACGGCGACATTTTACTCACTACAGCTCGATCTGTAGCCTTCGTTGCTCCTTAGCCACGCGCGCTCGCTCGATCTCTAAGCAGGGTGATTGATCGATGCATGGTGGGTGCGTGCGAATTGACGGCTCGGGCCGGCGTGGCGACCTTTCGCAAACCGTGGCTTGGGAACGCCCTGTGAGACTGTGACGACTGGTCGGTCGGTCGGTTGTTGTGGGCAGCTGAATTCAGCTACATACTGTGGCAGGCACCGGCTCTTGCAAATCGTTGAATATACCGGGCAAGATGCTAGCTGTAATGAGGAACTCGTCACATTACTATTGCGATACTCCAAAGCAAGATCAGGCTAGGTGACACTACGTACTCGGGACAGCGAGCTCTGCCGCCTGAGGCGATGGACTCTCGCGCCATGCATGCAGGCATCTCCCGATCACGTACCAAACAGAAACAGTCCAGTGAGCTTGACGCGTCTAGTTGAACCTGTCATAACTTGCCCAAACGGGAGAGTCAGATCGATCGGGGCCCGATCAAGAGAGGATGTGGAAAACACACCCATGAGTTTTTTTAGAAAATAGAAACTTGTTCCAGCTTTTGCTCCATGAGTGAACTTGCTAAAACAAGAATCAGACAGAGAAACATCACTTGTCTCTAGTTCATGAAGGCTAGCAGCGCCGCTGCACTATAGAAACGCACGTCCTAGTGCCAAGATTCACTGTTCCGATCTCATCTTGAGGGCAAGATACCAATGAAAGACGAGAGGAAGAGAAATTTCCACAAGCGCATGCGGACGCAATGCTTATCAGGGGCATTCTGTTAAGTCCAAAACTTTATTGATCTCGTAGGATCTTCTAGCCTAATGAGCATGAACACCTAATTTCATAAGTAAATCATCACTAACCCAATTAGGAGGTGTCTCTAAGGACCGCGAAGATCTCGTGCCTGCTCGGTGCAGGCATGCATGAGATGGTTGTCGATGTAGATGTCGTGTGTAGCTCATGACCTCGTTTTAGCGATGATGTCAATATTGGCAGCGTAGAGGTCGTCGACACAGATGGCCGGTGGCGGCGTTGGTCTTCAACCCACTGCGACGCTCCTTGATCAGTAGGTTAATAGGGTGGCCTTCACCGTCAACTCACACTCTACGTGAGAGGCCAAGACCCCTTCGACTAGAGTGTGGGGGTTGGGATCAAGCTGTGGTCAGTGTTGGTTAGTGCCCCTGATCATGGTGCCCCCCTAGGGAGGCAGTTTGCGATCCCCTCATCCCTTAACTACGAGAAGGCTCTAGAGGCAGGGCCATCCAGAGCCCGATGGTGGTTGTCGGAGGTGACGTCGATGGCTAGGTTGAGGGAGACAATTTGTGACTCCCTCGGCCTTTAACCGTGGTGAGGCTCCAGAGGTAGGGCCATCCAGAGCCCTGTGATGGGTGCCGAAGGTGATGCCGATGGCTAGGCCAAGGGAGGCAGTCCGCGACCCCCTCGGCCTTTTTTGGCGACGGTCGAACGAAGGGCCCGTCTCGCACCTTTCGTGCAGTGCGCATTGCATGGAACATTATTCCCCCGACCCCCTTGCATCTTATGGTCATGAGCGCGCAGAGAGCGTGTTCTATCAGTGCCATTGTCATGTATGCCATGAGTGTATACATACGCGCATGCATGTATGTATGTGTATATGAAATGAAGTAATTTTTGAGTTAATCAATAAGCTGATTTGGACCTTGACGGTACTAAGGCTATACCCGTCCCACGCCTCTCTGGTATATAGCAATGCTGGAGGGTCTGGGACCTTGACGGTACAGAGGCTATGACTGTTCCACGCCTCTCCAGCATGTAGCAACGCCGGTGGGTCTAGGACCTCGACGGTACTGAAGATATGCCCGTTCTACGCCTCTCCGTTATGTAGCAATGCCGAAGGGTCTGGGACCTGGACGGTACTGAGGTTATACCTGTTCCATGCCTCTCTGGCATGTAGCAATACCGGAGGGTCTGGGACCTCGACGGTATTGAGGCTATGCCCGTTCCATGCCTCTTCGGCTTGTAGTAATACCGGAGGGTCTAGGACCTCGATGATACTGAGGCTATGCCCGTTCCACGCCTATCTGACATGTAGCAATGACGGAGGGTCCACACCCCGCTGGCACAGAGGCTATGCCTTCAAGATGTCGACTGGGCCATATCTCTCCGGCACGTAGGTTACGCCTTAAAAGATACCAGAGGGTTTCTTACCTCTCCGGCACGGAGGCTATCGCCTTCAAGATGCTGAAGGGTTTTCTTAAGACATCTTCATGTGCAAGGTTTTTAAGACATCTATGTTTTGCAAAGGTTTTCAAGACATCTCCGTGTTACAGAGGTTTTGAAAACATCTCTGTGTTGTGTAGGTTTTCAAGACATCTCCGTTTTGTGGAGGTTTTGAAAACATCTCTGTGTTGCGGAGATTTTCAAGACATCTCCATTTTGCGGGGGGTTTCAAGTGTTGTGCACCATTTGAGAAAATGTGTGACTTAAGTTTTACTGTCTACTGTTGGAACAGAGATATAACTTAAGTTTTACTGTCTACTATTGTTACCAAATAGTTATCTATTGTAGAGGCCCTTAATAGCTAGGCCAACTACTTTTAGAGAACGCTGCCCCTTCTGTCTTGAAAATTTAACCAACTAGGTAAGCTATTGCTAGGTGGTCATGGGCGTACCTTTGCCGAAATAAGTCCTCCCTAGCAAGGTCAGAGGCCCGGAAGACCTCGTAGCTCCTAGGTAGGGAAAAGGTTGGTCTCTCCAGCCTATGTCATTCGCCGAAGGGTCTTGTCCTCGCGGACCTTTTGGACACCCAGGGCCCTCCTGCCAGAGCCCTCGTCCTTTGTCATGACCAACTCACCTAGCATCGAACCTGGAGTGGGAGGCACTCCAGAGGCCCCAACTGCTCTGGTGGTTCAGGCGGGACCCCTTATGCTGAGGGCATGCCGAACTCTGTTCTGGGTAGGGTTGTTGGTGCGAATTAATCCTCGTCGTTGGGGTATAGTACCATTAGTGGCAGAGTAAGAGGAGGTAGAGCAGGCCGAGGGAGGCTCAGTAAGGTCAAGAGACCTACCCAACAACCCGTTCCAGTTTTACGACCCTTGAATCGCCTATCGTCGGCTCTTTCCCCTACCAGGCGTCCCTTCTATTTCATGAGGTACTTCGTCTGGAAGGCTATAAGGCTTCGGAAATTCTCAGTATTATGGCCACGTCTAGCTCCGTGCAGGATGCACTAGTACCCTCCCTCTGGTACTAGAGCCTGTGGTCGGCGTCGAAGGCGTTGGCAGGATCTGTGCGTAGCAGAGCCTATGGTCTCTCCGGAGCCCCCTTCTAGCAAGGGAGGTAGAAGAGGCTGCCTGACAGCCAGATTCTCAAAAGATTTCAGCTCGACAAAGGTGTCCTGGGCGCCATCACAAGAGACATCGTGAGGGTGGGCCCATGCATGAGTGCCCTTGGGCTCGAGCACCCAGAACCACTGAAGGTCAGCCTGCACAGCTACGGCCTCGGTCGTAACCCTTTGGGGTGCTGTGAGTCCCTCGCTACGCCATTGTTGGAAGACCTCCGCATAGACCGGGGCCTCAATGCCAGCCCGGGCCAGGGCCACCATCGGGTAGGCAGTGGCTAGAGGGTCGTTGTTCTGTCCGGTGGTGGAACTGGTAGATGTACATATCTTGCATGGTTATTGTGGTCGTGTGGACCCTCGCACAGCCATGGCCGGGGAGTCGATCTCCTGTGCTACGGCCTTGGTGGTCTTCTTTTAGGTGGTATAATACCCCTCTTTATACTTCTATGTTCGAGTCCCCACGGATAGCGCACTGTTGGTGCAAGAAAATATCTTCCACGAACAAGTGTGAAGAGAGTCTTCTCTAGAGAGGAGACTCAACCTTGGAGAAGAAGTGGAGAGGAAGGAATACCAATGTGTTCAGCACCAAGAGATTAGTCCTTGGCCTGATAGCCATGGGTCTATATTTTTTATAGTGCCATTTGGGGTGTAAGTATATAAATATGCCCTTACAGAGATAGCGATGCAAATTACCGCCATGCTACAGGGACTTGGGGCTAGTCAAATTACACAGTCTGGGTTCAAACAGAAGACATTTACCTCTAACTAGAAGATATTATCCACTATGACAAATGCAATGGTGTAAGTGACCCAGAGGGTGCGATACTCGACCGATCGTCAATTGCTACATAGTGCCGCACTGTCCCGAATGTCAGGATGACCTCCACTTGCATTGGGATGTCAGGATGGCCACCACTTGCACCAGCATTAAATACTAGTCACTTCATTGCAGGCGAAGGACGGCTCGTGCCCCCCTTTAGCTGATTTTTCTCCAAGGTTTGATGACCCACTCCCCGGGTTTCAGAGAGCTTGCCCAGGCTTCAGAGGACTGGGGCTCTGGGAGGCTAGAGCTTCGGGAGATTGGGGCTCTAGAGAGCTCCGGAGCCCGGAGACCCGAGAGGCCTTCGGGGACATGAGATTCATAGACATAGGCTGATGGGGACATAAGTGTTAGGGGTCCTTCTTTGAGTTGTTTGATTTGAAATCATAGGAAAAACTTTAAATCCCCCATCATTGATATCTCAAACCTCTTTGTCATAATCCTACTAAATTCTTCACAAAAGAGTTGATTAGTAGAACCAAATATAATAACATCGACATATATTTGGTAAACAAATAAATCACTGTCAACTTTTTTAGTAAAAAGGGTAGTATTGGCTTTACCAATCTCAAAGCCCCTTTTTTAACAAAAAAAATCCATAAGTCATTCATACCATGCTCTAGGTGCTTGCTTAAGCCCATAGAGCGTCTTATGGAGTTTGTACACATTATGAGGATACTTGAAATTGTTAAGATCCCTATTAATAGTACGACATTTATCCTATTAATCCGATCATTTCTCTTCTCTAATCACCATTGACCGGTAAAAGAAAATACCCTACATTCAATACATTTGCCTTGAGCTAGCCATCCCGCCGTACTTGATGAACACATCATCCGAGTCCCGATGCTTCTTCTAGGCTTATCACCAAATCTTCACTTAAGCTTGATGATGATGTTCATCCTCGCTTCCCATTTCGATCCTCTCTTGATCAAGCTCGATGAAGTTCACTTGATTACTTTCATACACCAAACATAGAAGATTTGTCTTTTCACATCATCTTTATCCGGTTCACCACCAAGGCATGAACTGCAAGCATCAAGCACGCAAGTTGTTCACGAAGCTTGTCTCGATCTTGCTCTTCCAACTCGGCACATTGAATATCTTGATTCAATATTTGCCTTCATATGGAATCTAACCTCAACTTACTCTTAAGAAAAATAGCACATGGGTTAGTCCATAAAACTCAATTTACAATTCCATACCTTCAGTTACTTGATCTTTATACTTATTGTCAATATTCTTAAGATCATCCTCAAAATCCGAGGTCTCTTCCTCTCTAGCTTCTTCTTCTTGGCATGAGCACCACTTAGAGATCAATGACATTGATGCATATCTTTTGATCTCATGGCATTCCTCAACAAATACATGTTTTATCACTTATGCATCTTCTATAAAATATCCTACAAACAATTCTCAACATAATTGTTAGTCTATAGGTATTATCACAACTTACCTGAGTATTATCTAGATTCATCTTGATGCATTTCTTTTAATAACATGACATTCCTTAATGAATTCATGCTCAATCCTCCATGCATCACCTATAAAAATAACCTACTAACAATCTCAACACAATTGTTAGTTCACATGTATTATCATTCATTACCAAAACCACACTTAGGGGCTAGATGCACCTTCAATCTTCCCCATTTTTGTAATTGATGGCAATCTCTTTTGATGGTTATATTTGAAATATAAAGTTCTTAGTATATATCTAATCCGAAGATACAATGTATATTAATATTATGTTTTGGTAGCATCAAACACTACTAAGATTTTGATGCTAGTAGAACTAAACATATGTAACTAAACATATAAAAGATGAAGTTCTTTAGTATACATATAATCCGAAGATATAATGTATATTAAGATCATATTTTGGTAGCATCAAACACCACTAAGTTGTTTGAGATTATCAAAACCCACTTTACTAGCATCAAACATCACTAAGGGTTTTGATGTTAGTAGAACTAAACATATGTATATGGCAAACTCCCTCACAATTTATGCATGTGCGAATGAATATGGAATATTATTGCATATATTGTCTATCTCAAATTTTGAACGGAGTTTTATTTATACATATGAAGCAAGCATGACAATGTATATATCAAAAGTGAATATGCAATGCAAAGCAAAACCCTCTTGCTAATATAACATCTACAAATTCTCCCCTGATTGACATCAATGCCAAAATGTAAGAATTTTGGAGAACTTACCAAATAGAGAGAACTTGCCCAAAAAGAAATTCTTCCCAAAACTCATTAGCCATATCCCATGAAGGAATCATCAAAAACTAACGCACCACCACTTATAGTATGAGCTCAAAAAAAGTGCGCATTTCTCATAGATTGAGTGAAATTAAATACACTTATCCAATTATGAGCAATTTAAGGAGATCACACTATACAATGAATTCAAGGGTATCAAGAGATGCCAATTGAAAATCCAAGGCATATTAATTAAAAGAGATGCCAATTAAAAGAAATTCAATTGAAAACAAGTCAAGCATGAGTTCAAAAACAATATCCAAAACACAAGTGAGATAGATTAGACTCAAATTAAATATAGCAAAATTGTTGATATTATAACGAGTATTTCATTTATCATAAAGTATCAACATCTTACGAGCTTATATGTTCAATAAGGTCACTCAAAATGGACCAAGATTAAAGAGTTCAACACAATCCAACTTAAAATACAAAAGTTGAGATATTTCTAACCAAATCCAATAAACCTCAAGCAAAAGGATAAATTTTGTAATTTTCATCAATATTTCATATAAGAGCAAATAAACATTTGATATGAATTCTTTTGTATAGTTGGGATTGGATGAATCGTAAACATGATTATAGACTCCCAAAAAATATGTTACTTTAAATTGCTCAAATTTACAATAAAGAAGTTTTTAGTCACTTGCAAGAAAAATAATTTTTTGTAAGTTACTTTCATGCTACGATACAATCTACACAAGGTTGAATCTTCGACATTCATTGTATGAATTAAGAATAAGTTACGTAAAAACATTTGATTGATGTAGTAGATTTTTGCTCATTCTTGTTTGGCTTCACTTTGACACGATCATTCTTTATGATTCCAATTAAAATTGAAGTTGAAAGAGAAGATCTTTATGAATACTAATTGAAAGAAGAAGACATTCTTTATGATTTCCAATTGAAATGATATTTCTTTTGAAAAGACCTTGTCAATGAATTAGCCCAACATCCATTGCATCTTCATTGTACCTAAAACTTATTAAGTATAATTTGGTCCCCGAACTCATTAGGTATGTAAAGGTTAGTAAAAACCTCAACACATAGAGTTAACTCTATCATAAACAGTGCATATGAATATAAATTAGATACCAATTGAAGTCAATATGCATATTTTAGCTATTACAAACTTTTGATAGAGCCTTACTCTATATGTTGGATTGAAGGGAGCAAATATGCTATAGATATTAGATTTAAATAAGCATGCTCATTACTTCTAAGATCCATAAAGACATAATTTGGACAAAATGTTATATAAATTATGAAAACTTGTCCGAAATACATTTAAGGCACGACATCAACAAATGATCATTCACAAAGTTCAACAAATGAAGTAAGCAATATGGTTGAGTATATAATAAAAATAAAGGAATTGCATTCATGCTCAAAAGCTTATCTTAACCTAATATTTTGAAAAATGATACAAGAGATGAGATATCTTAACCTTAGCTTCTATAAACAAATTTCAAAAAAAAATTAATCATTAGAAGCACAAGGTTGAAAGGAAGATGATCAACAAATATTACCACTTTTATAATTACCATTTGTAAGTAAATACAATGGTATATTGAGATATCTCAAATGGTAATTGCAAGATAACATAGATCAACTTTCTTTCAATGAAGCATGTGCTGAAAGTTTAGAATTAAGCACTATGCTTCATGTCACATTCTTCACAAGATCAACTAGCATAAGTGAATTTTCATAAGTCTATTAGTTGATTTGATCCGAATGAGAAAATGATTCCAATTAAAATCTTGATATTAAAAGAGAAGTATAAACACAATGAAGATCTCAAGTTTCAATTAAAAACAAATGTGGATCAATTATTGGATATTTTGAGTCATTGATTCTTAAATGAGCTTGACATACCACATAGATACTAGATAAGCAATAATAGCAATTCTAAGTAGTATTCCTCAATTATTCACAATTCATGAGTAAGTAATATGCATAAAGTGTAATACTCCCTCATGATGTGATAATTCATTAATTTCTCGAAAGAGCCAAATAGAATCCAAATAAAGACAAGTAATATCAAATGAGCCTCTAGCAGTCAGACCTGGGAAAGGCGCGGTTAGACCACTGGAAGCAGAGGACTCAGAAACCTCTTTATATAACTCTGGCGGTCGGACCGGTATCATGGCGGTCAGACCACTGGAAGCAAAAATTTCATAAATCTTTGAGAGAGTTTGAGTTAAGATTTTGATTTTAAAAACAATTCTAATGAGATGATTTTTAATAACTCCACTAGCAACTCAAATCAAACATAACCATAGATGGAGTGTCTCAATTTGAAATTTTGCATCAACTTGCCATGATCATGAGAATGCATAGCATATAGAAATATGAGCATGTAAATCATGATGTGATGCTAGATAAGCAAAAAACATAAACTCTTACTCATGCATAGATACAAAACCTACACATGCAAAGGGTAAAAAACCTTCATTGGTTTCTTGGACCATCGGATATTCCAATTTTTCAATCGGAAGTGTCCATATGTGAAAAGTTCCAAAAATACTATTGGACTATGTATCTATCACAAAGATGAAAATATGAATTTTAAAAACACTTATCTCTTTAAAGACATTGTTATAGAGTGTTACCCATAGAGTGATATTGGATAGATGATTAATATTTTCCACATGACTTGGCACTTTTAGCAATATGATAAATCCTCAAATAATTAGCCAAATCTCCAATGCCCTCATTTTCATCTATAGATCATTTGATTGGCCTCTTGTCATATTTTTTTTTGACATGATCATTGAGCTTCTTAATGTTCTCTATAAGGTTAATTTCACAAGTAGAACTAGAGGAGACATTTTTGTTAGAATAACAAGGAATAATAGGCAATTCATTATTGGATATAAATTTTGGATCAATTGAAATTATAGGACAAGCACATGTTAAATCTACGTTATGCAAAGAAAGTGTACTATTATCCATATGAGGTTTATATGATTTTATCATTGTGAGAATTACCTCATAAGCTATTTCTAGCTTAGTATGAGAAGCTACAAGACTTCCATGAGTTTACAAAAGTTCATTATAATCTTCTTATAGTTTCACATACTTGCTAGTTAGCTTTTAAAGTTGAGCCCTTAGCTTAATATTTTCTTTCTTTCGAAGATGCTATAGAAGAAATATAGTTAGAAGCACAAACATCATCAATATAAGAATTAGTAAATTTGTCCATAGATATAGAAATAAAATTAGGACATGACATATCTAAATCCACTAAAGGCATTACATCTAATTTATCAATTAAAGAAACATGTTTAATCTTAAGATTCTCATAAAACTTGGATAAAGAACTATGGGATTTAACTAGCAACACTTTTAAGTGTTTTGAACTGAAATAAATATGCTTCAAAAGCTAAATCATAACATGATGCATAAGAGAGCAACAAACAATAATATTATTCATAAATAAAAAATGTAACCTACTCAAGGCTAGAGACTAGATACTTCAATATAAATACTTGTTACCGAGATGACATTGGTTCATAATATAGAAAGTTCGTCCTTATACGTGACTCTATTTTAGCATAAGGTGTGAAATTACTTCTTCACAAATGATTCAAGCCTCCAATGCCTCTTCAAGTACATATTAAATAATTCAAGCACCTTATGGTATCCAAACCATGTTGGGTACTTGAATGTTAGTCATAAGAGATTTAGGCACACAAATGGTCTTTGTATGAAGTTTATGTGAAATAACAACCTTAGCAATTATGGTACCATTTGTAGTCTTCCTAAGCAAATCATGATTATTGAAAAGAATAGTCTTAGGAGTGTTACTATTTGGACAATTCTTACCGATATGTCTTTTTTCTCGACAATTATAACAAGTCATAGTCACATTATCTTGCTTCATGCTGGTTTGCCTCTTTGATGTCTTTGGCTTCTCATCAAGTTTGCTAGGACAACTTGACACAAAGTGCCATACTTCCTTGCAATTGAAGCACAACATATAAGAGAGACTTTTCTCTTCTTTCTTGCTCATCTTCTTTGTATCTGATATTTCTTTTGATGCCTTCTATTATGCCTTGTTCGTTTGTTCTCCTTTTTTCTTGTGTGGAAATCAAGTTCACTCTTATCATCTATGCTTCTTTGATAATTCAAGATATCATCAAGAGCGGTCTTCGAGTTGCAGCATCCTTCTAATTTCTTCTTTAATTCTTGATCTCATATTTTAACTCTTTGTTCTCCTCTACAAGGTTAGTATCAATAAGCATAGAGAAAGAACTAGCATCTACATTTGAGCTACAAGGTATATCTATCGATGCATCACAAGAAGTGAATATATCAATTTTAGATGCAATGACTAAACTAGATACACATGGCATATCATCAATTAAATCACATATAATGCCTATGTCCATTTTGATATTTTCAGATAAATTGACAACAAGAGAATCATAAGCTTCTTTGAGCTTCTCATGAGTTTCACTAAGAATCTCATAAGACATTTTTAGCTTCTCATTAGATTCCTTAAGATCCTCATGAGACCGCTTTAGCTCCTCACATAAGTCCTTCAAAGAAGCATTTTCCTTCTTTAAATTTCTCATTTTAGATTTCTCTTTTCCAATATATTCGCCCATGCCTTTTAACATTTCTATAAGATCATTATAAGAATATTCATTATCATTATCATCATCATCAACAACACTTTTTACCTTCTTGTTGCCTTTTGACATAAAGCAACATGGTGATGTAGATGTAGTTGTAGATTCATCAACATAAGCACTTGAAGGAGAATAATCATGTTCATTGTTAGAGCTTGAGATGAAAGAATCATCCACAATCATCAACTCATCAATGTAATTACCATTTGTCATGTTGGATCCATCATATTTTTCTTACAATTTGATCCACATGTCATGAGCACTCTTTAAATTTCATATCTCATAGAACACACCTACACTCAAAACACTAAATAAAATAATAATAGAAGCAAGAACACAAATGAGACAATGATTTATTTCTTGAAGTTCGGATCCAACGATCCTATGTCTCCATTGAGGTACTCACAAAGAGTCAAGTCTCTTTTAACCCTTATCCTCACCAAGTGACCACGAAGGCCAAGCTTGGGTTTACTCAAAGCTTCATCTTCTCTTGCGGAGGAGAGGATGACCTTCACAAACTTTCTAGAATACTTCACAAGCTTGGGTGCTCTCCGGGTGATGCCTAGCCATCTAGGATCTCCAAGCTCCAAGAGTAACGAACGCGAATCCGTGGCTTGATGACGAACTCAAGTGCTCAAATGATGAAGTTATGCTCACTAGCACTCAATCTCACTTTTTCAACCCAACTCTAAAAAACTTTGTAAGATTTGATGCGCTAGAGGAGTGGGAGGGGCTATTGAATGGCTATGAATGTTCTTGTCTCGAGTTGATTCAGCAACAGCAACAAATGAATGGAGGGGGTGAGGGGGTATTTATACCCTTCCCAAAAAACTAGCTGTTACAGTATTTTTTTTTACTGACTCGGAGTATCCAGGTTCAACCTGGAGACTCCGGGTAAAACATTTAGACATTAACCGAGCACCCATGCTCTGAGCAAAATCCGGAGACTCCGGCAACCCAGAACATCCGGATTGGCTTAAAACCCAAAACCAAGCACCCCTTGCCGGAGCTAAACTTAGATACACCGGCAACCCGGGTTGCGGGGGGGGGGGGGGGGAGAGCCTAACCACTAGAGAGCCACCGGTGGTTGGCGTTCCACGGATGCATTTGGACGCTTCTAGGGAGGCTGAATCCACCATCGATCTCCCCCCCCCCTTGCCCTAAGGATTGACGAGCAGCAGTTTGGTCGTCTCCGGTCAGATCGGTGGGTGAGGATGGTCATCCCTCTGCTGATCGGCACTGTTCGCAGAGCCTCTAACCATGGTCAATAGCTGACTCTGAGTGGCCTGGTCATCGTCACAACCAGATGAGTCTGTACCATAACCAGATTGGTTGCCGACCGGGGCGGTACTGGGTGATGAGGGGATTGTTTGGGCACCAGGATTGATGTCCCAAGTGACCCCCATGACCTTATCGACTATTGAATATAGGACATCGACCTCAGGAAGATCCTACAGTGGTGCAAATCATAAAACCCTAACCCAGGAGAAGGCTTAGAGGCTGGAATTTTGGGAAAATGCTGAACTTACCATCCTGAGCCGTGCCGTCTCAGACAAAGGGAGATCGCATAGTGGAGGAGCATCGGAAGGAGGGTCATCATTCCTCGGGGTAGCCGACATTGGGATTTAGACTCGCGAGTTGACGGCCTCATCAGTAAGATCTGCTTAATAGGGAGACTTGAGAGGTCGCACACCCAACAAAAAACGCTAAGGAAATGGCTACAATATTACCTGCATAGCTCTCCCGAGAGATGTCATCAATCCCGGCGTACTAGAATGCCAAATGTGCTCTCCTCCGGAAGGGGCATAACCGACACTTGCTGAAATCATGGACAACGTCCGATCCCATTAGCCCGACCTCTCCAAGTTGTCTGATCCATTTGGTGAGGGTCAGTAGCTCCGAAGTTATCAATGGGATGCTCCCCGAGTTGTCGGTGATCTGCACTAGCGCGCTCGGCACGTGGAGGCTGTCCAAGGAGTTGTCTGTCGTGAGGTAGAACCGATCCTCCCTCCAGCCCGACTGCGATGACTTGAAGCCCACCTCGATGTAGGAGTTTATGGAGCCATCGTGGAGATGGAACCCGCAACTTCCGATGGCTGGCTTGATCATCGACCGGAATGTGTAGAAGAACCGAAAGAGGTTGAGGCATGGTTCGACCCCGACATAGTTCTTACACAAATGAGCAAAAATGCTCGGCATGAGAATGGAATTGGGGTTCAGGTGGCAGATGTCGAAGAAGGAAATGACGGTGGTAAAGAATTCAGAGAAGGGTGGCACAAGGCCGGCCAAGAAGAAGGAAACATACATCACAATCTCCCTCTAGAGGGGAGTAGGTGCGCTCTCCCCAGAGCGATACCTCGAGGTCAGGCGGCGGGTGAGAAGGCCGGCGTCGTACATTTGCCTCATCCTTGAAAAGCGGGCTCGCTGCCGGTGTGAGCCATCAGATGTCAGTAGAGTTTGCGGTGGCAAGAACAGTGGTTGAGATGAAGGACTATGGGCGCAAAAGCTTGGAGGCGAAGGGCTCTTGGCGCGAAAGTTTGGGGGCTAAGGGAGGCGCCATAAAGGTTTGTGAAGGACCTCAGTGCTCCAATTTAAAGGGTCGTCGTGGTATCTCAACCGTTGTAGGGCTTAGTCCTTTCAAAATTCTAAAAGCCACGCTTGGGGAATCAAAATTCCCTCGAGTCCGGTGCTATTTCGTTTTCTCCCCTCCCACGTTCTCTCTCTTTATCTCTTTGGACATTTAACCTCTTCTCAGGATGTGATTCCCTGAGTCGACCACTAAGGTGGGCCGCATCGACAACCACTCCCCAGGGCAGACCTGTGCTCACCTAGGTACCAAGTGATGCAACCGGACCTGACCACGACTACACGTCGCACAGTAACCACAACCACTCAGTCCACCATATCCTCGATGGAGCTTGGAGGCTACTATCGGTATAATAGGTAAGGGGGTGTCCACTCGACGGGCCCCAAGCTGTCACGTGTCAATAGACAGACGAATACCCTCAAGACCAAGGCCTCACCTTGCCACTAGGACAGGGCTCCGACGATCAGTCCTTTGGTCGAGGACAAAACCCTACGACTAAGGGCAAATATTCACATAGTCAATTAAATCATGTTTAATGCCACCCACTCAAGTATTTTTCCTTCCTTAGATATTCCCTTTCGGCGAGCAAGGTCGTGGGCAGGCATGGTAGCGTAGTAACCCATCCCGTAGCATTAGGATGACCTCGTAGACGAGTATGACAGTGTTCGATGGTGAGATGGGGCATGCAGGACGACCAAAGCAGGGCGTGCGTGCCTATCTTTCGTCATGATGAGTTAGGAATAGTTGGTTTCGTCAGGTGTAGGTATGCCATAGAGTTTGTCACGGTCATTTGTATATGCATCTTTTCTCTTGTTATATAAAAGGGGGACTTGGCTTGTAAGATGTTAAAAATATATTATGTAACAAGTTCATCTAATCTATAAAAAAATACATATGATATAAGGGTTATTATCTTATGGGAGGTCTGAATCTGAATAAATTTTTTGTGTTCTTGAAGCCATTAGATCTAACTAAAAAATATTGATCAACATGTCCATCTGTGAGGGATTATCCCCTATAGTGACAAGAGAGTAACACTATGCACCACCAATATTAGCTAGACATGGGTGTTGGAATCTGATTCAGATTTAGATGTTCGATTCGCAAAGAAAATTTGGACACGCAAAATACAACTCAGAATCTGACACATGCATTAGAATCTGACTCAGATTCAAATATCCGATTCGATAAAAAAAATTAGACATGGGTCTCCATGTATCAATGTCCACTGAAAATTGTCTAGGAAGAATACCAAATTAAACCAATCGTATTGTTGACCCCGTGTTACCGAAAATGGATACTCTGACTTTGCTAAGCTACTGTGACTTTAGCCTTGCTACAAGCTGCTGGATTAAAAATAGATGGTTAACTATAGTAATCTGCAATAATACTACAATACCTGGCCTACAGTAAATTCCTTATAATACTCGTATAAATAGTACACATGTTACGTAGTTTTACCGTACATTACTATAGCTCATCTCACAAATTACTTTTTACAATACTATTCATTCGTGCCTTCGGTTCAGCAAGTTAGAGGATCCATTTCCGTTGTTAGACCATCTCTAACAGCGGCTTCATCCCAGTCCCGAGCGGCATCCACGTCGGATGCCGCTCGGCGTCACCCCGCAAATGCGTCCAACGGAGTCGGTATCCAGGTCTACAGAGTAGCCGCATCCGTTTTGCTCACCTCAAAATTGTCAGCGTCGGCGAGCGTCCGCATCACTGTTCCTGCGCGCGTGGCACCTAACGGCCACTGCTCCCGCCAACTGGAGGAAGTCCAGAGTCGCGCGGGCAGAGGGGGAGGCGGAGGGAGGAGGAGATCCTCGGCAATGGCCGCCAGTGCCACAGGTAATGTGCAGACAGGTACTGGACAGCTCGACATAGAACCTGCAGCGCGGGCAGCAGTAGATCCTCGTCAGCGCGGGAGGGGGAGGCGGAGGGAGGGGGAGGCGCCGGAGGGGGAGACGGAGGGAGGGGGAGGCCCGGGAGAGGGAGGCGGAGGGAGGGGAGGCGCGGGGAGGGGGAGGCCGCCGCTAGAAGAAGAGATAAGAGAGGACGACGGAAAAAGAAGAGAGAAGAGAACGAAGAGGGTGGTTGAAGGAAAAGATTATAATATAGGAGAGAGAAAATGTGAAGTGAGTTTATGAGTATCTGTTGAAGATGGTTCGAAAAAAAATACTGTAATAATAATAGTGAATAATATAATAGTATTATAGATGATAAAATTTTAAGATAACAGTTAGAGATGGCCTCAACCGGTTCACTGCAATCTTCACACATCTCGCCTGGGTAGACCGCCAATCGCAACCCCGAGTCTTGCTGAACCCATTTTCCCCGCAAATCGACGGCCAGTCGCCCGCGCAGCCAAGCTCGCCCTTCCCGCCTGCGGCCGCCGCCCGTGTCGCCGATCTCGCTGCTCTCCGGTCGGACCACGCTCTCTCCCCGCGAAACAATCGCCGCCTCCGACGCATCCGCAAGCCACCTTCCCCCTGCCCCCTAACTCCCTCCACCGCATCACTGCATCAGCCCTCCGGCGCGGACCCGCGACGCCACTGGGCAGCGGGAGCGTTGACGACACCCAAACCCAACCGACCCAACCCGCAACGCGGCGCGCCCGAAAAGGGAAGGAACTCCTATTCGTTTCCTGCCTCATCTCCTCGCTTTCCGCTCAAAAAAAAAAAAAAATTCGGTCCGCAAAAAAAAATTTCGGTCCGAAAAAAATTCGCCGCACTGCTTAACCCACGCGATTCGCCCCCTCAAATTCCCCGTCCTTCTGGCTCGTTCGCCGCATCTGATCCGTTTCTTCTCCTCGCCGCGGATCGATTCGTGCGCGTGTGGCGGCTGTTGACTGGGCATTAGGGTTGAAGCACCGGGAGGATGGCGAGCCACGGCGCCGGGGCGGCCGCTGCATCCGACGCCCCGCACGCTGAGGTACGTGATGTGACTCGACATATGTCTGTCTATTTTTTTTTCCGTAGTTTAAATTTAGCTGCTGCTTTGATTCCAGCTTATCTCCACCGATTATGATGTGGTTGGTTTTTGTTGTGGATATGATGTAATTAGGAGTTGGGAAGTGCGTGATATGTTCTAATTACTACAGGTGTAGAGGATTCTATTTTTCATGATGGCGTACGCAATTTATTGTACCTTGGGGAAAATGTTTATAACATATACTTGAGCTACAATGATGTGTGCTGGTTTTAGGAAAATTAGATTTGAACTGATTAAATAATTAATGAAGATTGCTCTGCTAGTTGTATCTGTACCAGTTTTTATCAATCTGGTGTGTTATATTACATCGAATATGAAAGTTTTGAGCATACAGAGGTTACTGGTTAGAAGTTAAAACTATGTCGTCTGGGATCTTATGAAACGTCTAGTCACACCATCATTCTACTGGTGATTTTTTTGGCGGTGATTTTTTTTGGCACTGGTCTGAACTTAATATATTTCTACCCCACCTTTCTGGAATCACCATTTAGATTAGAGATGCACTGAGACTGATCACTTTATTTGGTAATGACAGGTCATTGGCATGGGACAGACAAATCCATCCCCTTATCCGCCTATACCTCCTGGGCATCATTCGTGGTCCTCTTCAACGGGGACAGCAACAGTTTCATGGAACTATCCAGTGGACAAACCTAGCCAAGATACTGTTTACTATGATCCACAAAGGGATGTATCGGTTTCAGGAGGTGATCAAAATGTGGGAAGCAGTGCGCATCATACTGCCCAGTCGACTATGGGGACGGAAAACACAACTGACTCTCATGTACCTTACTCAAGTTCAGTTCAACATGGCTACAACCCTGTAGAATATGCCAACTATTATTATAGCTACCCACAAGCTACAAATGATTCTTCTGTCCAGCAAGGAGCAAACCAACATCCAGGTGCAGCTTATCAGCCTCTTACTTCATTTCAAAATTCAGGGTCTTACATTGGTCCTACAAGTAACACATATTACAATGCTGGGGGTCATCAGACGGCGCCAGGATATGGAAGCAGCAGCTACTATTATCAGAACAACACATGGAATGGTGGAAGCTCAGGGAATAATTATGCCCCATCATACCAAAACTACTCATCATCTGATGCAAATGCACTCCAGAGTTCCACTTCAGTGCCTGCCAATTCGTTACCATATCAGCAGCAGTATAACCAGTGGCCATACTATTACGATCACTCTGTGCCAAGTGCTTCTAGCAATCCAGTTGCTGGGAACAGTACCGCAGATAGCATAGCTGTTAACACCTCTTCTGGTTACTCCTATCCTAGTAGCCAGCCACCTCCACCAGGCACTACATCATGGAAAAGTAATTATGTTGCTTCTGCTTCTGTTGCACCTCCTATGAAGGTATTGAACCTCCTTTCACTATAAATTGTTACTCCATGCACATAGTTTTCTTCAGCACAGTCTGTACAATGATTTCTCATAAGTTTTAGGCTGTCTGGCTTTGTTTGCTATTTCAATTCTCTAAAGAACACTCAGGAGAACTGCACATCTTTATATTAACAAGATTCTGAAACCAAAATACTGACTGTTCTTGCTACTTCATTTAGTCAAGTGATGTCTTGATCATCATATATTGGTTACCTATTCCATTGCATTTTTTGCATGCATATTTTATCTAATCAGTGTGTAGTATATTCAACTTAGTTATCATCTTTTCCATGCATTTCAGTGCAGCTGCTCTCTTTGAGATGGGCTTCATCAACTACACATATACCCATTATGATATTGCATATTACAATCTGTAATAATTTTTATTATAATTTATGCATGTATTTCTTGTGGCAGTCACACCGATTATTGTGTGCTGTGGCATAGAGAAGCTTTTAGTGCACGCATGATACAATATACTTTGAAAATTATCCGCATAGCATACGAATAAAGATCAATATTAGTTGAAGTGGAGGAATGTTTAAAAATAAGATGCATGTTATACTGTGTTGAGCCTCTTTGGCTCAATGTCAAGCTGGCATAAGAAGTTTCCTTTTTTCAAAGAACATGCCAATTCCAGTGGTGGAGCTTGAATAAAATTGAGGAGCCCAAACAAAGATAACCATACCCATTTTATCATTTATGTTAGTATTCAAGTGGTGAAAATTTATATTTTCTTGCGTTATTTGTTGAAAAAGGAATGGCTATGGCCCTTGGCTGGGCCTCCAAGAAGACTTTTTAATGTAGTTAGTACATGTACCTATTGCTATCTAATTCATGGCCTGGCTTCATTTACCAAGGTTGCTACTTTTGATTATCAAGTACATCAATATTTTGCATTTGCCAAAACATGAACTTATGATATTTAATTTGGAAATAAGGAAACGCTGGAGCTGTTCTTTGAGAAATTTACAATGCCATTCCATTTTTTTTATGATGATTTGCTTAATTTCTTATGTGCTCTGTAGCATGTAATCTGCTTTAATCATGAGAAGAGCGCTCATCATCTAATCATCACTCTCCAGGATTCAGGTATTCCAGGACCTCAAAATCAATATGCCAATCAGGCAGAAGACCAGTATAGCCAGGCAGCAGGTGTCCCGTGGTCTCAAAATCATTATGCCAACCAGGCATCGGCATACTCTCAGAACACGTTGAGTTGGAATCATGCACCACTAAGAAACCTTGAAGATCAGCGGAGGACTGTAGATTCTAAAGGTCCAAGCTTGAATATTTTGTCGGTCAACCATGTTTCTGAAAAATTTCAACAAAACTTGCAGGGTTCTGTGACAACAGATACTTCCAGCGAAAGCAAAATACAGATCCCAACCAATCCTCAGATTGATCCAGGTTTCTCTATGGTGATGCCGAAGAGTGAGAAGAAAAATTTAGGAGCTGATTTATCAAAGAAACCTGCCTATGTTAGCATTTCCATGCCGACGAATGATGCTAAAGCAACTCAAGTTGGTTCTGACGATGTAATGTTCCGCTCTCTTCTTCACAAGGGAAATAACAATACATAAAGTAAATGCATAAAAAACTGAAATTGTATCTTAATTGGCTAATATTCCATTTGTCAGGATTAAATTCAGTGCATGTGGAGTAAATTGCTTAATTCTTTGGGAAATAAAGCTAACCAAAAAATGCCGTAGCTGGGATCTATAACTCACCATTCTAGGCAAATGAGATATTTTGGTACTTGCATATTAACCATGCATTTTTCATTTCTCCTGTTTAGAGATTTATCCCCTTTTCACTCCGTAATTATGCTATGAGGAACCTCAATCGTTGCAAGGATGATGCCCAGAGGGCAGCCTGCCGGAGTATGATGGAAGAGGTAAATATTATTTTTTGTTCTTTATGTATGGTCTTTATTAGTTGCAAGGTAATTTTTTTGCCAAAAAGACAACAACAGTACCGTTATTACTTTATCTTTTACTATTACTAGTACCTTTATTATCATTATTATTTTCTCATCATCTTTTTAGTTGGATCTTGTGGGTTTCATCTCTAGCCTACCCCAACTTGTTTGGGACAAAGGCTTTGTTGTCCCAAGCATCGCTAGCCATGATAGAGCTGAAGTCCTCTCCAGCATATGTAGGTGAAATGTGGTTCACGAAACAGGGATGTTTCAATGAATATGGATGCTGCCATTCTGGGGCATGACTGATTTTAAGTTTCCAGTCAGACTCACTTAAGATATTGGCCACCAATACATGCCTGTGCTTCATTTTTTAAGCTTTTCCCCTACTACGTCAATTTTGATTTGTTTAAATGATAAATCGACTCTTTAATCTCAGTTGTTTGTTATTCTTTTTCCATAATTTCAGATCATGAGTAAAGCTATTGCTGATGGAACCCTTCTTACTATGAATTGGAACACTGAACCACTATTTCCTTTGCCAGAAAGTGTTGTGGCTATGACTGAGAAAAGGTGTGCGTGCTTCTTTTCAACTCCCTCCCCTGACAACAAATAAAGGATCTAGACCTTGACAATGTGGTTGAGACCTTAAATACATTGACTGATGCAACTTTGTAGCCTGTCGTTTTGGAACTTCGGTACCACACAGGCACAACCAACACTAGTATGAATTAATGAATTTTCAGATCACACCTCAACAGTATCACCTTCTGATTAATTTGTATTCTCTGAAGCTGACACCCTCAAAAGCTACCAAGCTAAGAAAATGTAATAATATTTCTTTTTCGGTAATAATTGCCAGTCGTCAGATGACCTCAATATAAGTTATGGACTTCTACCCGTAGGGCATTTTTAGCCTCGTAGCTCATATACTTAAACAGTTAGATGAATGGTTTTGGTGCTTAGCAAATGGATATCCGTCTAATCTGCTGTCCATGTTATATCCGCTACTTGCCCCGAATTCATGGTGTAACTAGGATTCCTTGCTATTTTCTGTTTTTTGCAGAATCAGAGAATCCAGATAATTTTTTCGCTGTGTCTGATATTGTTTCTTTGCAGCAATGCAAACAATCCAAGTCCCTTCTCGTCAGCATCTACCCCAAGGAAACGTGTGAAAAGTAGGTGGGAGCCTGTTGTGGACGAAAAAGTTACCAATAAGGTGGAACAAATAGCAAAAGTGTTTGTCAATAGTAATATCCACAGTACTTCGGAACCTAAAAATAGAACGGTAAGCACTAACCTGTTGCTCCTGTAAAAATCTTGTCTTCAAACTGTTAACATACAGGAGGAATGGACTCCCATATTGTTATTCTGAGCTTCCATTTCCAAACTGCCATTATCAATATATGTGGTATTCCAAGCTAGTTCTTGTGCTCTACTAAGCCCATTCTTCATGATATTAGCTAAATCCATTGCAGGGCGGCAGTTGGGATCATGGGAAGTTTCACCAGTCTCGTCAGGCACCTTTAAACAAAGTCAATCAGAGGCCTGCCAAGAAGCAAAAGATCTATAGTAATTCAAGTCAAATACAAAATGGAAATGCTTCAAGTGACAGTGATAAGGAGCACGATCTAACCAAATGTTATGCCAGTGCAACCGCGCTAGCAAATTCACCTGAGGAAAAGAAACGTAGGGAGCATAGATCTAAGCGTTTTGAAAAGAATCAGGATTCATCATTAAAATCAAGAAACTCCTCTGCAAATAAAAATGCAGTGGATAATATGCATACCAGAAGAGCTAGTTCATCTCTTCTTACTAGAACATACGAAGAAGGCACTAGCATGGCTGTAGAGGATATGGATTGGGATGCACTGACAGTCAAGGGAACATGTCAAGAAATTGAGAAACGATATCTACGCCTTACATCAGCACCTGATCCTTCCACGGTAATAACACTCTCCAATTATCTTGCTGAACTCTAGATTGAAAAGCATCACTGACGGTGACCCTTCAATTTCATAGCTGCCGCTTGATCCTTTCTACTGTTTGCCTTCTCTGAGTATGTTATTTTCAGGTAAGGCCAGAAGATGTCTTAGAGAAGGCTCTTGCAATGGTTGAAACATCTGAAAAGAACTATCTTTACAAATGTGATCAACTGAAATCTATTCGCCAAGATCTTACAGTTCAGAGAATCCAGAATGAACTGACCGTCAAGGTAGTTTTCAGCTCTACATTGCATTCCTGCTGTGCTTACTACAGCGTATTATTAAGTAGAGAAGTGAACACTGCCTATTTTTCTTACTATGGTCAATGACTCAAGACATCACACAAGATATGTTATTAGTGCAAATGCTATAATTGGCCATAAGAAAATATTCATCAATCTCGTGCACTAGGGCATTTTTTCAGCAATGTGAATGCTTTTATAACATTCAGGTTACTTGTTTCAGGTTTACGAAACTCATGCCCGTTTAGCAATGCAAGCTGGTGATTTACCCGAATATAATCAGGTCTGCCTGTCTTTCTATTTGGTTCACATTTTGAAATATCAATCAAATAATTATATGGATGTTCTTTTGCCAGTAGTTTTGTAACTTCATATAGTGTTTAAGAAAAAAAATATAGAGAAGATAAAGGTCCAGGTTGGGTTTTGCTTTTGTTTCGGTAGATTGGCTTATTGGCAATCCAATGTACAATTATAGCAGCTACTAGGTTGGGTAAGTTGGTTTTTCACTGATATTCATCATGAAGATCACTGCTACTGATTCTGGAATGCTGATTGGGACTAAAACTTGTTTCTGTATTTGCGTAAAATTTATATTTGCAATCTTGACGCGAAATACATACCCAGAAATCTACTCTACTGCTTTATGAATGTCATAGTCCTAACTGTTTCTTCATCAACAACTCTTGCAGTGCCAGTCACAGTTGAAGAGGCTATATGCAGAAGGAATCAAGGGTTGTTATTCTGAATTTTCTGCTTACAATTTGCTCTGTGTCATGCTACACTCTAATAATAAACGAGACTTGCTGTCATCAATGGCAAGGTATATGTTGTAAATAGTAGCATATCGAAACCCATTGTTAGTTCTAAGCGGGCCTTATTTGATATTTTCAATGTTTTCAGCTTGTCAAAAGAAGCCAAACAAGATGGGGCTGTTAAGCATGCACTTGCAGTTCATGCTGCCGTTTTATCTGGCAATTATGTCCTATTTTTTAAACTATACAAGCAGGCGCCCAATTTGAACTCATGTCTCATGGGTAAAGGGCAATTTTCTATCTTTTATTTCAACTTAAAATGTACTATTGTTCTTGGAAGAGGTTTTTTAATGTCTATAATCATTCTCTTTAACAGATCTATATGTGGAGCGGATACGCTTTGAAGCTATGAAATGCATGTCTAAATCGTATCGCCTAACTGTACCTGTGGGATATGTTGCACATATTTTGGGATTCTTGAGATCAGATAGTGAAGGTTGTGTAATCAATGGGGATGATGGATCAGAAGAATGTGAAATATGGTTAAAAGCGCATGGGGCTGTTCTTTCAGTAGATAACGGTGGAGAGTTGCAGATAGACATGAAGGTACCAGTCCTCTCTCCCTCCCTCTCTGGACAGTATAATAAGTTTCTTGTGCTTATTAAATTAATTGCTTCCCAATCATCTAAGATATGGGAGGGTGCTATAGTTTACAAGCCGCAGCCCCAACTAGATGGTTTAGTGGAGACAAATAGATCCATGTGTTTCCTGAGTAAGGTAAACACTAGACAGCTCCAATTGAAGAACTGCTTGCTTTGGATTATGCTAAACAAGCACGCTCAGATTCCTGTCCTGTGACTCCTGTCAAAGTTTGCAAGAATGATCTAACAAATTGAGTGCATATCATTTAACTAAATGCTCGACTGTTATGCTAAAATGTGCTATACCCTGTCCATGCTTTAGCATAAGTCTGTCATCGCAACTCTCAGCCATTGAATTTAGTCGTCTCCTATATTCTAACATGCAGCTTTTTTTGCATTACCTTTACCTTGCTGCACAGGCTTCTGCTGCTACACTTTACATGCCGGAGCCAGAGAATGCTGTTGCACATGGTGACGCATCACTTGCCGTTAATGATTTTTTTGCACGAGCATCTTAAAAGGTATAGCAGTGACGGTTGATACTCGGTAGTATTGGTGCTGAGCTGTGGATGTATTGCACTTCTTCAGTAGAAAATATGCAACGGGAGCACCAGATGAATCAGTTCAAGGATAGAATCTGAGCGAGGATATGGTTAGCTGGTTCCGGCATTTGCTAATTGATCCAATCATCCAGAGCTGCACTCTGATGAGGTTCTTTGAGAAGGCAAATTCTGAAGCAGCGTTAGCCGACACGAGCTACCAGCACAGAGCTACATGCTTGTGTGGCGAGGGTGGCGTTGTATCACAGATTTACCTACCAGGCGTCGAAGTGTAGAAAATGTTGAGAAACACGACCAAAGCTTTGACGCATACATGTATTCTTTTGGGGCACCTTTCTCTGGCGGCCCTGTTGTCTGTGTAGGCTGTAGAGTGTAAACTATTTGTTCTATAGAAATATCAATTTTTACTTGCGGAAGAGTACTTATTGCCGAGTGCTAGTACCATTTTGTACATGTTCCTGCTATATTTTGCTACTCCTATTGTGAGTACTGTCAACGATCTACCGGGATACAAAAACCGGCCAGTGTTAGCCCTCTGGTGGGAGGGCACCAGCGGACAGGCCACCTATCAAGCGGCCGCCGGGGGCGTGCACGCGATGCGGCGCTGGATCCAGCGTTCGCCGAGCACGCGGGCGGAGCGTGCGGGTTGGGGTTGCAGTCTGAAGAGGGTTGCAGCTAGGGTCCGATAAAAAGCTAAGGCTCACGAGTTAGATTGGGCTTGTAAAGGTTTAGGTCAACTCAGCTCGTTGTTCAAACGAGATGAGCCTGAGCCACCTTACTAGCTCGTTTTTTAATCGAGTTGAGCTAGCTGGCAAGCCAAATGAGCATGTGCCCTTGTCTAGTGTTCGTAATCGTCTCCTACTTCCTCTGCGAATAGCACCTCCTTTTCATCCTCCTCATCTCCTTGCTCATCAGCCCCTCCCACACCCTGCACCCCTCCTCCGCCTCCACCTCCAACGCCCTCGCCACCAGAATCCCCCGCGGCAGTGGCTCCTCCGTCTCCGCTACCAGCATGCGTCGCCTCCCCGTCGACGTCCGCAAGCCCTCCTTGCACGTCGTTGTCACTGAGGGCGTGGGGTTCCTCGGCAACCACCTCGTAGACAAGCTCCTCGTCAGCGGTGACAGCGTCATCATCGTCGACAACTTCACAGGCCGCAAGGACAGCGTCACGCACCATCTCGGCAACCTGTGATTCGAGCTCATCCGCCACGAGCCCATGACGTCGTCGAGCCCATCCTCATTGAGGTCAACCAGATCTACCTCCTCGCCTGTCCCACAGGCCGCATCCCCCGTGGGTCTCATCGGTCTCATCTCTCTCCTCCATCACTACTCCCCACTCCCCATCCCCAACCCCACGCCACATCGCCACCGCCGCCCGCACCGTGGAGGTCGCCATCGCCCGTGTCGTGGAGGTTGTTGTCGCCCGTGTCATGGAGGTCATCATCGTCACTCGCCTGCGCCGTGGAGGTTGTAGCCTCATGCCATGCCGCCCGCCGTCGTCTGGGCCGTGTCGTGGAGGCTGTCACCGCTCGCTCGCCCTCGCCATTGGCAAGCTCGCGAGCTGGCTCGAACCAGCAACCGAGCCGAGTTGATCCAACATTTTAGCTCAGTTTGCAAACCAAGCTGAGCTTTCACGAGGCTCGGCACGGCTCGTTTCCAGCCTGGTGACAATGCCACAGAATATATATATATATATATATATATATATTAATATTTGCAAAACTACATAATAGTTTCAAAAAATAACAACAATAGGCTACCGTCACCCGTTCATCGGACGAGAGACCTTGCTCTCGTCTGATGAACGGGTGAGACCTTATGGGCCCCGGCTGGTAGGGCATACTAAATGCTTTTTCCTGAGGTCTTGCTCGCATCCGCTAAACGGGCGAGATCTTCCTCACTGCAACGCTAGATGGGCCCACCTAAAAGGTGTCACCTAAATAGTGGGTCAGACCTTTTGGGTATATAAATCGGCCGCGTCGGCCTTGCAGACATCAGCATGCCATTTTCTTCCAACACAGCCAAGAGAGAGGAAGGAGAGGAGGAGAGGGGAGGGGAGGGGAGGATAAATTTTACGGCGAAGCCCTGCCGGGGGAATGATGTATGTTTTTTTCTCTATTTTTTACAAACTTGGTAGGATAGCCACTACTGCTAGGTTTTGACATTGGTTAGAGGTTAGATCTATGGTTTTTTTTTTTACAAACCTGGTAGGATAGCCACTAGACGAAGGTTACAATGTAAATCTAGGTTTAGAATTAGGGTTAGATATAGTTTAGCAACTAGATCATGTTTATACGTATATTTTAGTAATTAGATGTAATATTTAAACGTGTTAGGTATTAGATGTAGGATTTAGACATTGTGTAGTCATAACTGAGATAGTAGATATATGATTTAGAGGTGTTTGATGTAGCGGCTAGGAAATATTTTGTTGCAATATAGATTACATGTTGGGTCATATTTGTAATTTATTTTGCATTATTATATATGTAGTTTTATATAATTTTTTATGTTCTGTCGTGATAATATTAGAGTTTTTATCGACGGTTGTCAAGTATGTCGGATCAGTGGTAGTTTAGAATTTTTTTATGTGGATAGTAAAATATTATGTGGTCAAGAGAGGGTAGTACTATCCATATTTATGTCACTGTACAAGGGTTTCTCCAAGCCTATGCACAAAAGTGTCGGACACTTATACGCCTGGTTGATGCAGGGTTTCAAAATAGATCATGAGGTTCAAGAGATGACTATTAGCATTGTGAGCAACCACCTGATAGATGATGTGTACTGGGAGGTGTACATGCTCAAGGAAGATGAAGTCTGGAGGAGGTACTTGCATGATGTTGTGCACAGAGGTTAGCCTCCTATATTGCTTGTGCAATGGAAGAATAAGGAGGCAGTTGGGGAGATGCAGTGTGGGGGTACGCGGATGAGGAGGGTGTTAAAGAAGAGTATGATGAGGATGTTGATCTAGATGGTGCACATTCATCGGATTATACGACTGAACCGACCAGTAAGGCAGACGAGAGGGAATGAATCCCTTCTTTAATTGAACAGATGAAGCGGGATGATCTTGAGCTTGATGAATCTTCGAAGTATGACATGTCGAATGATGAGGACGACGCTCTTATTCCCGCAGACTGGAACAATCTCAACTTTCACAACCTTATGGTGAAAGGGGAATCAGGTGCCTTGGTAGTATACGCAGAATGAGATGATCGATGGTGCTATGTATCATACTAGTCAGACCATGAAGGATACTGTGACTCAATGAGTGACATCGTTTTGACGACAATTTTATGTTGTCAAGTTAAAAAAGAAGGAATATGATGTCAAGTGCATGAAGGAGGGTTGCCTGTGGTGGGTGCACGGCTTCAAGAGGAAGTGGGTTGAATATTGGGAGGTGTCGATTGTGGTCGTCCACACTTGCACAATGGACAAACTTGAGCCTAGCCACAGGAACATCACCTTAGCCTTTGTCGCTAATATGATGTATGCCCAGATTGTGAACAACCTGAACTATGAACCATGATTCATAATCAGGTAAATTGAGGAGGAATACAAGTATACTATCAGCTACAACAAGGCATAGAGGGCGAAGAGGAAGGAAATTGAGATAAGTTTTGGGACCTACGAAGCGTCATATAACAATCTGCCACATTTGCTACAGACCATTACTCGAAGGAACCCGATGATGTATTACGACATTGATAAGTATATATTATTATCCAAACCTAGCAAGTATGTTTTGAAGCGATGCTTCTTCGCATTAGGAGCATGTATCAAAGCTTTCGACCATTGTTGGCATATCATGTGCATTGACGGTACTTTCCTTACCAGCATGTACAAGGGATAGATCCTGACTACTATTAGAGTTGATGGGAACAACCAAGTCCTACAGTTGGCATTTGCATTTGTAGAGAGTGAGAACACCAGCAGTTGGTATTGGTTCCTGTACCATGACAGGATGATAATTGTTGGTGCTCAGCCGAACATGTGCCTTATACATGACCGGCTTGCTGAGATGCTCGCCAGATCTGTAGATTATGGCTTGATTGGATCTATGTGGCCAGATCTGTAGATTATGTGATGCATTAGGCATTTGGGTGCAAACTTCTTTCGCCAATTTAAGAACAAGAACCTCATGAACATGTTCACGATGATGTGTGATCAGAATCAGTAGCGAAAGTTTGATACTCTTTGAAAGATATTGGATGAGCTAACAAAGAAGCAAACACTGGAGCATGCAGGGAGGCCCCTAAGGGGACTGGAGGATGAACTAGTACATCATGAGTCCCTGCCAACAGACAATGAAGCTGGCATAACATATAGGACCAGATCATCTATTAGGTTATTTAGCGAGTGGATTGAGAATGAGCCTAAGAAGAAGTGAGCTTTGCTCTATGACACAAATAGGGCTAGGTACAACATTATAACTACAAATTTAGCAGAGGTTTACAACTGGGTGATGAAAGATGTGAGGAGGTTACCGCTTGTGGGGATTGTAGAGTTCATACTTCAAGAGATGTGCAAGTATTTTAGGGAGCGCTATGCAATAGCACACACGACGCTGAATGATGCTTGTCTAATTTATGGGACGAAGATGACTAAGTACATGGAAGACAAGAAGGATAATGCAAAAATGCACCGGGTGAAGATCAAGGAAACTACATAACACAAATACGAAGTTCTATGCAGGGACAAAGGAAGAAGCGGTAAAGAGTGAGAGAGTTATCCAAGAGTGCACCATTTTTTATAACAGGTGTGTTTGCACCTTCTACAAGCTAATGCTACTGCATAAGCCATGCTCACATATGATTGCATCGTGTGCTGTGACGGGAATGAGGACTCGAAGGTACATCTTTGACTACTTCAAGAAGGAAGCTATGTTCAACACCTACTATGAGGTCTATTGTTTTGGGATTTATGGATCTTTCATGAAGGAACTTGGGCCCGATTGTGTTTTCACCCCTGATCCCGAGAAGATGAACCAGAAGAAGGGACAGCGAGGATTACGAGGCTCTGTAATGACATGGAAGAAGCAGAAGCTGGATGTCGCGTGAGATGGTGCAGCAAGTGCAACGAAATATGGCACACTTACAATAAATGCACTGTTGGTATCCTAAGTGTGAACCCCACAGAAGTAGGTCCTTCCGGCTCAACTGTAGATGGGAGTCGTCCTCGTGGTCGTCGATTGTCAACTTTGTTGAGTCATTGAGTTCGATTAATATTGTAATTCGTAGTGTGATGGATATTCATGTGCAGAACATTGTAGTTTACTATTGTAGTAGTGAGACTGTGACTATGTTTGAGGTTGTAATGTGTTAAGTTGTGATTTCTAACATATTTTTGTATGCTTTGAACAATCTATTATGTCATGTTATATGTTGGACACTTACTTCTTGCTCTGTAATTATTTTTCTTATAAAATTGTAAATAATTTGTGAACATGCAGGTATGGCACAGCTAGAGCTACTTGACCCTCAGCTCGACGTTAGGCACCATTCATACCACATCTCCGTGCAGACTAAGGAGCTCCCGCTACTATGACTCCGTGTGCCAGATGAGCTCATGAGGGTTGACGTGTGTTGGATCCCGAGGTATGTATAATTTGAATTTAACGCTTTGCACAACTTGTTATTTGTATTCGTTGCAAACTGTATTATATTTGCAGGTTGTGTGCTATTAGGCTACTTCTATTGTGTCAACCGGGGGAGGTGGACGCATTGGTGGGGGGCTCGGAGGTGCCCACACAGTTCAGCTATGACAAGGCCCTTGTTAATAGGTGGGTCCTGAGACGCACATATTCCACCTCTTGTGCAGTGAGATGACGCCCATGCTTGAGGATGTTTCGCTCTTAATGGGCCTGTCTTGTGGGGTGTCGCTGTTGGGGCTAGGGACGTGGACGTGGTGTGATGCAACGAGCTGCTGGGACGCTTCTCCATTGTTCAATAGAGGGACAATCTAGCTCTGTTAAGGGCTTTCCCAGGGACCGAGTAGCACGGCCCGACAAAGGCATTTCTCATTCGATTTGTGGTACATATGTCTTGTACTATTTTGTCATCTCCTTTACATTACTAATGGATGAAGATATTTGCAATTATTCCTTTTTTAACAGGCGAACAAAATCCACCCACTGGCAGGCGGTGAGGACGTGTCACACCACTTGGAGGCGTACCTCATGTTGTTGTTTGGGTGGGCCATATTTACTGAGATCCACGGCAACACAATCTCGAGGAGCATGATCCCCTATGCCAGAGAGGTTGCGGACGTCGATCCGGAGGATGTCCCGCAGTACAGCTGGCTTCCGTTGTGCCGACTGCGATGTATTACGGCCTATGTGATGCTTGCACAAAGATCGATAAAAATGTGATCCTCACCGGGTGTCCCTTGCTGCTTTAGATGTGGTTGTACGAGCGCTTCGCCATCTGCACGTCTATTATTGACCATAGCGCGTACTAGTTCCTAGCGGACGGTGTCTGCGGCCTGACCATGGGGTCGTTGTGGTGCAGACGTAAGGTAAGTGCTATGATATTTGTGTACGTATGTTTATTACTATCTTTTTTTTGTTTATCTAACTTAGTTTGGTTGCACAACCGAGTTGGTCCAGCGAGTAGACACAAAGCACGTACCTAAACTTCGTTCACCAATTCGATAAGCTAACGGTGAATGACGTCTACAGGAGGTCGTACACGGAGGACGAGATACTTCGACACGCTTCCCTTGGACTTCGTACCAGGAGTACTAGCTCATGCGGTGCACCCTCGTCAACGACATCTACGTCGAGGAGTACTCACCGCATCGCGTGATGGGGCAGTTCGGGAAGTTCCAAATGTTCCCGCTGTAGCTTACTTGGACAGTGCCTACCAACATATACAGGTGTGTAATGTTGTAATTACATTTTCATACGATGCGCTCCTGCACCTTTTTTTTCTAATCCTTATGTTTTTGCATGTTGACACAGAAGGGGGCTCATAGCACGAGTGTGTTTGCATCTCGTGTGCACACGTGGGTTGCTGAATGGGACAAAGCTATCGAGCACATCGTGGACAAGGATCGACCACACTCTGAGGAGGCATACGCAGAGTACATCTTTTGGTTCCTAGGTCGGACGCAAATTCGGGTGATGTACACACCGATTGAGGTTCTGTTGCACGTGCTGAACATGCGTGACACATATCCGACACACAAGGACTAGGTGTGTTTGCTTGAGGTACGAATAACAGTACACAACTCATCATTTCCAACAATTGTTGGTACAAAACATTTGTGTAATCAAATGAAATTTTTCTCTGCAGAGGGACATACTGTACCAGGTTGAGGTCAAGGCACGGGCGACCAAGGTACGGATCGACAGTGGCCTCGAGGTCCCTAGGGTGAGGTGAGCATGATGTTAGGCCCGATTATAAGTTAGATGAATAAGGTCTTCTAGACGCTCAGTTGCAGTTTGTCCTCGGATGTTGCGACGGGACCACGTGCGTCGGCTCCTCTCATACCACGCCCATCGGCCACATTCACTTAGCCGCCTCACCCACTGGTATGTCTGACCTTTGTCGCTGAGCTGTTGAGGCCGTATTCCACCCCGGCTTCCTCTTGCACCCCTACTACAGCGAGGAAAGTTCTTCACCGGGCTATTGACCCGCACTACAGTGGCACGTGGCCTCGGCTTTCGTTCTCCGGTGTCGGTGACCACTTCCGCCAGCATCGGGGCCACGCACCCGTCCTCCGCGGACCCATGTCCTTCGAGCTCTCGCGTCCCTAGCTCAGGTACGACTATACTTGTTCAAAGGCTGGGTTGGGGCTGGGATTTGAAAAGCCCAATGGGAAAACCACAAGCCCAAGCCCGAATTGAGCCTGACGTTGAGTCGGACTTCTAGGCCTGAGCCCAACTTGACAATAGTTTTTTCGAGCTGGGCTCAATCTTTTTTGTGTTTTCTCGGGCTTTTTGAGGCTTTTTCGGGTTTTGGGCCTATTTTTGAAGCTTGAGCCTGGTTCGAAAAAATTTGCGAGCAGGAAGTTAAGCCTGAGCCTAGCCCTATGCACTGGTCGAACAAAGCCGGGTTGGGTTTTTTCGGGCCGGCTCCTGTCGGGTTTACCGAGTCAGGCTACCCATGAGCAGGCCAGGGTACGACACTCGTTTCATGCATAATCAATTGTTAAGTATGTCACGTTTTATCGTTGCTAACATGTTTTCTTCGTTTGTTCTATTTGCAGAGATCGACGATCTCTGAGACGTAGAGGCGCAGGGTAGCTACATGGAGTTGCTCACCAGGGATGGTAGTCATGTCCCTGTGTACTCCTACATCTTCGGACATAGTGATGAGCACGGTGCGTTGCAGCTACCTGATGCACCACTTACAGGGACACAACTCTCCTAGGATAACTACGCCACTCCACCGCCTGTTGCACAGCCTACACGGATGATCGTACCACTGAACCCACTGATGTACTCAGCTAACCAGGTGGGAGCGTAGAGGTATAGGGTCCCAAGGGCAGATGCGATGACGGGTTGTCTCCAAGAGGGGACATAACCTATAGGCTACTATGTTATTGTTAATTTCATAACTTTATGCTATTCTCGGTGTTATGGTACTATGTTAATATCAGTATAATGAAATTTTCTTCATTCTACTATGTTATTGTTAATGTTATAATATATTTTATGTATCGTGTTTTAGTATTGTGATTCTATTCGGACCATCAAGACATACCACAAGCATTCAATAACAATCATAATAAACATGTCGACCAAACGTACAATGGCTTATACAATACCCCTAGTGGTGTACCGGAGTTTTGCCTAACATGCCTTAGAAAATGTAAAAAGGGCGAAGATCAATGGGACGATACACAAATTACAACGCCATCCTGATAGTGGTTCTAACTGTACTAACTTAGAGTGAACTGCGAGGAGGCTCATGAGTCCTAATAATCTCCAGCACCGTATTACACTGACGGAGGAGGAGGAATGTCCCTATTGTGGCACGGGCAAGTGCATCATGATCGATGCATACAAAAGTGTCCTCTAGGTATACCACCGTGCTCAGGAACGGTGAGGAACTGGACAGCGGCAGGCGGTGCGTCGATGCAGTGGCGATGGAACAGCTTGGCTTCGGCGCGGGCGGCCTTCCGTCAGGCTCCAGGTGGACGGGCGGTAGCACAGAGATGGCGACAATCTCCTGGCGCTCCATAGCAGTACGTGGTGGCAGGTCGGTGACGGCGGAGTTGCAACTGAGAGAAATGGTGTGGTGGCATGAGCTCTGGCAGAGATTTGGGGAAACGGAGAGAGAGAGAGGCCGAACGGCTCTATTTATAGAGGGAGAGGGAGCACAGCAAGGTGGTATGGTGCATGACGTTGTGCAGTCGTCGGTGGTAACACGGTGGTGAGGTGGCAGAGCGGCGCCCACCATATTTCCCACGGCGTGAGCGCTCTGCGCAGTCCACGAGTGGGCAGGGCGTGAAAGTCGCGCGGCGTTAGGCCCTTGGGCTGCGGGAGAGAGAACGCGGAGAGGGAGAGAAAGAACGGGAGAGCACGGCGGTATAAGAGAGAGAGAGGAAGTGGCTTGCCGGCCATCGTGGTGGCGAGAGACAGCGAGGCGCGGCTTTGTGCTGGAGGAGGAAGAAGAGAGCGCGGTGGGTAAGCAGCCGAATGTGCAACACGTGCGGGAGCGCGTGTGGGAGCAGGCCGGCGCGGTGTGAGCTGGGCCGAGCATGGGGGAAGGAAGGCCAAGCGCACGCAGGAGGAAATAGCCTGGTGGGCCAGCTGGCTGGGCTGCGCCAGGGAGAAGAGAGAGGAGAAGAAGAGAGGCCGGGCCCAGCTGGCGCTTGGGCTAAAACAGAGAGGGAGAGAAGAATCTGGCCCGGGGAAGAAAAGAAAATTGGTTTTGGGATTAAATTCAAATAAGAAATTTGAATTTGACTTTGGATTATGATCATTTCAAATAAATATATTTGAATTATGATTTTAGCTTAGATCACAAGCTTTTTTTTAAGATGATTTGAATCAAAGGATTTGAATTTGAATTGGGTTTGAGCTGAATAGAATCTAAGAGTAGATTTGAATTTGAGAGACATTCAATTCAAATCTCCACACAAAGAACCATAAAGATATCTGTGAGGAACCGTCCAAACAGTATTCTAATTAATCATCAGGAGGATCATTATTCATAATCCAACCTCGACGATTAAACAGAATCATGTTCCAGTAGTCCCGGCACGTGTTTTGTGCCCAAGGATTGGAACATATGCCTCCAACATAGTACATCACAACATAGCTTAATAAAGAGCAAGTAATAAACATTTATATTGCAAAAATTAAGCGTGCAACTGATTCCAACAATTTATAACAAAAGCGAGCTAGGAGGAGACAAAAACCCCTCAACTCCTAACTATCCAAAGATCTACGCAGCGGAAAGAATAAACTAGACAACAAAAGAGAGTGAAGCCACATGCCCTTAGGCTCCACTCCAAAAGTTCGAGCTTCGGAGTAGAATGCACTACTCCTGCCAACCACCCTGATCGGCAGGCACAAAGTAGCTGAACATCGTCCCTTCCTCAGCAGCCGGAGTACCTGCATCAACTTAAGAGCAGCACCCTGAGTACGAAAGTACTCGCAAGACTTACACGATATGGATATATAGAATCCCGACTCTAAGGATTATGTATTGAGCTGTTAGCAAGAATATAAACATGCGGTTAAGTTAATTAAAGCGGTAAGCAACCTAAACATATGTGTGAGTAACTAACTTAACCAACATATATGAAATTACACTGCAACTACCAACTGATCATATGAAACTGTAACCACAATAGTATCAATGTATAACAAGTGCCATCTCGACCACCTCCCACATATCCGAACCACAAACCACATATCCGAACCATATAACCGAACCAACCACGAGAACTCTACAACCGGGTGCAAATGAAACAATAGCATGCTCATGACCGAGAGTGCGGCAATTTGAACCGTTTATACACCCTGCAGGGATACTCCTGAACCCATATGACTCAGGGACCATACGACTTGTGCCACCCGCTAAAGTGCACACAAGGGGTACCCGTGTCAACCTTTCTCAACCAGCCCCAACCGTGTGCGGCATGCATCGCTCGGCGCGACGGTACTAGAACTACTCCCGGAGCAAACTAGTACCACTTACAAGCCCGCCCACTCACACCGTCCATGTTCAGACCCCACAAAGCCACAATTACGAAGGTATTCGACTCACCTTACCATTAGATCGACATGTGAAGAGTAAGGTAAGTGCTAAAGCCAACTACCCTGACGATCGGCCTTAAACGATGTAAGCGGCCTACAGTGTTCGGGTTCCCTTCCCGAACTACCCCCGGACTTTCCTTGAAGGCAGATGACACCCCTAACACCGCCCACATCTCGTCTCATACTCACCACTCAACCAACCATAACAACCTCATCCATGTCTTTGTGCGACAAAAGTAAATCATATGCTCGCGAACAACGGAAAACGCCGTCGTTCGACTTCTACCAAAAGACAAAAGACCTAAGCATGACTAAGCATATAAATCAAACTTGTACCTAGACATAACATCATCTCAAAGCTACAAGGAACATGGACGAACAAGTCATCAAGGTAGAAGAATGCAATTGGCGTAGGTTCTACCCATTTGTTCCCGACATTGACTCCCTATACATGCAAACCTATACATAAGCATAATTTATCAACATTTAGACTTCATTCATTTCAACTAACAGGTTTCAATATGATAGATGCTTGCCTTGTTGTTCAGGTGGCTGCCCAAAGTTTCCCTCGCTCTCCTGGATCACCGGCTCGATGTTCTCTAAAAAGAATAACGCGTGCAATACCATGAGTATGAATAAAGTGCAACAATGCATGCCACAATGATTAACAACATGCTACAAGTACAAGATATAAGAATCAATGCAATACTAAACGATCTAAATGAAAACCAAAAAATAACAGTCATCCGGAGTATCCAGACTGGTTCGGAGTATCCAGGCTCGGACCCTCCGAGTGACCCTCCGGGAGAGGCGCTCTGTTACTGCTTTTTATTTGACTGGCCCGGAGTATCCGGGTGAATTCGGAGTATTCGGGTTCCGGAGTATCCGGACCATCCTCCAGAAAAGACTTTCGGTTAGCATTATTTTAACTTGACTCGGAACCTCCGGGTTGGTCCGGACTATCCGGGATATACCAGACACTCCGCGTGAGGTTCCGAACAGAGCTCTCGGCTACGTGATCACATAACTACCCGGAGTCTCCAGGCTTGTCCGGATAATCTGAGCTATACAGACTTGGTTTCTTCACGATTTTTTCACTTGGGTGTTTTGACTCATTTTACAAATCTGTGCTACACAAACATGTACATGCCATACACAAAGGATCCGAAACCAAACTCGCACCCTAAACCCTAACCAATTTTGAACACAATTCATCGGACAAAATCTGCTGAACCCGGAGTATCCAGGTGAGTCCGGAGTATCCGAGTCAACCAAAAAAGTTGTTCTCGAGGGGATTTTTGGTCGATTCGAGTTGCAATCCTTTCCAAGCCTAAAGGAAACATGTTAGGGATAGTCTAAGGGTACTATAACTTGTTCATCAACTACCAACACTACTCTAGAGCTCATATTCGACCAAAACTCTATTTTTGCTCCAAAAAGCTCAAGAATGCCAAGAACTTCAAGAACTACTCGATTCCTCCACGAAAACGAAAGTGGATTGATGGATGAGTAGATTATGAGCTAGAGAATGCAATGGTACCACATGCATATCTTGAATCCTCCACTTGAGCTCGGATTTTGGAGAAAAAGAGAGAGAGAGAGTGCTTCAGCTTGAGTGAGAAGGGGAGGGAGAGCTACAGCTGGGTGCTGCACTTGGTGAGGACGTGGTGGAGTAAGGGAGAAGAGAGAGAGAGAGAGAGAGAGAGAGAGAGCAGGTGGGCTGCTTCCCACTTGAGAGAGGGAGTGGGTGAGGAGAATAGGTATTTTCAATGCATTTTCCATTATTTTCTCCCCCAACTTTCTCTCTTATCCAAATGATTATTAATCAAGTGCATTAGCGCTCCGGATTAACATTACGCAAAATTTAAGTATAATATTTAAGAGGCATAATTTTGCTTAAATGCGTGATTAAGAACTTGGGACGTGACAATATCAAACCAAAGCATATGAACCAATTTAATGCAGGGATTATTTTGAAATTGATTCTAGTGCACTTTGGAACACCTATTCAATTTAGTATACTTAATATATATGAATGTATACATACATATATACATTCATATACTTATTTCCTTATCTTAGCTAGCCTAATTAATCATAAAAGTTTTAATTTGGAGCAAAATTTGTAATTAATTAATATGTTTAAACTCAGGATGTTACAGGTTGTGCATGTAATCTTAGATATGCTGCAGAACAGGAGGATCGACTCATATCGTGTACTGGCAGTTGTCGGGGTAGTCATCGGAGGCCCGCAGAAATGTGAGTGTCATAATGTATAATTTTTCAAAAAAGGATATAAACGTTCATGGTGATATAGTTCTCACCATACCAAGAGGACATCGGAAGAATCAATGACCCTCATGAATGCTCCCATCGTACATATAAACGATGCAATCATACCCATGGGAGCACTTGGGTCAGGGCTCATTTGAGTGCTCATAAATCCTTAGGTGACTTGGAGGACGAAAATCACTCCTATCCTGCAAAAGAAAGTTGTAGAGGCTCCTCGTATTCAGTTGGACCAAATGAACCCTCACATCTCACCGCTGGCCTCCCCGCCCCCCTTCTTTTCCACACCCTTTCGCCCTACCCTCCATTGATCGTTGTGGCTTCAGTTTCTAGATATATGAGCATTTTATAGATGTGTTGTCGCAGCATACGTCCTTCTACAACAGCGTAATATTACCGTCAAATCTGTATTATCCACACACATTCAACCATGATAATAAAACATGTGCTCTATTTTCAGACCTAGCCTTTTCAGACCGTGATAATAATTATCTTTTCTTGTCGTCTCAAAACAGGTCGTCATGAATTCCTAGAGGAACCACCCTATAGGAGTGCCACAATGGCATGAACGTCCATTGTGCAAGTGTGGCGATCGAGCTCAAATGTCGACGTCCAGACTTTTGGTATGAGGTTCTTTATGTGTCCACAACTTGATGATGATTTCATGCTACGTCTCTCTCTTTGCCTTCGTTCACACCTCTTAATTATACCTTGAGTATATCATTTCTAACTCCGAGTTTATTATCCTAAGCCTTGTCGTTTTAAGTAATGGATCGACCATGTCAAGCCACCATACTGTGAGGGATATATCAGAGAGGCTAAAACAAAATATGAGTAAAGGATTAGGATGGAGGAAGCACGCCTGCGCCAGGAGGCAAGGCACGAGCGCCAACAAGAACGTCAACGTCGGGAACAAGAACATAAGTGAAAGGCTGAGAAAATTTAGAGCCATGAGGAGGAACATCGTCTACGACAAGATATTCTAAGGAGGTAGGAGGCCGAGCTTCAAAGGCTGAAGCTCCTGCACCGGCAAGAAGAGGCTGAGCACGAAGCGGCACGTCAACGAATGGGGAGACATCATAGGTCCACCCAGTAGAAGCCTTTTCCTATCTTCATCAATGTAATATTATCGTAAACTTTGTATGACCGGCACACATCCAACCGTGATAATAAAATTGACGATTTCTACTAGAACTAGTCATATTACTAAACATGTACTCTATTTTTAGACCTACCATTTTCAGACTTAGCCTTTTCAGAATTAGTTTTCTCCTCTGAGTTCTCCTACACCTACGGAAGGAGGTTCTTCATGTGCCACAACTACGAATACGATCCACCCTAGTGAAGCACCAATGTTGCCTATCGCTACCACGTAATAATTTCTTACCAAACTACTACAAAAATAACTAAGATTTATCACTTAACATTTTGGTCTTCAGTGCAGTCGTTGTCACCACTATATGACTCCTTATAATGGCTAGAAATTAAGCAATCAGAAGTGAATGTGTTCCTCCTTCACACTGAGCACCGCGTCGCTCGGAGACACTTCAATGAGATGGAAGTCAACGAGAGGAGGGAGGCTACACGTAAGCGTATTCAGGAGGAGCAGCGGAAGATGAGGGAGGAGCATAATCGCATGATGGTGGAGGCCCGTGAGGCAGAGAGGGAGAGGAAGCGTGAGAGGGCACGCCAGGTGCGTGGCGCAGGACCCGAAGCGATGAGGAAGGGAAAATACTCACGTTACACTCAGTAGACCAGATATTGTAATCCTATTGTTTACATTCCCTAAGTCATGTTAGGTTTAGATGTGATCCTTGTTTATGTAATAATGATTGTATACCGTACATGTCAACGCTCATGTATATTGTAGTTTATTTATATTAAAATCATCGTGTCCAACTTTTTGTTTCCGTTAAATTTAGGTATCCAAAATATCGCACAAATATCTAATGGCACTGGATGATTCGACAAAAAAAAATTAAGATGCAAATTAAATTATTTCAGCCAAAGCACGGGCAACATCTTGTTGTATCTTGTTCAATGGACGAGACATGTCTCACCTAGTGAACAAACAACATGACTCACTCACCAATTTTTTAATTCTCTACCGGTCGAGGCTCACAAGGCCTCGTCCATTTATCAACCGATATTTTGCTCTCGTCTGATAAATGAATGATGGTAGCTTATTGTTATTATTTTTAAGTGATCAGGTAATTTTGTAAATATTAAAAAATATGTAAAAAAATTCTAGCGCCGCGCATATGTACATGATGCACCGTCGAGCTAGAGCCCAGAGACCGTTAAATTATTTCGGCCAAAGCACGGGCAACATCTTGATGTATCTTGTTCAATGGACGAGACAAAGGTCTCACCTAATGAACGAACGACATGACTCACTCACCAATTTTTTAATTCTCTACCAGCCAAGGCTCACAAGGTCTCATCCATTTATCAGTCGAGATTTTGCTCTTCGATAAATGAATGATGGTACTTATTGTTATTGTTTTTGAAATGATTGGGCAATTTTGCAAATATTAAAAAATATGTAAAAAAATTCTAGCGCCGCGCATATGTACATGATGCACCGTGGAGCTAGAGCCCAGAGACCAAGCTCCGTCGGCTTGCTTGGGGCCTGTTATGCACGTCAGGCCGTTAGCGCGGGGTGGCGGCTCGGCGGGTTCGCGTTCGCCCAGCGCCGCGATGCGTGATCCCACCACTGTTTGGCGCGTTTTGGCAACGAAAAACTGCTGCATTCTGGCTTCTGCCCCTTTTTCTTCCCCGCTCGGTATCGAATCTTCTCCATCATTAGCACGGCGGCACCACCCCCTCCCCGCCCCCCACCCCACGCACGAATGATTCTGCACCTCGTGGTCTGGTACGTCACAGTGTGTACTGTTTTCCCCCCGACTCGTCACAGAGTGGAGTGCTCTTGAAGCTTGAACAAAAATAGTACTCCGTACTAGTCCTGCCCAGTAGGCAGTAGCCCCATGGGTGAGCTTGATCGGCTAGTATGGCATCCGGCAACCAGCCGGTAAAACGAAAAGAAATCAGGTGCGGTGTGGATCGGAAGGGCAGCTCACGCCAATAATACGACCACCGAGGAATCGAGGGTCTTTTTGGATCATGTATTAACCTACTATTATTTGTTATAATTTTTTATCATATTTGTTTAAAGTTAGTCAATTAAAATCTTCATCACACTTTAATAAAACTAAAAAAATTTATTACACTTTTTTAAATCACTAATACGTAAGATTGTAACAATATGGAGAGAATCTTATCACAATTATAACTACAAACCAAATCAATACCTAAATTAGTCAAACTTGACCAACATTAGATATGGCAAACGGTGACAAGTTGTATGAACAAATAGGCTCTGAATGATTTCCAGCCTTCGGTGCGCAACCACTCGCCTAAAACTGCTTGCACCAAGCCCATGTAACTATCCCTGATCTCGTTCTAGTCGCCGACAATGATCTCGTCAAAAGATAGTGAGACATGGGAGATGCACCATTTCAGATTTATCTCATTGTTCTGATGCACCAGAAGAAGTTATCCGGTCAATACCTCCGCGGCCACTCTAATTTCTGTTACACGCTTGTAGGCAACATGACCAGTAATGTGCATTTCTATGTACTATGACTGACAGCCACAAAGTTCAGATGTGCATTTGCCTACGGCCTACCTGCCAGCAAAGATTTTATTCGGATATAATATAAACTATAATTGAATATGGTAGCAATTTCAACATGGGGAACACGAGTCGCATGACCAAGAGCCTCTGGCCTTTGGATCTGATTAGGAATGGAATAATAGATCATTAGGCTCACCGGCTAAATCCTGCCTTGCAAGTACCCTCCATTTTCCTTGAGTTTTCTGGTTGTTTGTATTAGTTAGGGGCTTGAAATTGAATGATCCCAACATGTGTTGTCAATGTACAACCAGCCATGCCAAAAAAAAAAAAAAAAAGGCGGGCAGTGATGCACTACCAAGCAAAAGTTGTCCCATCCATTACACATGCTCAACTGAAAACCAGCAATGCTTTGTCTAATTTTAATTTCCTTCCTCAATCATGCCAGTACGTGTGAGCATAGTTCCATGAGGCAAAGATAGTATTTGACCAAGATTCGCAAAGTACAAACAAGGGATGCAAATTTGCAAATAGCAAAGCATTGCATGTATTCAAAAGATATATAACAAGGCTGCCAGGAAAAGGAATTATGAGATATCAAATGCAGTGAGTGGAAAATTAACTGAGTCGAATATCACATCGATTACTAGTAGTATAACAGAAGAAGCAGCTGAAGTCAAATGTGCCAAAATGACAAGACTGCTTACCACACAAAATGCAGTAGATTTCAGAGTATGTCGAAAATAGCAGTAGTTGTTGCTCATTTAATTTCCACTAGGTTGCAACAGAATTATAGAAACAAGAAAACTAATTGAGCATAGCATAAGTTAAGTAATCAGCATTCCATCAGTAAAATCTGAATCTACAAAAGGAACAAAATAATCTTACATCCATGCAGTACATCACAACTATGAGCTATGTCCTGGCATTTGTAAAGTATGATCAAGATCACAGGGAGGAAAGATCAAACGAACGTGGTGCAGAGACCAATCCCGCTCCTCTGTTCAACCATTGTTGCGAATCACCGCATCTCTTCACAGCTCAAACTCCTCTACCCGGAGCACCATCTCTGCGGCCTCCTCTTCATCGTCATCAAGAGAAAAGTACTTGCTCTCCTCGGCCGGCCTGAACGTGTAGAACATGAACAAGTAGAACGCCATGGTGGCCACCTCCTCTGCCAAGATGCTCACCCACCGGTACTTGTAACTGGCAATGGTCTTGAGCGCATATACGACGATCCTAGTGAAGTACAAGTACCCAATCACCACTACGTAGAACTGCCGGAACAGAGTGAGCTTGGAGAGGTTCCGCGCCGCCTTGCCATCGGTCTTGGACGTCTCCCGGAGCGACCGGATCGACCACACAACTGGGAAGAGCACCGCGCAGCAGCACGCGACGTCCACGAACAGCAAGATCTGGTTCCATGTCACCCAGCCCTGCAAGAACGGCCCGGTCTCCCCAATCACTGCGGCGGCGATGTTGGCGGTGACCTGCAGCGGGATCACGGCCATGAGCACCTTCTTCTCCCGGTCCTGCAAGACCGGCTTCAAGAACGACCACCCGGTGCCGACCAGTGCGATCACCGCGAACAAGATGACACCTTTCACGAGCTGGAAGAGGTAGAACGCCACGTCCCAGCCGTGCGGCGTCCCGGTGACGCGGATGTAGTGCTGGTCCTCGGCGGCGGAGAGACAATAGAGCAGGCGTGCGACGAGCAGACCGGACATGAGGTGGTGGATCTGGTGCGCCGAGATGCGGTCGCGAGAGAGGGTGAGGTACCCCCAAGAGGCCAGGAACGCGGCGTAGCAGAAGGCGAAGAAGCCGTAGATGGCCGGCACGGGCGCCTGGCCGACGGGCAGGTAGTCCTTAGAGCCGTCCGCGTTGACGTTGTACATCTCGGTGCGGACGCGCATGGTGACGAGCGACTGCGGCGCGCAGTTGGCGAAGAAGAGGGTGTACTCGTCGGGGTGGGTGACCGGGAAGGACTTGTTGTAATGGCCGCCTTCCATGTCGTGGAAGGTGAAAAGCTTCTTCACGTAGGGGCTCGAGAGCACGCACCCGGAGGCGGCGGCGTCGGGGTCGTCGCCGCCGGCCGCCGCTGCGCGCTTCTCCGGCGTGGGCCCCTCCTGCGACTCGTAGATGGCGTGGACGAGCGACTCGTCGGAAAGGAGGAAGAAGCCGAGCTTCTTGGGATCCGCCCGGGCGAAGGAGGAGGAGACGGCGGCGCCAGAGACGACGATCCGGACCGCGCCAGACTGGGAGAAGCCGAACTTCTCGAACATGATGGACGGCCGCGGGTCCTCCCGGAAGGACTCCGTCTTGATCTCCCCTGCCGCGGGGAGGGCCAGGGCTCCCGCTACCGCGAGGAGGAGAAGGAGGCGCGCGGCCACGACGGCCATGGCGGCGGCTGTGTCGAGATCTGTGGGAGCGGCGGTGGAGGATGAGGGCGAAATGAGTGGGAGTGTGTCGGTGTGCGCGTGGCGTGGGGAGGACTTGGGGGCGACGGGTAAGCGGCGAGAGGCCTTTTGTGGTTGGTTGGATGCGCTTTGAGATAGGTGAGCATCGGGTGGGTCTTTGACTTCATGGAGGGAGTGTGAAACGTGACCTGGCGTGGTTGGTCGGGTTGGATCTGTGGCGAACACAGAAATTACAAAATAAAAAAATTACATGAAACATTTTGATTAAATGTAATAAGGATATGCCCCACACTCTAAAACACCTTATGTTTTTTAAAAAAAATATACAATTTGATTTCAAGTGATTGGATGCAGGGTGGAACGACAAATATGAGGAATAATGTAGACAGACATTATAGCAAACTCTACTGCATTGTACAGGTTATTGTGGAAGAATGAAATACTCAGTACAAAACTGGAAAAGGTAGGGCACTCATGGGACTAGATAGATGATAGATCCTTGCAGGACACGAGAGAAGGTAAAATGCCCTGTTTTGGAACCTTGACAAGGACCTAACGGCGACAGATGTCCACACTGGTGTTCACTTGGTCGACACTGTATACAGTAGTAGGGCAGTGCTAGCAAACTTGACTCAAACTTGAACTGATGATAGCCACGGACGGCGACGCGCATGGCAAATTGGTCACTACACATCGGTACATGCGTACAGCAGCCGCAGTGCCGCTCAGAGTAAGCCTCACCGGCGCCCCACGCCCAGAGAGCCTGGTCGTGGGTGGTGGGCTCGCGGCACACAGCACGCGGGTCGTGCTGGAATGGACTAGCTAGCTACCTGGGCCACGCGAGCTGGGCGGAACCGCGTGCAGGTGTTTCTGCCCGGGAAGCAGCAGCGCGTCGGCAGAGAATATGGGCCGCCCGTCGACTAATGGGCCGGTCTGGGTGCAAATTAATTAACTTAAAAGTACTTATCGAAACTTTTTTTTATTCAATCAATTACACTAATTATTTAAAATGTTACTAAATTTAAGAAAAAATATTATTAATTAAACTGAAAAGGATCGTTGGATATCTTAGATTCATCAATTTGCACCCTAACCGGTTTGTAGCCTATCCACATGAACCATGCAACAGCGGCCGCACGACGACTCAACCTAGCTAAGTGGCATGCGCTACGCATTTGCGGCTGCCTCCCCCCCCCCACCCCCATGAAGGCTGCTCCTCATTCGTCTATCATGCCGAGCCATCTATGGAGAGCGCTCGGTCGCGGACCCTCGTGTTGTTTCTCACTTGGGCTTTGTTTGGAAACCCCAATCCCAATGGGGATCCTGGCCATTTTCCAGGACATTGTCCCCCTAGGTGAGCTCCCTTGGATCAGATGACCTCGCTGTTTGGATACCTAGCTAACCTGGGTTCCACAGCTCGATCCCCTTCACTTCTATAGGAGAAGCATCCATGCCTCGACAAATCAGGAATCTTCCCCTGTCGAGTCGCGACTGCCTTCGCCTCTCTCTCAGTCCTGATGCTCAACTGCCTCTGTCTCTATCGCCTTGATGCGAGTGACTGTCTCTGCCTCCCTTCCTCACCATGCCTGCAACAACCCACACGACTCACGCCGCCGCCAGCCACTACTACTCCTCTTCCGCCTGGCTCACTCCCGTCGCTGCCTTTGAGAACGAGACGCTCACCTTCGTGCTCCGGGCATCCACGTTGTCCACCTTCGCCACCTTGTACCCAGCCACCCTGTCCTCTTTCTCAACCTCCTCGGTGTCCTAGCCCCTCTCTGGAGGACATGACGCTCTTGCGCCATGAGCAAGCTCGGCCCTGGGGTGGCCTAAGGCCGGCTGTGTCGGTAAGCGCAAGCCGTAGCCATCTCGTCGCACTCCGACCACCTACATCAACACCGACCCGGCCAACTTCCGTCGCATGGTGCAAGGGACCACCAGCTTCCCCGACCACGACCCTTCCGTCTCGAAGCCCGTCTCCGCCGTGGCGCCCAGCTGGACAACGCTCCCCTCGTGTGTGCTCGTGACACTGGACACGTCCGCATTCCTGCTCGACTGCTCCATGACAACACTGGGGCCAGGGCTGGATGACAAGGACTCAAGCGGAGGCACGTTGATCGCAATGGCCATCGTTGCTGCGGAAGGGGAGGATGACTCGTTGACGCTTCTGGAGCTGGAGGCAATAGTGTGCGCGCTGGCGGGTATGTTCGGCATCAGCGTGATTTGATAGAAAGATCGCTCCTTTTGCTTACGGAATCAGATGGAGACTATTAAAAATTTATAGTAATATTACTTAAATTAGAATCTGCAACCATAACTAGAACCTAGCGTAGTATTCGTTCTTTCTTTTTTTCCAGAAATTTTATCCCTTTCACCTCAAATAGTGGTAGGAAAGGGAGAAAATCGTCTCAATAAAATAAAGTGCACTCTAAATCCTCTTGAGATTTCCTACCTAAATTTATCTTCCTTTGCTTCCAAACAAAACCTTATAAGTTATAACCAAAATCATCGCCTGTGTGATCCATCCGCAAAATCCACATCCCGATCCAGCTCCTCGCTGGTTTTCGGTTCTTAACATCACTCGCGTGTTCCAGGACGAAACTCACGCGAAAGACCGGCAGCTAGGCAACACGGGACGACGACGACGACCGCCTGGTGTCCCGGTGTAGCTTCTGGAACAGGAACACCGCCAGGACGCGTAAGCACACGTGGCCCGTCCGCAGCTCCGCACGCCGCCAAGTAACTTGGAGGGGGCGTACAGGTCGGAAACCGGTGGGAAACGACGGTGCACGTACGTAATGCCGAGCAGGAAAGGAACCGTTGCCCGGGTGGAGGTCAGGCATATTCCCACGGGCGATAGCGGACATGCCTTTTTTGACAAAGACAAATGGATGAACTGAACCATGCGGGCAGGATCCGCACGCCATCTACCTGCATCCTCGTCGTCGCACATGGCACACGGAAACGACAGTGCGCACGATGAGGCGCCAATGTTGCCATTTTTGTGTTTGTGGTATCTGTATCCGTGCTGAAGTTGTATTGTCATGAAAATAAATTTTATAGGATTCGATATATGTGTTGAAGTTGTATTGTCGTGAAAATAAATTTTATAAAATTCGGTATAAGTGCTGAAGTTGTATTGTCGTGAAAACAAATTTTATAGGATTCGGTATTACGAAAGATCCTTTCTCATATGATGACACGTATCTACTCCTCTTTCTTCTCTTCAGTTCAACTATTAGATCACGAGATAGATGATATGATAAGATCTCATAAGAATCTTTTTTAATAGAGTACTATAAAATTTACTTACCATTATTATACTGTAATCTTCACTAGTGACGAACTTTGAAAAGGTCTTATTTTTTCTCCTTCACCTCTATTTTTTTTCTTCCTCCTCCTCCTTCTCTCTTTTCTTATCTTGCTATAATCTCCAATAGAGTTTCAGCCGGTAGGAGTTGGAGCCCCTGGACCTCTTAGATCCGCCCTTGCCTTCACCGTAGTAACACTAGACCAAGACGTTTTACTCCCGTACTATTAGGTAGGAATTAATTAGTGCTAAATAATCAGTAGGCTCCTAAAGATTTGAACACCGCAAAAACAACGTAATATTAATTCATCACAACTTTTATCGGATTCAGGAGTCTCGGCTAATCAACCATCAAACGAGGTGCACGTGGTGAATGTAATGCAGTAAGATCAAGCCCAAGGGAGTTTCTTCACGGGTAGATTCCCGTCGTGAAGGGATTCCCGTTCCCTTCAGCGCTCTTAACGGTTTCCCTTCACGGTTCCCTTCACGACGGGATTCCCAGGGTTATTCCCTTCAGGACGGGATTATCTCTCCATTCCCTTCGCGATTCCTCTCGAAGGTAAGCTGTTGGAGATCAGAGGAAATAAAGGGAATAGGAACGAGGAAGGGAATCAGGAAGAGAACGAAATGAAGGGAATATGATTGGAGATAGTCTAAGTTAGAAGTATCTTGGATAAAAGTCATTCAAGTCTCAACAGATTTTTAAGGAGACGTCGACTCACAACCACTAGTAAACGATGTGATCAGCGAAGGGCGAAGATGTCATCAATACATTTTATTTTGGATAGGACACGATCTTATATAGTTTTGATCATTATTTTGTATTAGAGTATATCTATAAAATCTATTGAATTTATAATATTGTAAAAACATTTTTTAAAATAAATATATATATAATTTTAAGATTTTAAACTAAATATTTTAAAATCTATTATTAATAAATTTTTAAATTTTAATTAAATATTACTTAAAATGATATATATTTATGATCCGAGAAAGCACTATAAATTTGAGCCCCTGGTTGCGGACATGCGGCTCGACAACGAAAAGACAACGGCACGCAGGCTTCACTATATCCATTGATTACTTGTTTCCTGCGCGAAAGATAATGTCCTTGAACTATTACAGGTAACGAGTATACGACACGTGGGCTCCACGTCGCGTAAATCCCACTGGGCCCACCTCGCCAGCTTCACATGATCAGAATTTCCAGGTCTTTTCAGCATTCCTTTTCCCGTGAAAAAGAAAATCCGTGACACAGGCTGGGACACTAACTGCATCTAGCGGCATTTTATTTCGCTCCGAGTTTTTAACTGCCCGCATTGATGTAGCTCAACGGCACGTGGGGCCGTGCATTCATGTGTACCCCACATGACAGTGTCACTAGCGTCCAGCGGTTCGCGAGGCGCAGGGTGTGTCATGTGCGCCCGCTGAGCCTGCGCTTGCGAATGGAGGAGTGCCTATAAATTCCTCCTCCCCCTCCAACGGCCGCCTGCCCCCAATTCCGACCGACCTCGCCATCCGACCGCGGCGGCGTCGCGGCGGCCAGTGCCTCGAAGGTCCCGGAAGCTTCGCGAACGACCTCGCCGAAGAGAAGCGGGAGGGACCGAGCTGAGCCGCGGTTTCGCGGTGAGTTCCAGCTCCCTCTCCGTTGGTGGTCCAATTCGATTTGGCGTCAAACCCCATTTCCCTCGGGGAGAAGTCGGGCTCGATTTTCTATTTGTGGCGAGATTTCGAATGTTTTTCCTGTATTATATAGATATTTTGGTTTTGGACGGGAGGCTTGTGGAATTTGCTTGGTTTGACAGGTGCAGCTTCCGCTCCTTTCTGCGGTGTTACCCGAATCGACAAAATAGTTTGGTCATCAGTAGTTAGGGTTTGGGAAATGTTACTCGAATCTTCGATTTTTTTTAGCAATTTTCGTTCGAATATATTCTGGAATTCGGCTGCGAGAGATTTCAGCATATAACACCTAAATTCGAATGACTTTTAGGATTTGACACCCAGGTCACGTGCATAAACTCATGTGGCTCCACCTGTCATTGTGATCTTCAGCCGAGACACACCAATTGGGTGTTATATTCTGAAAGTACTATTCGGCTGCGAGCAGTATTTTATAGATTTTTATCGCCAAAATGCTGGAGAAATCACTGAGAAAGCAATTTCACCCATCAAGCAACTAGGGTTGAAAATCTCTTTTGTTTTCATAGGTTCTGAAATTTTCACTGAGAGTCGTTCGTTCTTATCTATTAATTACAGAATTTATGAAGAAATTGGACGAATCGAGCAACCGGGGTCTGGATTGGTGAGTGTTTGATGCGTGGTGATCGAGGGTTCCTGCAGATATGAACGTGGTGGGACGAGTTGGGTCTCTGATCTCGCAGGGAGTGTACTCTGTCGCGACGCCCTTCCACCCGTTTGGTGGCGCGGTCGACATCATCGTAGTTGAGCAGCCTGATGGTTCCTACCGCAGCACACCATGGTACGTCCGTTTTGGAAAGTTCCAGGGCGTGCTCAAGGGCGCTGTGAAGGTTGTTACAATCACCGTCAATGGCGTGGAAGCCAGCTTTCACATGCTGCTTGACAACTCCGGCCAAGCCTATTTCATGCGTGAGCTTGTGCCTGGCAGTGAAGACCCTGGAACAGGTTCGGAAGAAGAAGCTATCAATGAGCCTGAAGCTCCAGCGTGCAGTAAGAGTGATGGGGACCTTTACATTGGCCCTAGTGACAGGCTGGGTAGCCAAGAGTTGAATGTGGAGCATCAGGAGAAGCAAACTACAGAGGAGTTTGAGTCATATGATTATGGTAGGTTGGAGGAAGCGGAATATTTGCCAAAGCAAGCTGACAGGGAAAATTCGGAGGTGGTTCTGGTTAGTGTGGACGGGCATGTGCTCACTGCGCCCATTTCTTCAACAGAGGAGGGTATGGATGATGTGCAGTTAAGTGACCCGCAGTTCCATTTGGGACCTGGGCAGAGCTCTAGTGGGGACTTTAGCCGTAGTGGTGAGGTGTGGGAAGCTGGCATTTTAGGTGATCTATGCATATCACAGGAAAAGGTTAAGTTTGAGTCTGGTCATCGGTCAGAGATTTTGGAAGAGCATGGGGAGGTAACTATTGAGAAGGATAAGTCGAATCACATATCAGTTGATGAAGATGAAGCACTCCATGTGTCTTTAAATGAAGATGAAGTTCTCCATGTGTCTTTAAATGAAGATGAAGCTCATGTTGTGTCTATAAATGAAGATGAGGCTCAGGACACGTCAAGGTCAGGGAACGATGATGAAGGTTACCAACCCTTGACCTGTGAAGACGAGTTTCCTGGTGTCTCATGGGACAATGATGTGGGTTATCAAACCTTGACCAGTGAAGATGAGTCTCTTGGTGTCTTAGGGGACAATGGTACGGGTCATCAACCCTTGACCAATGAACATGAGGCTCATGATATCTCAGAGAATAAGGATGAGGATCATCAACCCTTGACCGAGTCTTGTGATGTCCCAGTGCTTGAAAAAGCTACGGATTGCATGTCTCCAACTAACAAGGATGAGGTTTGTGATCTCAACAACGAGGACATTAAGTTGAAGGATGCTGGTGCTAGTTTCGGTAAGTATGATACATTTAAAAGCTGCTTGGATCTAACATCACAAATAGATGACGGGGATTCAGGGCCCGAGCTCTTTTCTCCCGAATCTGATCATCAGAAGGATTCTGAGCTTAATTTGGGTAACCGCTCTGTTGTTGAAACAGATCTGGATGATGATGAAAGTAAAGCTGCTTACTGTGATCAAGATGATCCATTGCAGGAGGGAGTGGATATTTCAACATTTACTTCAGAAGATAATGGGACACGGAGCGAAAAGAGTTCTTCACATTGTGGCAAGGAATCTGACTTGTGCCCTGAAGGAGGTTCTCATGATAGGAGCAAGGACATTGCCTCTGCTTCAATTGAGGCTGTTAAATCTGATGATTTACAGTCATCCACGGCTAGCAGTGATAATAAAAACAAACTGGGGAGCATTCCAGAGCACTCAGAAGGTGAAGAGGAACTAAATGAAGAAGAGCATTCTCAATCACAGAAAGGCTTGGGTATGCACATGCCAGGTTGCATATTATTCTTATTTCTTAAAGACAATGTCTTATTGTTCTGCTTTAATGTGCACTTGCAGGGGTTGAGATTTCTCTTTGTGGGAACATGTTACGGCCAGGAATGGGTCGAGAATCTGCCAAGGAAGTCTTTCAACATCATCTTGTCTGTGAGGAGGATTTCAAGTCATCAGGACCAACGATTATCAAAAATGCAAACCTTATCGTCAAATTTGACAATAAGTATTTCCCATGGAATAAAGTTTCTCATGTTATTCTTGGGAATGCTGTATTTGGTCCAAACTTTTCCGTAGAACCCGTTGATGCTATTCCAGTTGAACGTCAGGAAATACCCAATTCAAGAGAAGACTCTCTTGGAATGTCTCCCTCAAGCCAGGGATGGTGGCTTTGGCCCATTCCCTCTCGGATATCGAGATCCCTCAAGCGTAATAATAGTGATTCTTCTGAGGACATTTTCCTTGACACAGAGACTGTTTTGAGCCCAATGGATGAGCAAGCTCCGGAGAACAACAAAAACCAATCACCGAGAAAGCAATTTGTACGGACTTTAATTCCCACTAGCGAACAGGTGGCATCTTTAAATCTGAAGGAGGGCCGAAACATGGTGACCTTTAGCTTCTGGACCAGAGTTCTTGGGAAGCAACAGGTTTATGTCTCTATTTCTTAACTATATCGTCCTTTCATTTTGGGATTGTATATTAAATCTGAATTTTTATCTAGGTTGATGCACATATTTACTTGTGGAAATGGAATGCTAAAATTGTGATATCTGATGTGGATGGCACCATAACAAGGTAACGTTCATAGCTCCCTTATTCCTCTTTTATGCTTCCCCCACACTTGAGTAGCTTAGAAACATCAGTCGGTATAATGGGGCTTTTCAAATAAACACAGACTGCTTCAAAATGATGTTTTGAGTGACAATATCATGCATTTCTGTTTTTACTCACAAAATTAAATGGTTAAATTTACCTTCAGTGGTTGATGTATTGTAGGGTGCCATGCTTTGTTTGACAACTAGTGATTTGGGTCCATTAATTCTCTCATTAGGCTGGACTGTCCCGTGGCCTGTAATTTATTGGTTGATGCATTTCCAATGATTGCTTTTTACCTGAAACTGTCACTGAGCAAATCTAGGCTTCCCTGCTCTTAGCACAATTGACTGAATTCAACATCAACCGTATCCTAGAAATTTTGTGCTTTACCGCATCATTTTCTTTTGCAGTGAGCAGCTGATACACATGCTTTTCTGCTGTAAATGACCAAAATCGTTGAATGTGGGTACTTAATGTTACATTTTTCAGGTCTGATGTGTTGGGTCAGGTCATGCCTTTGGTTGGGCGAGACTGGAGTCAGTCTGGTGTTGCTCGACTTTTTTCTGCAATAAAAGTATCACGAATTTATTGAACTTCCTTTTTATTTCTCAAACTTTTTCTTTGAATCTTCCATTTTCCTTGGGTGAGAATATACCCGGTTTTGTGCTTATGTCTATGATAACCTTTTATTTCCCAACCAGGAAAACGGTTATCAACTACTATTCCTTAGTGCTAGAGCAATTATCCAGGCATATCTCACAAAGAACTTCCTCTCCAATCTAAAACAGGTAAGATAACAATTGTCATTTGACCTTGTCTTCTAGCACATGGTTTTATAACTTTTAATGACCTAAGGATATGCGTGGTACAAGTACAGTGATATTGCTAACTTTATTTCTAAGTTATATTGTTAATATGTCTGTAGGCTTGGTTATCCAGTGGACAAATGACAGTTATTTCCAATTTTGCAGGATGGGAAAGCATTGCCCAATGGACCTGTTGTAATTTCACCAGATGGCTTGTTTCCGTCACTCTATCGAGAAGGTAACATACTCTATTAACAGTTGGTTGCATCTTTGACATAATTAGCTTACTATGATTTGG